>NC_042977.1:14497892-15697892 GCF_901001165.1 Salmo trutta
ATAGGCTCTCTGTGTGCAGGAGAAGGTGTCCCAGGACATTGCACTCCAAACATTTGATTATCACAGAGGTCAAGGAGATGGGACGATAGTCATTCAGGGATTTGGGATTATTCACTTTGGGGATGGGCACAATAGCTGCAGTTTTCCAGATTTGAGGGATTCCGCAGCTGTGCAGGGACATTTGAAAAAGTATTCTGTATACATTACATGACCAAAGGTATGTGGACACCTGCTCGTCAAACATCTCATTCCAAACTCATGGGCATTAATATTGAGTTGGTACCCCCTTTGCTGCTATAACAGCCTCAACTCTTCTGGGAAGGCTTTCCACTAGATGTTGGAACATTGCTGCTGGGACTTGCCTTTCCATTCAGTCACAAAAGCATTAGTGAGGTCGGGCACTGATGATGGGCGATTGGACCTGGCTCACAATATGCGTTCCAATTCATCCCAAAGGTCAGGGCTCTGTGCAGGCCAGTCAAATCCTTCTACACCGATCTCAAAAACAATTTGGGAGGAATTCTGTGACACAAACAAAAATGGAATTGAATGGGACTATTACTGACTACATATATTTTTGCATTGACTCTGTAATTCCAGTAAAGACCACTAAACGGTTTCCCGAATGCAAAACCCTGGATAACTAAATAACTAAAACCGTTACTTGACCAAAAGCGAAAAGCAATGTGTGCGAAGGACAACACTCATACAGAGAGACATTAAACAGTTAAAAAAGAACAAGTTGGATTATAAACTCAAAATGGAAAACATTCTTGAAAATAACAATACAAGGGAGGCATGGAAATGTATTTCACAAATGACGGGTAGCCGCCGCTTACTGGCAACAATCTAGCCAATGAACTTAACCACTTTTTTTTAGATACAGGCCACCGGTAAATGACAAAGCCCTCACAAACGAGTCTTCTCTAAACTCAATCCTAGGAAAGCAACATGCTGTGATGGTCTAAGCGGGCGGATTATCAAGGTATGGTAACTCTGACATACACTACATGGCCAAAAGTATGTGGACACTCCTTCAAATTAGTGGATTCCGCAATTTCAGCCCCACCCGTTGCTGACGGGTGTATAAAATCGAGCACACAGTCATGCAATCTCCTTAGACAAACATTGGCTGTAGAATGGCCTTACTGAAGAGCTCAGTGACATTCAACGTGGCACCGTCACAGGATGACACCTTTCCAACAAGTCAGTTCGTCAAATTTCTGCCCTGCTAGAGCTGCCCCGGTCAACTGTAAGTGGTGTTATTGTGAAGTGGAAATGTCTAGGAGCAACAATGGCTCAGCAGCAAAGTGGTAGGCCACACAAGCTCACAGAGTGGGACCGCCTAGTGCTGAAGCGCGTAGCGTGTAAAAATCATCTGTCCTCGGTTGCAACACTCACTACCGAGTTCTAAACTACCTCTGGAAGCAACATCAGCACAAGAACTGTGTGTCGGGAGCTTCATGAAATTGGTACCAATGGCCGAGCAGCCACACACAAGCTTAACATCACCATGCTCAATGCCAAGCAACAGCTGGAGGGGTGTAAAACTCGCTACCATTGGACTCTGGAGCAGTGGAAACATGTTCTCTGAACTGATGAATCACGCTTCACCATCTGGCAGTCTGACTGACGAATCTGGGTTTGATAGGTTCCAGGAGAATGCTACCTTACCGACTGCATAGCGCAAAGGAGGAATAATGGTCTTGGGCTGTTTCATGGTTTGGGCTAGGGCCCTTAGTTCCAGTGAAGGGAAATCTTATTGCTACAGCATACAATGGCACTCTAGATGATTCTGTGCTTCCAACTTTGTGGCAACAGTTTGGGGAAGGCCATTTCCTGTTTGGGGAAGGCCAGTCCCTGTGCACATACCACCCTGCATCCCACTGCTGGCTTGCTTCTGAATCTAAGCAGGGTTGGTCCTGGTCAGTCCCTGGATGGGAGACCAGATGCTGCTGGAAGTGGTGTTGGAGGGCCAGTAGGAGGTACCCTTTCATCTGGTCAAAAAGAAAAAATCCCAATGCCCCACGGCAGTGATTGGGGACATTGCCCTGTGTAGGGTGCTGTCTTTTGGATGGGATGTAAAATGGGTGTCCTGACTCTCTGTGGCCACTAAAGATCCCATGGCACTTATTGTAAGAGTAGGGGTGTTAACCCCAGTGTCCTGGCTAAATTCCCAATCTGGACCTCATACCATCACGGTCACCTAATCATCCCCAGCTTACAATTGGCTCATTCATCCTCTCTCCTGTAGCTATTCCCCAGGTTGTTGCTGTAAATGAGAATGTGTTCTTAGTCAACTTACCTGGTAAAATAAGTGTTAAATAAATAAAAATAAAAAAACAAAGCAAGGTCCATACAGAAATGGTTTGTCGAGATCGGTGTGGAAGAACTTGACTGGCCTGCACAGAGCCCTGACCTCAACCCAGTGAACACCTTTAGGATGATTTGGAACACTGACTGCAAGCCAGGCCTAATCGCCCAACATCAGTGCCCAACCTCTAATGCGCTTGTGGCTGAATGGAAGCAAGTTTCCTCAGCAATGTTCCAACATTTAGCAGAAAGCCATCCCAGAAGAGTGGAGGCTGTTATAGCAGCAAAGGGGGTACCAACTCCATATTAATGTCCGACGAGCAGGTGTCAGCCATGTAGTGTATTTGTCCAAACTGCTTCGGCAGGTCGAAAGGCCGAAGAGATAAAGACCAGACTTCCACATCCCCACCGCAAAATGATTCCCTTATAATCCTTACGCCACGTGTCATGAATATATGCAAACGCCTCTCCCTCGTGACTTTCAGTCTCTTCAACTCTCTCTATATACATTGAGGTAACTGACACTGTCTGCCGAGGTCATCATGATGCTTTGACAGGGGCCGTATGTTAGTTACGGGGAGAGGTGGGTGGCTTTCTCTGGCTCTGACCGCTGCCTTACTCCGCCATTCTTACCTCATTTGCGTTTCGGTTTCTCAGTCCTTTTAATATCATCCGGTATGTCTGGATAACACTCCCTCTCCCCATTCTCAGTGCGCCTTAGCAGGAGTTGCTCAATCCGGTTGTAGCGAAGCACACCTCAGTTCCTCAGGGAGCTCCAGCCCGCACCTGTTGGTAAACCTCAAGGTGAGCCCGACAAGTGCGCATTTTGATAAGGAACAAGCATTTTGTGACTGCCAGAAAGTAGAGTACGACGCTTCGTACTGGTTTATCCTCTCGTCTATGTTAATCAACATTGATGAGTCAGCGAGGCTGCGTAGGAGAGGAGTTATTAGCTAGAAATGGGAAAGCAAGGACAAAGCCATAAACCATGCAGAGAAGCCATGCTTCATTAAAACACAGGTTGCGCCTCATCATTGGGCTTTAACAACCAACTAATACAAATTCAATTAACATCAATGACCATCAAGGGGATACAGTAATTGACTATGCTAACTGTCTGGCCAATGTTTTGGAGATTCTAATTAACATTATCAGTAATGATGCGACCAGGCTGTGGCTCCCGGCACAATGAAAACAACAGAGAAGCTGTAATGTAATTATTTTTGAGGTGTAGCCTGCAATGGACATTGATGAGGCTCGGCTGAGAACTCATCATTCCTTCTTGGGGTGTGTTAAGTGCTATAACAAGCGATAAACTTCAGTCTGCCTCATTGTGCTTGCTATTAGAGAGTACTTGAATACAGAATACTTGTTCAACTATTATGACTATAATGATTTGGGCAGAAATTATGCTCTACTGTGGACATCTGTATACTTCTATAGGCAAACAAGGCAGCATTGTAATGCATTTTTTTTTTTTTTCTCCATACTGTATATGAAAAAACTTTACGAAAATGTAATTAAAAGAGATGCATAGAAAATAGATCATTGGAGCAGATGAGAAGTCATTCTCAGTCCAGTCACCTTGTTATAAACCTCCACGTTATCGTCGCCAAGGCCATCGGTACTGAGCTGTGAAAAAGGAATTCATGTTCTTTTAGTTATGGTTCTAAGAACATCTTACCAATGCATGTATAAGATATGCTGTTCAAGACTATCTTGACTTAAAAGATCTTATCTTTAATAAACCCTAGCTCGATGTAATACTCAATTCACCCAGTAGGGACCACTCCACTCTCCGGCCCCATGCTTGTTGACATAGCGCACCCTGAACATGTACTGGGTGTGGTGGCTGAGGATGCACGACTCAAAGCAGGGGTTCCTCAGACCCTCCACAAACATGTCGTGGGTCAGTCCGTAGCTGACCCACGAGGTCACAATGTCGCCGGAGGGGATGGCTTCCGTTTTACGGGCTCCTAACCAATTGTGCTATTTTGTGTTTTTTTTTCACATTGTTTGTACTACAGTCGCTTATGACCGAAAATAACTTTTGGATATCAGAACAGCAATTATTCACCTCGAACTGGACGAAGATTTTTTCTTTAATGATTCTGACTCGGAAGATATACTATTGCTCCCAGACCAGGCCAAAATCCCTGTCATTCGCAGAAAAGATCAGGGTGCCATGTGAGAATTAGACAGCAAGTGGGTAACCCGCCTATACCATCCATTCTATTGGCCAGTGTGCAATCACTGGAGAATAAACTGGATGAGCTCCGTTCGAGACTATCCTACCAATGGGACATTAAAAACTGTAATATCTTATGTTTCACCGAGTTGTGGCTGAATGATAACACAGATAATATACAGTTGGCTGGGTTTTCTGTGTCTTGGCAAGACAGAACAGCAACCTCCGGTAAGACGAGGGGTGGTGGTGTGTCTATTTGTCAATAACAGCTGGTGCACAATGTCTAATGTTAAGGAAGTCTCAAGGTATTGCTTGCCTGAGATAGTGTGGTCTACAGCTTATCAAGAGGTACTCTATCTACCAAGAGAGTTTTAATCAATATTTTTCGTAGCTGTCTATTTACCACCACAAACCGATGCTGGCATTAAGACCGCACTCAACGAGCTGTATAAGGCCATAAGCAAACAAGAAAATGCTCATCCAGAAGCGGCGCTCCTAGTGGCCGGGGACTTTAATGCAGGAAAACTTAAATCCGTTTTACCTCATTTCTACCAGCATGTCACATGTGCAACCAGAGGAAGAAAAAAACTCTAGACCACTTTTACTCCACACACAGAGACATACAAAGCTCTCCATCGCCCTCCATTTGGCAAACTGACCATAATTTTATCCTCCTGATTCCTGCTTACAAGCAAAAATTTATGCAGGAAGTACCAGTGACTTACTCAATAAGGAAGTGGTCAGATGACGTGGATGTTATGCAACAGGACTGTTTTGCTAGCACAGACTGGAATATGTTCCAGGAATCATCCAATGGCATTGAGGAGTACACAACCTCAGTCAGCGGCTTTATCAATAAGTGCATCGACGACGTCGTCCCCACAGTGACTGTACGTACATATCCCAACCAGAAGCAACAGGCAACATCTGTACCGAGCTAAAGGCTAGAGCTGCCGCTTTCAAGGAGTGGGACACTAATCCGGACGCTTATAAGAAATCCCGCTTTGCCCTCAGACAAACCATCAAACAGGCAAAGCATCAATACAGGACTAAGATTGAATCCTACTACACCAGCTCTGAGGTTCGTCGGATGTTTTTTTAATTTTTTTATTTAACCTTTATTTAACTAGGCAAGTCAGTTAAGAACAAATTCTTATTTACAATGATGGCCTACGCCGGCCAATCCCGGACGATGCTGGGCCAGTTGTGTGCCGCTCTATGGGGCCGGTTGTGATACAGCCTGAAATAGAACCAGGGTCTGTAGTGACGCCTCTAGCGCTGAGATGCAGTGCCTTAGACCGCTGTGCCACTCTGGAGCCCTACATGTGGCAGAAGCAGCACTGAAACATGCATGAGAGCACCAGCTGTTCTGGACAACTGTGTGATCATGTGCAAATTAATCCAACCTGCCTTGGACCTCCAATTATGATACAATCTATATAAATTGACAGCACACTTTTATAGTCAATAGTTTTATACTCTCATTACGGCCTACTTTTGTTATCCAATGATTTAAGACTGTGCTTAATAGGCTACTGTTCCGATAACCTCGAGCTGTCCACAACTGTAGAAAAAAATATTCAGAGTATCTCTCCCACTCCTAAAGAAATCACCACACAAACGAGCTAAATATCTGGATGTGTACAAAATGCAATTATTTAACAATAGTAATACAAATTACACTTAGCCCCTAATGCACAGTGAAAACAAACAGATTAAGTTAGAGTAGGCTACAAAGAGTATCTCTGAATGGCGCAACGCATTATCAAAACAGGTCTGGACAGGGTTGTTCTTTATGCATGGATGTTTACATGCGCTGTCTTTATATTATTGTAATTTTGTGTTGTTATTTAGTTACGGAACCTCAATATGAAGAAATACATAGCAATACGAGGTAGTCAAATTATAAAAAAGCATGGATAAAAAGCAGCAGTCGTTAAAAAAAGCCAAGGAGCAGGCATGTAAAGCAAATGGATTTATAAATGAGTAAAGTGTAAATCTAAAAGTAGCCTAAAGAGTCCTTTGTATTGAAGCCTACATTATTGAACAGTAGCCTCGCTCATGCTTACAGAAAGCTATGCATTTTTACTCATCAGTTTGGACATATGTACTTCATTGCTAGCCTGAAAATGCCCAAAGATTCACAGAACGTAATATAATAACAAAGAAAAGGATTGCATGATGTATTTTTTTCATATCTGATATAGCAACTGAAATAGACTATTCACCACACCGTTCATTCGGGCTCTAAAGGTAGGCAACAGCTGGTAAATTAGGGCTTCACATACCTTGCCATACACTTGTCATGCACTTCGCTCTTCTGCTGCGACTCCATCACTAGCACCGTTTATAGCCGACCTGGTTCTAACATGTGTCCTTTGTCCTGATCTTGTCCACATTCTGATTGTAATTATGTTGAACTACAAACGTATTGGGGATGCATGGGACAGACTATGATGGAGTTACAGCAGAAAAAGTCAGTTCATGAAGTGTATGGCAAGGTATAATGTGTATAGGCCTAATTTTCCACTTGTAGCCTACCTTTAGATCTAGCCAGAATGAATGGTGAGCAGGTGGTGAGTCATCTATTTCAGTTGTCATACAGATATGAGAATAATACATAATGGCATCCTCTTTGATAAAACATATCATATTCTGTGAATCTTTGACCTTTCATACAGCTATCAATAAAGTGCAGAAGATGTCCAAATGGATTCATAAAGGCGCATAACTTTATGTAAGCATTAGTGAGGCCACTGTCAGATATAATGTAGGCTTCAATACAAAATACTCTTTAGGCTACTTTTAGATTTACACCACATTTCTTTATAAAGCCATTTGCTTTACATGCAAGCTCCTTTGCACTTTTTATCGATTGCTGCTTTTATGCATTTTTATAAATTGACCAAACATAGGTTAGGTATGTTATTTATAATGAGGGATACCTGGAGAAAATCGGACCTCTGAAACGAAAATATATTTTTACCCGACCATCGCTGAATGCTTGAAAACAAATGTTTGGCACCATCCCCTATACCCAAAGTAATGATTAAAACAAAGTGGATAGCAGAGAACATGCCTACCATTTACCCTCACTCCTAGGACAGACCAGAGCCTTAGATACGCTCTTCGTTTCATAAGCATTACATGGCAAAGTAGCCAGAAGATTGTTGATTCCCAGACCCCCACGGACAAGTGTAGGGGTGAAAAGATATCCATGATAATATTAAAGCACTGGATAAATATATCATCTTATTTGCCTGTCTGAGAAAAAAGTGCCTTAAATCAAATGGTATTTGTCACATGCGCTGAATACAACAGGTGTAGACCTTACAGTGAAATGCGTAGTTACAAGCCCTTAACCAACAATGCAGTTAAGAAAAATACCTACAAAAAATAAATAAAAGTAACAAATAATTAAAGAGCAGCAGTAAAATAACAATAGTGAGGCTATATATATATGGGGTACCAGTACAGGGTCAATGTGCGGGGGCACCGGTTAGTCGAGGTAATTGACGTAATATGTACATGTAGATAGAGTAATTAAAGTGACTATGCATAGATAACAGAGTAGCAGCAGCATAAAAGAGTTGGGAGGGTGCAATGCAAATAGTCTGGGTAGTAATTTGATTAGATTAGCCACTCGTCTCCTGATCCTCACAAGGAACCCTGATCTCCTTCCGCGAAACCTCCATCTCTTTCTCCTGCGAATGACGGGGATGAGGGCCTGTTTGGGTGTCTGGAGTAAATCCCCCTCATCCGACTCAATAAAGAAAAATAATTTGTCCAGTTCAAGGTGAGTAATCGATGTTCCTATGTCCAGCAGCACTTTTGTGCCATAAGACATGGTAGCAGCAACATTATGTACAAAATAAGTTACAAACAATGCGAAACAACAAACTAATAGCACAGTTGGTTAAGAGCCCATAAAACGGCAGCCATCCTCTCCGGCGCCATTCTTCTCAGAAAAGCCCGCATTTTATGCAGTTCTATGTTATTTTACATGACTAGAGACAAGCAGAATTTTTTTTTACTACCAAAACAGATGTTGTGTCTTTGGCATCATTAAACTGAAGACATGTTTATCAAATAACTCTCTGTAATTATTATTACGCGATTAAACTGATTAATCGTGTAACTGTAATTAACTAGGAGGTCGGGGCACCAAGGAAAATATTCAGATTACAAAGTTATAATTTTTCTAATATAACTTTCAGATATTATAATATCTGATCTATTATTCTTCTGATTAATGACGTATTAGTTACCTTGTCAGTCTCATTCCAAACATCGTAAATTGTTGGTTATCTGCACCAATTGAATCAATTGTCTTAAAATAATTTATTTACTAACTAAGTAATTCACAGAAATGCATAACAAACAGATATGGTTACAAGGAAATGATAGGAGAATGTGCCCTAGTGGGCTAAACCGGCATGGCGGCCTGTTAGACAAAAGAGTTGATAATTCTAACAATTGATATGCTAATCCTTTGCACATGAACGCTCACTCATTCGGGAACAATTGCAATCAATATATATATTTACGCTCAGTGTGTCGTCGGGATCTTTGTTGAAGAGTTTGTTCTGTTGGAGAGTTGTGTTCTCTCTCTCTCTCGGTTAGAATGGATATTTCAAAGTGACATTCATTAATGTTGTTATAGGACAGATGTTTCGTTGGTCTTCGCTCAATGATACCAAATTCCTAGCTGCAGACTAGTAATTAATATCAAAGACTTGTTATTATTCTGTCGGTATCAATAGTCTAAGAGTTTAACCATGTGGTATCGAGGTAAGCTGGTCTGGTGAAAGAAAATCTGAGTGGGGGTTATATTCAGAACATAGAAAAGGTTGTCTCATGACACCAGGTCCCGTCTGGTCATGGGGGCGTGCCGATGACTTGGTGAAACTTTAAACAGAAATACAATTCTCTCACATTAACATCTTACAAGCATCCCAACATATTCCAAATAGCTTTATCCTTATTCATTCATTTTATACAACCATTAGATGTAAGTCTCACAACTGAGGCTATTATATAAACAGAGCCAAGGTAATGTGGCCGTATTGTCTCTCATGAGTTTCACAAAATTGTACCAAATGGACCAGTTCGTAGCTGGATTCTTCACCGATCTTTTATACCTTCTCCAGAACATAAATGTAGTTCGGTTCTCCAGTCCTGTGAGGTGGAAGAATTCCTGGGTTCTTTCTATGAAACCCACTCTCTCTTTATACTGTGGCCATGAGGCGGGACATTTTCTTAGGACTTTACGACCTCTCTCACAGAGCCTGGGTAGGGGGAGATAGGGGGATGGTGCATAGAAAACCCAAAGAGGGCAACGTCATGACACAGAGCATGACAACGAATGTGCGCATGCTGCAGCACAGGAGACGTTTCGATTTTTATACAGGCTGTTGTCAAAAAGGAGGATAATCTAAGTTTGGATCAGTGCTGAAGTTGTCTGTCAACTGTAAAAATGGAGCACACCAGAGATACCTGATCAATGAATTAGAGAAAAAGCCATTCGTTTTTTAAACATAGCAACTGCATATCATCATGTAGCCTTATATGCACTAACTTTTTTTCATTAGCGAAACTATCATTTTCTAATTTATTATTTTTCCATGGTATTTTTGTTACAAAATAATAATGATTAGGGCATGGGAATATGAGATAATCTGCTAGGCTAAATTAACAAACTACACATGCATACAGTGCATTCGGAAAGTATTCAGAGCACTTCACTTTCTCCACATTTTGTTCTGCTACAGACTTATTCTAAAATGGATAAAAAAAAATTGGGGTCTCCAGAGTGACACGGTGGTCTAAGGCATATCGCAGTTGTCGTGGAAATTGCAAGATTGTTATAATGCTTGTATTGTATTATAATGGTTGTTTTATTCAACAGAATGGAGTATTCTGTTAACTATTGTGTGTGTGTTTTACTGAGGAGGGCCTCTATGAGATAGCGCTGACGGAGGAGATTTACGATGTCTTTGGGTGATAAAACCTAAAGAGCATTCCAGAGAACATGAGCTAATGGTTCTGTTCTATACCGTACCAGGGAGAGACGGTTCCAGTTTGGAGTAGGAGGACCAGACACTGGTCTTTACAATGAAGTAGATACCTTTCATACAAATCTTAACCTTGTGACCCTTCTATGTATCTGTTGTTCATCATGTAGGTTGAGAGGGGTGTATCTTGGCTATAAAAGATCTTTGTACTTTTGTGTTGTCACTTTCAATGGTTCATTAGAAATGGCGCATCATTGAAAGTCAAGTGCTATTGCAAAGCTCTCATTATTAAAAATGTAGTTTAACCTGTCTGGGCTAAACTGGCACTCTATTCAACAGCCAGTGGAAGAGCGTGGCGCGAAATACAAAAACCTCAAAAATGCAATAATTTCAATATTTCAAACATACAACTATTTTACACCATTTGAAAGATAAGACTCTCGTTAATCTAACCACATTGTCCGATTTCAAAAAGGCTTTACAGCGAAAGCAAAACGTTAGATTATGTTAGGAGAGTACATAGACACAAATAACCACACAGCCATTTTCCAAGCAAGCATATATGTCACAAAAACCAAAAATACAGCTAAATGCAGCACTATCCTTTGATGATCTTCATCAGATGACACTCCTAGGACATTATGTTATACAATACATGTATGTTTTGTTCAATGAAGTTCATATTTATATCCAAAAACAGCTTTTTTACATTGGCGCGTGATGTTCAGAACATACATTCCCAGCAAAAACCTCCGGTGAATTTACAAAATTACTCATGATAAACGTTGACAAAATACATAATTATTTTAAGAATTATAGATACAGAACTCCTTTATGCAATCGCTATGTCAGATTTTAAAATAGCTTTTCGGCGAAAGCACATTTTGCACTATTCTGAGTACATAGCTCAGCCATCACGGCTAGCTAGTTTGACACCCGCCAAGTTCGGGGCACACTAAACTCAGAATTAGTATTAGAAAAATGGTATTACCTTTGCTGTTCTTCGTCAGAATGCACTCCCAGGACTGCTACTTCCACAAGAAATGTTGTGTTTGGTCCAAATAATCCATAGTTATGTCATAACACCTCCATTTTGTTTGTGCGTTCAGGTCACTATCCAAAGGGTAACGCGCGAGCGCATATCGAGACAAAAAAATTCAAAATGTTCCATTACCGTACTTAGAAGCATGTCTAACGCTTTTTAAAATCAATTTTTATGGTATTTTTCTCGTAAAATAGCGATAATATTCCAACCGGAAAATAGTGTATTCATTCAAAAAGGAAAAGAAAAAATGGCGTGGTCTCGTGAATGCGATATCCAATCTCTTAGTCACCAGGCAGTCCACTGACAAACTGATCTCCTATTATGTGCCCAGAGACAGGAGACGCCTCAATCCGGTTTCTAAAGGCTTTAGAGAGCCAATGGAAGCCTTAGAAAGTGTCACGTAACCCCACAGATCCTGTAGTTTCGATAGAGAAGCAAAAGGAGAACTACAAATTGTCACACAGGCCACTTCCTGCTTGGAATCTTCTCAGGTTTTTGCCTGCCATATGAATTCTGTTATACTCAGACACCATTCAAACAGTTTTAGAAACTTCAGAGTGTTTTCTATCCAAATCTACTAATAATATGCAGATTCTCATTTCTGGGCAAGAGTAGTAACCAGTTTAACCTCTCTGGGGTATGTGGGACGATTTCGTCCCACCTACGTAACAGCCACTTCAATCCAGTGGCGCGATTTTTGAATCGTTAGAAATGCTATAACTTCAATTTCTCAAACATATGACTATTTCACAGCTATTTAAAGACAAGAATCTCGTTAATCTAACCCCACTGTCCGATTTCAAAAAGGCTTTACAACAAAAGCAAAACATTAGATTATGTCAGCAGAGTACCCAGCCAGAAAAAATCTGACACCCATTTTTCAAGCTAGCATATCATGTCACATAAACCCAAACCACAGCTAAATGCAGCACTAACCTTTTATGATCTTCATCAGATGACACACCTAGGACATTGTGTTATACAATACATGCATGTCTGTTCAATCAAGTTCATATTTATATCAAAAACCAGCTTTTTACATTAGCATGTGACGTTCAGAAAAAGCATAACCACCGCAAACTTCCGGTGAATTTACTAACAGTTTGCTAAATTACTCACGATAAACGTTCACAAAAAGCATAACAATTATTTTAAGAATTATAGATACATTACCCCTCTATGCACTCGATATGTCCGATTTTAAAATAGCTTTTCGGATGAAGCACATTTTGCAATAATCTAAGTACATAGCCCGGCATTACAGGGCTAGCTATTTAGATACCCACCCAGTTCAGCCTCCACCAAAATCACATTTCCTATAAGAAAAATGTTCTTACCTTGCTTGTTCTTCATCAGAATACACTGCCAGGACTTCTACTTCAATAACAAATGTTGGTTTGGTCCCAAATAATCCATCGTTATATTCCAACAGCGACGTTTTGTTCGTGAGTTCTAGACACTATCAGAATGCTTCCTCACGGTCCCGCGCATGGCGCGTTGGCTTGTCAAAAATGTCTAAATATTCCATTACCGTACTTCGAAGCATGTCAACCGCTGTTTAAAACCAATTTTTATGCCATTTATGTCGTAGAGAAGTGATAATATTCCGACCGGGAGTATGCATTGAGCCTAAACAGCCGAATAAAATTTCTCCTCAGAAGCGACTCATGCACGCGCATCATTGAAAGGTCCTCCGAGCAGCCACTTACAAAAGGTGATAATATGTTTCAACCTGAGGCTCCCTCGTAAACCTTCAGGGTTTTCGCGGGCTCTGAGAGCCTATTGGAGCCCTGGGAATTGTCACGTTACAGCTAAGATCCTTACTTTTCAATAAAAAGAGGTAAGACGCACGACTCCTTGTCAGACAGGGTACTTCCTGCTTGAAGCCTTGTCAGGTTTTTGCCTGCCATAGGAGTTCTGTTATACTCACAGACACCATTCAAACAGTTTTAGAAAATTCAGAGTGTTTTCTATCCAAACCTGAACAATAATATGCATATTCTAGCTTCTGAGTTGGTGTAGGAGGCAGTTAAAAATGGGAACATATTTTTTCCAAAATTCTCAATACTGCCCCCTACCCCAAACAGGTTAAATTGGGTATGTTTTTTATCCGGCCGTGAAAATACTGCCCCCTAGCCCAGACAGGTTAAGTATAACTCTGACTGGTTTGTGAAGTTTGTTTCTCTTCATTTGGTAATACAGAAATTAGCCACCACACATTGTTGCGGCGTCCCATCAGCCTGAGGTGACTTCGGTCAGCCTGCGGTGTTTCCATTGAACAGTGTTTCCCAACGGAGTTTCAGTTGAACAGTGTTTCCTCTGACACATTGGTGCAGCTGGCTTCCGGGTTAAGCGAGCGGGTGTTAAGAAGCGCGGTGGTTCATGTTTCGAAGGACACATGACTCGACCTTCACCTCTCCCGAGCCTGTTGGGGAGTTGCAGCGATGAAACAAGGTCGTAATCACGAAATTGGGAGATTTTTTTCCCCTCATGAATCTACACACAATACCCCATAATGACAATGCAAAAACAGGTTTTTAGACATGTTTGCACATTTTATAAAAAACAGATTCCTTATTTAGTATTGAGCTATGAGACTCGAAATTGAGCTCAGGTGCATCCTGTTTCCATTGATCATCCTTAAGATGTTTCGATAACTTCATTTGAGTCCACCTGTGGTAAATTCAATTGATTGGACATGATTTGGAAAGGCACACACCTGTCTATATAAGGTCCCACAGTTGACAGTGCATGTCAGAGCAAAAACCAAGCCATGAGGTTGAAGGAATATCGCAAGACCTACAAGACAGGATTGTGTCGGTGTACAGATCTGGGGAAGGGTACCAAAACATTTTTGCAGCATTGAAGGTCCCCAAGAACACAGTGGCCTCCATCATTCTTAAATGGAAGAAGTTTGGAACCACCAAGACTCTTCCTAGAGCTGGCCGCCCGGCAAAACTGAGCAATCGGGGGAGAAGGGCCTTGGTCAAGGAGGTGATCAAGAACCCGATGGTCACTCTGACAGAGCTCCAGAGTTCCTCTGTGGAGATTGGAGAACCTTCCAGAAAGACAACCATCTATGCAGCACTCCACCAATCAAGCATTTATGGTAGAGTGGCCAGACGGAAGCCACTCCTCAGTAAAAGGCACATGACACCCCGCTTGGAATTTGCAAAAAGGCACTTAAAGGACTCTTAGACCATCAAAAACAAGGTTCTCTGGTCTGATGAAACCAAGATTGAACTCTTTGGCCTGAATGCCAAGCGTCACGTCTGGAAGAAACCTGGCACCTGGCTAATACCATCCCTATGGTGAAGCATGGGGGTGGCAGCATCATGCTGTGGGGATGTTTTCAGTGGCAGGGACTGGCAGACTAGTCAGGATCAAGGCAAAGATGAATGGAGCAAAGTACAGAGAGATTCTTAATGAAAACCTGCTCCAGAGCACTCAGGACCTCGGGCTGGGGTAAAAGTTTACCTTCCAACAGGACAACAACCCTAAGAACACAGCTAAGACAACGCAGGAGTGGCTTCGGGACATGTCTCTGAATATCCTTGAGTGGCCCAGCCAGAGCCCGGACTTGAACCCGATCCAACATCTCTGGAGAGACCAGAAAATAGCTGTGCAGCGACGCTCCCCTTCCACCCTGAGAGGATCTGCAGAAATGATTGGGAGAAACTCCCCAAATACAGGTGTGCCAAGCTTGTAGCGTCATACCTGAGGCCGTAATTGCTGCCAAAGGTGCTTCAATACTTTTGTCTATTTCCATTTGGGTTTTTTTGCTAAAATTTCTAAAAACAGTTTTTGCTTTGTCATTGTGGGGTATTGTGTGTAGATTGAGGGGAAAAAACTATTGAATCCATTTTAGAATAAGGCTGTAACAACAAAATGTGGAAATAGTCAAGGGGTCTGAATACTTTCCAAATGCTCTCTAGGTCACTGCATGATCCTCAAATAAAATACTGGCCAAACCCGTGTTTCTAAAAGTGAATTAAAAGGCACTGACTGAATAGCCTAATAAGGCATTTCTCGTTTCAGTGTTATTTAATTCTAAGTAATATTATGTTACATTTCATCTCACACAGCCTAAATGTGAAATGTATAAGCGTGTCGTTGAAATGCTGAGCACTCCTGCCAGTCTAGCATGTCACAAATGCTTCACAATGTATTTAAGTGGCAGGCTATAGCCTTGAAAATATTATAATAATGTAACCTATGGCTACCTGGCTTGCTCCTGACTGATTTAGCGTTAGTATGTTGTTTAATAGCCTGTTGAAATATTGAATGTCAATTGATAGTGACATAACACATTACTTCTCATGCAAAGTACATGTTTTGTCTCCTTGGCTATAGAAGGTTGTAGCGTAGCCTCTGAATGTCAGAGACAAACCAAAGATATCCTATATGCATTGGGAGTTACTTCTTTCCCCACCATTTTACAGCTTGTTTCTAGCATTGCGGACTAAAGCATCATTTTACATTGCTTTATATAATCAGGTCCATTTATTTGTTTTCTAAATCTTTAGCTAGCATAGGCCTATGCTTTTAGACATTTTATTTAACAAAAGCCACGATCCCCTCACACACCTCAATTCGAACCCTGGTTTTAACTTAACACACCAAGCCCTTCACTGACATTGAGATATTTAAAGAGTGCATGGTGACTGAAGGAATTGGTTGACAAAATCTATGGATAGTAGGCCATTTCATCTGTCAAACAGGTAGGCCTGCCTCTTATTTCTTGAATAGGAAGAAATAGGCTCCAACACAAAGCCCTCTTGTTAATAGCCTAAAGTAAATGTAAAATTTAGACTGTTTAAATGAATTAGCGCTTCTCGAATTAGCCTACTTTCAGCACCCAATCGCTGTCCATCTCCACGGCTGCCGCTTCATAGTAATAAAAGTTATTTAAATTACTTGAATATGGCTTATTATGAGGTCAATAACTCTGATAAATAGCTTCATTATGGGAAATGAAACAGTTTTTATTAAAATCTATCATAGCAGTAGCAAGTTTACCTCCAGTCCTCATCTCCCTCTCAAACTGAACAGGACTTTTTGTCCAGGGCTCATGATTGGTATAGCTTATCCATTGCAGTGTGGCAAAAAAAAGTTTGAACCCTTTTGAAATACCTGGATTTCTGCATAAATTCATCATAACATTTGATCTGATCTTAATTTTAATCACAACAATAGACAACCAGTGTGCTTAAACCAATAAAACACAATTTATTCTAGTTTTCATTTAAACATTCATAGTGCAGGTTGAAAAAAGTACATGAACCAAGGATAATGACTTTTCCAAAAGATAATTGGAGTCAGGAGTCAGCTAACTTAGAGTCCAATCAATGAGATGAGATTGGAGATGTTAGAGCTGCCCTGAGTTTCCTATTCACATGAAGCATTGCCTGATGTGAAACGCGCCTCCCTGCTCCGTTATCAGCTCCGTTAACAATGTGGGGCGACACACAAGTTAGTACATACATTTCTTAGTACATACATTTCACACTTTATTCTTAACTCCCGTCAGTAACAGTTTATGGAATAAAGAATATACAGACAAGCGTTCATGTTTTAATTAATTTTCAAAGTTTATTGTACTTATCAATGTTATGGATGAGCGCGTTGTTTGTTTGGTTCTGTTCCTCTCTCTCATCTCTGTAGCTTCCGGGTATGGTGGGATAAGGATCAGAGCTACGGTAATCGGGCTGGCTTTGTAGTGCCTGTCCCAACTGGTTCGTTCATGTGAATGGGCATTATTGGAAGACTCCATGTCAGTAGGGATGGGATTTTGTAAATGTGTTATATTGGTATATAGTATCATGAGAAAGGTGTTGCAATGTATATAATTCATTATGTTTAGCTGAGTGGGGGGTGGGGGGGGCTGTTGATGGGGGCAGGTTGATGGGGGCAGCATTGTTTTTAACCTTTCTGGGAAGGGCCTAGAGCCAGTGAAATTGCAGGGCGCCAAATTATAACAACAGAAAACTCAAAATTTAAATTCCTCAAACATACAAGTATTATACACCATTTTAAAGATGAACTTCTCGTTAATCCAACCACAGTGTCTGATTTCAAAAAGGCTTTATGGTGAAAGCACACCATGCGAATATGTTAGGTCAGTGCCTAGCCACAAAAAACCATATAGCCATTTTCCAAAGAAGGAGAGGTGTCACAAAAGTCAGAAATAGCATTAAAATGAATCACTTACCTTTGATGATCTTCATCTGATGGCACTCCCAGGTCTCCATGTTAGACAATAAATGTTTGTTTTGTTCGATAAAGGGAGGGGTGCGTCCATGGGAGGGGTGCGTCACTTGAGTGGGATGAGTCACTGACGTGGTCTTCCTGTCTGGGTTGGCGCCCCCCCCTTGGGTTGTGCCATGGCGGAGATCTTTGTGGGCTATACTCGGCCTTGTCTTAGGACGGTAAATTGGTGGTTGTAGACATCCCTCAAGTCGTGTGGGGGCTGTGCTTTGGCAAAGTGGGTGGGGTTATATCCTGCCTGTTTGGCCCTGTCCGGGGGTATCATCGGATGGGGCCACAGTGCCTTCTGATCCCTCCTGTCTCAGCCTCCGGTATTTATGCTGCAGTAGTTTATGTGTCGGGGGGCTAGGGTCAGTCTGTTACATCTGGAGTATTTCTCTTGTCTTATCCGGTGTCCTGTGTGAATTTAAATATGCTCTCTCTAATTCTCTCTTTCTCTCTTTCTTTCTTTCTCTCGGAGGACCTGAGCCCTAGGACCATGCCTCAGGACTACCTGGCATGATGACTCCTTGCTGTCCCCAGTCCACCTGGCCATGCTGCTGCTCCAGTTTCAACTGTTCTGCCTGCGGCTACGGAACCCTGACCTGTTCACCGGACGTGCTTGTTGCACCCTCGACAACTACTATGATTATTATTATTTGACCATGCTGGTCATTTATGAACATTTTAACATCTTGACCATGTTCTGTTATAATATCCACCCGGCACAGCCAGAAGAGGACTGGCCACCCCTCATAGCCTGGTTCCTCTCTAGGTTTCTTCCTAGGTTTTTGGCCTTTCTAGGGAGTTTTTCCTAGGGAGTTTTTCCTAGCCACCGTGCTTCTTTCACATGCATTGCTTGCTGTTTGGGGTTTTAGGCTGGGTTTCTGTACAGCACTTTGAGATTTCAGCTGATGTACGAAGGGCTATATAAATACATTTGATTTGATTTGATCTTTATGTCCAAATACCTCCTTTTTGTTTGCGCGTTTAGTCCAGTAATCCAAATGCACAAAGCGCGGGCACAAAGTCTAGACGAAAAGTCAAAAAACTTCCATTTGAGTTCGTAGAAACATGTCAAACGATGTTTCTAATCAATCCTTAGTGTGTTTTTATTATAAATATTCAATAATGTTTCAACCGAACAATACTGTTTTCATTAGAAAGGAAAGGGAACGGAGCTCGTGCTCACAGCCACGCGAAAGCCAAGGCTTTCACCTGGGCCATCTGCTTAGAGTGCTCTTATTCGCTCCCCTTTCACAATAGTAGCCTGAAACAACTTCTAAAGACTGTTGACACCTAGTGGAAGCCTTAGGAAGTGCAATCTGACCCCACAGGTACTGGATATTTGATAGGCATTCACTTGAAAACTACAAACCTCAAAATTCCCACTTCCTGGTTGGATTTTTCTGAAGTTTTCACCTGCCATATGAGTTCTGTTAAACTCACAAACATTATTTTAACAGTTTTGGAAACTTTAGAGTTTCTATCCAAATCTATTATATGCATATTCTAGCTTCTGGGCCTGGGTAACAGGCAGTTTACTCTGGGCACGCTTTTCATCCAAACTTCCCAATGTTGCCCTCTATCCCTAAAGAGTTTTAAGCTGTCCCCATAATGTATACTTTGGATGACAGTACTGGTCTTCTTCCGGATTCACTATATAAATAAACACCCTTGCACAGAAGTACTTTTGCGGCTCCGCCATCTTTTTATTTGATAGAGGTTAGGTTTTTCAGTTTAGCCTTCTAGCCTACTCTACGTGACATACACTAAACAAGAATGGTGGTCATGAGAGGACACCACAGAAGAAGCCACTACTGTCCAAAAAAAAAACATTGCTGCACATCTGAAGTTTGCCGAAGAGCACCTGGATGTTCCACAGCGCTTCTGGCAAAATATTCTGTGGACAGATGAAACTAAAGTTGAGTTGTTTGGAAGGAACACACAACACTATGTGTGGAGAAAAAAAGGCACAGCACACCAACATCAAAACCTCATCCCAACTGTAAAGTATGGTGGAGGGAGCATCATGGTTTGGGGCTGCTTTGCTGCCTCATGGCCTGGACAGCTCGCTATCATCGATGGAAAAATGAATTCCCAAGTTTATCAAGACATTTTGCGGGAGAATGTAAGGCTATTTGTCCGCCAAATGAAGATCAACAGAAGTTGGGTGACACAACAGGACAACGACCCAAAACACAGAAGTAAATCAACAACAGAATTGCTTCAACAGAAGAAAATACACCTTCTAGAGTGGCCCAGTCAGAGTCCTGACCTCAACCGATTTAAAATGCTTTGGCATGACCTCGAGAGCAGTTCACACCAGACATCCTCAGAATATTGCTCAACTGAAACGGTTTTGTAAAGATGAATGGTCCAAAATTCCTCCTGCCCGTTGCGCAGGTCTGATCTGCAACTACAGACAATGTTTGGCTGAGTTTATTACTGCCAAAGGAGGCTCAACCAGTTATTAAATGCACGGGGTCACATACTTTTTCCACCCTGCACTGTGAATGTTTACACGGTGTGTTCAATAAAGACATGAAAATGTATAATTGTTTGTTATTAGTTTTAGCAGGCTATTGTTTTAGCAGGCTATTAGTTTTAGTTTGTCTATTGTTGTGACTTAGAAGAAGATCAGATCAAATGTTAGGACCAATTTCTGCAGAATTCCAGGTATTTCCAAAGGGTTCACATACTTTTTCTTGCCACTGTATAATGCAGTGTAGCCTAGTTTTATATAAACCATCACAGCAACGCAAAAACTTGTGCACACTCTTCGTATAGCCTAGGCCTATGGATTATTTCATTGAGACCACAGTAGGCACACTTGATATTGCGCGCCCAGCAGAGAATCCGGGGCAGCATCGGGCACACATCAAAATATAATAAGCAGCTAATTCTCAAACACTGAGCAATATGGCATTTCATTGATTACAAATTGCATGACCCTCCCCCTAACTGAAATGTAAAAAAGCATGACCCTCCCCCATTTCCCTCCGAGTAATAATTGTGTACATTTCGACCGGTCCCTTATCATATTGAGGTTCAGTTAGCAAATTATCACTGACCAATGATTTGGAGGAAACTTCTCCAAGCATGTGACTTTTTTTCCCTTTTGGTACTGTTTAAGCCTGTACTAAAGGTTATTTGCAATTCAAGATGACAATAATACAGTTTAAAGCAACATATGTAAATCTCCATGCATTAAGAACAACCTTGTACAGACCTGTTTGAATAATGCTTTGCACCATTCGGAGATGCACTTTGTAGCCTATTCTGTAACTTAATCTGTTTCTCTTTTTACTGTGTGCGTTAGGGGTTGTCATTTTATTTATACTGTGCGATCGTTGTATTTTGTACACACGTCAATTTATACTGGATTGTGTCATCAGGGGAGGTCTGTAAGGCCGGTTGGATTCATTTGCATACAGGGAGGGACATAGCTGCAGGGAAGTTGTTTTGTGAAGGGGGTTCTGAATAGTAAAGCATTACATGCATCTATGCGGACTAACAATAAAATCCAATTCCTAATGGGATGAGTAGCCTAAGCATAGGACAAGATTCGGTAACAGTATCACTGCTGCCCAAGTTAATTTAACTCAACAACAAAAAAAAGACTGCAAAAAAGCCTGTTGTGGACAGCGTAGACATTTCTTTGTAGGCTGCTACAAGGGGTTTGTGTGGGAGAGGGAGAGAAAGTGAGAAGGGGTGTTGTAACTAAATTAGTAAACGCCAGATTGTGGCTAATAAAACTGAGCACTGAAAACAAACGGCTTCAGGGCCATTTGATGGTTGCAGACGAGAGCGTTTTTATTGATCTGTTTCTGTCAGTGTCAACAGTAGCCTATAGTACTATGCCACCCTGTCATTTTTGTCTCCAGTCATCAAGTGTAGTAGAATTGCATGAAATGTGCTTATAGACTCAAAAAGAAAGAGAAATTATCTGATGAAGTCTATAGCCTAGGTCTTTTTTTTGCGGGCAGTTTTTGAGTTATATTATTAGCCTAAATTATGACTATCCAATCTACTTATCACATTAGGAATAGTAGGCTATCTTACATAAGTCTGAAAATGCGATGATAGATGCATGGAATGCTTTAATATAAAGGTGAATTTTAAGGTAAAAATTAGCTTCCCCAAACATGAAATTCACGTTCAGACTGTGGGAGAGGGAAGGGGGACAAGGAGGAAGAGAGAGAGACCCGACTACTGAAACTAAACTGTCTATCATACAGCAGTGCAAGTGTCCAACCCCCACAACGGAATAGATAAGAGCATATCATGAGTGCACGGCTTACAAAACAGAGCTGGGAGCTCTCCATGCAGAATGGGGCCCATATATAAATATCCCATGTTTTTTTCTCTCCCCAATCCCATTATCATTTATATCAATAATGCAACGGAGTTACTGGCCCAACGCTCTTAACCGCTAGGCTACCTGCCGCCCATCACAATGCGCCTTTGATTGTTTACACCTGTCGACAAATGTGGGAACAATCAAAATGTGGACAAGAGCAGGACAACGGAAGCACTTTAGAACCAGGTATAAACGGGGCTAGTGACGTAAAACAAAAAAAAACACTGTCATGAGCCTCATTTATACCTGATGCTAACATGTGCCCTTTGTACGGATCTTATCCACATTCTGATTGTGCCCGCATTGTAACCATTGCATCTAGACATGATAGTAAAATGCACCTTTATACGTACACTGTGTTCACATTGTAAACAGATTTTCTGATGCCTCCTTGTATGCAGATTATTTAACAGATATTCTTTTAAAATCATATTTATTTATTTTAAGACAATTGTTGATGCCACAAGTCAATTGTGCTACCTGTCAATGATTTTAGAGACTGGTATAATTATGATTTAAATGGTTTGACCATCCAGATCTGTTTACACTTGATTGATATCCAGATAACATGGGTCTCTGACTACCTCCGGGGGTGGTCAGGAAGATCTGATCACAATGCGTCTTTCAATCGTCTACACCTGTCTAAAAATGTGGCACAATCAGAATGTGGACCGGATCACGACAAAAGACTCATGTTAGAATGTGGTATAAACGGGGCTATGGCGGCATCATATTGGTGATGGAGAAAGTTGACCTTTGCAAGGAAATTTGATGGACTCATGCAGGAAGAAGTAGAATATCCTAATATCCACTCTCAAAGCATTCTATAATTGTTGTTCAAAGATGAATGAATCCTATCCTCATAAAATGCGTTTTGCCAGCGCTGCCAATTATTTTAGGTGGCCATCAAGTGCAGTTATGGACCCACATACTAAACAATTGTTATCTTGCTTTTAGGCCTATTGTACTTGTTTTTATTTGTATTCACAGTCACTCACTCTGAATTTACTCACACCTAATGTAAAATGTAGCCTATCAAATTCCCGATACAGTTCTAGGGCTATGAGGCAGTCAGACAGGACAACACACATTCTTGTCCTCACACACAAAGAGAAGAGACACTTGCCGTAGATTCTAAAACAAGTCTTTATTGGTCAATGTACAGAAAGTGCTGCCATTACCACCAAAGAGAAAGCAACCCCAAACATTTACAAAACAAAACAAAAATAATCATATATAAAATAACTGTCTTGAACTGTTTTTAAAGGGTTTATATGCAAAACAGTTTATTTGTACTCCTCTATGACACGCATGGTGAGAATTTCAATTGCCTACTTCTCACGTTCTCGCTAGCCGCCTTCTCAAAACCCATTGGAGAAGGTCAGAGGGGCAGGACCTCTGGCTTTCTCATCCAATGGGTTTTAAGGAGGCGACGACATAGGATGTGAGGAGTGTGCAATTGAGATTCTCCCATGGTATAAAGATGGGGTGAAACAAGGCAATGGTAGACGCGTCTCACAATGATAACATTACAACCACAGGCGTTAAGGCCGACAGGGGGAAGAGTTCTAACCACTGCTACAGACATAAACATGTAACGGATGCAGTGTTTAGAGTGGCATTCTGGGAAATACAAGGGGTCAGAAACAAGGAGTTGGCTAGATTCAGCTACAGCAGACATGTTATAGGCGACCAGAGAAGGAGCGAGAGAATCAATCGTTTCAGTTTTTTTACAGTGGGACTTCTGACAGAGGTGGCCTGTCATAGAAAAACATAAGGGGTGTATCTCAATACTCAGTCACTTTGACTCCTTTCCTTAATCTGTCTGGACATGAAATGGGCAGGTGGAAGCAGAATTCTGGTAGGCAATGGCACCCACCAGTTTACTTTCACCTTACCTGTGTTTTTGATGGCAGGTGAAGGAAAGAAAACAAGAAGAGGAATCCACTTTAGCCCATTGAGATGTGCCCAAAGAGAATGGGCGTGTTTGAGTGGTAAGGCTAAAGCAACTGACTGTAGATGAAAGTCGAGGAATGAAGTCGTGGGAGGAGAAACTGCGACAGCCGAAAGTCGGACACAAATGTGGTTTTCAAACAGCAAAGCTCAGATTAACATGGCAGTGTTGCCATTGTTTATAAAATAAACATATCCAACCCCCATATCACTCAAACTGAAATCATATGTGTGTACATTGTAGGCTACAATCAATTAGTGAGAGAGAGCCTAAAATATCGCATTCATTTGTATATATCGTGTTTGAGTCACTTTCTCGTGGGTTAAACAAAAACACCCTAATGATTGGTTGACAATAGAGCCTCCCACAATGCAGGCGATGGCTGCAGGATGAAGTTGATGAAGAGCAACTGCAGAAACTTGCAGTCGACTGCAGTCAAAACTTCATTACCTTTTGATCACATGATTTTTGTAAAGTTAATGCAGGCGACATGTAAGCGCAAGTCAGACAATTTTTATTCTCATAATGCAACACACGTTGAAAGGCGGTGACCAACGCACCGACTTGACAAAAGTGATCCGCTCGAACGCGCCCAATGTTACAAGTTGTCTCTGCCCAGGCTGAAAATGCTAACCTGTCAAGCCAATAATCGGAATTTTGACTGATGTTCCGCTCTGGTGGTGACTAAAGGGAGTTTACTCCAACATTTGTTTGTCAGACGCTTACATGTGCATATTGCGTGATTTAAACAACATAAGGCATGGACTTGAGATAATTCTTCATGTATGAAAGTTTGATTATTGGGTTAACTATCCCTTTAAGTGCCTACTCTCATACCCTCATCTCAGCCTCAGAAGTAGGTGGACACAAGCAGGGACACAAGTCAACAGCAAACACAGAGATAGAAATGACCATGAGCGCTAAAGTCACCCTCAAGCACTAATCTAGGGTCAGTTGTCCATTTTCCCTCCAAATGTTTAAAGTTAGGATTTAGGGAAGGTCATTTGATTCTAAATATGTGGTCTGGGGCAACTTGCCTACTCAAAATGCCCGTGATGCAAGCAAATTTGGACATACAGTTTGAGGAAAGGTAGGTGGGAGACAAGGTGAATTATAGTTCAGCTATGCTACCTGCTATATACACGTTACGAGGGATTTATAAAAACATACAGGAACTTTTCTCTCTTTTTCATATTTTCAAGAAAAAGAACCAGGCAGACAGAAAAAAAGGAGAATCTATCAAAATGTTCAAAATTTGTTTTGTAAATACATCCTCTCTTATACCTCTGTTAATGACAATTTGTTAGTCTGTCTTTCAGAAGACGTAAAATAAACATTTCCATGATTTAAAATGAATAAAATATAATCTCATAATCGAATGCAAAAAAAAAATACTTTAAAGTACAGTATTAAAATTGCAAAAAAATTCAACAATTTGTATTAATGCTAAAGAGCGGACATACAATGAACAATTTTCCAAGAGCTTTTTGTATTAACAAAAAGCAATTGAGATAGATAACGGGGGAAAATGTGGTGTCCAATCTTTTGTGTCCAAACCCAGAAATAATTCAGCACAGATGAACAAGCCATTGGATATAAGGTGGAAATGTGCTTGTGCAAATTTTCAATTGGCCCTATTGTGTTGTCAATGGCAGTCTTAAATAGGATCGAGCAGTTACACCAAAATGGGAGAAATCAGCTCCACTGGCAAGAGAAGTGGACAATTGCTTATGGCTAGTCAACCTTTTTGGTTGTAATGCCTTAGTTTGACCAGAAGAGAGCAACATTTCATTAAAAAATGTGCCCTTTTCACAAATGATTGTGACTGCAGATTCTGTATAATATGTAGGTGTGTGTGTACATGCGTGACAGATCAATACGTTATCGAGGAGCTATCCCATTCCAGCTTGCTCTTCTGCTTTCCCTCCTTCTTCACTTCCCTCTCATCCTCCTCCTCTTCCTCCTCTGTTTCATCACTGTCGCCTGACTCTGCACTCATGTCACCTGCCTGCTCATCGTCCTCTTCTTCTTCATCATCATCATCTTCCTCTTCGTCTCTTACCACCTCTTCCACCGCCTGAGGCCCTCCGATGTGCAGGACAGGATAAAGTGAAACACTGAATTACTACTATGTAGAAGACACTTCAAAGCTATTTATCAGAAAACATCCCTGTAGGTGATGTCTGGCCTTGCTACAAAACCCAAAACCTAAATCTAATACCAAAACAGAGTCAATGTAATACATATAATAAAACCTCAACCACAAATCAACTCCTAGCCATACAACTAGGCATAGACCTATTCAATATTCAACTACACCTAGACCTATTCAATCATTTAATGTGCCATCGAGTTGATATAGTTAGCGGTGCCTTCTTTGGGACATTCTTTGACTAATGTTCTCTCACCTCCATAGGGTTGACTGTGATGGTGAGGGTGGAGTCATCCCAGTCCATCTTTGGGTCCTTGGCCCCGTCCTCCTCCCTCTTGGAGCCGTCCAGGTGGGTACTGTGGAGCCTGTAGATGCCCAGCACCACTATGACCACCAGGGCGGCGATACAGATCACAATCACCACCGTGGCAGCTGGAGGGGTGCCTGTGGGGGAGAAGTGTTTAAAGGGTAAATTCACCTGAATTACAAGAAATGTGCTGTGTCCTCCCTACCTTTGGGAGATCACTCAGTTCTGCGTGTGTGTGTGTGTCTGTGACACAGAGAGAGGGAGAGAGACAGCGTGCGTCTATCTGTGTGTGTATGATCTGAAGGCGTAGCCCGGGGTTCCCCAACTAGGGGGCCGCAGGCCAAATTAGGCCCACGGGTGATTTTATTTGCCCCCATCCAACTTTTCAGAGCAAGAAAAGTTATTTTAATTTTATTCCAAAGTATTCCCATGGATCTGTTTGGGCTTCTTGCGGTCAATTTGCAGCCTACAAATTATTTATAGTTATGTTCCGGCCCCCTGACCATCCACTGTAGAAAGGATCCATTTTTACATTTTAGTCATTTAGCAGACGCTCTTATCCAGAGCGACTTACAGTAGTGAATGCATACATTTCATACCATGCATTTATTTGTGTATTTTTGTATTTTTTGTACTGGCCCCCCGTGGGAATCGAACCCACAACCCTGGCGTTGCACACACCATGCTGGCGTTGCAAACACCATGCTCTACCAACTGAGCCACAGGGAAGGCTTAGCCTAATCTGGATCCCTCTCCAGTTCAACAAAACACACTCTCAAGCCTCTGATAGTAGCAGGGAAATGTGCTCACCGCGTGTGTGTGTGTGTGTGTGTGTGCGTGTACATTTGTGTGTCTGTGTGGGTGAACACTTCTGGTTGCCTTACCTGAGATGTGGGAATTGAGAGTGTGCACCATCAGTGGATGATGCACAGGCCGCATGTACTGGGATTGGACAGCCATGTGGTTGACATGCTCTACGGGTGCTGAGTTGTGGAGGACACTAATCTGAGGGTGGGACAAAGTACATATCAGTCAGTATGGAGACGGCAATGATGTAGAGAAAGATAGATCGATGAGATAAAGGGTAAATGGGTCTGGTTGATGAGTGACGGTGCAGAAATGGGAAGAGAGACTGAGTGGTGAAGGGTGAGAGAAACGGAGAGAGGGGTGTAGAAAGAGGCAGGAAGACAGAGGAGTGGCAGTGGTGGAGATGGGAGAATAGAGAGTGTGAGTGGAAAAGGGGTGAAATAGAAAAGGAAAGATGGGTAAAGCTTCTTCCCTGACCTCCAGATTGAACTCGTTGCTGGTGTAGCGGCCGTTGAGCTCGGAGCAGGTGAGCCTGAACCTCCTGTTAGTCAGGGTCGCCGGGCGCCAGTTCCTATAGCGCACCTGCCTGAGGGCCTCCTCATAGTGGGCCATGGAGTCCACACCTGGGGAAAATGCATTATTACCAAAGGTGTCCCTGGTGTTCACAGCCATATATAGATGGTGTCCCTCAGGGCTCAACGCTGGGCCCAGCTCTAATAACTACAAGAGCTTCTCGTACCAGGTGACACACAATAAGGAATTTATGTTTAGGTATGAAAAGTGTGATATGAATAATGCTTCATAAATTGAAGTGCATACCATATATGGAGATGCCTGAGGTGGAGTTTGTGGCATCCAGGTGTTTCCCTATTAGGGAGCTGTGGTGAATCTCCAGACTCTCATGCTCTGGATTGAGCTCCTCTCCGATCACCAGGACATCACAGTAATCCAGGTTGTGCATAACCTCCAGAACACCAGGCCTGTGGACTGTACCTACACATACACACACACACACACACAAAATCCAACACAGACATGAATGCTCACACACGCACTTTTTCAACGCTGTGCTACATCAACACGTATCCATGGTAACCACCCCACCCACCTGCGCTGAACGGCACACCGTCGCTCTTGGTTACAGTGCTGGTGATCCGCAGCTCCTTGAAGGGTGCCACGCCCGTGGCTCCACGCAGGTCGGCGGAAGGCTTGACGAGTCGATCTGAACCAGCGATGGTGATCCGTGGCTCGCTGGGTGGCAGGACTATTACTACTGCCTTAATGTCTGGGATGGAGATGCATATGTCCTCCCCGAAACACCTGAGCACCCAAAAACAACAGGAGAGAGGGAGGGTGAAGAAGAAGGGATAAGGAGAAGAACATGGAGATAGACATTAGCGTATGCAGATAATGCAGAAAGAGCACTTTCTTTTCTTCAGGTCATAATTGTTCTGGCCAGGGCAGTTTTTGTAGATAATTGGCCTACACATAAGGAGTAACAGGGTAAGAAAGACTAGGGGAACATCACTGCCATCTGATACTAATCATATTGGAATCGAAAATGGCATAAATTGCATTGTGTGTCACTATTCATTTGTGCCTTCATCCAAGAGTATACTGACTACATACTCTTTCTGGTCCTAGCAATGAATGACTGGGCACTTTTCATTCTCATTTCAGAGATGAGAGACACATAATGCAGGGACAGATTGTGACGGAGGCAACTGTGAAAGTGGACTTCCAATGTTTGTCCACTTTTTGGGGGGAGTGATGCTGTTTTCAGACAGATGGCCTCAAGTTGCCCATTTCCAATAACACACACGCACACAGACGTAGGCACGCTTGGACATGCACCCACCCACGGATACACACTCTCTCTCTGTTTATCCTATAATTGGCCTAATATAATGTAAACACACACTAATTATCACATTTTCTCATCAACACAATTTAACACGTTCTAAGCCCACGGTTGACATGAAGCGTAACCCCAAACAAAGAAACATTTAAGGAGTTATTACTTTTTTAATTCAGTGAATGTAGTAAAACAACTTTCTATCTAATAGTTCTATTCAGACCCTTTGCTATGAGACTAAAAATGGAGCTCAGGTGCATCCTGTTTCCATTGATCATCCTTGAGATGTTTATACAACTTGATTGGAGTCCACCTGTGGTAAATTAAATTGATTGGACATGATTTGGAAAGGCACACACCTGTCTATATAAGGTCCCACAGTTGACGGTGATGTCAGAGCTAAAAACCAAGCCACGAGGTCGAAAGAATTGTCTGTAGAGCTCTGAGACAGGATTGGGTCGAGGCACAGATCTGGGGAAGGGTACCAGAAAATGAGTGCAGCATTGAAGGTCCCCAATAACACAGTGGCATCCAACATTCTTAAATGGGAGATGTTTGGAACCACCAAGACTCTTCCTTAGAGCTGGCCACCCGGCCAAACTGAGCAATCAGGGGAGAGGAGCCTTGGTCAAGGAGGTGACCAAGAACCCGATGGTCACTCTGACAGAGCTCCAGAGTTCCTCTGTGGAGATGGGAGAACCAGACTCTCAGACCATGAGAAACAAGTTTCTCTGGTGTGATGAAACCAAGATTTTACTCTTTGGCCTGGATGCCAAGCGTCAGGTCTGGAGGAAATCTGGTAGCATCCATAGAGTGAAGCATGGTGGTGGCAGCATCATGCTGTGGGAATGTTTTTCAGCAGCAGGGACTGGGAGACCCGCAAGTATCGAGGGAAAGATGAACGGAGCAAAGTACAGAGAGATCCTTGATGAAAACCTGCTCAGGACCTCAGACTGGGGTGAAGGTTCAACTTCCAACAGGACAACGACCTTAACTTGTTATGGATAGGGGGCAGTATTTTCACGACCGGATAAAAAACATACCCGATTGAATCTGATTATTACTCCTGCCCAGAAACTAGAATATGCATATAATTATTAGCTTTGGATAGAAAACACTCCAAAGTTTCTAAAACTGTTTGAATGGTGTCTGTGAGTATAACAGAACTCATTTGGCAGGCCAAAACCTGAGAAGATTCCAAACGGGAAGCGCCCTCTCTGACTATTTCTTGGCCTTCTTCATCATCTCTATCCAAAACAGGGATCTCTGCTGTAACGTGACATTTTCTAACGCTCCCATAGGCTCGCAGAAGGCGCCAGAACGTTGAATGATGACTTTGCAGGCCATGGCTGAAAAACAGTAGCGCATCTGGATAGTGGTCGATCTGAGAACAATGAGACTGGGGGCGCGTGCACGAGACGACTCCATGTTTTTATATTTTCGTCTTTGAACGAAAACAGGGTTTCCTGGTCGGAATATTATCGCTTTTTTGCGCGAAAAATCGCATAAAAATTGATTTTAAACAGCGTTTGACATGCTTCGAAGTACGGTAATGGAATATTTTGAATTTTTTTGTCACGAAACGCGCCAGGCGTGTCACCCTTCTTTACCCTTCGGATAGTGTATGGAACGCACGAACAAAACGCCACTATTTGGATATAACTATGGATTATTTGGAACCAAACCAACATTTGTTATTGAAGTAGAAGTCCTGGGAGTGCATTCTGACGAAGAACAGAAAAGGTAATCCAATTTTTCTTATAGTAAATCTGAGTTTGGTGAGTACCAAATTTGGTGGGTGTCAAAATAGCCGGCCATCATGGCTAGCTATCTACTCAGAATATTGCAAAATGTGCTTTCACCGAAAAGCTATTTTAAAATCGGACACCGCGATTGCATAAAGGAGTTCTGTATCTATAATTCTTAAAACAATTGTTATGTTTTTTGTGAACGTTTATCGTGAGTAATTTAGTAAATTCACCGGAAGTGTTCGGTGGGAATGCTAGTTCTGAACGTCACATGCTAATGTAAAAAGCTGGTTTTTGATATAAATATGAACTTGATTGAACAAAACATGCATGTATTGTATAACATAATGTCCTAGGAGTGTCATCTGATGAAGATCATCAAAGGTTAGTGCTGCATTTAGCTGTGGTTTTGTTTTTTGTGACATTATATGCTAGCTTGAAAAATGGGTGTCTGATTATTTCTGGCTGGGTACTCTGCTGACATAATCTAATGTTTTGCTTTCGTTGTAAAGCCTTTTTGAAATCGGACAGTGTGGTTAGATAAAGGAGAGTCTTGTCTTTAAAATGGTGTAAAATAGTCATATGTTTGAAAAATTTAAGTTTTGGGATTTTTGAGGAATTTGTAATTTGCGCCACACCTATCATTGGATATTGGAGCAGGTGTATTACCTTTGCTGTTCTTCGTCAGAATGCACTCCCAGGACTTCTACTTCAACACCCAATGTTGTTTTGGTTCCAAGTAATCCATAGTTATATCCAAATAGCTCCGTTTTGTTTGTGCGTTCAAATCACTATCCGAAGGGTGACGCGATTTTTCTCGTAAAATAGCGATAATATTCCAACCGGGAGACGTTGTATCCGTTCAAACACTGAAAGAAGAAAATGGAGTCGTCACATGCACGCGCGCACCAGTGCCACTGTTCTCAGAAGTACCACTCTCCAAAACCCCTACTGTTTTTCGCCCAGAGACTGCAGAGTTATCATTCCACATTCTGGCGCCTTCTGAGAGCCAATGAAAGCCTTAGAAAATGTCACGTTACAGCAGAGATCCTGTATTTTCGATAAAGAGGCTACAGAAGGCCAAGAAATGGTCAGACAGGGCACTTCCCATATAGAATCTTCTCAGGTTTTGGCCTGCCATATGAGTTCTGTTATACTCACAGACACCATTCAAACAGTTTTAGAAACTTTAGAGTGTTTTCTATCAAAATCGACTAATTATATGCATATTCTAATTTCTGGGCAGGAGTAATAACCAGATTAAATCGGGTACGTTTTTTATCCGGCCGTGAAAATACTGCCCCCTATCCCAAACAGGTTATCTAGCTGAATAAACTAAGTTTGAGCCTATTCCTGGAAACATTGAACCACTGTAGTTTACATCAATTATAATTTCTAAGTGGAAGTTGGAATAGTTATATTTGAGTGTTTCAGTGAATGGTTAGTGAGGGAGGCCCTGCTCTCTCGCTTCCCCAGTTGTTTAGTTAATTTTCATTCCAATCTCCTTTGCATTAGCGTAGCCTCTCCTGTAGCCTGTCAACTATGTGTCTGTCTATCCCTGTTCTCTCCTCTCTGCACAGGCCACACAAACGCTTCACACCGCATGGCCGCTGCCACTCTAACCTGGTGGTCCCAGCGTGCACGACCCACGTGGAGTTCCAGGTCTCCGGCAGCCTCTGGAACTGCCGGTCTGCGGCCAACAAGGCAGAGTTCATCTCAGCCTATGCTACCCTCCAGTCCCTCGACTTCTTGGCGCTGACGGAAACATGGATTACCACAGAAAACACTGCTACTCCTACTGCTCTCTCCTCGTCTGACCACGTGTTCTCGCAATACCCCTAGAGCATCTGGTCAGCGGGGTGGCGGGACTGGAATCCTCATCTCTCCCAAGTGGACATTCTCTCTTTCTCCCCTGACCCATCTGTCTATCTCCTCCTTTGAATTCCATGCTGTCACAATCACTAGCCCATTCAAGCTTAACATCCTTATCATTTATCGCCCTCCAGGTTCCCTTGGAGAGTTCATCAATGAGCTCACCCCTCACAATTCTGGGTGACTTTAACCTCCCTACGTCTACCTTTGACTCATTTCTCTCTGCCTCCTTCTTTCCACTCCTCTCCTCTTTTGGCCTCACCCTCTCACCGTCCCCCCCTACTCACAAGGCAGGCAATACGCTTGACCTCATCTTTACTAGATGCTGTTCTTCTACCAATCTCACTGCAACTCCCCTCCAAGTCTCGCTCTCCTCCAACACTACTCACTCTGCCCCTACTCAGATGGTATTGCGCCGTCGCAACCTTCGCTCTCTCTCTCTCCTGCTACTCTCTCCTCTTCCATCCTATCATCTCTTCCCTCTGCTCAATCCTTCTCCAACCAATCTCCTGATTCTGCTTCCTCAACCCTCCTCTCCTCCCTTTCTGCATCCTTTGACTCTCTATGTCCCCTTTCCTCCCGGCCGGCTCGGTCCTCCCCTCCTGCTCCGTGGCTTGACGACTCATTGCGAGCTCACAGAACAGGGCTCCGGGCAGCCGAGCGGAAATGGAGGAAAACTAGCCTCCCTGCGGACCTGGCATCTTTTCACTCCCTCCTCTCTACATTTTCTTCCTCTGTTTCTGCTGCTAAAGCCACTTTCTACCACTCTAAATTCCAAGCATCTGCCTCTAACCCTAGGAAGCTCTTTGCCACCTTCTCCTCCCTCCTGAATCCTCCTCCCCCTCTCCTCCTCCTCCCTCTCTGCGGATGACTTTGTCAACCATTTTGAAAAGAAGGTTGACGACATTCGATCTTCATTTGTTAAGTCAAACGACACCGCTGGTCCTGCTCACGTTGCCCTACCCTATGCTTTGACCTCTTTCTCCCCTCTCTCTCCAGATGAAATCTTGCGACTTGTGACGGCCGGCCGCCCAACAACCTGCCTGCTTGAACCTATCCCCTCCTCTCTTCTCCAGACCATTTCCGGAGATCTTCTCCCCTACCTCACCTCGCTCATCAACTCATCCTTGACCGCTGGCTACATCCCTTCTGTCTTCAAGAGAGCGAGATTTGCACCCCTTCTCAAAAAACCTACACTCGATCCCTCTGATGTCAACAACTACAGACCAGTATCCCTTCTTTCTTTTCTCTCCAAAACTCTTGAGCGTGCCGTCCTTGGCCAGCTCTCTTGCTATCTCTCTCAGAATGACCTTCTTGATCGAAATCAGTCAGGTTTCAAGACTGGTCATTCAACTGAGACTGCTCTTCTCTGTGTCACGGAGGCTCTCCGCACTGCTAAAGCTAACTCTCTCTCCTCTGCTCTCATCCTTCTAGACCTATCTGCTACCTTTGATACTGTGAACCATCAGATCCTCCTCTCCACCCTCTCCGAGTTGGGCATCTCCGGCGCGGCTCACTCTTGGATTGCGTCCTACCTGACAGGTTGCTCCTACCAGGTGGCGTGGCGAGAATCCGTCTCCGCACCACGTGCTCTCACCACTGGTGTCCCCCAGGGCTCTGTTCTAGGCCCTCTCCTATTTTCGATATACACCAAGTCACTTGGCTCTGTCATATCCTCACATGGTCTCTCCTATCATTGCTACGCAGACGACACACAATTAATCTTCTCCTTTCCCCCTTCTGATAACAGGTGGCCAATCGCATCTCTGCATGTCTGGCAGACATATCAGTGTGGATGACGGATCACCACCTCAAGCTGAACCTCGGCAAGACGGAGCTGCTCTTCTACCCGGTGAAGGACTGCCCGTTCCATGATCTCGCCATCACGGTTGACAACTCCGTTGTGTCCTCCTCCCAGAGTGCTAAGAGCCTTGGCGTGACCCTGGACAACACCCTGTCGTTCTCCGCTAACATCAAGGCGGTGACCCGATCCTGTAGGTTCATGCTCTACAACATTCGCAGAGTACGACCCTGCCTTACACAGGAAGCGGCCGTCTGGATTACTGCAACTCGCTGCTGGCGGGGCTCCCTGCCTGTGCCATTAAACCCCTACAACTCATCCAAAACGCCGCAGCCCGTTTGGTGTTCAACCTTCCCAAGTTCTCTCACGTCACCCCGCTCCTCCGCACACTCCACTGGCTTCCAGTTGAAGTTTGCATCTGCTACAAGACAATGGTGATTGCCTACGGAGCTGTGAGGGGAACGGCACCTCCGTACCTTCAGGCTCTGATCAGTCCCTACACCCAAAGAAGGGCACTGCGTTCATCCACCTCTGGCCTGCTCGCCTCCCTACCTCTGCAGAAGCACAGTTCCCGCTCAGCCCAGTCAAAACTGTTCGCTGCTCTGGCACCCCAATGGTGGAACAAGCTCCCTCACGACGCCAGGACAGCGGAGTCAATCACCACCTTCCGGAGACACCTGAAACCCCACCTCTTTAAGGAATACCTGGGATAGGATAAAGTAATCCTTCTAACCCCCCCCTCCCCCTCTCCCCCACCCCACAAAAAAAGATATAGATGTACTATTCTAAAGTGGTTGTTCCACTGGATATCATAAGGTGAATGCACCAATTTGTAAGTCGCTCTGGATAAGAGCGTCTGCTAAATGACGTAAATGTAAATGTCTAATGTACCCCTGACGCAGGGATTCGAAGATATATGTCTCCATAGCCACCGTCTCCGCTTGCGACAGGGGATACACGTGACTCCTGGAAAGTGCAGCGTCTACCATGAGATTTATTGCACAATTTCCCTGTCGATGGGGTGGTAATTGAGTCGCCTTCCTTTTACAGAAGGCGAGAGCCAAATCAGCATATTCGCGGGGAATGCGCATGGTGGAGACCTGGTCTGGACTTTCCACCGTAGTAGCACCAACGGAAACCCCTACACACCTACCTGAGCACTCTCGCGACCACCCCGTGAGAGACCTCTGTGGCCAAGAAAAAGTGGGGTTATGACTAATTAACCAAGGTAGACCCAGCACCACGGGATACGCAGGAGTGTCAATAAGGAAAATACTATTTTTTTTCTTGTGACCCCCCTGCGTCACCATACTCAAAGGAGCTGTGGCCTCCCTGATCAACCCTGACCCTAATAGTCGACTATCTAAGGTGTGAACGAGGAAAGGCACATCCACGGGTACAATGGGGATCCCTAAACTATGAGCAAAAGCTTGATCAATGAAATTCCCAGCTGCGCCTGAATCTACTAGCGCCTTATGCTGGGAACGCGGGGAAAAATCTGGAAAAGTAACAGACACAAATATATGTGCAACAGAGGGCTCTGGATGAGAATGGCGCCAACTCACCTGGGGTGCTACCTCGATTTCCAGAGGAACCTACCCGGCACCAACCAGCAGTGTGACCTCTGCGGCCACATATGGTGCACGAGCGGGAACCCCCTCCAGTCTCCCTGTGCACCCTCCCTCCCATTTCCATGGGTATAGGAGAGGGGGTGCGGGAGGATGGAACCACCAGACCCCGATCTGGATGCCCGCGAGCAGCCAGCAGGTTGTCCAGCCGGATGGACAGATCCACCAGCTGGTCGAAAGGGAGGGTGGTGTCTCTGCAGGCCAGCTCCCGACGGACATCCTCACGCAGACTGCAGCGGTAATGGTCGATCGGGGCTCTGTGATTCCATCCCGCAACGGCTGCCAGGGTCCTCAACTCCAGTGAAAAATCCTGGACGCTTCTCGTCTCCTGCCTCAGATGGTAGAGGCGCTCACCCACCGCTCTGCCCTCGGGTGGGTGGCCGAAAACTGCCCGAAAACGGCGGGTGAACTCCTCATAATGGTCCAACGACGCATCTCCCTCTCCACACACAGCGCTGGCCCACTCCAGGCCTCTCCCGGTGAGGCACGAGACGAGGGCGAAACTCTTCTCACGGTCAGTTGGAACTGGGTGGACCGTGGCCAGATAAAGGTCCAATTGGAGTAGGAAACCCTGGCAGTTCGCAGCACTTCCGTCGTACCCCTGAGGCATGGCTAGACGGATGCCACCGGGTTCAGGTTGAGTAGGGGCGCTCCGGATAGACCCCGGTTGGGCTAGTGGAGGCGCTGGAAGTACTCCCTGTCTCTCCCAGCGGTCCATATTCTGGACAACGCGATCCATGGCGGCGCACAGATGGTGTAGCTTCTCCGCATTCTCCTGGATGCGCTCCTCCACCTCCCTGTCCGGGGTATCTTCTCCTGCTGACTTCAATAATTTGGTCAGTGATTCTGTCATAGTCGTGTGTGTAGGTGGCAGGGAAGTCAGGCGCAGGAGAAACCAACTTAGTTAAACTGGAGTAGTTTTATTAACAAAAAACTAACTCCAAAACCAACGTACAAAAATAACATGGGTAAAAATAACCCGTCGCCCACCGATACAACATACATAACATACAAACAATCACTGACAAGGACATGATGGGAAACAGAGGGTTAAATACACAACATGTAATGAATGGGATTGGAACCAGGTGTGTAGGAAGACAAGACAAAACCAATGGAAAATGAAAACCTGATCAATGATGGATAGAAGACCGGTGACGCCGACCGCCGAGCACCACCCGAACAAGGAGGGGCATCGACTTCGGCAGAAGTCGTGACAGCTTCAACAAAGTACAGCGTGAAGAGTCTGAATACTTATGTAAATGTGATATTATTATTTAAATTTTTTATAAGTTTGCAAAAATTTCAAAAATCCTGTTTTACTTTGTCATTATGGGGTATTGTGGGTAGATTGAAGAAGAAGGGGTCTGAATACTTTTCGAATGCACTGAACAAAAAATGTAAACGCAACATGTAAAGTCTTGGTCCCATGTTTCATGAGCTGAAATTAAAAATCCCTGAATTTTTTTAAATGCACAAAAAACTAATTTCTCTCAAACTTTGGGTACATTTTTTTTTTTACATCCCTGTTAGCATTTCTCCTTTTTCAAGATAATCCGTCCACCTGATAGGTTTGGCATATCAAGAAGCTGATTAAACAGCATGATCATTACACAGGTGCACCTTGTGCTGGGGATAATAAAAGGCCACTCTAAAATGTGCAGTTTTGTCACACAACACAATGCCACAGATGTCTTAAATTGTTCAATTAGCATGCCGACTGCAGGAATGTCCATCAGAGCTGTTGCCAGAGAATTGAATGTACCATAAGCCACCTCCAACATAATTTTTGAGAATTTGGCAGTACGTCCAACCGGCCTCACAACCACAGAACACGTGTAACCACGTCAGCCCAGGACCTCCACATCCGGCTTCGTCACCTGCGGGATCGTCTGAGACCAGTCAACCGGACGGCTGATGAAACTAAGGAGTATTTCTGTTTGTAATAAAGGCCTTTTGTGGGGAAAAAATTATTCTGATTGGCTGGGCATGGCTCTCCAGTGGGTGGGTCTGGCTTGCAAGTGCGTGGGGCTGCACCACTGTCCGGTCATGCGAAATCCATAGATTAGGACCAAATGAATTTATTTAAATCGACTGATTTCCTTATATGAACTCTAACTCAGTAAAATCTTTAAAATCCTTGCATGTTGCATTTATATTTTTGTTCGGTAGATCCTAAGGGCACCTTCTGCCCAGAGCGAGGAGCTGTCCTGCCACCCAGGCAGTCTGGGTAAAACAAGCTGGCCATCATCCAGGTTCATTACACTTTGAGAGGAGCAGAGTAAAGTCTCTCAGGATTAATGCCAACGCCGGCACCTAACGCCTTGAGTAATTACGCTTTTCAATGGTTGGTGAAAAGTGCTCTTCACTCACTCACTTATTAATTCATTTACTTTCCCGCGGTAATTAAGAATGGTCTTTTGTTTACATGATAACTGTCGGCTGCTTCTGGTTTACTAGCAAAACTAAATTTGTCACATTCGTGGTCTGTTTGAGCTGCTTTCCCATGGCAATTCCTTGCATTAAGACTCGGCCTAAATTAAGCACGTATTAAGACACATTGTTCTCCTTAACTACATACCAAGACTGGCTTGTAATGGGATGTCTGTATTTGTATGGCTAGGAAGTGTGTGTGTGTGTCGTGTGTGATTATGCTGATCTACGTAACTACCAAACAAACTCTGATTGGGAAGTGTGTGTGCATGCATGCGTGTGTGTGTGTTTCTTTGGTTAGCACAATTGGCTGTAACTCCACAAAACAATTACCCCGGGAACGACATCAGTATAACTGCTAAAGAAAGTTTGTGAAGAGTAGCATGTCCCATACTAAACTAAACTAAGGGCCTCGCTAAATAAACGCCATCTGACCAGCAAGTCGTTGCGTCCCAAATTACACCACATTCCCTACATAGTGCACTACTTTTGACAAGAGACTAGAGAATAGGGCGCCGTTTGGGATGCAGTCGGGGCCTCTTGTCGTACGGAGCATTAAAGTGCCTGCTGAATAGGACAGGCCATCTCTCTGTATACGAGGCGGTTTGTTAGACTAAACCTATTACAGCTCCTGTGGCAGGAGTCCACTATCCACCACAGTCCAATTTGATTTGGCCGTCCCCCCTTACTGCTTAACTGTGAACAGAATACACACACACACACACACACACACACACACCTTTTTCACATTTTCTCTCCATCCTTTGTCATTCTCTCTCTTATTTGGGCCTACCTTTGTTTAGCAGTTAATTTCATTCCCCTATAGCTTCCAATTGGCTCATTCATCCCCTTCCTCTCCCCTGTAACTATTCCCCAGGTCGTTGCCGTAAATGAGAATGTGTTCTCAGTCAACTTACCTGGTAAAATAAGGGTAACAAAAATTATATTACACGCTCAACCTTGTTCTTTCTCTTCCACTCTCACTTCCTCTCTTGTATTGGGCCTGTATTTCTTTACCAATACATTTAATTAACTCCTATATGACTGCACAATCTCAGCATACCATCTCTTCCTTTACCTTTCTCATTAGGTAATGGCGCAAACACATGAGCTGTTAAAAACACTGTATGATGCTAAGTTTTCCTTTCTAAACTAAGTGCCCTCACACCAAAAGGAAGTATTACAATCCAATTCTTTGTTCTTGAAATGGTGACTAGAGGAGAGAGAGGATAACAGGAGAGAGAAGGATATTGACCGAGAGGTAGACAGAAAACGAGCCAGCCAGTTACCCACCCAGTCAGTCTTAACAGCACTATATTCCTCTAATGATCAACCTTCCTTCTCGTAGTGCTCTCTGGCATGAGGAACCCTGACACAGCAGATTGCCTTTCATGGCCGTCATTCATATCCTCATCATCAGCAATTGCCACGTCGGCCCAGGCTACCACAGCTCCAAGGCAACCAGGGCGCCACGTCAACCCGGCTGTCCTCTCAGCCATTAACGAGGGGAGAGATAAAGAGAGGGAAGCGACGCTGATTAGCATATCAGACATGGAGAGAGCACAGGCTTAGACGGGCACACACATGCAGACACACACACACACACACACACACACAGCCTGGAACACACTAGACACTGATCTCGATGCCACGCCAGACGTACACACACACTGACCCTGAAGACACATACAGAGAAAGTAGAGCCTCGGATGCGCAAACACCATGGACCGTATTGCTCACACACACACAATAGTAGCCTAAAACATTGATCGTTTTAGGCTACTACATGATGCTGGAATTTCCCCTATACCCAACCTAGCCAGTGAATGAAAGTTTACAATGTAGGTGCACAGGTCGAGAGAAAAATTTGAGTAATCAAGGTGACGGACAGTGACACATTCAATACCGCCTTGCACACTCTTGCCTGCATCTAGCTGATCTAAGGTGTAATCATTAGTCCAGTGAAAACAGTTGCAAACAAAAGTTTCTATTGGACTAATTCATGTATGTTTATCCCCAATTAGTTCCGTTTGCTTCAAGTTTACTTTAAGAAACGTTTTAACAGAATCGGCAGAATGAATACACTCCTAATCACCCCAAACAGAGTTCATTTTCATAGCAGCCACATACAAACAGCATGATCTCTTTGCTCTTTGTAGAATTTCTTCTCACATCTACGCACTATTCTGTGACCAGGCAAAAAAACCTTTCCAAGCCAAACCTTCATACCATAACTGCTAACTGCTACACACAGCCTACATCGTTACCATCATAATAGCTAACGTCATAGTCAACATAGCTACTAAAACTAGTGTGGTAGTAAACACGCTACAATCATGCAGTACAATGTACAGCAAGCAGTTTAGCAGTTACACCGTCAGGCCCCCGGTGGCAATAAATTAATAAAACCAAAAGCTTACCTTGACTTGGAACATTTCCAGTGTTGGATAGCCATAGCCAGCTATCTAACATAGCATCCCTCTCTGTTTGAGCAGGGTGTTTGAGGCTAAACTAGATGCAATATTTAACTTTTTGGCCGACCTGACCAAGTTCACATAGAAATATGTGTTATAGATCTGTCATTATCATTGAAAGCAAGTTTAGGTAGTGTTAGATCTGTTCTATGTGCGCTATTTCTATGCTTCTCGTTCTTACGTTTCGTTTTTGCGTCTTTTACTTTTGGTTTTGTACACCAGCTCCTAACAGTTGAAAATACAATATTTTTGGTTATGGAAAATATATTTCACAACAGTTTAGATGGTACAATGATTCTCCACACTATACTTGCTTGTTTTGTCACAAACTGAAATGTTTTCTATAGTGCACCTTCAAGTGAAAGTGAAATAAAAATACGACGAAATATAGCTAGCTCTCTCTCTCCCTCTCTTGCTTCTCCTTCATTTTTTAAGAAATAAAATTCAAGTTCAAATCTATTCACCTACTGTATTGTCAACTAATCACCACATTTTATGCACTGTAGCTAGCTGTAGCTTATGCTTCCAGTACTAGATTAATTCTCTGGTCCTTTGATTGGGTGGACAACACGTCAGTTCATGCTGCAAGAGCTCTGACAGCCCCCTTTCTGATTTTCTCAAATTTTTGCTTATGTTTGATACTGAATGTTATCCGATCTTTAGCCAAAACCTAATATTAGATAAAGGGAACACAATTTTTTGTTACTTATTTCATTTATTTAATTACCAAAATCAACAATTCCCCTGTGTGAAAAAGTAACTGCCCCCTTATACTCAATTACTGGTTGTGCCGCCATAAAAATGATAACTTTTTGAATGTTCCACAATTTTTATTTTTATGAAATTCACTGAGGAGGATGGTCCTTCCTCCTCTGAGGAGCCTTTACACAAATGATACTTGCATGTGTCACTGTGACCTTGTGGTCCTATATTTCAAAGGGGTTTAAATGTATGGTTGGGTGCAATAAATGTTTCTGTAGCCTATGTGAAAGCGAGAGAGAGACCGAGAGAGAGAGAAAGAGAGAAGGTTGAGGAGTGTGAACATGTGTGTGTGTGTGAGACAGATTAAGTGTGTGCGTGTGTGCGTGCGCGTGTGTGCGTGCGCCCGCACACACACATTGTTGGATTCCATACTCACTGTACGGTGGTGGTGATGTGTAGCCGTCTGAGGCCTGCTGTGGGGAACTGGCGTGAGTTGATGTAGGAGACCTTGCCCATGGCTGTGTTGACACTCTCCAGGTCCTCTCCCTCCATCACCAGCACCGACTGGGCCGGGTTAAAGTGAAACTGCACACACAGAAGAACACATGAATCAACTGATACAAGAGGGTAAGTGTCTGAGTGTTTCATGCACACAATACGTGACCAAAAAATGTGGACACCTGCTCGTCGAACATCTCAATCCAAAATCATGGGCATTAATATGGAGTTGGTCCCCCCTTTGCTGCTATAACAGCCTGCACTGTTCTGGGAAGGCTTTCCACTAGATGTTGGAATATTGCTGCGGGGACTTGCTTCCATTCAGCCACAACAGCATTAGTCATGTCGGGCACTGATGTTGGGCGATTAGGCCTGGTTCACAGTCGGTGTTCCAATTCATCCCAAAGGTGTTTGATGGGGTTGAGGTCATGGTTCTGTGCAGGCCAGTCAAGTTCTTCCATACCGATCTTGACAAATCAAATCAAATGTATTTATATAGCCCTTCTTACATCAGCTGATATCACAAAGTGCTGTACAGAAACCCAGCCTAAAACCCCAAACAGCAAGCAATGCAGGTGTAGAAGCACGGTGGCTAGGAAAAACTCCCTAGAAAGGCCAAAACCTAGGAAGAAACCTAGAGAGGAACCAGGCTATGAGGGGTGGCCAGTCCTCTTCTGGCTGTGCCGGGTGGAGATCATAACAGCACATGGCCTAGATGTTCAAATGTTCATAAATGACCAGCATTGTCAAATAATAATAATCATAGTAGTTGTCGAGGGTGCAACAAGTCAGTAACACAAGAGTAAGTGTCAGTTGGCTTTTTCATAGCCGATCAAACCATTTCTGTATGGACCTCGCTTTGTGCACAGGGGCATTGTCATGCTGAAACAGGAAAGGGCCTTCCCCAAACTGTTGCCACAAAGTTGAAAGCACAGAATCGTCTAGAATGTCATTGTAAGCTGTAGCCTTAAGATTTCGATTCACTGGAACTAAGGGGCCTGACCGAAGCATGAAAAACAGCTCCAGACCATTATTCCTCCTCCACCAAACTTTACACTTCGCAATATGCAATCGGACAGGTAGCGTTCTCCTGGCATCTGCCAAACCCAGATTTGTCCGTCGAACTGCCAGATGGTGAAGCGTGATTCATCACTCCAGAGAACGCGTTTCCACTGCTCCAGAGTCCAATGGCGCAGAGCTTTACCCCCCTCCAGCCCTTGCTTGGTATTGCGCATGGTGGTCTTAGGCTTGTGTGCAGTTGCTCGGCCATGAAAACCCAATTCATGAAGCTCCCGACGAACAGTTATTGACCTGTTGTTGCTTCCATAGGCAGTTTGGAACTCTTTAGTGAATGTTGCAATGTGCTATGCACTTCAGCACTCGGCGTTCCCGTTCTGTGAGCTCGTGTGGCCTACTGCTTCGAGGCTGAGCCGTTGTTGCTCCTAGGGCTGTTACAGTGACCGTATTATTATCCCACCGGCGGTCATGACGGCAGTCAAATTCCACGTGACCACTTAGTCACAGCAATTAGGCTTCTCCAAGCTCTGATGCTGCTGATTGTCATTAGTAGCCTATCGAACGTGCTAACTGCCTGGTACTCAGCACTCTTGTCCCTCTAATCACTCTGATGTCAATGCAAATGTGATCGAAAATCTAATCAAACACTTCATGAGGGCCCATTGTCGTGGATATTCAGTACTGAGAAAGACTTGGTAATTTCTTCAATCAATCATCTTCATTTAATATCGATTAATTATCACAATAATGAAACCGTCAGCCCAACAGTCTTGTTCTGACTGTTAGGCTGAGAGCCTACCCTTTACAGACAATGCACAGTTTATATAGCTGATACCAAGATTGCTTAGTCAGTCATTTCTAGCCTTCCCATAAGCCACCTTGGTTATCTACACAGCATGGTGTTTTACTTAGTTTCCCAGATACCAGGAAGATGAGACAATGAGGCATTGTTCTACTCCTCTCTATCCCAGTTACAACCCCCCCACATCCTGTCACTGGAATGCCAGCTGTAGGTTTTATCACCAGGAAGCTAGAGTGGATGCCATACAACTCAGAATTAGCAGGACAGAAATATCTCACTGTTTAAGTAAATAATTGTTACATATCCAACAAATAAGGTGAATACATACTTTTTCTGTCACACCATGAGCTCATGTTGTGCAACATTTCTATAGGCTGTCACGTTGGCATGAAGGCTCGGGAGACAGATGCAGGAATGTGTAATAGTTTTTTAAAAATTTTGCCCAAATTACGGCGTGCCGTGTAAAGGCACGGGGACGAAGACCAAACAAACACGTAACAAAAACACAGGGTTGAAACCCAAACAAAAGAGCGAGGAGAACCTTGAACAAATAACACACGAGCACAATGATTAACACACGGGATGAGACCCGTAATCATCTGCACAATCCACAAGGGCACAAAAGCCCAAAACACACAGCACAGGTACTAACACGCACCAACGGAAATAGTAACAATAATCGACAGCACCATGGGGAACAAAGGGCACATATATACAAATACAATCAGTGGGAATAGGGGCCAGGTGTGCGCAATGAAAGTTCCAGAAGGATTCGTGACATTGGCTATGCAAATGCAGAGAAAACAGAGTTTTGATGGCCTCTAATAAAAACAGGAGGATCCCATCAGCTTTCTATAGGCTAGGCCTACTATATTTATTCATCAACTTTCCTAACATGAACATTTTGCTTCACTTTCAACAGGAGTGTAGCCTACCTGGCTGGCATGAAAATGAACCACGGGAAAAGCGTCCTTCATTCGCTATTTAAGTGCATAGATTACATGTTTTTTTCCCGCATGTCCATGTTCCGAGACAGGCGCATGATAATGGTCAATTTTGAAATCAAACTAATACCACACATATATTATTGAGTATATGTAAAGAATAGTTTGATGAGTGACAATATTAGCCTATCACTTGTGAATGATTTATTACCACTTGTGAATGTCGCCCAGTTTGAGCATTAAGGTAATAAACAGCGCATACCACTTTTTTTCAGACTTTTTCAAATCATAGTTGCACACCTCATGTATCCTTCCCAGCCCATAGGCCTATATGTTTTGATAAGCTTTGTATCACAACTAAAGTGGCCAAATAACTTCTTAAAATGAAGCACATTAATCCTCTTTATAACCGGTGAAGAGCCTAACTGGCATACATAAGCAGCGCGTGAAGTTTGAAGTTTGGGGAAAATCATTTTCAGCATAAAAATGCACCTTTATAAGAGAGCCAAGAGTGTGCAAAGCTGCTCGTCAAGGCAAATAGTGGCTACTTTGAAGAATCTGAAATATATTTGGATTTGTTTAACCCTTTTTTGGTTACGACATGATTCCATATGTGTTATTTCATAGTTTTGATGTCTTCCCTATTATTCTACAATGTAGAAAATAATAAAATAAAGAAAAACCCTTGAATGTGTAGGTGTGTCCACACTTTTGACTGGTGCTGTATAGTGTATGTGTGTGTGTTTGCCCCAGTGACTCACCTTGATATCCTTGCCCAGGCTCTCCAGTGAGTTGATGTCCAGTCCTTCCTTACAGGCCTGTAGACAGGAGATGACCTTCTGGGTCTCTATCTTGCCTGGCCGGATGGTCAGACCTGACAGACTGCCCCGGAAGTACTGGGTGAACCGCGGGGTGGACACCTCACCACCTAGGGAGGAGAAGAGGAAGGATGGGACATCCTGTTTTTTTTTTGTTCAGATCAAAGGTGCAATATTGTACAGTCAAGTGGTGGACAATGATTGTCTTCTCCTTAATCTGTTCTGATCTGAAAGCACAGTGCAATGAAAGCAATATGGAGAATGCCTCTATTATAATAGTAGGAACATGCTTTGGTAATTCTTAATTTTACAGTATTTCACTTTATTTACTTAGTTGAAGCTAGAAATAACACTATAGTAAAAGAGATAAACCTATATAACTTACCTTTCAACAAGACTAAGCTATTTAAACAATGGCTAACACAGTTACCTTTGTTTTCACATCACTTCCTAGTAAATACATGAAGTAAATACCAACTGAAACAGGACTGTGAAATAAAGACAGTAGCGTGACTATGGAAATGATAGCCCGTTTTGTTTATCAGCTTCCATCTGCTCTCCCCACTCTTTTTTAAAGTGACTTTCAAAACAACAAAATAAAATGTCCAATCTGAGGTAGATTTGGGCTCAGAGCAGAGGGACACTAGGCCTTCAATAAAAAAGAAATATCGTCGTCTCTTTTTAGGCAAGTGTGTGTTTTTCTTCTTTGATTCACTGGCAGATGGTGCTGGCAGTTTGCTAGTTGTTAACGGTCCCCGAGCCGTGTCTCTTGCTGACATACTCAAGTGTTCTCGCCGCCGCCTGCACCAGCCTGCTTTTTTATTATTTTATATTTTCCCAGACAGATGTTATCAATTAAGTGTTGTGGCACCGAAGCACAGAGCGAGAGAGTGTGTTTTCGGGCTTATTTCAGTCTCGTCCCCCCCAAAGAGGAGAGTTTGAACAAGAAGACATTCAGTGCTAACATATGCTATTTTTACACACCTGGCTGCATAGTATTTACACCTGCAGTAAGGAAGATAGCAATTAAGTTGAAATGGATTGTTTGAACAAGTTGTATTAGGAAATTAGAGAAGGTTTGGGATTTTGTTTATGGTTAAGGCCAGCCAGAGTTGATCTGCCCTAAACATCCCCAGTAGTTACACTGCACAGCAAAATTGCTTGTCTACTCTCCATAAGAAGAGCCCCGTTCAGAGCAATCTCAATAAATGGTTTCCTCATGAAAATGGACAAAACAAACCATATTCTGTTGTTCTCGTCACACGTCTTGTTTTGCTTTGGGTGAGCTAAGGTCAGGTCTGGGGCCTTTCATTCCTTGTGTCTCTTCATTACATTACGTTGTTGATTGCGTGCAGGGTGGTTGGGGGGGGGGGGGGGAGATGAAAGAAAGGCAATCCTGTTCACTAATGGTCTGCAAAGTTATCAGTTGCAGCTTAGTGAAGCTTAGAGCAGCTTCATTGGGATGTAATAGCCAGAGAACTTGTACTCCATTCAGGCTGGCTTAATCCCTTCTTCAGGGCTTTCTCACACAATCACAGATTCATGGAAAGAGAGAGGGAAAAGAGAAAAAAAGAGAACTGCAACCAGGAGCCAGATGAAAATAAATTCAAATGACACCGAAATGCCGTTATGTTGGACCTCGAGCGTGGCTCATGCGATTCAGCGGTATCCATCTGTCCCCCAGCTAACACATTTATATAATTATTATTTTGATCATAAAAGCAATGTTAAGTAGTGCTTCTTCATTCAAATGGATTCATTAGTCCCCTCTTTTCAAGCGGCTGGAATTGACAGCCTGTGTTTCCTGTTTGATGTCTCCAAGCTTGATCCTCTTGATCCTCTTGAGCGTCTGTCTGTCTGTCTGTCTGTCTGTCTGTCTGTCTGTCTGTCTGTCTGTCTGTCTGTCTGTCTGTCTGTCTGTCTGTCCTGTGTGTGCTCCTGCTACAAGCACTCTTAGTCTTAAATTTGGGAGTGTTTAATCACTGTCCTGGACTGGATAAGGGAAACTGACTCATCCCTATGGTAACAGGCAAGGCATTCTGAAACATAAAATACTACGTGACTACCTAAAGTCCGAGTCAATTGAAACCAATAAGCAGTTGCTTCTGGGATACGGAAAACCACATTATTCTTGGGCTGTGAGGAAACATGTCTAAATAAAAGGAAAATGATGTGACTCCTCCCTCCCTGTTCCTCCCCTTATTTTACAGAAACAAATACAGAAATTCTATAGGTACGCTGGGCATATTAGGACAGCCTCAGAGTCACAAAGAGTTGGTATGGACACCGGACCCTATACAGGAGTCTATAATGACCTTGCCAGCAGGCACCCACTGTCAGCTGGGTGTCAATTGATGAGGGATGGATGGGCCAATCGTCGGTCACCAGGTAGGGTTCGTAGGTTACGCCATCTACGAAGAGCGTCACGGCAGGGAACTCCACGTTGATCACGTAGTAGTGCCACTCCTTATCACAGATCTGTAAGACATAGGGACATGCTGTTAGCATTGAGTTAAACCAATGAGCTGTGTAGCTCTGGGTTTGTTGAGAAGTTAAGCACAGTATTTGTATTTATTATGGATCCCCATTAGCTGCAGCCAAGGTAGCAGCTACTCTTCCTGGGGTCCAGCAAAGTTAAGGCATTTATACAATTTAAAAAACATTACAATACATTCACAACAGATTTCACAACACATTAAGTGTGTGCCCTCAGGCCACTACTCTACTACCACATATCTACAGCACAAAATCCATGTGTACGTGTGTGTATAGTGCATATAGTATTGTGTGTGTGTGTGTGTTTGTGTCTCTTCACAGTTCCCGCTGTTCCATAAGGTGTATTTTTATCTGTTTTTTAAAATCAAACGTATGAGCCACCCTGTTCTGAGCCAATTGCAATTTTCCTAACTTCGACTGAACAGTAGTCCAGGTGCGTCAAAACTAGGGCCTGATGGACCTGCCTTGTTGATAGTGCTGTTATGAAGGCAGAGCAGCCCTGTATTATTTACAGACTTCTCCCCATTAGCTACTGTTGTATCAATATGTTTTGACGATGACAGTTTACAATCGAGGGTTACATCAAGCAGTTTAGTCACCTCAACTTGCTCACTTTCCACATTATTCATTACAAGATTTAGTTGAGGTTTTGGGTTAGGTGAATGATTTGAAATATTTTGGACTATCTTATTCCTTGCCACCCATTCTGAAACCGACTGCAGCTCTTTGATAAGTGTTGCAGTCATTTCAGTCGCTGTAGTAGCTGACGTGTATAGTGTCGAGTCATCCGCATACATAGACACACTGGCTTTACACTTACTTGTGTAAGGGCTGTGCTTGTTGAATTACTTCCCTATAAGCGTGCTGAAAGTCTGTTGTCAATTTGTTTACTGTAAAATAGCACTGTATCTGGTCAAACAAAATGTTTTCCAAAAGATTACCAAGGGTTGGTAACAGGCTGATAGGTCGCTATTTGAGCCAGTAAAGGGGGTTTTAGGTAGCGGATTTACTTTTCCTTCCCTCCAGGCCTGAGGGCACACACTTTCTACTAACACACTTTCTACTAGGCTTAAATTGAAGATATGGCAAATATTAGTGGCAATATCGACTGCTATTATCCTCAGTAATATTCCATCCAAGTTGTCAGACCCTGGTAGCTTGTCGTTGTTGATGGACAAAACTTCTTTTTTTTAACTCGTCCACACTCACTTTACGGAATTCAAAATTACAATGCTTGTCATTTGTCAAAATGTCTAAAAACCTGTTTTTGCTTTGTCAGAATGGGTTATTATGTGTAGATTGATGAGGGAAAAAAACGACTTTATCAATTTTAGAATAAGGCTGTAACGTAACAAAATGTGGAAAAGTCAAGGGGTCTGAATACTTTCCAGATGCTCTGTATACTTGGATGTGTAATGTCAGCGTTTGTAGCTGGAACGTTTGTTAATCTTGCCACCTGATTCAATGAATGACAGAGCTGACTTTTCTAAAGTGTTCCAAAGCTTTTTACTATCATTCTTTATGCCATTTATGTTTGTTTCATAGTGTAGTTTCTTCTTATTTTTATTCAGTTTAGACACATTCTAAATGTGCCCTTATGTTTGCCAAACGGTTGTGCAGCCAGACTTATTTGCCATTCCTTTTGCCTCATACCTCTCAACCATACACTTTTTCAATTCCTCATCAATCCATAGAGATTTAACCGTTTTTACAGTAATTTTCTTAATGGGTGCATGCTTATTAGTGACTGGGATAAGCAATTTCATAAATGTGTCAAGTGCAGCGTCTGGTTGCTCCTCATTACACACCACGGACCAACAAATACTCTTTACATCAACAACATAGGAATCACTACAAAATGTATTGTATGACCTCTTATACACTATATTAGGCCCAGCCTCTGGAACATGGGTTTTCCTAGAAATGGCTACTGTATTGCGATCGCTACATTTCTGCAACATTAGTAAAACTGTGATCAATACATGTTGATGATTTCATTCCTGTGCTGTTTGTAACTACCTTGGTAGGTTGACTGGTAACCTGAACCAGGTTGCAGGCACTAGTTACAGTTTTAAGCTTTCTCTTGAGTGGGCAGACTGATGAAAACCAGTCAATATTTAAATCACCCAGAAAATATCCCTCTCTGTTAATATCACACACATTATCAAGCATTTCACACATATTATCCAGATACTGACTGTTGGCACTTGGTCTATAGCAGCTTCCCACCAGAATGGGCTTTAGGTGAGGCAGATTAATCTGTAGCCATATTACTTCAACAGTATTTAACATGAGATCCTCTCTAAGCTTAACAGAAATGTGGATCTGAATATAAATGGCAACACCTCCACCTTTGTCATTTCTGTCTTTTCTGTAGATGTTATAACCATTTATTGCTACCGCTGTATTATCAAAGGTATTATCTAAGTGAGTTTATCTAAGTGAATGTCATCTGTTACTAGCAAATTATTGATTTCATGAACCTTGTTTCTTAAGCTACATATGTTAACGTGGGCTGTTTTTAGCACTTTTCTGGAATGCTTGATTGTTTTCATTGCTTTACCAGGAAGCTTAGCAGGAGGTAGACATGTTCATGTTATTATGTTAGTGCAGGGTGAGCTGCACACAGTGGACTTCCTACTAGGGCACACCGCCTCAGTGCTAACAGTATAACTCTGGTCCATAGGCACATGATTACTGCATACAATAGCTGTGGGATCAGCCGAGGCATTCTGGGCAGTAAGAGGGACATACATTAGGTTACTAACATTGTGTCTTCCAACGCCCCTGGTGTAATGTACAGTCGTGGCCAAAAGTTTTGAGAATGACACAAATATTAATTTCCACAAAGTTTGCTGCTTCAGTGTCTTTAGATATTTTTGTCAGATGTTACTATGGAATACTGAAGTATAATTACAAGCATTTCATAAGTGTCAAAGGCTTTTATTGACATTTACATGAAGTTGATGCAAAGAGTCAATATTTTCAGTGTTGACCCTTCTTTTTCAAGACCTCTGCAATCCGCCCTGGCATGCTGTCAATTACCTTCTGGGCCACATCCTGACTAATGGCAGCCCATTCTTGCATAATCAATGCTTGGAGTTTGTCAGAATTTGTGGGTTTTTGTTTGTCCACCCACCTCTTGAGGATTGACCACAAGTTCTCAATAAGGTCTGGGGAGTTTCCTGGCCATGGACCCAAAATATCAATGTTTTGTTCCCCGAGCCACTTAGTTATCACTTTTGCCTTATGGCAAGGTGCTCCATCATGCTGGAAAAGGCATTGTTCATCACCAAACTGTTCCCAGATGGTTGGGAGAAGTTGATCTCGGAGGATGTGTTGGTACCATTCTTTATTCATGGCTGTGTTCTTAGGCAAAATTGTGAGTAAGCCCACTCCCTTGGCTGAGAAGCAACCCCACACATGAATGGTCTCAGGATGCTTTACTGTTGGCATGACACAGGACTGATGGTAGCGCTCACCTTGTCTTCTCCGGACAAGCTTTTTTCCGGATGCCCAAAACAATCGGAAAGGGGATTCATCAGAGAAAATGACCTTACCCCAGTCCTCAGCAGTCCAATCCCTGTACCTTCTTGACACCAGGCCATCCTCCAAAAGTCTTTGCCTCACTGTGCATGCAGATGCACTCACACCGGCCTGCTGCCATTCCTAAGCAAGCTCTGTACTGGTGGTGCCCGGATCCCCAGCTGAATCAACTTTAGGAGACATTCCTGGCGCTTGCTGGACTTTCTTGGGCGCCCTGAAGCCTTCTGCAGAAATGCAGTGGAAATGTTTTTGGGGGATTCAGTTCATTTGCATGGCAAAGAGGGACTTTGCAATTAATTGCAATTCATCTGATCACTCTTCATAACATTCTGGAGTAGATGCAAATTGCCATCATTCAAACTGAGGCAGCAGAATTTGTGAAAATTAATATTTGTGTCATTCTCAAAATTTTTGGCCACGACTGTACATTTGCTGAAGCATTACGACAACTCAGCGACACAATGGTAGGGATTAACTGAGCTGGGCTTGGGTCATTGATAAGTCATTGTCTCAACGCAGCCGTATAATGCTGTGAATGCTGAGCTACAGGGAAGGATTGCCTTCCCTGTAGCTCAGTTGGTAGAGCATGGTGTTTGCAACGCCAGGGTTGTGGGTTCGATTCCCACGGGGGGCCAGCACAGAAAAAAAAAATGTATGAAATGAAATGTATGCATTCACTACTGTAAGTTGCTCTGGATAAGAGCGTCTGCTAAATGACTAAAATGTAAATGTAAATCCAGGAACACAATTGATTTGGGTGGATGTTTAACTAGAAGTTGCTGTAACAGGGTGAAGATTACCCAGATACTGGGAAGCAATTTTAAAGGGGAACATCACCCACTGATTTGGCCAGATTTTTTGGCTTGTGTGAATGATAATCACATTCACATACTTATACTTCATTGGATTCAATAAGATATAATACTGTAACAAACCAGCCCATAGACATGGTGCAAGCACTTCAAAGTTGGTCACTTCTATGGGGACTGTGGTTAGTGCACTTGCCTTGGGAACTGATGTTTGTGAGTCCTTAGGTCAGCCCCACAAATTCATTGCAATATCATAATAATGAATGCACCTGGGTTTCACACTTTACTATGTTTCATATCGCTGTGGACAATATTTCATGAATTAACTACTTATTTGCGGTTATCATGAAGCCCAAATCCAATAACGCTTGTTTGGCAGTCTCCCTCCCACCCTCAGTAATGAAAAACACATTAAACTTAATTCAGATTCATCCCGCTCCCCTCTTGATCATTTGGTTGTCTGTTTCGGGGTAATTAATTAAGTTTAACTTTAATGAGTTGCTCATTAAGGGAACATGGATTTACGAGGGTTGAGTCTGGGGACCGTCGCAAAACTTTTTCATCAAGCCTAAAACACTCGCTCACCTTTGGTGGTTCAGTCTCCCCAGGAGCAGAATCAAAGCCTGTTAAATCAAACCCAGCAGTCAGTCAAGCGCCAGCCAATCGAAAGGACATTGACCCAGCTCAGCTCTTATAATAGTGTTCTGTTTCCCCCCTGGCGAGTATCTAGTGCTGAGACAGTTCCAGGGAGAAGTTGGCCCAGATCGCTGATCTTGGATCAGCTTTCAACTCCCCAACTGGGAGTCGTAACTGTCAGGGGGTAGGTACATCGCAAAACTGATCTTGGATTAGAGGTTAAAGGGAGTTTGAGTCTTACATGGCTGAGCTCTATTGTGGAGGGAGATAACTGTCAAATAGCAGTAGTACAGTACTATATGATTGGACATGTCTAGTGGTTCAGGGATAGAAGCCCCCAAGCACAAAGCTAGGATCAACCCATTATCATTAGGAAGTACAACACAGACATTGCCTTAGATCAGAAGTTGAGGGGTAACTTCATTCTATTATATGAACTACATGGAGGGAGTTTGCTGTCAAACAGTCTAACAGTGTGTTTGTAGATGTCTCCCTAGTGCTCTGAGGGGTTTATCATTCAAGTAATGCCCTCTCATGCTGCTACTGATTACCAGTGAGCCATGAACAACCTCTCCCCTCAGTGCACAATGCAGGCAGGAATGGCTAACTCCTTCCCTGATGCCTCGCACACTCAGGAAGCCTTTCATGCTCACAAACTTGAGGCATAATTGTAAATGTTTTTTTTGTATTTTTTTTAATCAGGGTGAGCAATACCGTATGAGGTTCCTCGCTGTTGTTAAACATGTACAAAAATCTATCTGAAATGCAGCCATACACATCAACACCTAAACTATAGCCTACTGTGGCCTATGAACATTAATTGCCTATAATAATCAGATGTAAAGACAAGATGAAAAGGACAATAGTGAGGTAGAAAACCACGTAAAAAACACTGCCCATGATTTTTTTGATCTACAGTATAATCTATATTATCGAAAAAGAGGACATCTTAAGATTTCTAATAAACCTAAGGTTACAAATCAACTGTCAAAATTGAGTGCAATCGTGACCTGGGGTGGTCCAGCAGTTAGGGCTGCTGCCTTCAGCATGCACATATAGGCCATATTGTGTCGGCGTGGGTTCGATTCCGGCCCATGCCCTTCTGGCACAAATAACTAAATTCCCCCGATTGACTGGATTTAGTTACACATTTCAAATATGGACAGTCCAGGGATATTTTACTCCCGATGTTGATAAATGGCCATACCAGACACATCATTTAAAAAAAAGACAGTTATGTTTAATGGATAATATACAGTGCCTTCAAAAAGTATTCACACTCCTTGACTAATTCCACATTTTGTTGTGTTACAACCTGAATACATTATTATTATTGTTATTATCCATCTACATACAATACCCCACAACGACAAAGTGAAAACATGTTTTTAGAAATGTTTGCACATTTATTGAAAAATACAGAAATATCTAATTTACATAAGTATACACACTCCTGAGGCAATACATGTTAGAATCACCTTTGGCAGTGATTATAGCTGTGAGTCTTCTGGGTAAGTCTCTAAGAGCTTTGCACAGCTGGATTGTACAACATTTGCATAGTATTCTTGAAAAAATTCTTCAAGCTTTGTCAAGTTGGTTGTTGATCATTGCTAGACAGCCAGTCAAAACTGTAACTAGGCCACTCAGGAACATTCAATGTCATCTTGGTAAGCAACTCCAGTGTACACTGAGTGGAAAAAACATTAAGAACACCTGCTCTTTCCATGAAATAGACTGACCAGATGAATCCAGCTGAAAGCTATGATCCCTTAATGATGTCCCTTGTTAAATCCACTTCAATCAGAGTAGATGAAGGGGATGACAGGTTAAATAAGGATTTTTAAGTCTTGAGACAATTGAGACGTGTCATTCAGAGGGTGAATGGGCAAGACAAAATATTTAACTGCCTTTGAACGGGGTATGGTAGAAGGTGCCAGGTGCACCAGTTTGAGTGTGTCAAGAACTGTAACGCTGCTGGGTTATTCATGCTCAACAGTTTCCTGTGTGTATCAAGAATGGTCCATCACCCAAAGGACATCCAGCCAACTTGACACAAATGTGGGAAGCATTGGAGTCAACATGGGCTAGCATCTCTGTGGAACGCTTTTGACACCTTGTAGAGTCCATGCCCCGACAAATTGAGGCTGTTCTGAGCAACTCAATATTAGGAAGGTGTTCTTAATGTTATGTACACTCAGTGTATATTTGGAAAATTACATAATTAGTCATGCTATCCTGTGTTTTACTGCTTAAAAAATAGTCTCTTGTTATATGCTAGTGTTTTTTGTAACCTGATACAAACTTGTCTTTGTGTGACTTAGTCATAAGACTGGGCGTATAGCTAAGATCCGTTAGGTGCGACCGCAGCATGTGAAACATCCCCTGAGTTTACTATCTGCAGAAAGTCAGCTGTGTGGAACCTTGCAGGAAGGAGCACATTATAGTGTGAACTGTGACAAAACGCAGGTATACGTTACAGCATTCGTGCAATCAACCTCAGGTTATTTTAATCTCCACAGACAAACCAATCGCCTTTTACACTATGTTCAGCTCTTCTTATCCGCTAAACTGCCTCATAGACAAAAGAGGTTGTACTTTTTCTATAAAAGCAGAGACCCGACTATGTTTGTTAAGCTTTCAACTCTGAACCATTCTTGGTGAACCTTGCCGGTGACAAGCATACCCACAACATGATGCAGTTACCATCATGCTTGAAAATATGAAGAGTTGTACTCAGTGACGTGTTTTGTTAGATTTGCTCCAAACATAACACTTTGTATTCAGGACATAAAGTTAATTTCTTTGCCAATCTCTTTGCAGTTTTACTTTAGTGCCTTATTGCAAACAGGGTGCATGTTTTGGAATATTTTTGGGTCATTCCAAAATTGGAGGACATTTTAGGCATTAAAGTAAAACACTTGAAAAATGAACCCCTCATTTTTATCATTTTCTGTCATGTATTTAAGAAAAACAGGTAATAAACCGTCAAATAATTTGATTCGTCAGGCTCAGGCATCAAAAGTACTTTTTAATGAGATCTTTCATTTGTTGTGTGATATGCTTGGCGCAAACCTGTTACGAATACTCAGGAACCTGAAAAAAATATATTTTAAAATATTGTTTAATAAATCCTTTACCATTAAGTAAAGAAAGTCACATTCACATTGAATACTCATTTAATTTCAGAAACTTTTGAAATCTATCTTGCACAACTTTTCAATAGCCAATTTTTAAAAAACTAATTTCAGTATTTATTTTCAAATATTTCCTCAAGTAGATTATGCATATAATCATTCAAACTATTAAAAGGACAATAGGTTAAACCCTCGTGAGCTGAGAAAATCCTTTAAGATTATTTTTATAAAAATGATATGGTATCAGGGTTGAAATTAAAGTAACAGGGTAGCGCAAAGTAACAGGGTTGAACAGATTACATTACATTTGATTGTAGATCATGACATAAATGTGACAAATAAATACCCAGGACCACAGGAATGTTGTGTAATAATATTTTATATGTATTTTTGAAAAAGGATCATCAGGATGAGTAGGAATGATAAAAAATAAACATGTCAACAAGACCACAAACTGGATCTGATCAAATATTCAATGGACAAACATAAAATAATTGTCATATCACAGTAGGCCCACAACCTGGCGTTAAAATGAATGAGGATATCAAAAATAGTCATGAACTGATCAATATTTTACAAAGCTGATGTTATAATGCTCAGATTTCATTTTAGTGGCTGGCCAGTATCCCATACCTCACTTGCGATGCCCATGTGGCGTGAGGTAACGTTCTCTGGGGGAGGAATGAGGGTCAGCACATCCTCAAAGGGATACCAAAGGAGATCGTCCCTCAACGGCCAGAAGAAAAACGGTTTACCCCCACTCTATGCATACATTTCACCTGGCAGTGGGTCTTACTCACCTCTTGGATGATCCCTGGGTAGATTGTGTGGTCGTACACCAGGGCACAGCATTTCCCCACAATCACCGGACTGTGCCACTGCACTTCTTCTGGTGTGCTGTGTATGGGGTCTGCTGTGTGGTCATCTGTGGGATTAAAGCTGAAGCCCTTTGTTTTCTGGCAATCACACTCCAGATTCCCTGTTGCAGAACACCTGCAGCTGACGTCGCGGTAGAGAATTCTCCCAGGTGAAAGAGTGACCACCTGGTGGAGCCTCATTGTGGACGGTACGGCTGGAAGGTCAGCTGGCATTTCTTTCACTGCATCCTCCACAGCTTGTAAAACAATTTCCCCTTCGATTGTCCCTCACTCAGAGCTTGGTACAGGGACAATGCCGTGGGGATATCAACTCCTTGGCAGGCAAGCCTGTCTTCCCTCCACTTCAATGTGCCACCCACACCATCACCTTTGCCATGACTGGCTTCAAAGTAGTTCCAGGTTCCTCTTGTAAACCCCTTCTTGAAAATGTCAGTACAAAAGAGGTCAAAATGACCCCGCTGCTTGTACTGTGTGCAGGGACCATCGCTAAAAAAATGGATGGTTGTCACATCTGGGCATCTCTCTTGGATTTCCCTCAGGATGGGCTCCAGGTGTTGCCATATGGAAGGTGGTCCCTTCAATCTGGATGCCGACACAGTGCAGAAGGAGGTAGGGGCAGATGTCACCCACCCCCCTCCCCCCCCCATAGTAAACCCCAGTGTGCAAAGTGGCCTGATGGTGTGATGTACGAAAATGGACAGCTTGTACTTGAGCGCTGTACTTGCAGCTGTAGCTCTCAGCGAATTCAATATGGACTGCACATTCATTTGCAGGGAGGTTCCGCTTCAGGGCCCGTGAGAAAGCATATTGCTGTCTGATGTTATAGAGACGGCGCCTGAACTTCTGGAGCAAAATGTTAAAAAGTTTCCAGCAGCTCTTCTGGGCATTCAAATTCTTTTTTCAAAGTGATCTTCGAGGCTGCTCCAGGATCATTTTTGTGCTCTTTGTCCACAGTGGCCCACTGAAGGTAGGAGACGCGATCTGTGGCTCTGTAGTGGCTTTTGAGTGTATAGGTATTATTGCTGCATTGCTCACATTTCCCATACGTACATTGCTTGCTTGTGGTGTCACACGTGATGGCATGTGTCAAGCTCTCCAAATTGGATGTGTAGATGATGTGCATCTGGTGTAGCTTTTTGGCAATAAAGCCTAGATCTTCATGTTGTTTGCACATGCATGTGTCACGATCTGCCAATGTTGGCTGCACAACCCAGTAGGGGTGAAGTGTGCAGAACCGTGAGTATGATAGACGGCGGTTGGTATGCTCATCCAGGAACTTCAAATGGAGGTTCTTCATTGAATCCACCACTAATCTTTTCAGCATTTTCTTCTGTCACAGTTAGATTTTTTCCCCCAGTTGCGATCCTGCTGACATCGTCAAGTAAAAATAATCACCGTTGATCTTAGCGTGGCAGCAATCCCCTCATGCTTCTTCCTCTGGTACCTGTAGACGTTTTCATTTGCCAGTTTTGTCCACCTCCTCCTTGAAAATCCAAAAACCTCCTCTGCCAACTTCTGCAACCTGTACTTCTTCAGGATTTTGCTGGTGACTATTCCTGCAATGACTTGTCCGTCACTCTCTCTCTCTCTCTTTGAATGTGTGTACTTGTTGCGTAATTCCTCAGCTACTGCTGTATGAAACAACAGGGTTCTCCTTGGGGATGTTCCCGAGATTTGCCAAACCAATTTGTTGGATCTTGGAGGTGGGTGGTCCTTTTTCGATCGTTGGAGCCGCTTTCTGTATTTTTCTGCTTGCTGTTCAACTTTCCTCAACTGATCTTGTAGTTTCTGCAGCTCCCTGTTTCATTTTGCTTTGGCCGACCTCATTTTTCTGCTCCCAAGATCACGTTGCCTAAAAGAAACATATAAACATAAATATATTGTCACCTAACCATTTCACCTGCAGGAAAATAGACATCTCCAGCCATTAACTCTAACCATATGGATACTTTCATTATTGATTTCACAGTAGCAACTTATTTGAGGGTAGTTACCCAGTAATTCATAAATATACAGTGGGGGAAAAAAGTATTTGATCCCCTGCTGATTTTGTACGTTTGCCCACTTACAAAGAAATGATCACTCTATAATTTTAATGGTAGGTTTATTTGAACAGTGAGAGACAGAATAACAACAAAAAATCCAGAAAAACGCATGTCAAAAATGTTATAAAATGATTTGCATTTTAATGAGGGAAATAAGTATTTGACCCCTCTGCAAAACATGACTTAGTACTTGGTGGCAAAACCCTTGTTGGCAATCACAGAGGTCAGACGTTTCTTGTAGTTGGCCACCAGGTTTGCGCACATCTCAGGAGGGATTTTGTCCCACTCCTCTTTGCAGATCTTCTCCAAGTCATTAAGGTTTCGAGGCTGACGTTGGCAACTCAAACCTTCAGCTCCCTCCACAGATTTTCTAGGGGATTAAGGTCTGGAGACTGGCTAGGCCACTCCAGGACCTTAATGTACTTCTTCTTGAGCCACTCCTTTGTTGCCTTGGCCGTGTGTTTTGGGTCATTGTCATGCTGGAATACCCATCCACGACCCATTTTCAATGCCCTGGCTGAGGGAAGGAGGTTCTCACCCAAGATTTGACTGTACATGGCCCCGTCCATCGTCCCTTTGATGCGGTGAAGTTGTCCTGTCCCCTTAGCAGAAAAACACCCCCAAAGTATAATGTTTCCACCTCCATGTTTGACGGTGGAGATGGTGTTCTTGGGGTCATAGGCAGCATTCCTCCTCCTCCAAACACGGCGAGTTGAGTTGATGCCAAAGAGCTCCATTTTGGTCTCATCTGACCACAACACTTTCACCAGTTGTCCTCTGAATCATTCAGATGTTCATTGGCAGACTTCAGACGGGCATGTATATGTATTCTTGAGCAGGGGGACCTTGCGGGCGCTGCAGGATTTCAGTCCTTCACGGCGTAGTGTTTTACCAATTGTTTTCTTGGTGACTATGGTCCCAGCTGCCTTGAGATCATTGACAAGATCCTCCCGTGTAGTTCTGGGCTGATTCCTCACCGTTCTCATGATCATTGCAACTCCACGAGGTGAGATCTTGCATGGAGCCCCAGGCCGAGGGATATTGACAGTTCTTTTGTGTTTCTTCCATTTGCAAATAATCACACCAAATGCTGTCACCTTCTCACCAAGCTGCTTGGCGATGGTCTTGTAGCCCATTCCAGCCTTGTGTAGGTCTACAATCTTGTCCCTGACATCCTTGGAGAGCTCTTTGGTCTTGGTCATGGTGGAGAGTTTGTAATCTGATTGATTGATTGCTTCTGTGGACAGGTGTCTCTTTTACAGGTAACAAGCTGCGGTTAGGAGCCTCCTAATCTCAGCTCGTTACCTGTATAAAAGACACCTGGGAGCCAGAAATCTTTCTGATTGAGAGGGGGTCAAATACTTGTTTCCCTCATTAAAATGCAAATCAATTTATAAAATTTTTGACATGCCTTTTTCTGGATATTTTTGTTGTTATTCTGTCTCTCACTGTTCAAATAAACCTACCATTAAAATTATAGACTGATCCTTTCTTTGTCAGTGGGCAAACGTACAAAATCAGCAGGGGATCAAATACTTTTTTCCCCCACTGTAAATGACTTACTAATGACGGTTATTATAAAGTGTTACCCTTGTAATTATTACATATTATACCTATCAAGTAAAAGTGATGCCTATTTCACTGTTCCCTGTACAGATACAGTTCATTTACTTAAATATATCCTCATGATCTGTGCTTACACTAACTTGCATTCCTCAATAACCTTAACTTCTGTTCTGACCTTGAAGACCCAGGTTGAGAGCTGACTGGATATTCTGGTCTGACTGGAGGATCAGGGCTGATTGGAGGATCAGGGCTGACTGGAGGATCAGGGCTGACTGGAGGATCAGGGCTGACTGGAGGATCAGGGCTGACTGGAGGATCAGGGCTGACTGGAGGATCAGGGCTGACTGGATATTCTGGTCTGACTGGAGGATCAGGGCTGATTGGAGGATCAGGGCTGACTGGAGGATCAGGGCTGACTGGATATTTTGGTCTGACTGGAGGATCAGGGCTGATTGGAGGATCAGGGCTGACTGGAGGATCAGGGCTGACTGGATATTCTGGTCTGATTGGAGGATCAGGGCTGATTGGAGGATCAGGGCTGACTGGAGGATCAGGGCTGACTGGAGGATCAGGGCTGACTGGAGGATCAGGGCTGACTGGAGGATCAGGGCTGACTGGATATTCTGGTCTGATTGGAGGATCAGGGCTGACTGGAGGATCAGGGCTGACTGGAGGATCAGGGCTGACTGGAAGATCAGGGCTGACTGGAGGGGTGTTTAATCCTTCAAGTACCTTTTTCCTGGCATTACTCCTCTTATGAGCCTCTCTCCACGGTTTTCACTGGGCACGAGTGCTCTAACACTGCAGTCTTTTTGCATTTTCTTCTTCCCTGTTTCTACATCTTTCCTCCACTTCTCCTTCTCTTTTTCTAAGTACTGCTGTCTCCTCTGACAATCAGCATGTTACTTGAATTATAGTAACAGGGTTTCAAGTGACAGGGTTGTAAGTCAATGCTAATGTTAGCTTTTTCTCAGGAATAGATGCTAGCTGTGGAATGTAGTGTTACTGTCAAGGACAAACTTAGTTATATAAATAAAAACAGAAAACTTTGAAATTAATTTGTCTTATTCTGATAATGAGTAACAGGGTTGTGTTGGTTAGAGTGACACTCAATCAAGGCTGAAAAGATTGGAAAAATAGAAGAGAGGACTTACCTTTGGTCTGCCCATGGTGTTAGCAAATGGCTTGATGATGTCATTTCCTCTGTATCATGTGACTCACTGTTTTTTCCTTTCCTCTGCCAGGCTAAATAGGTTTCAGTAACAGGACTGAGTGCATGTTGTGGGACACAACTTCAGTGCATAATTAATATCATTTAAAATACGTTGATGATTAAACAAATTGTTTTAACACATACAAGAGACATATATCAACAAAATCATACCAACAAAAAGTTGATTTAAAACTTATTTGAACTGTTATATTTCATGTGCAAGTTGGTCATCAAGAAGGTGGGACAAGAGAAAAATGCCATTTTATGGGGTGCTCGAGAGCCATTTCGTATTTTAAATAATTTTGGAACTACTTTTTTTCTACAACTGTATTTATATTTTGTCTCAGGACAAGTATAATTTACACAAGTGCATGTTCTAGTATTTTGGGCATGGATTATTTGAAATTTCATAGGTGGGACAGAAAATGTCCTCCAATTCTGCAATGACCTTTTTATTCTGTACAGGCGAATGATGTGTGCATAATTTCAATAGCAGGTGATTTTATCTTTCATTTCGGGGCTGAGTAAGTAGCCTATACAGCCTATACAGCCTATAAGTAGCCAACCCTGTTCCAGGAGAGCTACCCTCCTGTAGGTTTTCATTCTAACCCCAGTTGTGACTAACTTGATTCAGCTTATCAACTAGCTAATTATTAGATTCAGGTGTGCTAGATTAGCGTTGTAGCGAAAACCTACAGGACGGTAGCTCTCCAGGAACAGGGTTGGACAGCCCTGCTATACAGGGTTCATACAGTCAAATTCAAGTACTTTCAAGGACTTTTTCCAGCAATTAATTGTAATTTGTAAGGACCTATATTTTATATTTAATTGTTGTAATAGCTTATAGACAAAAAGTAAGCATTACCACTTGCATTTTTTTAATAGGCCTACCCATTGGCATTATGCATTATGCATTAACATTCCCATTATTTTTACATTCTAAAATATGTCAGAATAATATGGGCATTGCCTGACTAAATAGACAGCATGCCCCCAACGCAAACACACTAATGGAGTCTGTCCATGTGGTAGCTAGTCAGTCTCGCCATTTGAGACGTTGAAGAATGATCGAGGGGTTATTGTATCATGTTTTAAAATGAGAAAGCGACCAAAAACAGTGTTCCCTTTTTAATGGAACACTTTGTATAGATGCGGTAAAGAGGCCAATGGAATTTGACGAAAACAATGGAAAAGCCATGGAAAATATCCCGGATCTCGTCATTGCACCCCAGCGAAATTAGCATACATTTAGGCTATTGTTTATATGTGTATTTCACACTAGGTTGAGGTAAAAATCTGAGTATAATGCTTGTTTGGATGTCAACCCCAATACTGTACATGTTCAAGTCATCGTCACCAATCAACTGCATTACAGTTCAAAACGACGACCACCACTGATTTCTCTATGCTAGCTATGCTACCAGCTTATATGAACAGGAGTTAGCGTTTAGCAGTTACTTTTTCTAAACCTAAAAAGGGACTACTTCTAAATGTTATGCAGCGAAAAAAGCCAAATCGGACATTAGTAACCACATTGTGGGCCCGTTACAATACATCAATCATGACGAATATCCACATTGTTAGATCAGATTGGTTGAGAATGTGCGCCAATCTGTGTTCCATTGACCTATGGAAAACCAGATTAAAGCCAAAATTCAATGTTGTCTAGCTCATAATAAACGCGACAGACTATCGCAACACGCATCAATTGAAACGATGGGAAACAAACTAAAAAAAATGATCAGAACTGAAATCACAGAATAATTATATTGGAGTGGTAGAACTTTTAAAATCGGCTACCATAACTTCAATTACTTTTCAAGGATCAAATACCCTGATTTTCAATTAAGATCTGTAGAGATGCCTACATGTTCACGGACGCACGCACGCACGCACACACACAAACAAGTGCCGCTGTCACGCTGTGTAACTGACTGGTGTCTCCTGGGAACCACCATCCTCAGTAGCTCCTCTCCGTGACTACTCTCTCCAGGGAGATACCACGCCACTCCTCCCTGCACAAACCCTCTTCTGAGCTCCCCGTCTCTGAATACTACCGTCTCTCTACCGACCTTTGAATGTCTCTCTATGGGACAGGTTCACCAAGCAATTGGCACAAAGTTTGTCAGGCATAAAACACCAAACAGAAAGCTAAAGGACGGGACACTATTCATTTACATTCCCTGTTATCGTAGCCCTTATTTAGACTTTTTGTTCAGGTCTCTATAGTTCATATCCTATAGGAAAAACATGTGTCTGGAGAAAAACAAATCTGGCCCTATGTGTCACAGTCATGGGACTTGCCGAATTAAATAAAGGTAAAATAAAAAACTAATCTCAGACTCGTTTACATGTACTGATGGTGGTCCTTGTTGGAATGACTTACAGATCCTTCCCTTGATAACTCTATAAACGAAAACATCTCCTATACACGGATTGAGAACTCAAAAGCTAGGATATTATCCATAGGACAACAACAAAACAATCACTTCATGATTGTGATCCATGCTCGATTTAACTAAACCGACAGAATAAGATGCCTCTTTCATTTAGCTGGCGTTACGTGAGTGAGGTGTACAAGCCACACACACACACACACACACACACACACACACACACACACACACACACACACACACACACACACACACACACACACACACACACACACACACACACACACACACACACACACACAGCAATGAATCCTCAGGGAGAAAAAGGTGTAGATTCACACGCAGAGCACGGCAGGTGTTTATTTCGCCTTCGCAGAAGGCAGGAATCGTGGACACAGGTAGGCAAACAGGCAGGTGAATCAAAACTAGGACTGAAGGCTATAGCTGGTTCTGACAAACGAGCCAAAACGAACAATACCTCACAAAGGCACAAACAGAATGAACTGAACTAAATAAGGAGCTGATGAGACCAGGTGAGTAACTTACACAGGTGAAACAAATGAACAAAAATGAAAGACGGGGCTACGTTCAAGAACACAGAGAAACAGGGCTACGTTCAAGAACACAACGAAACAGAACACAAGGTTGACTAAGAAAATAAATACAGAACCTTACACAGGCACGTAGGGTAGGCACTGAATAAGTATCAATAGAGACATAGAGACATTTGACATCTGTTTTCTCTCCAGCTCTGGTTTCACTGTTAATCTGTCTGGTGTCGCCATGTTGCATCTTGACCTTCAGAGCTAACGAAAGACAAGCGTGAAAATAAAGAGCAGGTTGGAGTGAAAATCATTGTCTGCCTCAACACCTTTAAGTTTTATCGGAGAGCTGTTTTCACTCAGCAGGCATATATTGGTTTGTGTCCCATTGAAAACAATAGACAATTGTGCTGTGCCACCATAGAGTATGGACTGTTAAAAAATCATGACAAATCAGAATGTCCGCTCTACCCATTTTATTTCAGACGCACTGGCGGAAAGTGACCCTCGTCTCAAACGACACACCCACTTCCTGTGAAAGCTGCGTTTCTGGATGAATACGACGCTGGACTCTGACACAATAGAGGAGGGAGAAGAGGATGAAATGAGGTGACAGCTCTCCCTCTTTCCTTTCCCCGATAAGGAGTCTATGCCACGTGGGCTCCGTACACAGCGACACAGTCTACTGGAGCATGAGACTGTCGGAAAAGGCTGATGGTGTCGAGTAGAATTCAGGGGCCAGGGCAGCCTCCACTATCACACTCTCTACCGGGCCACTATGTGTACGTGATAATAAAAACAAACATCATCATCACCATCCCGTAAAGGATCAGGTCCTCGCGGGGAGCGGAAAATGGCGTAACAGTCTCTTAACCCATTTCCCTCTCCCTCCGGGTATGGCGAATGATAGCGCATGGAGTGTAAAATACAAGATGGTGGACAGGAGTGTAAAATACAAGATGGTGGACAGGAGTGTAAAATACAAGATGGCGGACAGGAGTATTAAATACAAGATGGTAGACTGGAGTGTAAAATGATGGCAATCTAGAGTCCAATTTTCATTCCCGGGTTGTTACATTTCTGAAGTGGCGTGCAGCAGGGAATGTGATATAAAACAATGGAGTTTTGGGCCAAAGGTACATTTGACTGGAATAGGATATCAGGTGATAATGTTCCTTTTTTATCTGGTGGCATGGGGCTTCCATACAGCTCAACAGGACTATAAAATATCCTCTGACACGTTCAATTATTACAGTTGTAATTGTGAGCCAATGACTTGAGGGAACAGGAGCCAAAACATGACTGAACGCTTTATCATGTATCGTACATTAAACGGGCATTAAACATTGATTAATATTCATTAAAGTAGCTCGCCTCACAATGTGTAAAGTACAATATCCCGTCAAAAGTGATATATCCTGTCCCCAAAAATATATGAATTCTTGTTGCATTGAGTGTCCATGTGATGCTTGCGATATATCCTTTCCCAAAGATACACAAAACACATGTTACTCATACTGTGTTAAACCGAGCCAGGACAAGTCCAGAGGCATCTCTCCCTATCGTTCTCCACTGGGCCAGTTAATATGGTAGTTCACATCCTCAGCACACACTATTGAACTACATCAGTGTGGGAAGCAGCAGCATTAACATTTCACTGCAGAGCCATCAGTATGTCAATAATCGCAGCCGGCAGTCTGAGGCTCCGCGGCATTCCTTAGGGGTGTGTGCATACGTGTGTGTGCGCCTAAGTGTGTGCGAGTGTGTGTGCGCATGTGTGCGTACATGCATATGTGTGTGTGTGTGTGTGTGCGTACGTGTGTGTCCCCCTGGCACCACGATGGTGGAACCAGCTTCCCCCTGAAGCTAGGCCAGCAGAGTCTCTGTACATCTACCGAAAACATCTGAACCCCCCCCCATAAAATGTACATATGTGTGCGCCTACGTGTGTAAGAAATAGAGAGATTGTGTACTTGTGTGTGTGTTTGTGAGTTGTAACATACTGTACAGTGGATTCGGAAAGTATTCAGACCCCTTGACTTTTTCCACATTTTGTTGCGTTACAGCCTTATTCTAAAATGGATTGAATACATTTTATTTCATCATCATTCTACACACAATACCCAATAACGTTAAAACAGAAAACAGGTTTTTAGAAATGTTTGCAAATTTATTACAAATATAAAACAGAAATACCTTATTTACATAAGTATTCAGACCCTTTGCTATGAGACTTGAAATTGAGCTCAGGTGCATCCTGTTTCCATTGAGCATCCTTGAGATGTTTCTACAACTTGATTGGAGTCCACCTGTGGTAAATTCAATTGATTGGACATTATTTTGAAAGGCACACACCTGTCTATATAAGGTCCCACAGTTAACAGTGCATGTCACAGCTAAAACCAAGCCATGAGGTCGAGGGAATTGTCCGTAGCGCTCTGAGACAGGATTGTGTCGCGGCACAGATCTGGGGAAGGGTACCAAAACATTTCTGCAGCATTGAAGGTCCCCAAGAACACAGTGGCCTCCATCATTCTTAAATGGAAGAAGTTTGGAACCACCAACACTCTTCCTAGAGCTGGCCGCCCGGCCAAACTGAGTAAACTCTGGAGCTCTGTTCAGGTTCATGACCCTAAGCACACAGCCAAGACACCGCAAGAGTGGATTCGGGACAAGTCTCTGAATATCCTTGAGTGACCCAGCCAGAGCCTGGACTTGAACCCGTTTGAACATCTCCGGAGAGACCTGAAAATAGCTGTGCACCGACGCTCCCCATCCAACCTGACAGAGCTTAAGAGGATCTGCAGAGAAAGAATGGGAGAAACTCCCCAAATACAGGTGTGCCAAGCTTGTAGCGTCCGAAAGAACACATATCAGTTTGCAAACAATGTAATAAATAAATAAATAAATAATTGAGTTAATAAAGCTGCATAAAACATGGTGTCTTTTTTGCTTTCTTGAGTAAGAAAGATAAAATGACATCAAATCACGTTATATCTACCGTAGCTTTCATTAGACTGACCATGTCAGCATCATACTTTCAAAAGACAAGCGGTCATCATCATGAATCAAGTCGACAATCTACTGGCAAATCCTTTTCAATCCTTGTTATATTAATATAACTTATAGATAAAACGTATCGGTGCTCATCAGCCATTGGACCTAAACATTACACAACAAGTTCAACAAATTCAACAATGAGTGTTTTGGAAGGAATCAGTGGAGTGGGTGTGTGGTCCAAGTCTGGGTTTAAGGGTCTCTTTTCCAAGCTTAAAAGGATAAACATTCGCATGCAACACCATGGGCCAGAAAAGGTTGAATACATTGGCCATGCTGTCAATCCAGCTTGACTTCTGCCAAGTTCAAAACAACTGGGAAATCTCAGACTTCAGTGAGTTCAAGGCAACTGGGAACTGGGGGGGAAAAAATGAGCTCTGACTGGGAAAATACGTTTTGAACAGTCATCCAACTCGGAATTACAATTAGGGAACTCGGGCCTCTTTCGAGAGCGCCAACCTGAATATCACCGACATCATGATTTGACCTGTTTTTTTTCTCCAGGGTTCCTAGTTGTCTCGAAAGCACCATCAATCCAGAGAATGCCAGACTTTGATGACAAAGTTTGCCCACAAAAATGGACCGCCACGCCCCCTTCCTGTTCAAGTGAGCACTGCACAACAAGGTAAGTCCAAAAATGTCTTGTACGCTGCTGCATAAATGTTGTATTGTTGACTACATCCGTCTTAGCTCGCTCATTAATGTCTTAATCGAGATGACGGATTGCCTCTTATCCGCTCATCGTTCCCTTATACCATAGTTTGTGCATGACCTGTGTTTTGTCTTTGTATTGTGTTCTCTAATCGCTAACTGAAAGACAGACGGATAATATAATACGTCATCCAGCAGACGCCTTTTCCCGAAAACGACTTTCGCCTGCATATGAATGTCTCAGGAATCGAATCCACTATCCTGGCATTGCAAGCTCTATGCTCTACCAACATAGCTCCAGAGGACCAGATAAACACCAGCAGACTAACTGACATACACACATTTCACACAATCCTGTGCTGTGTTCCTGGTCCCTGTCTAACTGTGTAAGAGGCTGTGTGTGGGAGAGAGACAGTACGATAGGGGTGTTCCTTCCCTCCCCTCCCCGGGCACGACCCACTGTTGTACCCCTGCATTATTAATGCCAGCTCATTACAAAGCAGAGCAATGGCACAAAGGTGATTCAGTTCTAGGCTGTGCAGACGTACAGAATGATGTTTCTCAATACACTATGGAACCATGGTAACACGAAACACTAGGTGGAGGGAGGACCTGTAAAGATGCATGTCTCGGTTAATAAAAGAGCTGACTGGAAAATATGACATGTACTGTACTTTTGATATACAGGTAGGAGTTTATTTTCAGAGAAAGTCCCAGGTAAAGAATATACTTAGCTCATAGTTGGTGGACTTGTAAACTTGTGGACCGGACACTTTTTGCCCAAATGAGGTCCATTTTGGGGATCCTTTTTGGCTCACGAGCACCCATTATTCCAGAAGTAAGATTTTGGTTGGTGAGAGCTAAGATATCCACCCAAAGAAATAATCGCCCCACTCCAAACACTACTACTTACTGACAAACTGATTGATTTTAGAGGCTCTTTGATACAATTATTTTTGTTGGAACCTTTGAAATGAAAGCTCTCTTATTTTCTCTCTCACACACACACTCTCCCTTTCTCTGTCTCCTACTCTCTTCCCCTCTCTAACTCTATCTGCCTCCTCCTTCCCTCCCTCTGTCTCTATTTCTCCCCTTCTCTCTCTCTCTCCTCTCCCTCTCATTGGCAGATGAATGGAATTTGTCCTGTTAATGTGGAGATAGAGCTGTAGTCGGTCTGAATAATTTAGTATTCATGATTATTTCACAGCTTTAAGCAGCCCTTTAGGTGCACCCGGAATAGGCCTTTATCACTGAGAAGAGAGGGAGGAAGAGAAGGAGGAAGAGAGAGAGAGTCAATACGTCTGCCAGCTGAAGACAGAGAGCTGAGAGGTTTTTCTCTTTTCTATACTCTCATTTTGTTGAATGTACTTGTCAGCGAGCTTGGAGAAGGTGACATCAAATACACCTTATTCCATGGCTTTGAAGAAACAGAAACTTCAAAAAAGCACACAATATGGCTGGCCCTATTGAGTGGGAACTAAACTCTGTTGTAAGTTTTGATATGTGTACTGTACACTTAGAAAAAAAATGTGCTCTCTAGAACCTTAAAGGAAAACTCCACACAAAAACTATAATTTGGTATTTGTTTCATTAGTCCATTGTTGACATAGTCCCAGAATGTTTTGCGTGTCAGCAATCACATTTTCAAGATATGTAACTTTCAAAATGGGGCTCCTGAGTGGTGCAGCGGTCTAAGGCACTGCATCTCAGTGCTAGAGGTGTCACTACAGACAGCCTGGTTCGAATCCAAGCTGTATCACAACTGGCCGTAATTGGGTGTCCCATAGGGCAGCGCACAGTTGGCCTGGGTTTGGCCGGTGTAGGCCGTCATTGTAAATAAGAATTTGTTCTTAACTGACTTGCCTAGTTAAATATATATATTTTTTATAAATAAATACAGAAATCATCCGTATTTGCATGAAAGGGTCTGAAAAAAGACATAGGTAAAGGTAATATACAGTTTCACGTTACTCATGAATTGCTCTCTTGTGAGTCAGAAAAACTAGAGTAGAAATATAACAAATAGGCAGTAGAACCGACACTGGACAGATAAAGCATTGCTCAATTACAATGTTCACACCATTTTGTGTGTGTTCTTTCGACCTTTCCAACTCTTCCCCCTGGCTCGCCGCGATAGAGCGCCACACTTCTATGTGTCCCGTGGCTTACAAATGGCTCTGTGTGCAACCAGGGATCAATTCAATTAGGCAGCCTTGTCCAGATAGGCTCTAAATCACACATTGAGTGGAACCGATTCCCTTCGATCCATTCTCTATCTACGCCAAACACAGAGCACCGAGCCCAATCAATCTCATCCAAAACAATGCAGCCTCTAAACAGGGTGGGTGTGCGGAGGAAACCGCGACACCCAGCCTGGTAATTGTAAGCAGATAAGCACACAATGAATGTTGTATCGACAAGCGCTGACAGTCATTTTCTGCTAATGCCGCCCTGGCCTGCGATCAACAATAAATGGCGCCGAGAGAACCTCAGCATTGCCCGATGTGATTGGTAGGATCAGGAGACACAGGAACAATCATGACCCCCCCTTTCTCTGATGTGTCCTAAGATGATCGGGTACAGTCAAATGTATGCACTATTCCTTCGAGACGCCAATTGATGTGTTGTCCTTCCAACGCAAACAAATATTTGGCCATCGACCTTGTGCGGCATCTCAGGACTCTATGAGATTAATATCGGCACACATCTCCTAGTTTTTATAGATTTCCTCCCTCTGTCTATGGGGCGACTGCTGAGAATACATTATAACTTATTTGTATGGGTTTAAATCAATGTCACCCCGCCAAGGCTCTTATTCTTGATCTTATTGGGCAGTGTTGATACATGTTGATACAGTGTTGATACGGCCTCATAACCATTCAAATAGGGCGGGGATAAAAGATGTCCCCACATGAAAAGTGGGTTTAAGGGGTTTGTTTTTAGCTGGGGCTTTGTGGCAGTTTGTGGTGTGGCTTTGTGGGCAGTGTGTTAGTTTCTGTTCAGTAAGGACTAAAGGACAGGGTGCCGCTGGCCCTGTGGAGTGGAGTGTGTATTGAATAATAGATGCTTAGATGGCAGTGATCAATCGCTAAGTCCATTAATGGGAGGGAGGGAGAGAGATAAGTTTGTGTGTGTGTGCGCGTGTGTGCGTGTACTGCCACTCGTGTGTCTGCGTGTATGCCAGTCAGGTCTTGAACGCCCTCACTCTATTCCTTCGACGCAGGAAAAGAAGCACTCTTTCTTTCTTTAGCTCTCTCCCTCTCCCTCTCCCTCTCTCGCTCTGAGAAACTAATGGGGGAAGATTGCAAAATCAATAGTGCTAAATGGAGTTGCAGCAGAAGTCATCTAGTGTCCTTTCAGGGTGCTGATGGAACATGGAGGGCAGGATTCAGCTTTGACTTTCTTTCTTTCTTTATTTCTTTGTCTCTCCCTCTCTCTCTCTTTCTATATATATCCTTATTATCCACCTAAAGAGTCATCACAATTGCTTTGCTTCTCTTCCATGCCTCCATCTCTCCCTCCCTCTCTCTCCTTATTATGCGTGCTTGCCCCCCCCCCCCCCCCCCCCCCCCCGAGGATCTGTCTTTTTCAGGCATCTATTTCCTGTGTTTGAGGGGTGCAAAATCCACTTGTCACTTGAATCTCGCTGGATTAATTGCTTTCATTTTACTCTGGTGATTCTTTCCCACTCTTGCTTATGCCCCGTTAACGTAACGACCGCAGAAACGTTTGTAATGACCAGTCCGGTAATGGCTGAAATGGCCTCAATGGAATACATTGGCTTTCCATTGAATCTACAAGAACGCTTCGTCAGGGATCTAACACACTCGACAGGGACATCACAAGAACGGGAAGGAAGGTGTTCATTTTTGGTGGAATTTCAAAAAATATATCTGATTTAAAACAGTTTACATGTTCACAATTGAGATGCGCTGAAATGAAAGCAAGTTCCGTAAAGGAACACTGGGACTATAAGGGCGTTACGTCTGATCTCACGCACAATATAAAGTACGTACAGATTGGTGTAATCTAGAGCCAAGCATGTTGATTTTAAATCGCACGGGTTGAATTATGCAAGAAAACGTGACAACAAACAATATTGAAAGAGGCTGTCTAGACAGCGCAGGTGAGCGCAGGTAGGCCTAGAAACAGAGTTGTTGGTGGTTACAGCCCTGGTACTCTCCTTTATCCGAATTTACTCATGTGTGCAAAATCACCAAGTGTATATATGCAAATGAGGGCACATTTCTTTATTTTATCACAAAGTATTTAAAATATACCTGATATAATAACACAATGTACAATATATATGACGGCATTCTAAGGAAAAAAGTGAAACGTTACAATAAATTGAACGCCTGAATTCCAACCAAAATGCCTGAATTCAATTATTTGTCCGTGCCAGTGCTATCTTTCATGGGCTATAATTCCGTCAATATCTGATTAAAGAATGCAAAACCTTTGGAGTGTCTACACTCACTGTCCAACTGTTGCATTTATTAGAATCGATAAAGAATGAACCTTTAACAATATGGAGTGCTGTTGCTACCTTATTATCTACCTGAAGAGGCATTCTTTTCTCTCCTCTTCTTTAATGTCTACTCAACAGTAAAAGGGTGTTACACACACACACACACACACACACACACACACACACACACACACACACACACACACACACACACACACACACACTGAACTCTCATTTTACTGGATCAATGCCTTTGACCTAATGGGAGTAGACTGGGCTGATTGGCTCACAACCACGCTCACAAACACGCACACGTACACATGCACGCACACCCACACACACAAACACAGACGCTGTCATTGTGGCATCTAACTCACTGCAGCAGCTACCCTTCAACCAGTAAGTACAGCCTGTCACTTTGTGGAACACTGGCCTGCTGTCAGTCTGTCATAGACATGGTCTTGACACTTATACAATGGTCTGCACTGATTCAGTAGTCTGCTCTGCCCTTATATAATAGTCTGCATCACAGTCACATTCAAAGTTATGGCTCTGTGTGAATTGTGAACATGACTTATACACATTAGACTGCAATACAGCACTTCATTACAATTGTACTGTATTATCAAATCAAATTTTATTAGTCACATGCGCAGAATACAACAGGTAGACCTTATCTTGAAATGATTACTTACGAGCCCTTAACCAACAATGCCGTTTCAAAAAAATACAAATAAGAATAAGAGATAAAAGTAACAAGTAATTAAAGAGCAGCAGTAAAATAACAATAGTGAGAATATATACAGGGGGGTACCGATACAGAGTCAATGTACGGGGGCACCGGGTAGTTGAGGTAATATGTACATTACCTACCTATTACCTATGCATAGATGACAACAGAGAGTAGCAGTGGTGTAAGGGGGGAGGGGGGCACTGCAAATAGTCTGGGTAGCCATTTGACTAGATGTTCAGGAGTCTTATGGCTTGGGGGTAGAAGCTGTTTAGAAGCTTGGACCTAGACTTGGTGCTCCGGTACCGCCTGCCGTCAGTTAGCAGAGAGAACAGTCTATGACGAGGGTGACTGGAGTCTTTGACAATTTTTAGGGCCTTCCTCTGACACTGCCTGGTATAGAGGTCCTGGATGGCAGGAAGCTTGGCCCCAGTGATGTACTGGGCCGTTCGCATTACCCTCCGTAGTGCCTTGCAGTCGGAGGCCGAGCAGTTGCCATACCAGGCAGTGATGCAACCAGTCAGGATGCTCTTGATGGTGCAGCTGTAGAACCTTTTGAGGATCTGAGGACCCATGCCAAATCTTTTCAGTCTCCTGAGGGGGAATAGGTTTTGTCGTGCCCTCTTCATGGCTGTCTTGGTGTGCTTGGATCATGATAGTTCGTTGGTGATGTGGACACCAAGGAACTTGAAGCTCTCAACCTGCTCCACTGCAGCCCTGTCGATGAGAATGGGAGTGTGTTCGGTCCTCTTTTTCCTGTCATCCACAATCATCTCCTTTGTCTTGATCACATTGAGGGAGAGATTGTTGTCCTTGCACCACACGGCCAGGTCTCTGACCTCCTCCCTATAGGCTATCTCATCATTGTCGGTGATCAGGCCTACCACTGTTGTGTCATTGGCAAATTTAATGATGGCGTTGGAGTCGTGCCTGGCCGTGCAGTCATGAGTGAACAGGGAGTACAGAAGGGGACTGAGCACGCACCCCTGAGGGGCCCCTGTGTTGAGGATCAGCGTGGCGGATGTGTTGTTACCTAGCCTTACCACCTGGGGGCGGCCCGTCAGAAAGTCCAGGATCCAGTTGCAGAGGGAAGTGTTTAGTCCCAGGGTCCTTAGCTTATTGATGAGCTTGGAGGGCACTATGGTGTTGAACGCTGAGCTGTAGTAAATTAACAGCGTTCTCATATAGGTGTTCCTTTAGTCCAGGTGGGAAAGGGCAGTGTGGTGTGCAAAAGTGATTGCATCATCTATGGATCTGTATTCAAATTGGAGTGGGTCTAGGGTTTCTGGGATGATTACATTTTAGTCATTTAGCAGACACTCTTATCCAGAGCGACTTACAGTAGTGAATGCATACATTTTATACATTTTTTCCTCCCGTACTGGTCCCCCGTGGGAATCAAATCCACAACCCTGGCGTTGCAAACACCATGCTCTACCAACTGAGCCACACGGGATGATGGTGTTGATGTGAGCCATGACCAGCCTTTCAAAGCACTTCATGGCTAAAGATGTGAGTGCTACAAGTCGGTAGTCGTTTAGGCAGTTTACCTTAGTGTTCTTGGGCACAGGGACTATGTTTGTCTGCTTAAAACATGTTGGTATTACAGACTCAGACAGGGAGAGGTTGAAAATGTCAGTGAAGACACTTGCCAGTTGGTCAGCGCATGCTCACAGTACACGTCCTGTAATCCGTCTGGCCCTGCGGCCTTGTGAAATTTGACCTGTTTAAAGGTCTTACTCACATCGGCTGCGGAGAACGTGATCACACAGTCTCCGGAACAGCTGGTGCTCTCATGCATGTTTCAGTGTTTTTTGCTTCGACGAGAGCATAGCAGTAGTTTAGCTCGTCTGGAAGGCTCGAGTCACTGGGCAACTCTCTGTTGTGCTTCCCCTTGTAGTCTGTAATGGTTTACCAAAACATACATTGAAATTGATGCTGTTGCTGCTTCCTGTTGTCATGGCTCAAAACACCAGTTTTAAATGTCCATGTTTATAATCAATGCTGAACTAAGTTGTGATATGTTGAAGACATACAAATGTATCCCTAAACACAAGTGTTACACTTGTCACACAATACAATTACTTGTATTTTGCTAAATTAGCACCTTCTAAACTGCACACACATCAGTATTTACCAAGAGGCCACTCTAGCCTGAAACTGAATAGCTTGTTCTACTGTAATCAATAGCGTGCGCAAATTAATCACTCACATCAATATTGTATTGAAGTCATATACCAGTCGATAGATGAGATGAGAACCTGAAGTAGCCATTTATCCAGTAAAATCTCTGTGGGGAGCCTCCCGAGTAGCGCAGTGGTCTAAGGCACTGCATCTCAATGCTAGCTGTGCCACTAGAGTTTCTGGGTTTGAGTCCAGGCTCTGTCGCAGCCGGCTGCAACCGGGAGACCCATGGGGCGGCACACAATTGGCCCAGCGTTGTCAGGGTTAGGGGAGGGTTTGGCCGGCAAGAATGTCCTTGTCCCATCACGCTTTAGCGACTCCTGTGGCGGGCCAGGCACAGTGCACTCTGACATGGTCACCAGGTGCACGGTGTTTCCTTTGACACATTGGTGCAGCTGGCTTCCAGGTTAAGTGGGCATTGTGTCAAGAAGCAGTGCGGCTTGGTTGGGTTGTGTTTCGGAGGACGCACGGATCTCGACCTTCACCTCTTCCGAGTCCGTATGGGAGTTGCAGCGATGAGACAAGATTGTAACTACCAATTGGACACCATGACATTGGGGAGAAAAAGGGGTAAAAAGTTTTACTAAAATAAAATAAAAATCTCTGTGGGGAAATTGTGACTGAATAATCACTTTCATACTTTATAATATGTACTTATATAGTTATAATCTGTTATAGGAACATCTACCAAAAATATTTCTTCTTCTTTATTACTTTACCAAACAAATCAAGACATTAGTGACGTTAAATTTGTGAATGTCTAAATCAACATTTGGGCCATTTAAACAGCTTGTCCAGCGATTGCTATGCCATGTCTGTGTCGTGAAGCAATCGACCTGGATAAATGTTTTTCTAAGGACTGCTCTTTGACGTTCAAAAAATGTAGAACTAAGAACAGATATAGCCCCCGGTTCACTCCAGACCTGACTGCCCTTGACCAGCACAAAAACATCCAGTGGCGGACTGCATTAGCATCGAATAGCCCCTGCGATATGCAACCTTTCAGGGAAGTTAGGAACCAATATACACAGGCAGTTAGGAAAGCTAAGGCTAGCTTTTTCAAACAGAAATTTGCATCCTGTAGCACAAACTCCAAAAAGTTCTGGGACACTGTAAAGATCATTGAGAATAAGAGCACCTCATCCCAGCTGCCCACCGCACTGAGGCTAGGAAACACTGTCACCACCGATAAATCCACTATAATTGAGAATTTCAACAAGCATTTTTCTACGGATGGCCATGCTTTCCACCTGGCTATCCCTACCCCGGTCAACAGCTCTGCACCCCCCACAGCAACTTGCCCAAGCCTCCCCCATTTCTCCTTCACCCAAATCCAGATAGCTGATGTTCTGAAAAAGCTGCAAAAATCTGGACCCTACAAATCAGCTGGGCTAGACAATCTGGACCCTCTCTTTCTGAAATTATCCGCCACAATTGTTGCAACCCCTATTACTAGCCTGTTCAACCTCTCTTTCGTATCGTCTGAGATCCCCAAAGATTTGAAAGCTGCCGCGGTCATCCCCCTCTTCAAAGGGGGAGACACTCTAGACCCAAACTGTTACAGACCTATATCTATCCTACCCTGCCTTTCTAAGGTCTTCGAAAGCCAAGTTAACAAACAGATCACCGACCATTTCGATTCCCACCATACCTTCTCCTCTATGCAATCTGGTTTCCAAGCTGGTCATGGGTGCACCTCAGCCACGCTCAAGGTCCTAAACGATATCATAACCGCCATCGATAAAAGACAATACTGTGCAGCCGTTTTCATCGACCTGGCCAAGGCTTTCGACTCTGTCAATCACCACATTCTTATTGGCAGACTCAACAGCCTTGGTTTCTCAAATGAGTGCTTCGCCTGGTTCACCAACTACTTCTCAGACAGAGTTCAGTGTGTCAAATCGGAGGGCTTGTTGTCTGGACCTCTGGCAGTCTCTATGGGGGTGCCACAGGGTTCAATTCTCGGGCCGACTCTTTTCTCTGTATACATCAATGATGTCGCTCTTGCTGCTGGTGATTCTCTGATCCACCTCTACGCAGATGACACCATTTTGTATACTTCTGGCCCTTCTTTGGACACTGTGTTAACAAACCGCCAGATGAGCTTCAATGCCATACAACTCTCCTTCTGTTGCCTCCAACTGCTCTTAAATGCAAGTGAAACTAAATGCATGCTCTTCAACCGATCGCTGCCCGCACTAGCATCACTACTCTGGACGGTTCTGACTTAGAATATGTGGACAACTACAAATACCTTGGTGTCTGGTTAGACTGTAAGCTCTCCTTCCAGAGTCATATTAAGCATCTCCAATCCAAAATGAAATCTAGAATCAGCTTCCTATTTCGCAACAAAGCATCCTTCACTCGTGCTGTCAAACATACCTTCATAAAACTGACTATCCTACCGATCCTTGACTTCAGCGATGTCATTTACAAAATAGCCTCCAAAACTCTACTCAGCAAATTGGATGCAGTCTATCACAGCGCCATCCGTTTTGTCACCAAAGCTACATATACTACCCACCACTGACCTGTATGCTCTCGTTGGTTGGCCCTCGCTTCATATTCGTTGCCAAACCCACTGGCTCCAGGTCATCTATAAGTCTTTGCTAGGTAAAGCCCCACCTTATCTCAGCTCACTGGTCACCATAGCAGCACCCACCCGTAGCACGCGCTCCAGCAGGTATATTTCACTGGTCACCCCCAAAGCCAATTCCCCCTTTGGCCGCCTTTCCTTCCAGTTCTCTGCTGCCAATGACTGGAATGAATTGCAAAAAATCACTGATGCTGGAGACTCATATCTCCCTCACTAACTTTAAGCATCAGCTGTCAGAGCAGCTTACAGATCATTGCACCTGTACATAGCCCATCTGTGAATAGCCCACCCAACTACCTCATCCCCATATTATTATAAAAAATGTTTTGCTCATTTGCATCCCAGTATCTCTACGTGCACATTCATCTTCTGCACATCTATCACTCCAGTGTTTAATGCTAAATTGTAATTATTTTGCCACTATGACCTATTTATTGCCTTACCTCCCTAATCTTACTTCATTTGCACACACTGTATATAGACTTTTCTATTGTGTTATTGGCTGTACGTTTGTTTATTCCATGTGTAACTCTGTGTTGTTTGTGTCGCACTGCTTTGCTTTAGCTTGGCCAGGTCACAGTTGTAAATGAGAACTTGTTCTCAACTGGCCTATCTGGTTAAATAAAGGTGAAATAAAAAATAAAAAATAAATAAAAACGTAATGTTGCAGTGAAGTGACATAAATCGATGTAATGATGCAGCCAACCACCAGAGGGTAGCAAATACAAGTTCATTTGACAGAAGGTGTTTACATGGTCCTAGGAAGGTCTGGATTGCTGTCTTCTGACTTACTAAATCAACAAAATAAGTAAATGTAAACATTACTAAAGTAAAGTAATTCTAGTGCCCAGTTTCGGGGACTGTCAGCTAAAGGGGTTAAAATAATTAAATATTTCTGTTTAGGATGATAGTAAATTAATATTTACTACAATTACATATATTTCTTACTACTTTAACCATGGAGAGACTTTAAAAATGCTCCTTAATACAATTTAACCAGGTGCTCTAGACTAGAGCTTCCATAGGGACTGTGCAGCAGGCTGAATGTTTGATGTCCCTAGTATTACACTCCAAACAACTCAACTATGGGAGTAAAACTCCCATGGAAGATACATATCCTGTCGGACATTTTGGAGAGAAGAAAGGGAATGGAGACTTCCCATGGTGACACAGCACTATACTGTGTACCACATGATCAAGGGCCCCATATTCTGTTTACTGTCGGCAACAAGAAAGACAGAGATATTATAGGAAAACATACACACTTACATGGCAGGCACAGAGAGAATAAAAAGTGTTGGATCGCTTAGCTAAAACGCACAAGCCTGGAAAGTTGTTTTTTATCCTCTTATGCTTGTTGTGTAGTAAATCTTTCCGTTTTTATTTTCATTGTTTTATTCGTTTTTTCCTGTGAAGCACATTGTGTTGCGTTCCATGTCTGAAATCAAGTTTGACTTGATAGGAAGTGTTGAAAGTTGTCGCTTTAAGTTCTGAACATCTAAAACCAGGAGCTAATCTCATCCAAATCCCCCTTTTAGCTTAAGATAAAGTTAGCATAGTGATGTAGCATGTAGCCTTCTCCCCCATGCTCCCTCAGTTTGTCTCCTATCTCCCGTTTGCCTGGCAGATGTTTTGTGGAGTCTTTGTGTTGACTTGAGAGGTTGTTTACCAAAGCAGCAGAGTCTTCACCTGGATGCCCTTGTCTTAGTTATAGCAGCCTCAGAGGAGAAAAGAGCATTGGGTTGGAGAAAAATTGCCCTCCTTTAACCTATAGCAAACAATTCAATGGCGCCTAGCCATCATTGACACAGTGCTGCATAGAGTACTGATAGTGGGATGTTCAGTTTCTTGAACAACCTCGGAAAACTACACACAGACTCACAGGCAGGCACAGGTGTGCAAATGGACACATACACACACGCGCACACACACGCACACACGCACACACGCACACACACACACACACACACACACACACACACACCTTCCACAATCATAATCTACCTAGTGTGCAGTAACTCCAGAGACCTTGACTTAATTACAGTGTTTTTCTTAATCGTTTCTGTATGCACATACATTATTGGACAGCAGGTCCCACAGCTATAAGATTAGAAAAGATACCTATCTACACAATTAGGGAGTCGGAGAGTGGAGGTGGAGCGATACCGATACAAGATATTCCATTGGCTTATCTTGAATCATCCTAACAGTAGTTTATGGTAGGTGAAGACTTGATCTGTTAATACTACATAGTGGGCATTCTACAGAACTGGATTTTAGACCAGCCTGATATTCTAGTAAGCTATTTGTTTGCTTCAGATGGTTTTATACCTGTGCAGCAACACAGTAATTAAGGACATAAGGACAGTACTGTATTACCATGTTGTGAAATGAGTAATTTCATTGTTCTGTAATTGTATAGTCATGGAGTAAACAGTTTACTTTCTTACACATTTTAAATACACTAGTATATGGTCTATATAAAGTAGTTGAAGGTTATGGTTGCGTCCCAATATCTGCACTTGTTCACTTACCTTCATGGATTTGAAAGGAAATGAATGGTATATGGGAACTCCCTCTAGTCCATGTCTAAACAATTCCAATATTTTGGTATGTTGGGGGAGTAGTGAATGAGTGGACACTTCAGGAGGAATGAGAGAATATTGGGATGCAACCTATGTAATTGAGAGAGTACACTGAGAGAAAATGTATACCACCAAATTGCCCCTCTGCGCTTCAGAGACAAAAAAGCACGCATAATGAATAAATGAACAAAAACTACCACTACAATAATTTTGCCTGACACATTTTTATCATGGCTGACTAAAGTACACAGGTAAATTATCCTACCTTAGGTTTCTCAGCAACAAAGCACGGCCAAATAATTGTTCTTTATTCATTTACAGTATATTCATTTTGAAGAAAATTACACCTAGTTTTCTATATCAAAGACTCTGTTAGTTATCTGTCATATTGACATTTTCACACAGATAGGCTGTGTTGTACTGAAATAATGGCTTTCACAGTAATTTAGCTCAATGACTTTCTGAAACATAAACGCAGAAGATAGACTAGGTGAGCCATTACTCTGGATAGAATACCCTGTGTGTGTGTGTGTGTGTGTGTGTGTGTGTGTGTGTGTGTGTGTGTGTGTGTGTGTGTGTGTGTGTGTGTGTGTGTGTGTGTGTGTTTGTCCGTGTGTGTGGTATCTCCTGTCCTCTTATCTCCTGCTCTGGGGAGAGGAGTGGAGGTAGTGGGACGCAGGTAATCAGGATGACGAGATATGAAGAGCCACTGCAATGACCTCTTACTGCAGCAGTAATCATAGTCCATCACCTGGAGAAAAACACCCCGAACCAAGCCCCATCGGACACACACACACACACACACACACACACACACACACACACACACACACACACACACACACACACACACACACACACACACACACACACACACACACACACACACACACACACACACACACACACACACACACACACACACACAGAGAGAGCGAGAGAGCTAACAACTGCAGGAGATAAGAGGCGGTATTATAACACAGTACATACAAACAATGAGAGATGGCTCTCAAAGAAAAGCTAGTGCTCTATTGCTGTTTGTCTACCTGAGGAAAAACTCAGTGAGACAGACATGGCTGGAATAGTCATTTAGCAACACTACACTGCCCAAGCAGCAAAATAATAGCTGCTCACTTTCAAACCTTAAGTTAAATTAGCAAGAAAGCAGCATTGTCTAATGGGTAACATATTGACTGTTAAACAAAAATACAGATTTCTTCCCCTAGCCCTGTACCATAATAAAAGGCATATACTCTAAGAAGAGCCAACGTTATGGGTGGGCCTTAGAGGACCTGGCCCGCCCTACTGTACCTCCTTGCCTGTCCAAATAAAATATACAAACATTGATTATTATAATAAATATAACTATTTCAATAAATACAAATGTTTGGGGTAATTTTACAAAAATATTCTCCCCAATTTGTAGTTGCAATCTTGTCTCATCGCTGCAACGGGCTCGCGAAGGTCGAGACATGCGTCCACTGAAACATGACCCGCCAAGCCGCGCTGCTTCATAACACAATGCTGGCTTAACTCGGAAGCCAGCCACACCATTGTGTCGGAGGAAACACCGTTCGACTAACGACCGAAGGCAGCTTGCATGGCGCCCAGACCGCCACAAGGAGTCTCTAAAACATGATGACCCGGCCAAACCCTCCCCTAAGCCAGAGAACGCTGGAGCATTTATGCGCTGCCCCATGGGACTCCTGGTTATGGGATCGAACCCCAGGCTGTAGTGGTGCCTCAGCATGGCGATGCAGTGCTTTAGACCGTTGTGCCACTCGGGAGGCCTATTGATCATTTATTTAACCGAGACGTGCGCCGACAGAAAGACCCATCATTGTCAGATAAAGCATCCGAGCAAGCGAAACATCACTGTCTCAGTACGTGTAGCCAATGTAGCTCATGCTGTCTGGTCTAAAAGAGTATGACATTCTCTTTTTTGCCAGACCGCATCAGATACGTGGGGCTACATATTGTAAGACAGAAGGGCACTGTTTCGGTCGACCGGATGCTGTTTTCGACTAACGTGCGAAGATAACCTCGTTGTTGAAGTGATTTGTTTTGCAATCAGATGAAAACATCATGACTGGTTGTGTTCATGTCACATTAAAAGATAGTCTATTACATGCTCACAGTTGTTACTATAAATCCCACAATAGAACCACTAAAGCAGTCATTTGGACTGCTCATGAATGATTTTATTTTTATTACTCTGCCATTTTGAAAGTCAAGCCCCCCTCCGTCCTTGACTTTTTCCTAAATAAGTCTATAATGCACACTGGCGTTGTTAGAATCTTAATATCACATACAGAACTGGTATTTAAATCAAATCAAATTGTATTGGTCACATACACGTATTTAGCAGATGTTATTGCGGGTGTAGAGAAATGCTTGTGTTTCTAGCTCTGACAGTGCAGTAATATCTAACAAATAATATCTATCAATTTCACAACATATACCCAATGCACACAAATCTAAGTAAAATAATGGAATTAAGAATATATAAATATATGGAAGAGCAATGTCAGAGCAGGCATAAACTAAGATACAGTACAAATGTATATAGGCAGCAGCCTCTAATGTGCTAGTGATGGCTATTTAGCAGTCTGATGGCCTTGAGATAAAAGCTGTTTTTCAGTCTCTCGGCCCCAGCTTTGACACACCTTTACTGACCTCATCTTCTGGATGATAGCGGGGTGAACAGGCAGTGGTGCCGAAGAACATGGCTCACGTTTTAGATTCTCCCAACCAATTGTGCAATTTTGTTAGTTTTTTTGCTTTTTGTGTAACTTTTTTGAAACTTATTTTGAACATAATGTTGCTGCTACCGTCTCTTGACCGAAAATAACTTCTGGACATCAGAACAGCGATTACTTTCCGCGGACTGGAAGAAACTACTGCTTTCACTGGAACAGGCACAGATCCATGTAATTTGCTTGAAGAAAAGACGCAGGAAAAGGGGTCGCAGATCGGTCTGCCTTCTCAGAATCCGTAGGCGAGCAAGTAAACTCCCACTGCCATCTGTTCTTCTTGCTAACGTGCAATCATTGGAAAATGAAATTGATGACCTACGATTAAGATTATCCTACCAATGGGACATAAAAAAATGTAATATCTTATGTTTCACCGAGACGTGGCTGAACGATGATACGGATAATATAGAGCTGGCGGGATTTTCCATGCACCAGCAGGACAGAGACGCTACGTCTGGTAAGATGAGGGGTGGGGGTGTGTGTCTATTTGTCAATAAGCTGGTGCGCGATGTCTAACATTAAAGAAGTCTCAAGGTATTGTTCAACTGAGGTAGAGTACCTTATGATAAGCTGTAGACCACACTATCTACCAAGAAAGTTCTCTCTATATTATTCGTAGCCGTCTATTTACCACCACAGAACGAAGCTGGCACTAAGACCGCTCTCAACCAACTCTATAAGGCCATAAGCACAGAAGAAAATGCTCACCCAGAAGCGGCACTCCTAGTGGCCGGGGACTTTAATGCAGGCAAACTTAAATCAGTTTTACCAAATCTTTATCAGCATGTCACATGTGCAACCAGAGGAAAACATTTACTAGACCACCTTTACTCCATACACAGAGACACATACAAAGCTCTCCCCCGCCCTCCATTTGGCAAATCTGGCCATAATTATATCCTCCTGATTCCTGCTTACAAGCAAAAACGAAAGCAGGAAGTACCAGTGACTCACCCAATACGGAAGTGGTCAGATGACGTGGATGTTACACTACAGGACTGTTTTGCTAGCACAGACTGGAATATGTTCCGGGATTCATCCAATGGCATTGAGGAGTACACCACCTCAGTCATCTGCTTCATCAATAAGTGCGATGACGTCATCCCCACAGTGACCGTACGTACATATCCCAACCAGAAGCCATGGATTACAGGCAACATCCGCATCGAGCTACAGGCCCGAGCTGCCGCTTCAAGGAGAGGGAGACTAATCCGGACGCTAACAATACAGGATTAAGATTGAATCCTACTACACTGGCTCTGGCGCTCGTCGGATGTGGCAGGGCTCTAAAACTATTACGGACTACAAAGTGAAACCCAGACGCAAGCTGCCCAGTGACGCGAGCCTACCAGATGAGCTAAATGCCTTTTATGCTCGCTTCGAGGCAAGCAACACTGAAGCATACACGACAGCACCAGCTGTTCTGGATGACTGTGTGATAATGCTCTCGGTAGCCGATGTGAACAAAACCTTTAAACAGGTCAACATTCACAAAGCCGCAGAGCCAGACAGATTACCAGGACGTGTACTCAAAGCATGCGCGGACAAACTGTCAAGTGTCTTCACTGACATTTTCAATCTCTCCCTGACCGAGTCTGTAATACCTACATGTTTCAAGCAGACCGCCATAGTCCCTGTGCGCAAGGAATTGAAGGTAACCTGCCTAAATGATTACCTCCCCGTAGCACTCATCGGTAGCCATGAAGTGCTTTGAAAGGCTGGTCATGGCTCACATCAACAGCATCCTCCCGGACACCCTAGACCCACTGCAATTCGCATACTGCCTCAACAGATCCACAGATAACGCAATCTTAATCGCACTCCACACTGCCCTTTCCCACCTGGACAAAAGGAACACCTATGTGAGAATGCTGTTCATTGACTACAGCTCAGCATTCAACACCATAGTGCCCAAAAAGTTAATCACTAAGCTAAAGATCCTGGTACTAAACACCTCCCTCTGGAACTGGATCCTGGACTTCCTGCCGGAACGCCCCCAGGTGGTAAGAGTAGGCAACAACACGTCTGCCACGCTGATCCTTAACACGGGGGCCCCTGAAGGGTGTGTACTTAGTCCCCTCCTGTACTCCCTGTTCACCCATGACTGCGTGGCCAAACACGACTCCAACACCATCATTAAGTTTGCTGACGACAGAACAGGGGTAGGCCTGATCACCGACAACGATGGTAGGCCTATAGGGAGGAGGTCAGACAACTGGCAGTGTGGTGCCAGGACAACAACCTCTCCCTCAATGTGAGCAAGACAAAAGAGATGATCGTGGACTACTGGAAAAGGCGGGCCAAACAGGCCCCCATTAACATCGACGGGGCTGTAGTGGAGTGGGTTGATAGTTTCAAGTTCCTTGGCGTCCACATCACCAACGAACTATCATGATCCAAACATCAAGGCAGTCGTGAAGAGGGAAAGACAAAACCTTTTCCCCCTCAGGAGACTGAAAAGATTTGGCATTAGTTCCCAGATCCTCAAAAGGTTCTACAGCTGCACCATCGAGAGCATCCTGACCGGTTGCATCACCACCTGGTATGGCAACTGCTCGGCATCTGACCGTAAGGCGCTACAGAGGGTAGTGCGTATGGCCCAGTACATCACTGGAGCCAAACTTCCTGCCATCCAGGACCTATAAATAGGCGTGTCAGAGGAAAGCCCATAAAATTGAGGAAAGCCCATCTCAATTGTGCATCTGTAAAAGTTTGTGAGGGTTTTAGGTGCCAAGCCACATTTTTTCAGCCTCCTGAGATTGAAGAGGTGTTGTTGTGCCTTCTTCACCACACTGTCTGTGTGGGTGGACCGTTTCAGTTTGTCATTGATGTGTATGCCGAGGAACTTGAAGCTTTCCACCTTCTACACTGCAGTCCCGTCGATGTGGATAATGGGATGCTACCTCTGCTGTTTCCTAAAGTCCACGATCATCTCCATTGTTTTGATGATGTTGAGTAAGAGGTTATTTTCCTGGCACCACACTCCCAGAGCCCTCACCTCCTCCCTGTAGGCTGTCTCGTCATTGTTGGTAATCAAGCCAACTACTCTTGTGTCATCTGCAAACTTGATGATTGAGTTGGAGGCGTGCTTGGCTACTCAGTCATGGGTGAACATGGAGTACAGGAGTGGGCTGAGCACACACCCTTGTGGGGCCGCAGTGTTGAGGATCAGCAATGTGGAGGTGTTGTTTTCTACCTTCACTACCTGGGGGGCGGCCCGTCAGGAAGTCTAGGACCCAGGTGCACAGGGTGGAGTTCAGACCCAGGGCCTCCAGCTTGATGATGAGCTTGGAGGGTACTATGGTGTTGAATACTGAGCTATAGTCAATGAACAGCATTCTTACATAGGTATTCCTCTTGTCCAGATGGGATAGGGCAGTATGCAGTGCGATGGCGATGGTCGATCTATTGGGGCGGTAAGCAAATTGAAGTGGGTCTAGGGTGAGAGGTAAGGTGGAGGTGATATGATCCTTGACTAGTCTCTCAAAGCACTTCATGATGACAGAAGTGAGTGCTACGGGGTCATTTAGTTCAGTTACCTTTGCTTTCTTGGGTATAGGAACAATGGTGGCCATCTTGATGCATGTGGGGACAGCAGACTGGGATAGGGAGATATTGAACATGTCCGTAAACATACCAGCCAGCTGGCCATGCGCGTGCTCTGAGGACACGGCTAGGGATGCCGTCTGGGCCGGCAGCCTTGAGAAGGTTAACACGCTTAAATGTCTTACACACGACGGGCCACGGAGAAGGAGAGCCCACAGTCCTTGGTAGCGGGCCGCGTCGGTTGCACTGTGTTATCCTCAAAGCGGGCGAAGAAGGTGTTTAGCTTATTTAGTTTATAGGAGAGCAGGTCATTTTTTTATATGGTTTTCCCCGTTGCCCCTCCTTCTCTCGACAGCAGGGCCTGCTCCCCTCCTCCCGATAGTTGATGACAGATGCCGTGCCCAGTTCATAATCACTCTGATAATTGCCTCGAAAGTGAACCTAAACTCTACCGAAACTAATTTCACACATACAATAACAGATTAAATAAATAAAGTATGATGAGGGAGAATGGATGAGTTGATGAGCAAGGGGAAACAAATGATGCATAATTATGTAATCACCAATTGCGAATCATGAACAGGGCGGGCCATTCTACTGCATTGATTGATTCTAATGTCAAAATGTTATGTACTCTGTTATCAGTCTACTCTGGCCTACTTGTAGTACACCATGAGAGCATGCGTAATTTACAATGGCAAGAAGACCAAGACGAATGGATGCTGCGTTAGTGTTGCTACAAAATCTGAATGAAAACGACTCAGATGGTGGGGAAAAAATGAATCATGATGACATCGCCGATGACTATTCTTCTGATTCTGAGACTCAAACTGAACCTACACCTCCGAGGCCTAAGTGCAAAAAAGACAGAACTGTGAGCAGTGAGCAGGTGCCCACGCCACCACCAAATGGAACGGTGAGACTGGAGAGAGGGCGGCACCGTTTGGAATAGAACAAGCTGGTGAGAATTCCACGGGCTATTATCTGGACAAAATGTCCTCACTGAGAAAGTAGGCCCGACATCTCAAGCAAGAAACAAAATAGGCACCGCACTCAACAGCTTTCGTTGTTTAAGCTATGTGACATGGACATGCTCCAACTGATAATGGACTTTTTGACTGCTGTCATATCAACACTTCTATTCATTATGCCATTATTTCTTTTGTGATGATTTTCACTATTATCAAGCACACATGTTGTCACCATTTGACCATGCATCTTGCTGACAGTGCGTCTAGATGGTTCCAACAACCAATGCTTTCTGTTCCATAGTTGTAACAATATATAGAAACAAATCAAAGTGTTCAATATATCCACACAGGAGGTCCAGTGAAACAAACGTGCCCCCTATGAAAATCAAATGCCCCTCCAACCAATTCGTTCTGGCCCCGGCCTTAATTCTAAGTAGTATGCTAGTATAGACAATGGAACAGTGGAGGTTCTCCTGTTCTCCTGGGTCAAAAGTCAAAAGTCAGAGGTCATAGGTCAGCTCACCTGCTCCAGTTTCCAGTGGAACTCTGCAGGGCGGAAGGTGTCAACCTGGGTGAAGTCTCTCCTGAGCAGGAAAACCAGACGGCAGTTGTGGACGTACAAGGAGTAGTGGTGCCGGTTCATCTCTGTAGAAGGATATGGGTATGTTACAGAGAACTGGCCATTACAGGCTTATAACATTCATAAACGTTTGAGTTATGTTAACTTCCTTTTCTAGCCAGAACAGAATAGAGATATCCTATATTCTCATTCACAGAAAAACATAGACATTCTAGACAGTACACTGCATGAAATAAAATTAATATTTCACGATATTATATAGATATTATACCTTATCCAACCAAAAATGCTATTTTCCACAGTTAAGAGTGAAAATAAATGATATTATACAAATGCTCTGCTAATGTGGTATCTGAAATTATATCTGTCATTATGGACAAAGGAGCTTATTGGTGCAGAATGTCCTGTAAATGCTATTGACGTGTGCGACTTTGAATTAAACCCTGCCACTTCACGAGACAGCTCAATAAATGTCACATGCTCCCTGTGCCATTGTGACATTGTGAAAGGCCCTGTGGGACGCTAATGAGGTGTGTGACTTCACAGCATTTCTCTCATGGTGGCACTTTTCATCATAACCCCCCCCGTGCTTTTCCTTGGAGCCGCTGGGGTTACACACAGGGCTGTTTTGGCCGTGCATATTGATGGACTCTCCTTTTCGCTCAGTGTGAGCGGAGCGCTCGATGGAATCAATAAGAGCCTGTCAGGCCGCCTGTCTCCAGTCACACCTTCACAGCTCCACTTAGTCTAACTCTGGAACTAGAAGTGGTCGACAGATGACAAAACAACCTCTGCATTTACGCGACTACGCTACCTCCACTCCAGATTGGGCACAAAAATGTTCCTATGTTCCACGTTGGGCGCCAACTGTCTTCACATTGGAAGCTCCTTTCTTACACCTTACACTGAACGATAAATAGTAGCTGGAATGGTGGCTATTGCTTTGATTCTCTCTTAAAATCTTGTGACAGAAGATAAATAGCCTCAATTTGGGCAATAGTTCCACCACCTCACAACCATAAAATCATGCTTTGTTAACAATTAACAATGAACTAGGATGGATCAAATCCCCCAAATGAACCCCTTCCTGGTCTCACCGGTCTTGTCAGAGTTGCAGAGCAAGGTCTCCTTCTCAGCCCTCAGACCGGGGCTGGGCCCATGCTTCATCCACGTGGCGATGGTGAACTGGTCAGTCAGGTTCTGTGGAACCACCCGCTCCGGCACGTTGGAGGCCTGCCGCCCGTCAAAGCGGAAGATAAGGTCGCTATCCCGCCCACTGTCTGTCAGCAGCGAGGCCGTCCAATTGGTGGAAGCTGCGGGAGCGGGGAGCAGGTCCGTGCTGCCGGACGCCGCACCTGGAGGACCAATTAAAGATGAGAACAGTCAGTGGGTGACATTTTGACACACGAAAAGTGGCACAAAGGTTAAAAGGAGACCGATACTTGTAACGTTTGAGTTGGAAGTTATCTAAAAACCTCTAATCCCACGATGTCCATGCAGGGTGTCGTCATGGGGGTAATTATGTGGGCGTAGAATGTAACAGTACGGGAGATAAGATGCTGAACTGCTGCAGAACAGTCTTCGTTGGGAAAGGTATTTGACATCTGTCTATTCTCAACAAAGCGTCACCCTCTCCATGTCACACAAGAGTTGACAGTATGAATCCAATGAGCGATGAATGACCCTGTATGTTAAGACACTTGTCTCTGTCCCCGAAATCCACACCCCGCCCACCCCTTTGAAGAAACAGGCCAGCTCTTTAAAACTATGCAACAGTCAAGCCTGTCAATCGATAGGGACGCATAAATCCACACCCAGACCTCTTTAAACTGTGTCAGGACTTTCACTGTGATCATGAGGCGAGAGAAGTTGATGAGATTCAGTCTGATACTCTCACTCGGCACAGTTTTCAGAAGGCCTTGTCAAATCCGTGACCCCTGCCTTCGATTCATATTGTTTTTGTATTGACCAGCCCACGTCTGACCATGAAAGCTATGAATACATCAAACTTCCAACCATTCTCTGCTTACGAAATGAAGTAAGTCCTTATTTTTTTTACCCATTTTTTTTCTTTCTTTTTTTTACAACTTTTTCAAATTGAACGGTAGGATGTTGTTGACCGAATTTAATTATCTTTGAAGTGGCTCTAAAAAAGAATATGGTGGCCGTCTTGCAATCTCTGTGCGTTCTCTATTTATGTGTACCGATATTTGTACTCTCACAGAAATCAATGTTGCTATTACAATTTGTTTTATGGCATATTAGATTTGCAAACGTTGCATACTAAAGAAGTAGGGAAAGACTTCTGCATCCAAATGAGCATATCCGGTATGCATGTGTAGCCATTACTCAAACACATAAAGACTTAGGCTCGAGTCGAACAATAAACTGTAATTGCTGCATATACATTTTTTAAACCAACCATATCACGCTTCAGTTTTTCGCAACAGGAAAATAAATCCAAGAAAGAAATATATAGAAAATCTGAGACAGTTCACATTTTCAACTCTTCACAATGAAAATGTTCACTTGAGCAGATTTCTCCCCAGAATTATTAATAACAATGATTCATCAGGTTGATCAAATATAGACATTTAATTTAGCATATGCTCTTATAGAGCAGGACTTTCACTGTGATCGTGAGGAGAGAGAAGTTAGGGTTAAGTGCCTTGCTTAAGGGCGTAGACAGATTTTTCACTTAGTCAGCACAGGGATTCAAACCAGCGACCTTTCAGTTACTGGCTCAACGCTCTTAACTGCTAGGCTACCTGCCATCTACCTTTAGACTTACAAATTACAATGAAATAACTCTACTAGTTAATAATTTGACTGTTAGACGTTGGTGTGACTCAACGTGACAAAACATTAGAAATTAGAGTAGTTCCAGTTATTGGAAACCATTAATGAGTTGAGTAAGATAGAAACAACACATCCAATTGTCTCTATGACTTCACTAGTCATAAGTGTCATTAACGCATTACACAATGTGCAACTGCACACAGGATGAAATGTTATTAGAACATTTGATTATTTTATTTTCTCTCTTTCCTTGTGGCTTACCACAGAGTTTCTGTAGGGACTTCTCAGAGTAGGTCTCTCGGTCGCAGCCCTTCCCAATGTGGCTGGTCTGCAGCTCCACCATGGCTCTCACCGCCGACAGCGGGCCGTCACAAGTCTCAAGGTGCATCTTGGGAAACAGTTGCTTGCTTCCTGTTCCGGGCTCATAGTCCATTCGTTTGTTCCAACCTGGGAGAACAAGAGAAGTATATCGTTTATTATTCCCAATAGAAAATTTATTTTTCCTAATGCTTAGTAATTCAGATGCCAAAACTGGCTTGTTAGGGCATAACTGTAAAGAACTATCTTAACACTAACACTACTAGACACAAACATTTCTAAACAGAACATTTTTATTACTTCTAAAACAGTACTAAAAAATAAAAATAATCAACTAGAAATGATAAATGAATTCAGCCACTGGCCAGGCTCTCCCACTGTTGTATTATTCACCATTTGCATGTTTGGTATTCACTTTGGGTGAAGGTCAGACCCTTAGCCTGTTTTCGGCTCAGCATATTTTATCCTACAGTATCTTTCACTGGTGCTACTATAGCCAGGCTAGCTCCAGCACAGAGCCAATGCTACAGAGGAAATGTTAGGTATGCGTAACTGGCTGTAAGGGAGTCGGGCGCAAGAGAGCAGAAGTTGGGTAGCCAAAGGAGCCTTTTATTTCTGCGAACAAAACACACAGCACTAAGAACACTAAACACAATATGGGTTGACATAACCCAGCGCAAACCAGTCTAGCGTGTACATACACAAAACAACAAACAATTCCACACACAGACATGGGGGGGAACAGAGGGTTATATACACGTCTAATACTGAGGGAATTGAAACCAGGTGTGTAGGAAAACAAGGCAAGACAAATGGAAAAATGAAAGGTGGATCGGCGATGGCTAGAAAACCGGTGACGTCGACCGCCGAACGCCACCCGAACAAGGAGAGGAACCGACTTCGGCGGATGTCGTGACAGGAAAAGGGTTCCACTGAATACCAGAGAAAGCCTCTGAATTGAAGGCATCACGGAGCACTCCTCACTAAAGCTAAACAGGTGACAGACGACTTCACACACCAAGAAGCTTAAGGAGAAGTGAGGTTCTGACACAGGAGGCTAAGCTATGCTAACTGCTAGCCCACTGTGCTTGCTAATCCATGTCACACAATTGAGTGTTGGCAACACATATGAACGGGGTCTGCATTCATGGTCTTCCATATCAAACCAATAACCCTTATCTGACACAAAAAGAAAGGCTGACCATTCTGAGTTTAAATGAAATCAGGTGTTAGGCTACTCAGTGGAATGTTTCTCCTGTAGCTAATGCAATAATGCTACAATGATCAACTTTGCTATCAATGCTAATTAACATGCTAACACATCACCACAAAGAGATTAATTTGACATGAATCACTGCCCAATTATGTCACAAACAATATTGTGTTTACAGGTATCTCTATAAAGATACTATTGAGTGGCAGACCAAGATCAGCTAACTCCAGGTAAAATATTTTAAATCAGAGAGTGTCTGTATCAAAAGGATGCATAGACCAGGTAGGGAGCCCCCAGACCTTTTCACACAGCAATATGAGAGTATAGTAGAACTGGGGGGAATAGAATACAAAAATAAGTGAAACAGTAGAATAAGAGTGGGGAAGTAAAATGAAAAAATAAGACGCTTTAAGTGCTGAGGCAATCGTCAGAAGAAGTCTAGAGGGATGTTGATGGTTCTATACCAGACCAAAGTGATACGCCAGATTGCCAGGAAATGGCATGAAAATGCAATAATGGGATGGGTGGCTAGAAGGATCTGCCACGATAGGTGGCATATGACCAGAGAGATGGAGAGATCAGAACAGAGAGGGCGAGAGAAAGGTAGATGTAGTAAGAGAGAAAGGATGAGAGCGATGGCGTAAAACGGAGAGCCCAAGAGGCGAATTAGAAGCTCAAGGAACCTGACAGCTCCAGTGCAGGAAGGCCTCACCTCCCCTCAGCTTCGTCTGTCATCTTTGTCACCCGTTTTACATTTCGATTACCCTCCATATGTATCTATGGGCCGCACCAGGCCTTCTTTATAGTCTAAGGGGCAGTTATAGCCATTTTATTGCTGTGTGTAGAGCGGAGAGTTGACAGCTGTCGAGTCTATTCCGTGATATATTCAAGGCCAAACACTCAGAGAGAGAAATGACATGACCAGGGAGAGGCAGACAGAGAAATGATGTTGTTAGAAGGCTAGCACAGAAAAGGTTCACCTGTGATTTTAATTAAAGGTTATACTCATGTTGTATAGTGAACAAAAATATAAACGCAACGTGCAACAATTTCAAAGATTCTACTGAGTTACAGTTCATAGAAGGAAATCAGTCAATTGAAACAAATAAATGAGGCCTTAATTTATGGATTTCACTGGGCAATGGGCACAGCCATGGAATGCCTGAGAGGGCATAGGCCCACCCACTGGGGAGCCAGGCCCAACCAATCAGAATGAGTTTCTTTCCCACAAAAGGGCTTAATTACAGACAGAAATATCCCCCCCCCCCCCCTGCAGTCAGAATGCCAATTGCACGAGCCCTCAAAACTTGAGACATCTGTGGCATTATGTTGTGTGACAAAACTGCACATTTTAGAGGGGCCTTTTATTGTCCCCAGCACAAGGTGCACCTGTGTAATGATCATGCTGTTTAATCAGCTTCTAGATATGCCACACCTGTCAGGTGGATGGTTTATCTTGGCAAAGGAGAAATGCTCACTAACAGGGATGTAAACAAATTTGTACAAAACATTTTAGAGAGAAATAAGCTTTTTGTGCATAGGGAAAATGCATTTCAGCACATGAAATATGGGACCAACACTTTACATGTTGTGTTTATATTTTTGTTGAGTATAGTTTCCTCTTTTGGAGGACAATACAATTATCTATCCGTCCTTCTATCTGTCTATCTAACCTGGTAATGAAAATATACTGTGTTAGGGTTGTCTTAAAGACCATACAAATCTTGCATGCACGATTTCAAATAGAGCTATAATTTCAATAGACTTTCTATTCAATTACACAAGGCTTTTCTGTTCAGTGACACAAATTATACTCCAACACATTTCATTATCCGGTTACAAGGTCAAATAAATGACTTGATGAAATATATAGCCATGTAAGTCATGGGCATAATATGTTAACGCCATATTACATCTTGTATTCATGATTATATATGCCAAGATGAATGGCTACTAGCCTATGTGGGATTATGGCTGGAATTATTACACATTACGGCCCATTATGCAACATTTATGAGCTTCTTGTGAGTATAACGTGTTCATGTTTCTTATTGGTCTGAAGGGCACGACCAATGTCTCTCTTAAAACAAAAAGATTGTAGGATTGCCACACTTTTCTGTACAGTACTTTGCAGCTGTATGTACCGTCTGTTGCCATGACTTTGAGGACTATTAGATATAGCTCTATTTGAGGGTGACATTTACAGCGAGTGTCTCATGGTGAGCTGCCCTTTAGTATCAAGCTACCCCCCACTACTGCGTGAGCCTTCATTCAGGTAATGGAAAAACTCTGTCCCCATTTCAAGCTACATTTCCAGCAAGAGGAATCACACACTGTCTTTAAATCTAAAATCATTAATTGGTGTAACTGCCACGTCCGTTTGGGATATTACAACAACAAACTGCAAATAACTAACAGTTTTTTTCCCCCCTCGGACATCAATGCACGCGTGACAGAACAACAGAATATGTTCTGTTTTTTCTTTTTTTAACCCCACTGCCTGACGCTCCTCAACCTTCATTTCATCAACATCACCAAAACAATAACAATGGCGCTGGGGAGAACAGTGGCAATGCGGACTCAATCTTTAAGGAAAGGAGGGATTTCTTGTAATTAGATGACGGCGTCTTCCCAGCCTTTCTTCTCATGAAGTGGCCTAATGACATCTTTGACAGGGAAGCAGTGGGGGACTCTGTCCGCTTGTGAAGGCTTTAACTGTGTGACTGCTACAGTAGTACGAGACAATATCCAGTGAAGTTCCACCGGCTTTCCTTAAACAATGTTTTCTTCCCTCTTGGGGCTTTATTCTAAAATGGGATATGCTGTATTCCCCTCTTCCCTTCCCTTCTCCACAGGGGCCCTTGACCTGGATTGCTCGGGTAAACAGAATCGAGGAGGACTGTAAGATCCAGAGCAAGGAGTGTGATAGTGTAGTTATAAGCCCTCACAGGGATGATGAGAGCTCCTCTTTCTCTTAGAACACTACTGGGTCATGGGTGCAGAGGGAGAAAAGAACAGTGCAAGGCGAACGCAGAGACACTGATAGTGCTACAAGCAAGTACCCTGAGTCATGCTGGCGGCCATTTTGTGAGGAGTAAATTGATTTCTGCTACAGTGTGGTAGCCTCTAACTTTGGGGAAGCCAAACTAATTATTGAATGATTAGCAACCTGTTAGTAACTTTTGCGATCTGCAACTTGGATCTTTGCAGTGTGAACAGAGTCTTCCTCTTTGATGACACTGACCTTGCCAGCCAGGTTTGCAGACGGGCTTGACATCGATGTGCACCGCCACACTCTCCGTCGCCCTCTTCTGGCCGCAGTCGAAGGCGGTCACCATGATCTTGTAGTGCAGCTGCTTGTCGTAGCTCAGACGCTCCGTGTTTCTGATGTTGCCTAACGAGGGAGAGGAGAAATGAAGGTGAAAAAAAACCATCACAAGCGTGAGGGATGCACTCAAGACAATTCAACTCACTGCTATCGTCTGTAAATAGATTCAGTTAATGTAATGTTCATCGATTTCAGTGAGTTCCTCTCCTATCCAAATGAATATCCTCATCACACTCTAACATTTAAGTGTGTTAGCCTTTGTTTTCCCACCTTCCCTAAACGGAGGCTATTTTGCTCAACTAGCTGGCAACCTCTACAGCCAGTTTGGTTGTCCTGAGAGTATGTCAGTGTCCGGATCATAGAGATAGAGCACTAGAGAGGAACTATGGTTCGAGGTCCTATGACATCAGCCTCTCTATAGTTGTATCTCTATGGTCCTGATGCTGATGCTGGTTGGCATTTATTCATGAATCTTGCCCTGGAGGCAGCTCTGCAGCTGTCAAGGAGAGGAGAGGAGGTCAGGAGCGTTGTGAGCCCTCAAACCTGGACAGCTCCACTCCCAGATGGACCCTATGAAGATGATGTACCCTCAAAAAGGAGGATATCTCAGTCTCTCACTTACTTCTGTGAATCTGGGTCGGAGTGGTATGTTGTTAGTGCTGATTGTGGAGATTAATGCCATGCAGTGAATCAAAAGGACGCCTTTATTCAGATGTAGTTCCATACAAGCAATCAGAGCGCTAAGGGTTTCGATGAAGACTGCAGTGGCTGTGGTGGTTACACTGGTCTCTACGGGCTGAACCCTAACTTAAGATGAGCAGGCATAACTCATTATTTTGCGGAAATCTCCAATTGACAACAATGCAGGATCAAGGCAAAAAAATTTAGTTGTGAGGATTCTACCCTAAATGACACCTTAGGGAGAGCTCAATCAATCAAATGTATTTATAAAGCCCTTTTTACATCAGCAATCACAAAGTGCTTATACAGAAACCCATCCCAAAATGCCAAAGAGCAATCAACGCAGATGTAGAAGCACGGTGGCTAGGAAAAACTCCCTAGGAAAACCTAGAGAGGAAACAGGCTCTGAGGGGTGGCATTGTTTATCTTTGATTAAATGCGATACATTTACTGTAGCTGTGATACATCTCACACCATGATAGAACCTAACCCAGCTAGGGTAAGTTACAAATGAGACATCACCAGTGACAGCTAGCAGGCCTCAGTCCCGAGTCCCCACTTACATGATGGAGCTCCAGTCCCAGCCTCATCTCCCATTGCAACACAATCTCACACTCAATTCGTGCAAATACAGTGCCTTGCAAAAGTATTCACCCCCTTGGTGTTTTTCCTATTTTGTTGCATTACAACCTGTAATTTAAATGGACTTTATTTGGATTTCATGTAATGGACATACACAAAATAGTCCAAATTACTTGTTTCAAAAAATTCTAAAAAATAAAAAACGGAAAAGTGGTGCGTGCTTATGTATTCACCCCCTTTGCAATGAAGCCCCTAAATAAGATCTGGTGCAACCAATTCACTTCAGAAGTAACATAATTAGTTAAATAAAGTCCACCTGTGTGCAATCTAAGTGTCACATGATCTGTCACATGATCTCAGTATATTTACACCTGGTTCGTCCTCTGACAAATCAATTGTAAATTTCGGTGTTCCTCAAGGTTCCGTTCTAGGACCACTATTGTTTTCACTATATATTTTACCTCTTGGGGATGTCATTCGAAAACATAATGTTAAATTTCACTGCTATGCGGACGACACACAGCTGTACATTTCAATGAAACATGGTGAAGCCCCAAAATTGCCCTCGCTAGAAGCCTGTGTTTCAGACATAAGGAAGTGGATGGCTGCAAATTTTCTACTTTTAAACTCGGACAAAACAGAGATGCTTGTCCTAGGTCCCAAGAAACAAAGAGATCTTCCGTTGAATCTGACAATTAATCTGGATGGTTGTACAGTCGTCTCAAATAAAACTGTGAAGGACCTCGGCGTTACTCTGGACCCTGATCTCTCTTTTGAAGAACATATCAAGACTGCTTCAAGGACAGCTTTTTTCCATCTACGTAACATTGCAAAAATCAGAAACTTTCTGTCCAAAAATGACGCAGAAAAATTAATCCATGCTTTTGTTACTTCTAGGCTCGACTACTGCAATGCTCTACTTTCCGGCTACCCGGATAAAGCACTAAACAAACTTCAGTTAGTGCTAAATACGGCTGCTAGAATCCTGACTAGAACCAAAAAATTTGATCATATTACTCCAGTGCTAGCCTCCCTACACTGGCTTCCTGTTAAGGCAAGGGCTGATTTCAAGGTTTTACTGCTAACCTACAAAGCATTACATGGGCTTGCTCCTACCTATCTTTCCGATTTGGTCCTGCCGTACATACCTACACGTACGCTACGGTCACAAGACGCAGGCCTCCTAATTGTCCCTAGAATTTCTAAGCAAACGGCTGGAGGTAGGGCTTTCTCCTATAGAGCTCCATTTTTATGGAATGGTCTGCCTACCCATGTGAGAGACGCAGACTCAGTCTCAACCTTTAAGTCTTTACTGAAGACTTATCTCTTCAGTAGGTCCTATGATTAAGTATAGTCTGGCCCAGGAGTGTGAAGGTGAACGGAAAGGCTGGAGCAACGAACCGCCCTTGCTGTCTCTGCCTTGTCGGTTCCCCTCTTCCCACTGGGATTCTCTGCCTCTAACCCTTTTACAGGGGCTGAGTCACTGACTTACTGGTGTTCTTCCATGCCGTCCATGGGAGGGGTGCGTCACTTGAGTAGGTTGAGCCACTGACGTGGTCTTCCTGTCTGGGTTGGCGCCCCCCCCTTGGGTTTTGCCGTGGCGGAGATCTTTGTGGGCTATACTCGGCCTTGTCTTCGGACGGTAAGTTGGTGGTTGTAGATATCCCTCTAGTGGTGTGGGGGCTGTGCTTTGGCAAAGTGGGTGGGGTTATATCCTGCCTGTTTGGCCCTGTCCGGGGGTATCATCGGATGGGGCCACAGTGTCTTCTGATCCCTCCTGTCTCAGCCTCCAGTATTTATGCTGCAGTAGTTTATGTGTCGGCGGGCTAGGGTCAGTCTGTTACATCTGGAGTATTCTCTTGTCTTATCCGGTGTCCTGTGTGAATGTAAATATGCTCTCTCTAATTCTCTCTTTCTTTCTTTCTTTCTCTCGGAGGACCTGAGCCCTAGGACCATGCCTCAGGACTACCTGGCATGATGACTCCTTGCTGTCCCCAGTCCACCTGGCCATGCTGCTGCTCCAGTTTCAACTGTTCTGCCTGCGGCTACGGAACCCTGACCTGTTCACCGGACGTGCTTGTTGCACCCTCGACAACTACTATGATTATTATTATTTGACCATGCTGGTCATTTACGAACATTTTAACATCTTGACCATGTTCTGTTATAATATCCACCCGGCACAGCCAGAAGAGGACTGGCCACCCCTGATAGCCTGGTTCCTCTCTAGGTTTCTTCCTAGGTTTTTGGCCTTTCTCAGGAGTTTTTCCTAGGGAGTTTTTCCCAGCCACCGTGCTTCTTTCACATGCATTGCTTGCTGTTTGGGGTTTTAGGCTGGGTTTCTGTACAGCACTTTGAGATTTCAGCTGATGTACGAAGGGCTATATAAATAAATTTGATTTGATTTGAGACTCCCCAAACATATGGAAGTCTGATCAGATGAGACTAAAATTGAGCTTTTTGTCCATCAAGGAAAACACGATGTCTGGTGCAAACCCAACACCTTCATCACCCTGAGAATACCATCCCCACAGTGAAGCATGGTGGTGGCAGCATCATGCTGTGGGGATGTTTTTCATCAGCACGGACTGGGAAACTGGTCAGAATTGAAGGAATGAGGGATGGCGCTAAATACAGGGAAATTCTTAAGGGAAACCTGTTTCAGTCTTCCAGAGATTTGAGACTGGGACGGAGGTTCACCTTCCAGCAGGACAATGACCCTAAGCATACTGCTAAAGCAACACTCGAGTGGTTTAAGGGGAAACATTTAAATGTCTTGGAATGGCCTAGTCAAAGCCCAGACCTCAATCCAATTGAGAATCTGTGATATGACTTAAAGATTGCTGTATACCAGCGGAACCCATCCAACTTGAAGGAACTGGAGCAGTTTTGCCTTGAAGAATGGCCAAAAATCCCAGTGGCTAGATGTGCCAAGCTTACAGAGACATACCCCAAGAAGCTTGCAGCTGTAATTGCTGCAAAAGGTGGCTCTACAAAGTATTGACTTTTGGGTGGGGGGTGAATAGTTATGCACGCTGAAGTTTTCCGTTTTTTTTGTCTTATTTCTTGTTTGCTTCATAATAAAAATATTTTGCATCTTAAAAGTGGTAGGTATGTTGTGTAAATTAAATGATACAACCCCCCCCCCCAAAAAAAATCAACTTTAATTCCAGTTTGTAAGGCAACAAAATAGGAAAAATACCAAGGGTGGTGAATACTTTCGCAAGCCACTGTATGTACAAAAAGTATCTCCGATTTTGTGAATTTTTGTGTGTTTTTGTGTAGCTTAATTAATGTGAAAACACACACATTTTTGTGCAACTCCATTCATAGGAAAATACATTTTTTGGGGGCAAACTTCGGAATAATCTTTTGAAAGTCATTAGAGCAATGCATGACGGGCAATGGTGTTCAACACTGTCTTTTTTTATTTATAAAAAAAAGAACAATGTGTTAACAACCCAATATTGTTAATAAAACAGGTGATCACCGAAATAATTATAATAAAATAGTAGCCTTATGTTTAAATTTTTTTTTTAAATTAATTCCAAAACTGTTTTCTTTGCTTGTTTTCAATTAATAATTTGGGATACTGGTGCACTTGTAGTCAGAAACTTGTAGTCAGCCCAGTCAAATCTGTTCGCTGCTCTGGCACCCCAATGGTGGAACAAGCTCCCTCACGATGCCAGGACAGAGGAGTCAATCACCACCTTCCGGAGACACCTGAAACCCCACCTCTTTAAGGAATACCTGGGATAGGATAAAGTAATCCTTCTAACCCCCCCCCCTTTAAAAGATTTAGATGCACTATTGTAAAGTGGTTGTTCTACTGGATATTATAGGTGAATGCACCAATTTGTAAGTCGCTCTGGATAAGAGCGTCTGCTAAATGACTTAAATGTAATGTAAATGAGAAAGGCCCTTTTGTCGTGTAGGCAAGAGTAGCCCTACACAATTTTCATAACGCATTTCATATTTTGTGGAGCCTACATTACACAATTTTCTTCATAATGCATTTAATACAAGTCTTCACTTTTTCCAGAATACACACACACACGCACACAAACACTTAAACACATATACACACACTCACTTTGTTTGTACTCATGTTATAGCCAACTCTTGACTTTTTGTATGAATTCTTTTTTATAAAATATTTGTATCTAGTTGACATGTATTCATTATCTTTAACTGGTTAAATGTTTGTAGTTTGCATGTTTCAGTAATGATTAACATGGTTAAATAGTCATAAATCTCTGCTTGATTTAGCTTTTGCTATATTTGGCATTTTTTTAATACATTCTGTATTTCTAGTGAAGAAAGCAATAATTAATCAACACAATACTGTAAATAAATGGACACTACCTGTTAAAAAAACAGAAATTGCTCTCTGTGAATAAATGGTGAGAAGCCATTTGGCTATGGGTTTCACAGCCCAATAATAATGATAGAAGTTATAAGAAGTTATCAGCTTAAAAATTGTTTATTTACAACCTATGGGGTATAGGAGGTTGGGAACAGTGGCATAGGAAAGTCTGACATTAATTAAATACCCTAACCCTAAGCTATGTTCAATGTCAGCAGCAATTTCCAGTGAGAAATGCTCAGGGTTTCACAGCCCCATAACAATGATCCAAGTTACAGTACCAGTCAAAAGTTTGGACACACCTACTCATTCAAGGGTTTTTCTTTATTTTTACTATTTTCTATATTGTAGAATAATAGTGAAGACATCAAAACTAGGAAATAACACATATGGAATCATGTAGTAACCCAAAAAATTTTAAACAAATCAAAACATATTTTATATTTGAGATTCTTCAAAGTATTTGCCTTGATGACAGCTTTGCACACTCTTGGCATTCTCTCAACCAGCTTTATGAGGTAGTCACCTGGAATGCATTTCAATTAACAGGTGTGCCTTGTTAAAAGTTAATTTGTGGAATTTCTTTCCTTCTTAATGCATTTGAGCCAATCAGTTGTGTTATGACAAGGTAGGGTTAATATACAGAAGATAGCCCTATTTGGTAAAATACCAAGTCCATATTATAGCAAGAACAGCTCAAATAAGCAAAGAAACAACAGTCCATCATTACTTTAAGACATGAAGGTCAGTCAACATGTAAAATGTCAAGAACTTTGAAAGTTTCATCAAGTGCAGTCGCAAAAACCATCAAGCACTATGATGAAGCTGGCTCTCTCGAGCACCGCCACAGGAAGGGAAGATCCAGAGTTACCTCTGCCGCAGAGGATAAATTCATTAGAGTTAGCAGCCTTCAGAAACCAGCAATTAACTGCACCTCAGATTTCACCCCAAATAAATGCTTCACAGATTTCAAGTAACAGACACATCTCAACATCAACTGTTCAGAGGAGATTGCGTGAATCGGGCCTTCATGGTCAAATTTCTGCAAAGAAACCACTATTAAAAGACACCAATAAGAATAAGAGACTTGCTTGGGCCAAGAAACACGAGCAATGGACATTAGACCAGTGGAAATCTGTCCAATCTGTCAAAAATGTGAGATTTTTGTTTCGAACCGCCGTGTCTTTCTGAGACGCAGAATAGGATGATCTCCGCATGTGTGGTTCTCACTGTGAAGTATGGAGGATGAGGTGTGATGGTGTGGGGGTGCTTTGCTGGTGACCACTGTCAGTGATTTACTTAGAATTCAAGGCACACTTCCCCAGCATGGCTACCACAGCATTCTGCAGCAATACGCCATCCCATCAGGTTTGCACATTGTGGGACTATCATTTACATTTTACATTTACATTTAAGTCATTTAGCAGACGCTCTTATCCAGAGCATTTGTTTTTCAACAGGACAATGACCCAAACACAGGGAGTGTAAGGGCTATTTGACCATGAAGGAGAGTGATGGAGTGCTGCATCAGATGACCTGGTCTCCGCAATCACCTGACCTCAAACTAATGGAGATTGTCAGCTTTGTGAACAAGTCCTGCAGATTTTGGTAACGGATACTGATCTAGTTCCAGCCACAGATTGATAGTTACCTTGTTACATGATGTGGAAGATGGCAGACGGAAGGGAGGGTGGTGCGGCAGGTGCCGCTTCTCCTACAGATGCTGTTATTTTATCTAAAACATCAGGTGTAAGCCGACCCCAGCTAATTAACTCATGCAAAGATTTAAAGCGCAATGATGTGTTTTATCTCCAGTACATTCCCACGATTGTCAGTTGTGTAGCTGCTCTACTGATTGTGTCATCCCAGCAAGGACGCACTGAGACTATCAATCTACTGCCGGAGAATAACAACACGAAACACATTGGTTCACCGTTCCACGGGAGCAGACAGTACACAGCATACCATAATGTTCTGAATGATGGCCAAGTCTACCTCGCTCCCTATTCCACTGAACCGCTTAGGAGTAACAAACACAAGTCCAACATTTATTGGAAACTGTTAAACTACCTGTCCACTACCTTCCTGCTATCCGGGGATGTGCAACTCAACCCTGGGCCTAACATCACCGAGCCAGTGATATTCACAGGAGTGGAAAGCAGTGGATGGCCTCGTCCACTGATCGTCGCCACTGCGGAAGTGGTCGTGATCTGATTCGGCCGAAGGGAGGGCGGGGGATGGCCTTGTAAGCATCCCGGAAGAGAGAATAGCAGTGGTCGAGTGTTTTCCCAGCGCTAGTACTACAGTCAATGTGTTGGCAGAACTTTGGTAGCGTTTCCCTCAATTTGCTTTGTTAAAATCCCCAGCTACAATAAATGCGGCCTCAGGATATGTGGTTTCCAGTTTGCATAAAGTCCAGTGTAGTTCCTTGAGGGCCGTCGTGGTATCGGCTTGAGGGGGAATATACACGGCTTTGACTATAACCGAAGAGAATTCTCTTGGGAGGTAATACGGTCAGCATTTGATTGTAAGGTATTCTAGGTCGGGTGAACAAAAGGACTTGAGTTTCTGTACATTATCACAATCACACCATGAGTGGTTAATCATGAAACATACACCACCGCCATTGTTCTTCCCGGAGAGGTCTTTATTCCTGTCTGCGTGAATTACTGACAAGCCAGCTGGTTGTATGGACAGGGACAGTATATCCGGAGAGAGCCATGATTCTGTGAAACAGAGTATGTTACAGTCCCTGATGTCTCTCTGGAAGGAGATCCTCGCCCTGAGCTCGTCTACGTTATTGAACATTAGCGAGTAATATATTCGGAAGCGTAGGATGGTAAAGTCTACTCCGAATACCTCTTTTCCGCTGGCAGTGAAATATTCTCAGTCTGAAGCCATTCGACTATGGGTTTCACATCCCTATAATAAGTTATAGCACCTTAAAAAGGGTTTATTTACAATGTCTGGGGTATAACATGTTGGGCAAAGTGGTATAGGAGAGTCTGACATATAACCCCTAACTTGGGTTCAGTCTTCGCCAATGAGAACCAAGAGGGGCCTAGCTTTGTCCTTCATGACTGAGAAAGGCCTCGATTCTAGGCCGTAGGAAATCCTATATCCATCTCATTAGATCGGAACAGGATGTCACACCCTGATCTGTTTCACCTGTCTTTGTGCTTTTCTCCACTCCCCTCCAGGTGTCTTCCCTATTATTCCTAGTGTATTTATACCTGTGTTCTCTGTTGCCAGTTCGTTTTGTTCGTCAAGTCTACCAGCGTTTTTCCCCATGCTCCTGTCTTATCTAGTTCCTGTTTTCTAGTTTTCCCGGTTTTGACCATTCTGCCTGCCCTGACCCTGACCCTGACCCTGCCTGCAGTTCTGTACCTTGTCACACCACCCTGGATTATTGACCTCTGCCTGCCCTGACCCTGAGCCTGCCTGCAGTTCTGTACCTTGTCACACCACCCTGGATTATTGACCTCTGCCTGCCCTGACCCTGAGTCTGCCTGCCGTTTTATACCTTGTCACACCACCCTGGATTATTGACCTCTGCCTGCCCTGACCCTGAGACTGCCTGCCGTTCTGTACCTTATGGATTCTGATCTGGACTACTGACCTCTGCCTGCCCTTGACCGGTCGTTTTGCCTGCCCCCTGTTCTAGTAATAAACTTTTGTTACTTCGACACTGTCTGCATCTGGGTCTTCTCCTGAAACGTGATACAGGACGGATCAACAGTGATTCATATCACTGGTTTGCAACCTAAAAAAAGGTTAGTTGTGTTTTGCTGCATAGCACACTTACATATGATGTGGATCATTGTCAGGTTATTAGATGTATAAGTTTCAGTAACGACAGAACACCATGGTTATAATAACACTTTAAACAGGTAGTTTGTAAATGTGTAGAATGTGTTTGTTTTGGGTTCACACTGGTAAGTTAACTTATGTAAATTACACAGTCACAGAGGATTTTCTTCTGAATAACTAATCAGGGCATAACACTTTTTCATTCAACTTCAGGCAACTTTGATGTACTGTAAGGCTTGATCACAACTGTAGTGACTGCTTCTGTCACACCCATTGTTGCTTATCCATTGTTCACTGGATATATCAATGTAATTACACCCAACACAACGTTGAAGAACAGAATGCTTCACACCACTAGATCACCAAACTAGACGTGAGCCGGACGTGATCCCATCACTGCCACCAATGTAGAGGAAGAAAGTGAAACCTAACCAGGGCACATATGTGGCAAGGTGAATTCTAATGGCCGTTGCCATGAAAGCCTGGTAGGCCTCCGGGCAGAGGAACTAGGCCTACAATGCTGGCATATGCCTTGTTAGAATAACCTATATAACATGTAACATGATTGACACGACTGTATATAACATGTTTGACACAACCATAAAAATCATCATGGAACGGCCTTGGAAGTGCCATAAGTGGAAGCCAACCTAATTCATTATTTTACATTAACCTGTTACATCCATTGATATGGCTTAATTGATCATAGTCCAGACTCGTTATAGATGCAAATACCATGTAGTTGCACCAGGGAAACCAAATAGATTTTTTTTTTGCAGGCCTTCTGTTTCCCCACATTTATTGATTAATTCATTTCGCATCATGAAAATGTAGCCCTATTCCCCAATCAAATACCTTCATCGATACCGCAAAAAAAAACGGACAAAACAGCATTTTACTCCAATCTGGCAACCCTCATAAAATCCGACATAGCACCAGTATCCCAAAGTATGAAGCGAAAAAAAAGCATAGAAAACAGCATTAGCATTAATAAAAATTAAAAGCGTAAGGCTACTATTATATTATAAGTATTTCGGTGACAACCTGGTTGATTAACAATAATGTGTTATTTTTTTATATAAATAAATGTGGGACACAAAAAAAGGCAGTGTAGAACACCATTACCCAAAATGCATTGCTCCAATAACTTTCAAAAGATTGTTACAAAGTTTGCCCCCCAAAAATGTATTTTCTTGTGAATGAAGTCGTACAAAAATTGTTGTCTTTTCATACGAATTAAGTCACACAAAAATGTGTGTATTTTCACAAAAACACAAAAACGCAAATACTTGTACATATTTGCGCAAATTGAGTATGAGATTGTGTTGCACCCATTACTGTCCCCATGTGTAATATCTGAGTGAAATAGGGAACCTGTCAATACGTGTGCCTTTTGACTGATGGGGAATTTACAGTATGACTACAGTATACATCCGCAACCATGAAAACTAGCATACACTACAGCTCTCTAGGACCCGATTCTCAAGTTCACCATTATTTGTATGTCTAAAGTAGATAAGATTGACTTTCTCTCCAGTACAGAATATAATGGGTTGTTCAGGATCGATGAGGGAGAGAAGAAATATTCAGACAAAACTCTGAAAGAGCTGGAACTACAGTACCGCTTTCTTTCTCTACTGTTTGGCTGTTTCTCCTTCTTACTCATTCTACTTCCCTGTCTCTCTTCTTTTCTCTGTTGATTCTTTCTTCTGGCCTCTCCCTCTCTGTCCTCCTCTCTCACACATCCTCTCTCGCTTCCTCTCTCTCTCCCTCTCTCTATTTCTTTCTGTCACTCTCCTTTCCTCACTCCCTCCATCTTACTCCCTTTCTCCCTGAGTTGCAGAGGGCTGGCGGGCCTGTTATATTTAATAACTCACTCAGGCCTCTGATCCACGGTTAATGATGGAGCCAGAAGCCCCCTCAGTACAAAACACACTCTGGCGGCCCCCATGCATCACTCCGCTCAGTTCTAATTGAGCACCACGAGCGCCAGTCGCACTGCAGACAGTGGGAGGGCTATAGGAGGCGAGGCGCCTGGCAGCCACAAAGTTGAAATGGTGGACAGGAACCCATAAAAGTCACAGAGGGGCCTGAGCCGTGCCAGAGGACATCAGAGTTACCAGACAGGGAGGAAGAAAATAAGAGAGAGAGGGAGGGAAAGAGAAAGTAGAGCGAGAGAGCGAGAGAGAGAGAGAAGAAAAAAAAGCCAGTGGGGGAGAAAGGAAGTGAGGAAGAGAGAAAGGGAGGAAGAGACAGAGAAACACAAAAAGAGTGAGAGAGAGACAAAGGGAGAGAGGCTAGCAGAGATGGCAGGCTGTGGAGCGTCTGATGTCATTTTGCCCGTCTGATCCGCGGGCTCCACTCGTCCTTGTGTTCCCGCTGATCACACAGAGCTGGATCCAGCTTCACATCACTCTGTATAACACTGCACTGTGATCAGAAGATGAATGGGGAAGCACTTGGAGAGTCCATGAATACAGCACGCTGACAAATGGTGTGAGAGATGTGTTATGAATATAATTAACCAAGTTCAGTTGGTTGGAGAAGATTCTGGCAACAGCAAATCAAATTTGCGGGTTCAATTCCCGCATGGGCCACGTGTACTGACTGTGAATGGACTGTAAGTTGATCTAGATACGAACTTCTGGTAATGACTGTATTCAAATTATGCCGAGCCAATTTGATGGCCTGAGGAACAGTTTGTGTCATTACTGTCATGGAAAGTAAACTGTAACCAAGTTGAAGGAATTTACAGGGGGATTTTCTGAGCGCGGAGTTAACAATGTGTAGAGAGAGGCAAAGTACAAAAGGTTTGACCTAACGCAAGGTCAGTCAGAGTAGCCTATGCTTGTGTCATTTGACCTGCAGGTTCTGAGGTCAGAGGATACTGACCATTGCGGTCAATGGCGAAGGGTGTGTCGGAGGTGACGATGTCGTAGTTGCAGATCTGGCTGTACTGCGGGGAACAGTCCTGGTCCCAGGCCTCCACCTGCAGGATGCTGTCGTAGATCTTCCCCTCCGTTACCGCGGCGTGGTATATGGCCTCCCGGAACACAGGAGAGAACTCATTCACATCATCCACCTGGATGTGAACCACCGCCCTGGCGAGAGGGAGGGGGGAGAGAGAGAGAGAGAGAGAGAGAGAGAGCGAGAGAGAGAGAGAGAGAGAGAGAGAGAGAGAGAGACTTTTGATGCTCTTCCAACAATAGGTAATAATGATAACAAAATACTCAACGTCCTCAAACCCCCCCCCCCAAACCGCATAAAAACAGAGACAACAAACATAAACAACAACACACAAACTCATCATTTACATTTTAGTCATTTAGCAGACACTCTTATCCAGAGCAACTTACAGTAGTGAATGCATACATTTCATACATTTTTTTTCTGTGCTGGCCCCCCGTGGGAATCGAACCCACAACCCTGGTGTTGCAAACACCATGCTCTACCAACTGAGCTACAGGGAAGGCTAGTTAAGGGAACACGAGAAAGAGAAACACCAGAGCAAGGGGGCATACAATACGTAAAAGTAAAATCCTTCACTGTTTTTCACTGATAGTTGTACTGTAAAAAATGAAGGTAGTGATGCAATGTTTTCGCACCGAAGCCATTGAGAGATATCCTCACCAAATCTAGGTTGGTTCGGGGCCTCTTCCTTTGTACTTTGTTAAAACAACCAAAGGGCTGAACATAAGTAATATTTTAAATATCTCTGTATTATTTTTTTTTTAAATCCTGTTTCTCAAACTCTACCTATAATTCTGCTGACAATGACCTTGCGACAAGAAGTGGTGCTGTAACATGCCTTCCTAATTAAAGACATTAACTTAATGACACCTACTTAAAATGTCCTGCAGTGATGCTGCTTAGCTGAGACACACACACGCACGCGCGCACACACAGACACACACAGCTTTCAAACTCTCCACATATGCTGCTGCTACTCTGTTTATTATCTATCCTGATTGCCTAGTCACTTTTACCCCTACCTACATTTACATATGACCTCAACTACCTCGTACCCCTGCACATTGGCTTGTTACCGGTACTCCTTGTATATAGCCTCGTTATTGTTATTTATTGTGGTACTATTTCCTATTCGCTAATTTTCTTACTTTTTAACTCTGCATTGTTGGGAAATGGCTCGTAAGTAAGCATTTCATGGTAAAGTCTACACCTGTTGTATTTGGCGCACGTGACAAATACAATTTGATTTTGATGAAAATAAAACAGATGCACACACACTGGTTTTGACAGGTGCCCTACTTCACTCAGAGACATTAATCAAAGATGACCAAGCTGTGAAATCACTCCCACTCTCTCATGCCCATCTCTCTCTCTCTCTCTGTGCGACAATATCAGCCTTAGTCAGTGCACTAGAGCACAGCCTTCAGTAGCACTTCATCAGAGCAGGGCTATAAGGCTTTATGTGAGACTGTCTGACTCATAAGGAGCCTTCGGGCCCTCATTAATGAGAATCATACCCAGAGCTAAACATCGAGCAAGTCTCAGCTCAGTTACTAAGACTACAGAAGGCTGCTATTGCACGGTGGATGTGCTCAGTCACTGTCTGTGATTATAGTATTGAGGACAAGTAAAGACTCACATACTGGACGCTTGGGATGTAGAGTTGCACCCCCCCCCCCCCCTTTTGCCCTCAGAACAGACTCAGTTTGTCGAGGCATGGACTCTACAAGGTGTCGAAAGCATTCCACCGGGACTCTGGCCCATGTTGACTCCAATGCTTCCCACAGTTGTGTCAAGTTGGCTGGATGTCCTTCGGGTGGTGGACCATTCTTGATACACACGGCATACTGTTGAGTGTGAAAAACCCAGCTGCGTTGCAGTTCTTGACACAAACCAGCTTGCTTGTATAACACAACATTTTTAGAAAAATCGATCTCACACAAAAAAAGATACAGCCACACACAAACACAAACACACATGCACAAACACACACACACACGCACACACGTTTGTTTTACTATCCTTGTGGGGACCAAACAATTGATTCCCATTCAAAATCCTATTTTCCCTAACTCCTAAACCTAATCCTAACCCTTAACCTAACCCTAAACCTTAACCCTAATTCTACACACACGCACACACACACACACACACACACACACACACACACACACACACACACACACACACACACACACACACACACACACACACACACACACACACATCCCCACTCCCTCCGACACACACACCAATTCCCCATCACACAGACCAAGCCCCCTCCCTGACACACACTCCTTCCTTACTTGTGTGACTTCTTCCAGCTGACCCCGTTGGCCCCGGCCCCACAGTCGTAGGCCTGGATGAGGAAGGTGTACTCCTTTTGGGTCTCACAGTCCACCAGGCCCTTGGCCCTCAGGACCCCCTCCCCTGATGTCTTGTTTAGGACCACCGCCTCGAACGGGGCCTCCTGCCCGTGGATCATAAACGCACAGATCTCCCCTGCAAGGAAAATGAGGAGGAGGAGGAGGAGGAGGAGAAGGTGGGGAGGAAATGAGGGGGAGAGAGATAATTAATAGAGAGATAATGGACATGGTGTGTCACCTCGTTTTTCAGAGCTGGGAATGTGTCCCGGCATGCCGCCACTCTGAACACTGTTATCGAGGACATGTATGTGTTTTTAGAGATGGTGGCAAAACACAGTTGAGCTGCTAAGAGACTGAAAGAGTGTTCTGCGGTTGTAATCGACCTCGGTGGCATCATGTTGTGCAAGGCCAGACAGGGAGGAAGAAATGCAATTTGTGTTTGCTTGATTTTGCAATATTCCTCGCTCCAGGCTACCTTTCAGAAAAATTACGTTTTTAAGTCTAATGGTCCAATCGGAGAGAGATGCTGGTTTGCCATCTCGGTTTTTAATAGCACAAGTGGTATGACAATCAAATTAAATTGAAGTACGTTTAATTGTCTGCTGGATATGATGATACAACCTTGTTGAATGAGTCAGATTGAAATTGTAATGCTCAGTCCTCCTGAATGTAAGCACGACCTTCCTAATGACACAGAGCGTAGTGTCTTTGCCCTGTAAGGGTGTCTGGTTCAAGCCCTGCTAGTGACTATCTCCCACCTTCACTGGTGTCAGAAGTGGGATGGATAACCGGTTTCCTGCCATTGCAGGGACAGCAAGAATTGTGTGAGTCTTTTTATAGAGTAACACTGGGGAACACTTTCTTGGTGAATGGGGTAGGGTAGTAAACCACATCCATTGGAATTACACTTGGGGATCTTGTAAGACATCCAAACATCTTGATGTAGTAGGTTCACAAATCTCCCTCCAATATCCTCAACTTGTTTAGAAGTAATGCAATAGCGGGCAACACAGAGTCACAGTTCTGAACACAATGATCTTTGTCAGCATCTCTCGCTGACATAAATGAAATACGGGCCTGACACCAGACTTGTGGTGTGTAGTCAATAAGAAAATAACTACTGACGACACCAACTCAATAATATACATCCTTTTTTCACTTTTGCTTTTTTATTTACGTTTCCGATTCTGGAACCATCTCTGTATTTCTGTTCTTTTCAGGGATTTGGGGAAATAGCCTTAGGGAATACACTCGCACCCCCGACCCTGTGACAGCCGATATTACTTAAACCTTAGCCGGACGTCAGGAACAAAAAGCGCCAAGGCTATGCCTTGTGTGCACAAGCGCCACTGCCAAACTCTGATCAACCAAACTTTCCCTCTGTCTCTCCGCCTCAACTCCCCTGCATTTTTCATCCCTCGCTCTTTGTCTCCGTTTTTTAAAAATTTTTTTAGAATCCATTCCACCCGCTCAAATCATCACAACTCCATTCGTAGTGGTGAAATAACAATTTACCCTTCGCGGTTCATCCGTCCTCGCTGCTGCCTGGGCTTGTAGTTTACATTTCCCCTCTATATTAGGCCCCACAATGCCTTATCGAAATTAAACGACCACCACAATGGGCGCGGAGCGGCAAGGTGTGCCGAGGGAGAAAATAATAATCCAAACACAGCGGGTGGCGTGCGAGGGCAATGATAAGCACAGCATGGCTCTGAGCATCCAGCGCCTGCCAAATATTATGTTAGATGGCGAGGGAGGAAAGGGAGGCGAAGCCAATATGAAATATGAAAATAACAAACACAATCATACACTACATATAAAATACACAAACATACAGAATACTGGGAATAAAATGCAAACATTTCCATTTAGTAGTTTGGGTCTGACGCAATGCCATTTTACGCTCCATCTGCTTGACCGCAAATGCATTTTTCTGGATTACGTTTAGAGAGAGGATGGAGGAGTCAGGAAACTATCAACGAGTGCAGTGAAGGAGACATGCAATGTACAGGTAACTGGAAAAAAGAAAGGAAACACCAACGTAAAGTGTATTAACACTAGAACCGCCTGGTCTTTCAGCCTATAAATACCAGCTAGAGAACGTTTCCGGGTGTCCCCTTTAGTATATGTATCAGATATCAACCAGCAAGGTGCAGCAAACATAAGCACCAACGCTTGATAAATAGTGCATAAACTATTATAAAGGATTATATATTATATTATTATATTATAAAGGAAATATATCAATAAATTAAGAAAGTTCTTTGTTTAGATAGTGTCAAGGATATGTTTTGTATAATTCTACATAGTCCTCGCAAAACGTAGGACTATAGCCTATTTTCGTTTCCCTTACAATAAAAACATTATGGTGTAATCCAATTGATCAACTTTAATTGTAGATTAGATTAGTAATAGAGTTCTAGTAATTCATAAAGTCCAGTTACAGCTTCCGTTGAAAAAGTAGAAACCGAAAACATAATAATAATATAACCAGCCAGGTCACAGGTGAAATTATTTTCTGTATTCCTAAACAAAAGCATCAGTGCATGAAAAGTTGTAAAGGATGAATTGCATAAATAAATAACATGTTTTGATTTTGAGTTTATTATCTTACTAGTTTTTGCTTAGTAGCCAGAGCAATGCTGCTGCCCAAGTGGTCATGTGCTGAATGCATGGACGGCGCAGAAATGTGGAAATAGAGCTGCACCTCTTGAATTTTGAGAGCTATTTGACAAAGGTAAGCGTCATAGAAACTGCAGAATATGCTCATTCTGATACTACAGAGAAATCAAAATGTTTTACCTGCATGTGACTCTGAAGCTGGATTTGATAAAGTGATGATCCTTTTCTTGGATCTGTCATTTACAAGATGTACCCATCTCTTCATGTTCAATATACAACTAATAGGCCTAATATTGTCACTCATCAGATTTATTGTCAATTTAATATTTTCTATAGGTTAAGTCTTATGTGTGAAATTAGTTTAGGTATAGTTTAGGTGTAGTTTAGATGGGCCGGCTGTGCAGGCTGTCTGGCATCGTTTGTTTCCTGCTCATTAACATGGATAGAGTCAAGGATATGTTTTGCGTTATTCTAAAGGCCTACTGCAACACATAGCATGTTGTCGTTTCCCTTACAATACATTTGATTAGTAATAGAGTTATAGTAAATAAAACAGTCCTGTAAAAGCTTCTGTTTACAAAGTAAAACGTAAAAGAGAATGGTATCGGCCCCCAAGACGCATCAAATGATTTGCTGCTGATAAAAAGGCATAACACAAATTCATAATTTCACGATTGTCTTTCTAAATTAAATCAACCTCTTCACCTTCCTTGTCATTCAGTTAGGCCTAATTTAAATTAAATTGTAAAGTAAGGCGCACAATTATCTCCCATTCTTCCATTTGTCACTCATTCAGTGAGGAGAGAGAGACGTATTAGTGCCTGGCTGGGTACCAACGTCCTACAGCACATTGTTTGGCAGGTTAAGTTAGCTATAAGTGTGAAAAAAACAGGTAAAAAGACTCTAAATACTTTTCTGTTTGTGATTTAAAAATTCTGACAAATGAGCAGTATAAAATACAAACATTCAGGAAAAGTCAGGGAAGGAGCATGACATGGCTTTTTTTTTTACAAAATCAAACATCAGTGGCCATTGGCCTATGGTGGTTCCACTGTTAATAGGGCATTGGGCCACCATGAGCCACCAGAACAGCTTCCATGCACCTTGGCATAGATCCTACAAGTGTCTGGATGCAACACCATTCTTCCACAAGAAATTCCATAATTTGGTGTTTTGTTGATGGTGGTGGAAAACGCTGTCTCGGGCGCCACTCCAGAATCTCCCAGAAGTGTTCAGTTGGGTTGGAATCTGGTGACTGAGATGCAGGTTGGCATTTATTGTCGTGAGTCTTGCCCTGGAGGCAGCTCCGCAGAGTGGTCACTAGCTGGCACAGCCACAAAGTCATCAAAAAGGATTTTAAAACTAACCCTAACCACACTGCTAATGCCTACCCCTAACCTTAAATTAACACCAAAAAGCACATTTTTGTTTTCATGAATTCATACGATATAACCAATTTTGACTGCTGCTGCCCTATCTAGCGGAAACTGCTCAGTTCTGCCTCCAGGGAAAGACTCATGAAAATAAATGTCAGCCTGTGACTGAGACAGATGGACACACCCTTTATATCCCCTATGCTCCTTTGAGACCCCTCTTTCATAGTCACTGAGATCTCTTCTTGTAACCATGGTAGCCAAAATAATGGGTAACCGAGCAACTGGGCATTTTTATACATGACCCTTAGCATGATGGGATGTTAATTGCTTAATTAACTCAGGAACCACACCTGTGTGGAAGCACCTGCTTTCAATATTCTTTGTATCCCTCATTAACTCAAGTCTTTCCTTATTTTAGCAGTTACCTGTATGTGTAAATGATTATGACAGACTGACGAAGAGATTTCAGGGAAGAAGATTCCTATCGTGTCAGCAGAAGTGGACTTTGCATCTCTCTTGAACTCCACTTAGATTGCCTCTCAAAAGCACTGCCAAGAGATGTGCTCTAGTAGTCTACTATTGACTCTGAATCGTACCGTTTTGGGCCTGAACCCTTTGGTATATATCTTATGGGAAGTGGCTGTTTTCACGGTAAATGTGAAAATATAAAGATTTGTCAGGGGATTTGATAGAGTGCCAAGATGTTTGAGAAGTGCTGTAGTTTGGAAGTGGGACATGTGGGAGCAGAAATGATTCAGAGAAAAGTCAATCAAATTGAGCCTGTTTAATATTGAACATTCTGAGTTAGAAAAGAGCATTGCTTTTAGAATGCCAGGTGGCATCCAAGCTCACCTCTAATTGAGCGTCTGAAATATTAAAACCAAGTCGTACTCCACAGAAATGTGTTTAGCAAAGATCAGGTTATGGTGCATTGGATGTTCTTTCAAAAAAAATCTCTCCCCTGTGTCACTATCTACGGAAGACGAGAACTCAACATTTGCAGCAGGCTGTGCAAAGTTTGCATCTGTCATTCTGATATAGGACACTGACACACAAAACTCTGAAGCTGTCTTTATTTACGTTTTTAATTAAAGTCTTGTTCCTCCTCTTTGGACTTTATTGGAAGTTTTCTGTTTAATACTTCAAAGTAATTGGTTCAGTCTTGGTGAAATAATTGGTGCAAATACTGAGCTTGCCCATCTGGTTCGGCCTAGGGTGTCTATCTAGGACAGTGACCTCGCAAAATCATCCCTATGTCCAATTCCCTCCTACTGAGAAACAGACTACTTCATCCACCATGTTAATTCTCCTACTTTTAATCAAATATCATATTAGATTCGCTCTCGTGGTGTGTGTTTTGTCTCATCGCGAAGATGGCTTAGTGTGTGTAGTGTAGTGTGTGTGTGTGTGGAGTGTGTGGGTGTGGAGTGTGTGGGTGTGGCTGGGAGGCTGATTAAAATGCGGGTCTCTCTTGGCGGCCCCATAGGCTTAAAGTCTTGATTTCGCTCATTCTCTCGCCTCTCAGCTAGTCATCTAACACTCTCAGACGAACCCACGTCCCCTTCTTTAATTACTTGCTGGATTACGCCTCTAGTCGCTAATGACCTGCTGCTAGCGCTCACACACTCCCAAACCTGGGATCTAACACGGAGGCAGGAGGAAGAGGAAGATGATGAGGTTCAGGAGTTTGCGCCTCGCCACATTTTCTCTGAGCTCTTCTAATTTAGTTGATTCTCTTGATTTGTTATGTATTTTTTCCACTCTGTGTCTGGATAATGAGTGGCCTAATGAAGTACAGACTGCTGCTAGTGAACAGGTCAAACTTATATATATATATGTACATTACATTGCTATGTGAGGTAAGACACCCGACTTCGGAAGAAAATGGTTTAGAAGATAGGCTACCCCCCAACAGCCTATTAAAGGGATAGCACATGCACTAACACGCACGCACACACACACACACACACACACACACACACACACACACACACACACACACACACACACACACACACACACACACACACACACACACACACACACCATGACTCAAATAGTCTATGACCTTATAAAATGTCTCATCTAACAAAAACATTTCTACAGCGGCACCTCGTCCTTTCCTTTCTCACAATAACAACCCACCATTTCTGCAGAACCCCTTCAGCCATTCATACTACCATGAGGTATTGGCTTCACCAGAAGACCATGGGCAGTGTCTGTTGCCAGTCACGGTGGACAATTTATTAGAATCCCATTAGGCTCTTTCATTAAGATAGGGGGAACCTCCTAATTGCATTTGGGAGATAGCAAAGGCAACCGTGTAACCCGTGCCACTTATAAACAGCTCAGTAATACACATGCACACCCTAACACACACACACAAACACACACTGAGACACACATGTCAATGGATGTTGGATGTTAATTGAATCGCATCAAATCGAAAGCCTTGGGATGATAGCAACTGTAGGACAAGTATGATTTTAATGGTGGAATCAGGTACAGTCATATAATACTTCAACACAAAGAACTGACATGTTTGTTTACCAAACAATTCAGGTGTGAAGACTGGAAAATAATGGTAACAAAAAAAAATTGGTAATTTATGTGTGTTTATCGTTTATTAGAATCTGTTTTAGCCTATTGGATCACTTGAAAGACAAAGACATCGAGCAAAACAAAATTATTGGAAATTACAAACTTTTTTGATGATTAAGATTTGTCCGAGTTTCGCCGGGGCCTGAGCCAGTTTCCATCTCTGTGAGAATGAGGTAGTGGGCGTGAATCAGGTGCATCAGGAGTTGGTGCAGAGAGAGAGAGAGAAAGAGAGAGCGGGTGAAAGAGGAGAGAAAGAGAGAGAGAGAACGAGAGAGAGAGAGAGAGAGAGAGAGAGAGAGAGAGAGAGAGAAAGAAAGAAAGCGAGAGAGGGAGAGGGACAGAGAGAGAGAGAGAGAGAGAGAGATATAGAGGGGGTAGAGAGAGAGAGATAGAGAGCCTGAGCCCTGGGTACCTGGCTCATTGATTTACAGCATGAAGAGAGGGAAAAATCAGGGAGGGTGAGAGAGACAGGGAAAGAAAGATGGAGGGGATAAGAGAGAAATGAATAAATATATAATATATACATACATATGGATATATATATATATATATATATATATATATATATATATATATATATATATATATATATATATAGTACCTACCAGTCAAAGGTTTGGACACACCTACTCATTCAAGGGTTTTTCTTTAAGCGCTCTCTCTGACTATTTCTTGGCCTTCTTGATCATCTCTATCCAAAACAGGGGATCTCTGGCATAACGTGACATTTTCTAACGCTCCCATAGGCTCTCAGAAGGCGGCAGAACGGTGAATGGTGACTTTGCAGGCCATGGCTGAAAAACAGTAGCGCATTTGGATAGTGGTCGATCTGAGAACAATGAGACTGGGGCGCGTGTACGAGCCGACACCATGTTTTTATTTTTTCGTCTTTGAACGAAAACAGGGTTTCCCGGTCTGAATATTATTGCTTTTTTACAAGAAAAATCGTATAAAAATTGATTTTAAACAGCGTTTGACATGCTTCGAGGTACGGTAATGGAATATTTAGAATTTTTTTGTCATCCTTCTTTACCCTTCAGATAGTGTCTTGAACGCACAAACAAAACGCCGCTATTTGGATATAACTATGGAACCATATATTATTTGGAACCAAACCAACATTTGTTATTGAAGTAGAAGTCCTGGGAGTGCATTCTGACGAAGAACAGCAAAGGTAATCCAATTTTTCTAATAGTAAATCTGAGTTTGGTGAGTACCACACTTGGTGGGTGTCAAAATAGCTAGCCTGTGATGGCCGGGCTATCTACTCAGAATATTTTAAAATCGGACATAGCGATTGCATAAAGGAGTTCTGTATCTATAATTCTTAAAATAATTGTTATGTTTTTTGTGAACGTTTATCGTGAGTAATTTAGTAAATTCACCGGAAGTGTTCGGTGGGAATGCTAGTCACATGCTAGTCACATGCTAATGTAAAAAGCTGGTTTTTTATATAAATATGAACTTGATTGAACAAAACATGCATGTATTGTATAACATAAGGTCCTAGGAGTGTCATCTGATGAAGTTCATCAAAGGTTAGTGCTGCATTTAGCTGTGGTTTGGGTTTATGTGACATTATATGCTAGCTTGAAAAATGGGTGTCTGATTATTTCTGGCTGGTTACTCTGCTGACATAATCCAATGTTTTGCTTTCTTTGTAAAGCCTTTTTGAAATCGGACAGTGTGGTTAGATTAACGAGAGTCTTGTCTTTAAAATGGTGTAAAATAGTCATATGTTTGAGAAATTGAAGTAATAGCATTTCTAAGGTATTTGAATATCGCGCCACGTGATTCCACTGGCTGTTGAGTAGGCCACCTAGCCCATAGAGGTTACATTTCCGGTCCATTTGATGCTGACTATACGCACCAGGTCTCCAATACGCCTTCACAGCCCAGTACGTCCTGTGCCAACTCCCCGTACTCACCGTAGGGAGCGTGTAACCGGTCAGGCACCATGTTTTGCGGTGATACGCACGGTGTCTCCAGTGCGCATCCACAGCCTGTGCCTGCTCCTCGCACTCTCCCTGAAGTGCGTGTCACCAGTCTGGTGCCACCTGTCCCGGCTCCATGCATCAGGCCTCCAGTGTGCTTTTACAGTCCAGAGCTTCCGTCGACAGTTCCCAGTCCAGAGCTTCCGGCAACAGTTTCCAGTCCGGAACCTCCAGAGACGGTCCACAGCCCGGAACCTCCAGAGACGGTCCACGGCCCGGAACCTCCAGAGACGGCCCACGGCCCGGAACCTCCTGAGACGGTCCACGGCCCTGCACCTCTTGAGACGGTCCACGGCCCGGCACCTCCTGAGACGGTCCACGGCCCGGCACCTCCTGAGACGGCCCACGGTCCGGATCCTCCTGAGACGGCCCACGGTCCGGATCCTCCTGAGATGGCCCATGGGCCGGAACCTCCTGAGACGGCCCACGATCCGGAACCTCCTGAGACGGCCCACGGTCCGGAACCTCCAGCTCCAAGGCCAGAGTCTTCTTCTGCGTTGGTGCCTAGTCCAGGCACAGCGTCCAGTCCCGCTTCATGGCCGGAGCCACCACTACGCCGATGCCCAGTCTAAGCATGGCGTCCAGTCCAGCTCCAAGGCCAGAGTCTTCTTCTGCGCTGGTGCCCTGTCCAGGCACAGTGTTCAGCCTGGGTCCATGGCTGGATCCGCAGGATGAGCGGGTTCTTTGGCCCGCACCAGAGCCTCCCCCGATGCTGGTGGATCTGCGGGATGAGCGGGTTCTTCGTCCTGCACCAGAGCCGCCACCGATGCTGGCGGATGAGCGGGTACTTTGCCCCGCACCAGAGCCGCCACCGACACTAGACACCCCCCCTAACCCTCCCTTTTTATTTCAGGTTTTGCGGTCGGAGTCCGCACCTTTGGGGGGGGGGGTACTGTCACGTCCTGACCATAGGGAGCTCTTATTTTCTATGGTAGAGTAGGTCAGGGCGTGACTGGGGTTTTTTCTAGTTATTATTTTCTATGTGGGGTTCTAGTTTAGTTTTTCTATGTTTTGGTGATTTGTATGATTCTCAATTAGAGGCAGCTGGTTATCATTGTCTCTAATTGGGGATCATACTTAAGTAGCATTTTTTCCACCTGTGGGTTATGGGATATTGTTTATGTGTAGCTTCATTGTCATCACTTTTCGTTTATTCTTTAAAGATGTGGAACGCTGCTCACGCTGCGCCTTGGTCCGATCATTATTACAACGAACGTGACACCACCCATTGCCTTGATGACAGCTTTGCACACTTTTGGCATTTTCTCAACCAGCTTCATAAGGTAGTCACCTGGAATGCATTTCAAATAACAGGTCTGCCTTGTTAAAAGTTCATTTGTGGAATTTCTTAATCCGTTTGAGCCAATCAGTTGTGTTGTGACAAGGTAGGGGTTGTATACAGAAAATAGCCCTATTTGGTGAAATACCAAGTCCATATTATAGCAAGAACAGCTCAAATAAGCAAAGAGAAATGACAGTCCATCATTACTTTAAGACATGAAGATCAGTCAATATGGAACATTTCAAGAACTTTTAATGTTTCATCAAGTGCAGTCGCACAAACCATCAAGCGCTATGATGAAACTGGCTCTCATGAGGACTGCCACAGGAAAGGAAGACCCAGAGTTACCTCTGCTGCAGAGGATACGTTCATTAGAGTTAACTGCACCTCAGATTGCAACCCAAATAAATGCTTCGCAGATTCAAGTAACAGACACATCTCAACACATCTGTTCAGAGAAGACTGCGTGAATCAGTACTTCATGGTCGAATTGCTGCAAACAAACCACTACTAAAGGACACTAATAAGAAGAAGAGACTTGACTGGGTCAAGAAACATGAGCAATGGACATTAAACCGGTGGAAATCTGTCTTTTGGTCTGATGAGTCCAAATTTGAGATTTTTGTTTCCAACTGCCGTGTCTTTGTGAGATGCAGAGTAGGTGAATGGATGATCTACACTTGTGTGGTTTCCACCATGAAGCATGGAGGAGGAGGTGTAATGGTGTGGGAGTGCTTTGCTGGTGACACTGTCAGTGATTTATTTATAATTCAAGGCACACTTAACCAGCATGGCTACCAAAGCATTCTGCAGAGATACGCCATCCCATACGGTTTGCGCTTAGTGGGACTGTCATTGGTTTTTCAACACGACAATGACCCAAAACACACTTCCAGGCTGTGTAAGGGCTATTTGACAAAGAAAGAGAGTGATGGAGTGCTGCATCAGATGACCTGTCCTCCACAATCACCCGACCTCAACCCAATTGAGATGGTTTGGGATCAGTTGGACTGCAGAGTGAAGGAAAAGCAATCAACAAGTGCTCAGCATATGTGGGAACTCCTTTAAGACTGTTGGAAAAGCATTCCTCATGAAGCTGGTTAAGAGAATTCCAAGAGTGTGCAAAGCTGTCATCAAGGCAAAGGGTGGCTACTTTGAAGAATCTAAAATCTAAAATAGTTTACTACATGTTTTATTGCATATTTTTGATGTCTTCACTATTATTCTACAATGTAGAAAATAGTAAAAATAAAGAAAAACCCTTGAATGAGTAGGTGTGTCCAAACTTTTGACTGTTACTGTATATGGAGAGCGAGAGAGCGAGAGGGAGAGCTAATGCAGCTATAAATAGCTCTACCGGGCATGCCTCCCCTGAGTCTGTCCCCCTGTTTGCCTCTCCTCCTCCCTCTCCGGATGACCTCTGGTCAGGGGGCATCAATTATTTAGCTCTCAAAGTTGGCATCCAGGTGCTCCGCTCATCTCATCCCTTCCCGTCCCGTCCCCCTCCCTCTCTACCCTCTGCTTTCTACATTCCTCTTCTCTCTCTGCATCCTCCTCTCTAATCATCAACTTCCTTTCTTTTCTCTTTTTTTCTCTACATCCTCCTCTGCTCTTTCTTTCTCTCTACCTCCTTCCCTCCCCATCTCCTCTCTACCTCCTTCCCATCTCCTCTCTACCTCCATCCCTCCACATCTCCTCTCTACCTCCATCCCTCCACATCTCCTCTCTACCTCCTTCCCATCTCCTCTCTACCTCCATCCCTCCACATCTCCTCTCTACCTCCATCCCTCCACATCTCCTCTACTTCCTTCCCTCCCCATCTCCTCTCTACCTCCTTCCCTCCCCATCTCTTCTCTACCTCATCTCCCTCTTTTTGCCTGTTCTCTACTATCCCTCCTCTCTCCATCTCCGCCCCAACTGAACCTGCTGCCCCCCACAACCGTTTGGTTTCCCCTTGGCGGCTACACACTGACAGCTCCCACATCTCCGGGGGTCACAGTGTCACCGAGACAGGGTTTCCTGAACGCCAGGAGCCCCTCGCTCAGGGATGCCCATTAGCCCGGACTTTGTACCTCTGCTGAGCAGAGGTACAAAGCCAAGAGCGATTAGATTAGAACAGAGGCAGAGACAGAATGTGAGCACTGAGCTTTTGAGTCTCTCATGACAGCAGTGCCATGTACAGTGTACGCTTGTGTAGGTTTAGGTTTGTGTAATTTACTGTGACTTGGGTTGATGCAATTGTGGAATGGCTGTCCCTTATGGGTATCCATGGTTGCCTGTGACAAAACAGATTTCAGCAATCATGCTGAGAGATGACCACTAGTACACTGAATGCAATAATCTATACTGTTGAGGTATAGACTAAGTACCTATTGTTGTCACCTGCACATCAATGACCACGTTTACGTGCGCACAGTATTCCGGATAGTAGATCATATGTCGCTTAAGGTCTTATTCGGGATAAGCTGTTTACATGCAACTTTGATATCCCTAACCAAGAATAAGAGATAAATGTGCGGTGGCACTGGTTCGATGAGGTAGTATGTACATGTAGGTAGAGTTATTAAAATGACAAGGCATAGATGACAACAGAGAGTGGCAGTGCGGTGGAGGGTAGCCATTTTGACTAGATGTTCAGGAGTCTTATGGCTTTTAGGGTAGAAGCTGTTTAGAAGCCTCTTGGACCTAGACTTGGCGCTCTGGTACCGCTTGCCGTGCGGTAGCAGAGAGAACAGTCTATGACATTTACATTTACATTTAAGTCATTTAGCAGACGCTCTTATCCAGAGCGACTTACAAATTGGTGCATTCACCTTAAGATATCCAGTGGAAAAACCACTTTACAATAGTGCATCAAAATCTTTTGGGGGGGGGGGGGTAGAAGGATTACTTTATCCTATCCCAGGTATATGACTAGGGTGGCTGGAGTCTTTCACAATTTTTAGGGCCATCTTCTGACACCGCTTGGTATAGAGGTCCTGGATGGCAGGAAGCTTGGCCCCATTGATGTACTGGGCCGTTCACACTACCCTCTATAGTGCCTTGTGGTCGGAGGCTGAGCAGTTGCCATATCAGGCAGTGATGCAACCAGTCAGGATGCGCTCAATGGTGCAGCTGTAGAACCTTTTGAGGATCTGAGGACCCATGCCAAATCTTTTCAGTCTCCTGAGGGGGAATAGGTTTTGTCGTGCCTGCTTCACGACTGTCTTGTTGTGCTTGGACCATGTTAGTTTGTTGGTGATGTGGACACCAAGGAACTTGAAGCTCTCAACCTGCTCCACTGCAGCCCTGTCGATGAGAATGGGGGCATGCTCGGTCCTCTTTTTCCAGTCATCCACAATCATCTCCTTTGTCTTGATCATGTTGAGGGAGAGGTTGTTGTCCTGGCACCACACGGCCAGGTCTCTGACCTCCTCCCTATAGGCTGTCTTGTTGTTGTTGGTGATCAGGCCTACCACTGTTGTGTCATCTGCAAATTGAATGATGGTGTTGGAGTCGTGCCTGGCCGTGCAGTCATGAGTGAACAGGGAGTGCAGGAGAGGGCTGAGCACGCACCCCTGAGGGGACCCTGTGTTGAGGATCAGCATGGCGGATGTGTTGTTACCTACCATTACCACCTGGGGGTGCCCCGTCAGGAAGTCCAGGATCCAGTTGTAGAGGGAGGTGTTTAGTCCCATGGTCCTTAGCTTACTGATGAGCTTTGATGGCACTATGGTGTTGAACGCTGAGCTGTAGTCAGTGAATAGCATTCTCACATAGGTGTTCCTTTTGTCCAGGTGGGAAAGGGCAGTGTGGAGTGCAATAGATATAACATCATGTGTGTATCTGTTGAGGCGGTATGCATATTGGAGTGGGTCTAGGGTTTCTGGGATGATGGTGTTGATGTGAGCCATGACCAGCCTTTCAAAGTACTTAATGTCTACGGGTCGGTAGTCATTTAGGCAGGTTACCTATCTATGGTGGTCTGCTTAAAACATGCTGGTATTACTGACTCGGACAGGGAGAGGTTGAAAATGTCAGTGAAGACACTTGCCAGTTGGTCAGCGCATGCTCGCAGTACATGTCCTGGTAATCCATCTGGCCCTGCGGCCTTGTGAATGTTGACCTGTCTAAAGGACTTACTCACATCGGCTGTGGAGAGCATGATCACACAGTCGTCCGGTCTAGCTGGTGCTCCCGTGCATGTTTCAGTGTTGTTTGCCTCGAAGCGAGCATAGAAGTAGTTTAGCTCGTCTAGAAGGCTCGTGTCACTGGGCAGCTCTCGGCTGTGCTTCCCTTTGTAGTCTGTAATGGTTTGCAAGCCCTGCCACGTCCAATGAGTGTCAGAGCCGGTGTAGTACGACTTGATCTTAATCCTGTATTGACACTTTGCCTGTTTGATGGTTCGTAGGAGGGCATAGGGCATAAACTTCCGGGTTAGAGTCCCGCTCCTTGAAAGCGGCAGCTCTAGCCTTTAGCTCAGTGCGGATGCTGCCTGTAATCCATGGCTTCTGGATGGGGTATGTACGTACGGTCACTGTGGGGGCGACTTATTGATAAAGCCAATGACAGATGTGGTGTACTCCTCAATGCCATTGGAGGAATCCTGGAACATTTTCCAGTCTGTGCTAGCAAAACAGTCCTGTAGCTTAACCTCTGCTTCATCTGACCACTTTTTTATTGATCTATTCACTGGTGCTTCCTGCTTTAATTTTTGCTTGTAAGCAGGAATCAGGATGATGGAATTATGCTCAGATTTGCCAAATGGAGGGCGAGGGAGTGTAAGGGGTGCGTAACCGGTGGCAGGGAAGTCAGACGCAGGAGAGCAGAACTTGGTAATAGCCGGAGCAGTTTAATAGCAAAACCAACGGCATAAAAATAACAAGATATGGGTACAAAAACCCGTTGTGCACCAATCAACACGTGCACAAGCACTTACAATAAACAATCCCACACAAAGACATGGGGGGAACAGAGGGTTAAATACACAACAAGTGATTGAGTGATTTGAAACCAGGTGTGAGGAAAAACAAGACAAAACACATGGAAAATTAAAAGTGGATCGATGATGGCTAGAAGACCGGTGACACCGACCGCTGCCCGAACAAGGTGAGGACCCGACTTCGGCGGAAGTCATGACAGGGAGAGCTTTGTATGCGTCTCTGTGTGTGGAGTATAGGTGGTCCAGAGTTCTTTTCCCTAAGGTTGCACATTTAACATGCTGATAGAAATTTGGTAAAACTGATAGAAGTTTCTCTGCATTAAAGTCCCTGGCTACTAGGAGCGTCGCCTCTGGGCGAGCATTTTCTTGTGTGCTTATGGCAGAATACAGCTCATTCAATGCCTTCTTAGTGCCACTCTCTGACTGAGGTGGTATGTAAACAGCTTCGAAGAATACAGATGAGAACTCTCTCGGTAGGTAGTGTGGTCTGCAGCTTATCATGATATGCTCAACCTAAGGCGAGCAATAGCTCGAGACTTCCTTAGATATCGTGCACCAGCTGTTATGTACAAAAATATATAGACGCCGCTCTTCTATCATGCCGGTACATCGTTTAACCAGCCAGCTGTATGTTGGTATTGTCGTCGTTCAGCCACGACTCCGTAAAGCATGAGATGTTACAGTTTTTAATATCCCGTTGGTAGTTTAATCTTCCTCGTAACTCATTGACTTTATTGTCCAAAGATTGCACGTTTGCGAGCAGAATTGAGGGAAGTGGGGGTTTATTCGATCACCTTTGAATTCTCAGAAGGCAGCCCGCTCTTCGGCCTCTCTTTCTCCACCTCCTCTTCACCCAGATCACGGGTTTCGGGGCCTGTTCCCGAGGGAGCTGTATATCCTCCGCCTCGGGCTCGTCAGAGTCGTGAAAGAAGAAAAAGGATTCTGCTAGTCCGTGGTGAGCAATCGCAGTCCTGATGTCAAGAAGTTATTTTCGGTCATAAGAGATGGTAGCGGCAACATTATGTACAAAATTAGTAAAAAAAATAAGTTACAAACAACGCAGATAAACGAACAAAAAAACAATCGGTTGGGGGCACATAAAACGTCTGGCTTCTGCTCCGGCCCGTCTTTGTGAGGCATTGGGAAACATCCCTGGTCTTTGTGGTTGAATCTGTGCATGAAATTCACTTCTCGACTGAGGGAATTTACAGATCATTTTATGTGTGTTGTGCATAGATGGGGTAGTCATTCAAAAATCATGTTAAACTCTATTATTGCACACAGAGTGAAGCAAATGTTTACTCCTAAATGTATTTAGGCTTGCCATAACAAAGTGGTTGAATACTTATTGACACATTTCAACAACAACAACAAAAATCCACTTTGACATTATGGGGTATTGTGTCTAGATCAGTGACACAAAATCTCAATTTAATAAATTTTAAATTCAGACTGTTACACAACAAAATGTGTAAAACGTCAAGGGATGTGACTACGTACTTTCTGAAGAAACTGTATATAATGAACTACTGCAGAATTATGCATTTCTTGCACTAAAATGATACAACAAATGTTAATTTTGTCTCAGGAACAGCAGTGGAGAAATCTGATTTCTTTCTTTCAGCATCTCTTGAGAAAATGTGAATGTACGTGTAATGGGTTATCTTTGACACTGTTAAGCAAGCAGACAGTATTTCAACCACAAAAAATATACGCTCCCAAGACCAACTGAAGTCTTATCAGAAACGTCTTTTATTGTTTTCTCAGCGTTTCATTTCCTTTCAACCGGTGCAACTGTTGACATTTGGACATTTTGCACTTTGCTAATCTTTCCACTGTTTTGGAGTTGTTTTTTCCCTGGTCCCTACATTAAACAGACAACTTTACCGGTGTTAACTAGATTACTAACACATTCATTCTATCGATTTAAGACATTATTCTGGTAAGCACTACTTCATTTAGTCTTCTGGGGCAACAAGTTATGACAGAATAGAAGCTGCTATAGTTGAAAAACAAATGGCCTACCAAATGTCGGAAATTATAAGCAAAGACTTTGTCTAAATTATGGGTGAAAGTAGCCAGTAAGCTCTACGGTCCAGTACGGCGTATCAGCAAAATGTATTGTTATGGAAATATTATGGTGGGTCGAACTGCACAGGTAAACTACTTTTTGAAGTGATTTGTTTGACAATCGGATGAAAACATCATCACACAACACCCATGACATGGGAAACTGAGCCTGTGCAGACCGCAAAAACAACAGTAAACGGGATCAGATGTTTACATGCCACAGTATCCTGTCTAAGATCAGTATATCCCAAGAATCTTATCCGGGTTCCTCATAACTGGGACACAAGCTTTTTCGGATTATTGTAAATGGGATATGATGTCAACTCAAAAACAGAATACTTGAGTAATCCCGAATAATAACGGGAATACGGTGTGGATGTAAACGTGGTCAGAGAACACTGAAACAAATGCATCGCTCACACCCCGAATCCCTTATTCATTCAATCATCTTGTTGTCCCCCACTATGAAAGTAGGGAAATGGACTGTGGATCCGTTAGTATGTTCGTATGTTAGTCACATAGGATCTCTCAGAAAGCACTGGCCCCATTTTGATGAAAGTTGGGGGAATGATGCGTCTTGCAATGGAGATCCGGCATTTACTAAACAACACTGATTAGCCCAAGGCGAGAGTCATAGTAATTAACTGAAATGTGTTAGTCACCCACCATATCTCAATTGGCACAAGGGGGGGCAATGCATCCTTCGTGGCCGACGACATGTTTACTGTTGCCTTGTTTTATATGAATCTCATCATGACATAAAGTAACCCTCTCTCTCCATTGACTTTCAGTAAAGATGTCAGTTTAAGTGTAATGTACAGTAGAGTACAGTACACACCCTTTATTTTTGTACCTCAAGGGGAGATATGGAATAGCCTGGTTTAACCAGACCGAACAATACATTCAGTCTGGTTTAGCCAGGCTAGATTTGAAGAGGACTAAAGGGAAACCATGGCATATTGTGGGTTAGAAAAAGCTTGTGTTTGATTATATAGTAAGTAGACGTTCAGGGCCACACACCCAGGCACAGATTAAGCCAAATCCTGGACTAAAAAACACCTTTAATGGGGATTCTCCATCGAGGACAAGACTTAATCTATGTCTAGGAAACTGCTTCGCTAGGAAACTGTCCCTTAAAGCAGTTCAGCATGAGGAAGGAATTCCAATTCTGATCATGAGTTCTAAGCCTTTCACTCCAGGGTGAAATTAAAGACTCTCTATCTCCATGTCCCCACCATGTTTCTAAGTCCCCTTCCATAGTATCACAGCCTGGCCATTCCGAGAGGGAGTCCTTCTCAAGCCTCTTAGTCTAAATGTCTGAGTGGCTGAGGGCCCTGACCTCTGTCAGCTCCCGAAGTACAGAGTGAGAGAGAAGAGGATATGGGCCACTGGGTTCAGTAGGGAGATACACGCGCACACACTCGAGGACACACACACACAAGTACCCACGCACATGCACACACACACACATGCACACACACCAGGCCAGCGACCACGACTAGAGGTCTAGCTCACTCGACCACAACATGGAAAGTTGTGAGAGGAAGTGACAATCGCTAAATGACAAAAGACACATACGAGTCAGTGGATGGGCCATCACACACCAAGAACACACACACACACACCAAGCATACACGTGCAGTCACACATAGACTTCCAATCTCCACAATACACAAACACGCACACACCACGCGCACACGCACACCCCATTGCTTTCTACTATCTGACTCCATTCCTGGAGATCTGCCAAGAGTTAATTTCTCCCACTGAAGTGGAAATCACATCTGATGAAGCCGTAATTTTCACAGCAGCCTGATCTAGAGTTAATAAAACAATTCCTGTAGCAATTAACTCCAAACAATAGCCATGAAGGCCTTTCTCATCAGCGATTTCGCAGTTAAAATTATTGCTTGGAGCTGTTAGCCATGATACCTTCTTATGGTACAAGTAGATACCCAGCTAGCACATTTGGTTCCTTGGAAGTTGTGGGAACGCATGCTTTTGGTTTCACATTGGTTGTGGGAACGAAGCCATAGGTTTCCTGACCGGTAAAACTGAACGTTTTTTAAAAGTTCTGAGAACAGAAGTGAAAATTTGGCCTGTTCTGGGAACGTTTATTTTTAGGTTGCAGGGAAGTTCTGAGGTTTTGCTCTGGTTCCTTTAAAATTTTCCTGGGCGGTTTTATTAACTCTGACAACGGAAATTATAGGTTGTTTGGAAGTTTTTGAATAACTTCCTTAAAACTTTCACTGAATGTTTCAATAAGACTTGTAATAACAGTGCTAGCTTATTTTGGGAAAAGATTTTTGAAATCCAAGGATAGATAGAAATTCCTTAGGCATTAATCATGCAAACACATTTCTTTTTTTTTATTGTGACACAGCATCAGTGAGATTCAAACCTATAATCTTCTGTTGTCTATCCATGGAATTAGTCCACTGCGCCACCAGGAAGGAGCTAGCATGCCATGTTTTTTTACGCATACAAAGCTGTTCATTTTAGTCAATTCAAACAGACCCCATTTCAAAGGAAACAAGCACTCATTAAGATCAGATTTGGTATTGGTATTTGATAGAATAATTTGTATGTTTTAGAATAATGGCTAAAGTGTTCCACTCTGAAATTGTACGATAGTGTGAAATGTTTGAGAATCATGAGAAGATAAAACGAGGACGTGTGTAGATCTGTTAGAATTTTAATACTAGGGTATTATATTCTTTAGTAGAGATGTAAGCAGAGTGAAGTTGTAGAGTAGATAATAGAAAATCATTAGAGGTTTTCAAACCAAGAGGGTCCCAACGGGGGAGGGGAGGTGAAAGCCTTGAAGGATGTGATAAAATGTATGGTTCTTTGTGGTTAGTGGAAAAGTACTGGTTGTTTGAGCAGGGATTGGTCTAAAGGTAGGAGTGTGTGTGTGTATTATAAAAGGACTGGGTCCTCATTTTTTACTTTAGAGCTCTCATGAATAAAGATCAACGAACCTTTTATCAAATCTAAGACTTTGCCCAATTATTATTGATCTCAGGGTCTTACAAACCTCGGAAAATTGGTCAAAGATTAAATGATTGTTTAATTATCATTATTGGGATTGAAAATTCTCGTGACAGTATTTTATTAGGATCCCCATTAGCTGTTGTAAAAGCAGTAGCTACTCTTCCTGGGGTCCACACAAAACATGAAACATAATACAAAATGACATAATACAGAACATTAATAAACAAGAACAGCTCAAGGACAGAACTACATACATTTAGAAAAGGCACACGTAGCCTACATATCAATACATACACACAAACCATTTAGGTCAAATAAGGGAGAGGCGTTGTGCTGTGAGGTGTTGCTTTATCTGTTTTTGTAAACCAGGTTTGCTGTTCATATGAGCAATATGAGATGGAACGGAGTTCCATGCAATAATGGCTCTATATAATACTGTACGCTTTCTTGAATTTGTTATGGATTTGGGGACTGTGAAAAGACCCTTGGTGGCATGATGTGGCCATTTAGTAGGCGTGGCCAACAAACTTGAACAAAATAGAGGATAGGGAGAGTCTTGTTGATGCTAATAACAGAATGTATATGTTTTAAAATAACATTCTTAGAACATTCTCTGAACATTATTAAAGTTTTCTTACGGTTTTTATGGAAAGTTTTCTTAACATTCTCAGAACAATTTGAGAACATGACTTTAAATTGAACCATGAGGAAACCTGTAAAAAGCATTATGTGAAGTACTGAAATTCCCACAGAATAACAGTGTTTCTTAACATTCTTGGAACAATTTGAGAACATGACTTTAAATAGAGCCATGTGGAAACCTGTAGAAAACGTTATGCTGAAGTACTGAAATTCCCACAGAAGAAAGTTCTTTCTTAACGTTCTTGGAACAATTTGAGAACATGTGGGTTAGTCATTGCGCTAATTCTAGTTAGCATTAGCTCACAAAACTACCTCTAACTTCCTTCATACTGGACACAGACACATAAAAATGGTATCCATAAGTTAATTTGACTCTGGGAAAGCTGACAAGGGCTTCATTGCCAAAATCCTGAAGTATCCTTTTAAATAGAACCATGAGAAAACCTGTAGGAAACGGTATGCTGAAGTACTGAAATTGCCACAGAAGAACATCATTTCTTAACATTCTTGGAACAATTTGTTGTAGTTGTAGAATGTTCGTAGAACATTATCAAAATTGAAATGAAATGTAACCATGCTTTAACTTTTTTGGGGGTCAAGTTCCTTAAATCTGCTGAGAACGTTCCAAAGCCAATCAACTATCCTGCACCATTCTCAGAATGTTGTGGGAAGGTTGTATGCAAAATAACCATCTGACAACCACGCTCTCACCAAGCTCTTAGAAACATATGGTTCTCAGAACGTTATGCGCTAGCTGGGTAATAATCATACAACAAAGTTTCCCGAACAACATGTATTTTCATTGGAGTAGGTCAATGGTAATTTGACAAAGGTCAACACAGACATATAGAATAGTTTAGAGTCAAAAGTAGCGGCATCCATATTTGGAAGTCGTCAGTTGTCAGGCAAAACCAAAGGCCTGCCTGTCAACAGAAAAATGGTATCCATAAGTTCAAAGACGGAAGTCCAAAAAGGAACTTTACTATTGTATCCTTAAAGTATATTAATGATCTCATCTACACTTCTGTCTATGTCTGTGCACTGACTGTCAGCAGACAGAGCTAAGGCATGGTTGAACATCTACAGAACAGTGACCTGGAAGAAAATGTGGGAAGGTCATGCTTTTCAATTTCAGTCAGTGGGGAGGGTCCTGTAATTCCAGGGGAGGGTCCTGTAATTTGTATGTACCCATAATGACAAAGCGAAAACAGGTTTTAGACATTTTTGCACAAAATAATAATTTATTTATTTATTTTATTTATTTCACCTTTACTTAACCAGGTAGGCTAGTTGAGAACAAGTTCTCAGTTACAACTGCGACCTGGCCAAGATAAAGCAAAGCATGGCAACACAAACAACAACACAGAGTTACACATGGAATAAACAAACAAACAGTCAATAATACAGTAGAAAAAGTCTATATACAGTGTGTGCAAATGAGGTAGGATAACGGAGCTAAGCCAATAAATAGGCCATAGTGGCGAAATAATTACAATATAGCAAATAAACACTGTAGTGATAGATGAGTGTACAAGTAGGCATACTGGGGTGGAAAAGAGCAAAAATAAATAAAATAGATAACAGTATGGGGATGAGGTAGTTGGATGGGCTATTTACAGATAGGCTATGTACAGGTGCAGTGATTTGTGAGCTGCTCTGACAGCTGACAGCTTAAAAAAAATATATAGAAAAAATACCTTATTTACATAAGTATTCAGACCCTTTGCTATGAGATTCGAAATTGGGCTCAGGTGCATCCTGTTTCCATTGATCATCCTTGAGATGTTTCTACAACTTGATTGGAGTCCACCTGTGATAAATTCAATGGATTGGACATGATTTGGAAAGGCACACACCTGTCTATATAAGGTCTCATAGTTGACAGTGCATGTCAGAACAAAAACCAAGCCATGAAGTCAAAGGAATTGTCCGTAGACCTCCAAGACAAGATTGTGTCGAGGCACAGATCTGGGGAAGAGTACCAAAACATGTATGCAGCATTGAAGTTCCCCAAGAACACAGTGGCCTCCATCATCCAACATGCTTAAATGGAAGAAGTTTGGAACCACCAAGACTCTTCCTAGAGCTGGCTGCCCAGCCAAACTGAGCAATCGGGGGAGAAGGGCCTTGATCAGGGAGGTGACCCGATGGTCACTCTGACTATTTTCCCTAACCCCTAACCCTAATCCTAACCTTAACCCTAACCCCAATCCTAACCTTAGCTCCTAACCCTAAACCTAATTCTAACCCTAACACTAATTCTAACCTTAACCCTAAACCCCCTAGAAATAGCATTTGACTTTGAGGCAAACAACAACATGTCCCCAGTTGGTCAAATGTTTGTTTGTTTACTATGATTGTGGGGACTTCTGGTCCCCACAAGTATAGTTAAACACGTCCACACACATACACACACACACACACACACACACACATACATTCACGTTCCTTCACACTCTTTACATACGCTGCTGCTTCTCTGTTTATTATCTATGCATAGTAACTTTACCCCTACCTACATGTACATATAACCTCAATTACCTTGACTATCTATGCACATTGACTCGGTACCGGTACCCCCTATTATTGTTATATTATTGTGTTACTATATTTATTTAGCACATTTTTTAAACTTTTTTAAAACTCTGCATTGTTGGTTAAGGGCTCGTAAGTAAAAATGTCATGGTAAGGTTGTATTGATTTGAGTCAATACATGTTAGAATAATCTTTGGCAGAGATTATAGCTGTGACTCTTTCTGGTTAAGTCTCGAAAAGCTTTGCACACATGGATTGTACAATATTTGCAGATTATTCTTCATAAAATTCTTCAAGCTCTGTCAAATTTATTGTTGATCATTGCTAGACAGCCATTTTCAAGTCTTGCCATAGATTTTCAAGACGATTTAAGTCAAAACTGTAACTAGGCCACTCAGGAACATTGAATGTCGTCTTGGTAAGAAACTCCAGTGTACATTTGGCCTTGAGTTTTAGGTTATTGTCCTGCTGAAAGTTGAATTTGTCTCCCAGTGTCTGTTTAGCAGACTGAACCAGGTTTTCCTCTAGGATTTTGCCTGTGCTTAGCTCTATTCCGTTTCTTTTTCTGCAAAAAAACTCCTTAGTCCTTGCCGATGACAAGCATGCCCATAACATGATGCAGTCACCACCATGCTAGAAAATAGTGGTACTCAGTGATGTGTTGTGTTGGATTTGCCCCAAACATAATGCTTTGCATTCAGGATATAAGGTGAATTTCTTTTCCCAATTCCTTTCAGTTTTTCTTTAGTGCCTTATTGCAAACCGAATGCATGTTTTGGAATATTTTTTATTCTGTACAGGCTTCCTTCTTTTCACTCTGTCATTTAGGTTAGTATTGTGGAGTAACTACAATGTTATTGATCCATCCTCAGTTTTCTTCTATCACAGCCATTCAACTCTGTAACTGTTTTAAAGTTACCATTAGCCTCATGGTGAAATTGCTGAACGGTTTCCTTCCTCTCCAGCAACTGAGTTAGGAAGGATACCTGTATCTTTGTAGTGACTGGGTGTATTGATACACCATCCAAAGTGTACTGTAATTAATAACTTCACTATGCCCAAAGGGATATTCAATGTCTTTTTTAAATTATCAATAGGTTCCCTTCTTTGTGAGGCATTGGAAAACCTACATGGTCTTTGTGGTTGAATCTGGCTTTGAAATTCACTGCTCGAGTTAGGGACCTTACAGATAATTGCATGTGTGGGGTACAGAGATGATGTAGTCATTCAAAAATCATGTTAAACTATTATTTCACACAGAGTGAGTCCATGAAACTTATTATGTAACTTGTTAAGCACATTTTTACTCCTGAACTTATTTAGGCTTTCCATAACAAAGGGGCTGAATACTTACTGACTCAAGACATTTCAGCTTTACATTTTATATTAATTTGTATTAACATTTCTAAAACATAATTCCACTTTGGCATTATGGGTATTGTGTGTAGGCCAGTGACACAAACTGAAAAATGTTAGCAATCTTAAATTCAGGCTGTAACACAACAAAATGTGGAAAAACTAAAGGGATGTGAATACTTTCTGAAGGCCCCGTAACTACCTCAGTCTGCTCCTTAACAGAGCCTCACATTATGGGCATCAGCTTTACCATTCCCTACATCACATGTAATTTGATACATATATTTAAATATTAGATTGTATTTCACCGGCCATGCAACTCCTCTATGTAGAACCAGTGTTAACTATCAAGCAATCTATCTGCAGTCCCTTTGCAGCAACATACAACCAATTTGGACCATTATGACAACTTCATTGTGGGGTCCCCCTTGTCACAGAGATAAACGACAGACAAAAGGTCAGACAAAAATTATTGAAGGTCAGCCGGTGACTCATTTGATTGTCTTCATGAGTCTCACTCAGCGGGGACTAATAGGGTATCATGGGAGAATTACACCACAGCCAATCCCAGTGTTTTCCATTAGAGCCGACCGTCGGCTAATCAGACGGTTAAAGAATAATTTTCAGCCTGCTACTTTTTCCACTTCATATTAACTAGGTTGCTTTTCATTTAAAAGTTTCAATTTGCTAGTCCTCTCCTGCTAAAATGAACAATATGCATCTGTATGGGATATATTGATAGGATAGGCAAGCAAAGACAGGGAAATGTGTGTGCGCTGTGGTTGGTTGCAGTCAAATTTCTACTTGTGAATTTGCACGTCCCATGTAATGTGGTAAGGATGACCCGAAATCCAGCCTATTTACAGTGTCTCCGGAAAGTATTCAGACCCTTTGACTTTTTCAAAATGTTGTTATTCTAAAATGGGTTAAATAAAATGTAAAATTCTGCAATCTACACACAATAATGACAAAGCGAAAACAGGTTTTTAGAAATTGTAGCAAATGTATCAACTTATTTACATAAGTATTCAGACCTTTTGCTATGAGACTCGAAATTTTGCTCAGGTGCATCCTGTTTCCATCGATCATCCTTGAGATGACTCTACAACTTGATTGGAGTCCACCTGTGGTAAATTCAATTGATTGGACATGATTTGGAAAGGCACACAACTGTCTATAAAATGGTCCCACAGTTGGCAGTGCATGTCACAGCAAACCAAGCCATGAGGTCAAAGTAATCGTCCGTAGAGCTCTGAGACAAGATTGTGTCGAGGCATTGATCCGGGGAAGGGTACCAAAACATTTCTGCAGCATTCTTAAATGGAAGAAGTTTGAAACCACCAAGACATCCTAGAGCTGGCCACCCGGCCAAACTGAGCAATCGGGGGAGAAGGGCCTTGGTCAGGGAGGTGACCAAGAACCTGATGGTCACGCTGATAGAGCTCTGAGCAATCGAGTTGGGATAACCTTCCAGAAGGACAACCATCTCTGCAGCACTCCACCAATCAGACCTTTATGTTCGAGTGGCCTGATGGAAGCCGCTCCTCAAATCAAATAAAATCAAATTTTATTACTCACATACACGTGGTTAGCAGATGTTAATGTGAGTGTAGCGAAATGCTTATGCTTCTAGTTCCAACAATGCAGTAATATCTAACAAGTAATCTAATAGATTCACAACAACTACCTTATACACACAAATGTAAATGGATGAATAATAATATGTACATATAAATATATGGATAGATGGTATATATGGTAGATGGTATAGAATACAGTATATACATATGAGATGAGTAATGTAGGATATGTAAACATTTTTAAAGTGGCGTTATTTAAAGTGACTAGTGATACCTTTATCAAATCCATTTATTAAAGTGGCCAGAGATTTGAGTCTGTATGTTGGCAGCAGCCTCTCTATGTTAGTGATGGCTGTTTAACAGTCTGATGGCCTTGAGATAGAAGCTATTTTTTAGTCTCTTGGTCCCAGCTTTGATGCACCTGTACTGACCTCGCCTTCTGGATGTTAGCGGGGTGAACAGGCAGTGGCTCAGGTGGTTGTTGTCCTTGATGATCTTTTTGGCCTTCCTGTGACATCGGGTGCTGTAGGTGTCCTGGAGGGCAGGACATTTTGCCCCCGGTGATGCATTGTGCAGACATCACTACCCTCTGGAGAGCCTTGCGGTTGAGGGTGGTGCAGTTGCCGTACCAGGCGGTGATACAGCCCGAAAGGATGCTCTCGATTGTGCATCTATAAAAGTTTGTGAGTGTTTAGGTGACTAGCCAAATTTCTTCAGCCTCCTGAGGTTCAAGAGGCTCTGTTGCTCCTTGTTCACCACTGTCTGTGTGGGTGGACAATTTCGGCTTGACCGTGATGTGAACACTAAGGAACTTAAAATGTTCCACCTTCTCCACTACTGTCCTGTTGATGTGGAGGGGGCTGCTCCCACTGCTGTTTCCTGAAGTCCACGATCATCTCCTTTGTTTTGTTAAAACCTGTTGTGGATAGGGGGCAGTATTTTCACGGCCGGATGAAAAAAACTTTTTGTAATCCGTGATTGACTGTAGACCCTGCCACATACAGTTGAAGTCGGAAGTTTACATACACTTAGGTTGGAGTCATTAAAACTCGTTTCTCAACCACTCCAAAAATGTCTTGTTAACAAACTATAGTTTTGGCAAGTCGGTTAGGACATCTAGTTTGCGCATGACACAAGTCCTTTTTCCAATAATTGTTTACAGACAGATTATTTCACACTGTATCACAATTCCAGTGGGTCAGAAGTTTACATACACTAAGTTGACTGTGCCTTTAAACAGCTTGGAAAATTCCAGAAAATTATGTTATGGCTTTAGAAGCTTCTGGTAGGCTAAATGACATAATTTGAGTCAATTGGAGGTGTACCTGTGGATGTATTTCAAGGCCTGCCTTCATGACACCATGGTAAAATGAAAAGAAATCAGCCAAGACCTCCGAAAAAAAATTGTAGACCTCCACAAGTCTGGTTCATCCTTGGTAGCAATTTCCAAATAACTGAAGGTACCATGTTCATCTGTACAAACAATAGTACGCAAGTATAAACACCATGGGACCACCTAGCCGTCATACCGCTCAGGAAGGAGACGCGTTCTGTCTCTTAGAGATGAACGTACTTTGATGCGAAAAGTGAAAATCAACAGCTGGAAGATGCTGGAGGAACAACAGCTGGAAGATGCTGGAGGAAACAGGTAAAAAAGTATCTATATCCACAGTAAAAACGAGTCCTATATCGACATAACCTGAAAGACCGCTCAGCAAGGAAGAAGCCACTGCTCCAAAACCGCCATAAAAAAGCCAGACTATGGTTTGCAACTGCATATGGGGACAAAGATTGTACTTTTTGGAGAAATGTCCTCTGGTCTGATGAAACAAAAATAGAACTGTTTGGCCATAATGACCATCGTTAGGTTTGAAGGAAAAAGGGGGAGGCTTGCAAGCCGAAGAACACCATCCCAACCGTGAAGCACGGGGGTGGCAGTATCATGTTGTGGGAGTGCTTTGCTGCAGGAGGGACTGGTGCACTTCACAAAAAAAGATGGCATCGTGAGGGAGGACAATTATGTGGATATATTGAAGCAACATTTCAAGACATCAGTTTGGAAGTTAAAGCTTGGTCGCAAATGGGTCTTCCAAATGGACAATGACCACAAGCATACTTACAAAGTTGTGGCAAAATGGCTTAAGGTTAACAAAGTCAAGGTATTGGAGTGGCCATCACAAAGCCCTGACCTCAATCCTTGTAACGCCCTGGCCATAGAGAGGGGTTTTTGTTCTTTATTTTGGTTAGGCCAGGTTGTTACATTGGGTGGGCGTTCTATGTTCCTTTTTCTATTTCTTTGTTTTGGGCCATGTGTGGCTCCCAATCAGGCACAGCTGAAGTTCGTTGTTGCTGATTGGGAGTCACACATAAGGAGCATGTTTTTCCTTTGGGTTTTGTGGGTAATTGTTTCTATTAGTGTTTTGCACCTGACAGGACTGTTTTGGCTGTCGGTTTTCTTGTTTTGTTTGTAAAGTGTTCTTTCTTTATTAAATATTCAATGATGAACACTAACTCCGCTGCACCTTGGTCTACTCTCTCTCACGACAGCCGTTACAGAATTACCCACCAACAACGGACCAAGCAGCAGAGGAAGGAGCAGTACAAGGAGAGGCACCAGGAGAAAAGCTATCTGGAGTCGTGGACTTGGGAGGAAATCCTGGATGGGAAAGGACCATGGGCTCAAGCGGGGGTTTATCACCGCCCGCAATGGAAAATAGAAGAGTCGAGAGCTGAGAGGCGCTGGTACGAAGAGAGGGAGCACAACGGACACGGAGGCAGCGGGGAGATTGGCGGAGTCAGGCGGTAGACCTGAGCCAACTCCCCGTGCTTACCGGAAGCAGCGTGGTACTGGTAAGGCACCGTGTTATGCTGTGGAGCGCACGGTGTCTCCAGTGCATAGCCCGGTGCACTACATTCCAGCCCCCCTGCAAGTGCCATGCGAGAGTGGGCATCGAACCAGGGCAGATGGTGCCAGCTCAGCGCGTCTGGTCTCCAGTGCGCCTCCTCGGTCCAGGTTATCTTGCGCCGGCGCTGCGCACTGTGTCTCCAGAGCGCTGGGAGGGTCCAGTTCGCCCAATGCCTGCTCTCCGCCCGTGCCGGGCCAAAGTGGGCATTCAGCCTGGAGTATGGGTAAAGAGCGTCAAGTCTAGAACTCCAGTGCTCCCCCACAGCCCGGTTTATCCTGTGCCTCCTCCTCGAACCAGGCCTCCAGTGGATCTCTCCAGCCTGGTCTGTCCTGTGCCACCTCCCAGGACTAGGCCTCCAGTGGGTCTGCCCATCCTGGTTAAGCCTGTGCCTCCTCCTCGGACCAGGCCTCCAGTGGGTCTCCCCATCCTGGTCCGTCCTGTGCCTCCTCCCAGGACCAGGCCTCCAGTGGGTCTCCCCATCCTGGTCCGTCCTGTGCCACCTCCCAGGACTAGGCCTCCAGTGGGTCTCCCCATCCTGTTTGCCCATCCACTAACTCCGCTGCACCTTGGTCTACTCTCTCTCACGACAGCCGTTACAATCCTATAGAAAAATTGTGGGCAGTACTGAAAAAGCGTGTGCGAGCAAGGAGGCCTACAAACCTGACTCAGTTACACCAGCTCTGTCAGGAGGAATGGGCCAAAATTCAACCAACTTATTGTGGGAAGCTTGTGGAAGGCTACCCAAAACTTTTGACCCAAGTTAAACAATTCAAAGGCAATGCTACCAAATACTAATTGAGTGTATGTAATCTTCTGACCCACTGGGAATGTGATGAAAGAAATTAAAGCTGAAGTAAATAATTCTCTCAACTATTATTCTGACATTTCACATTCTTAAAATAAAGTGGTGATCCTAACTGACATAAAACAGGGAATTTTTACTAGGATTAAATGTCAGGAATTGTGAAAAACTGAGTTGAAATGTATTTGGCTAAGGTGTATGTTAACTTCCCACTGTACGTCTCGTGTTTGAGCCATTGACTTGCGACTCCACTTTGTCTCTATACTGACACTTTGCTTGTTTGATTGCCTTGCGGAGGGAACAACTACAACGTTTGTATTCGGTCATGTTTCCAGTCGCCTTGCCATGATTAAAAGCGGTGGTTCACGAATGCTGCCGTCAATCCACGGTTTCTGGTTAGAAAAGGTTGTAATAGTCATAGGGGGTACAACATCTCCGATGCACTTGCTAATAAACTTACTCATCAGAGTCAGCGTATACGTCAATGTTATTGTCTGAGGCTACACAGAACATACCCAGTCCACATGATCGAAGCAATCTTGAAGCGTGGAATCTGATTGGTCAGACCAGTGTTGGATAGACTTGAGCACGGGGGTTTCCTGTTTTAGTTTCTGCCTATAGGATGGGAGCAACAAAATGGAGTCATGGTCAGATTTGCCGAAGGGAGGGCGGGGGAAGGCTTTGTATGCATCGCAGAAGTTAGAGTAGCAATGGTCCAAAATGCTACCAGCTCGTGTCGCGCATTCGATATGCTGATAGAATTTAGGAAGCCTTGTTCTCAGATTAGCTTTGTTGAAATTCCCAGCTACAATAAATGCAGCCTCAGGATATATGGTTTCCAGTTTACATAGAGTCCAGTGAAGTTCTTTCAGGGCCGTCAAGGTATCTGCTTGGGGGGGGATATACACGGCTGTGACTATAATCGATTGTATTTGATTGTAAGGAATTCTAGGTCAGGTGAACAAAAGGACTTGAGTTCCTGTATGTTGTTATGATTACACCTTGAATTGTTAATCATAAGGCATACACCCCCGCCCTTCTTTTTACCAGAGAGATGTTTGTTTCTGTCGGTGCGATGCATGAAGAAACTGGGTGGCTATACCGACTCTGACAACATATCCCAAGTGAGCCATGTTTCGTGAAACAGAGAATGTTACAATCTCTGATGTCTCTCTGGAAGGCAACTCGTGCCCTAATTTCATCCACCTTGTTGTCTAGAGATTGGACATTGGCGAGTAATATGCTCGGAAGCGGTGGATGGTGTGCTCGCCTTCTAAGTCCAACCTGACAGAGCTTGAGAGGATCTGTAGAGAAGAATGGGAGAAACTCCTCAAATACAGGTGTGCCAAGCTTGTTGCGTTATACACAAGAAGACTCGAGGCTGTAGTTTCTGCCAAAGGTGCTTCAACAAAGTACTGAGTAAAGGGTCTGAATACTTATGTAAATGTGATATTTCAGTTTTAGTTTTATTTTAAATCAGCAAAAACATTTTTTTACTGTTTTTGCTTGGTCGTTATGGGCTATTGTGTGTAGATTGATGAGGGAAAAAAACTATTCAATCAATTTTAGAATAAGGCTGTAACAAAATGTGGAAAAAGTCAAGGGGTCTGAATACTTTCTGAATGCACTGTATTGTTTTCTGCCACATGAATTTATTTTCTTTCACATAGCCAGCCACGCAGAGTCGTGTTGATTAGTTTATAAAATATGTCAAACAGACTGAATAACATTGATCTCCTATATCTCTTCCCGTACATAAATCATGCAGCGTTGTTAAATGTCCATGGTATCGCAACAAGTAAACCAAAGGATTTCCTAGGTTTCCTTTCCTAGGATGTCAGTGTTGTAGCCTACCAAATCGCATCGATGAGTGAGCCGTTCATTTGGCTCCCTAATTTGCATAGGCTACTGGTAGGCGTAGACTTTTTGACGATTATCTGCAGATAAATTATGAAAACATTTGATGAAGACGGTGAATCATCACTGCAGAAACAATAGGTAGTGGAGAGAAGCATTCTGGTCTAAATATGATAATTAGGGCCCTCACGGAATCCATGCATTAAAATGGAATTCCACAATTTTCAAAAATGTATTGACTTTGTAGGAAATCGACTAAATGTATTGAAAATGTAATAATTTGCCCAGGTTTATCATAAGACATGAACAGAATGCATCAGAGATTTGTATTTCCTTCAAGTTTTTGAAGAGGCAACAAGAATGGCTCTGTCTGTGTGTTTGCGCGTCTACCACTTAGCGTCTACCACTACCACATCGCTGTTAGCGATGACGATAATGAAACGTCTTCTGGTAGCTGGAAAGGCTTGTCTCTAAAACCTTCTCAATTAACAAAGTATCCTACTGTACTCTTACTGTACCTGACAGAATGATATCATGATTATTTTCATCAATCCAGTGGGTATTTGTTTTGCAAACTCTCGCATCACACAGCTAAACAACATAATCTTTCTAGGTGCTCACTTGAATTACAGGGTAACTACACCCAAACATCAATTGTACATTTCTCCGATTTTTCCTAGACCTCAAAAGTGGTCTCCTGTTAAGCATTGTTGTGGACTCGGCTGTTTTTCTATTTTAGAATTTTTTCTACCCAATTTCGTGGTATCCAATTGGTAGTTACAGTCTTGTCCCATCGCTGCAACTCCCGTACAGACTCGGGAGAGGCGAAGGTTGAGAGCCATGCGTCCTCCAAAACACAACCCAGCCAAGCCGCACTGCCCACTTAACCTGGAAGCCAGCCGCACCAATGCGTCAGAGGAAACACCGTGCACTGCGCCTGGCCCACCACAGGAGTCACTAGTGCGCGACAGGACAAGAACATCCCTGTCGGTCAAACCCTCCCCTCCACACCAAACAGTTTCACCATTTATTATAATATGAGATATGGCTGGATTTGATACATTTCCACAAACTGTTCCCACACAATGCCCTTGTACTGTACTTCACTTGCAAGTGTGTGATATCAAAATAGATTGAAAAGTTTGTTTTTGACACATACCTCTTGGTAGCAGGCTGTTGTGTGCCCTTATGGAAAAACCACAGAAATGTAGCATTGTAATCACATGTGATCTTGTGATCACATGTGATTTAATGTGAAGTTAATGTGATAACATGTGAAGCAACGTTAGAACATGATCTCATGTGAAATAAATGTGACAACATGGGATGCAAAATGTCAACATGTGTGAACATGAAACTACACGTGACAATATTTGAAAGCAGAGATATCAAATGTCACTTAGAATACTTAAAAAAAAGACACAATTGACATTAATTAAATTTAAACAGTCATGGTCGCCTCCAGGATTAGTCAAGTTCCCGATTTTAGGGAACTAGAGGTTTTTCTCTAGTTGTGGTGAAAATATGGTAAATCTACAACTAGTAACTATCTTAAAGGTGCAATATGTAACTTTTTGGGCGACCCGACCCTATTCACATAGAAATGTGTGTTATAGATCTGTCATTCTCATTGAAAGCAAGTCTAAGAAGTGGTAGATCTGTTCTATGAGCACTATTTCTAAGCTTCCGTTCTTCAAACAGCTGAAAGTACAATATTTTTGGTTATGGTAAATATATTTCACAGCAGTTCCGATGGTACAATGATTATCTACACTCTACTTAATTAATTGTGTAGTTATCTTTTTTGTTGTATACCCGTTTATATCTTAGAAAGCCAGATCCTTAATAATATTCACCATATTTACTTCACAAACACTAATTATGCTAGTTGACTACACATAGCATAGATACATAGTACTTACACTCACTTCACAGTGGTTGTGAAAGGGTATGGGGGTTGGACATTGTGCATGGTAATCTTAGGCTTGTGTGAGGCTTCATGAAGCTCCCAACGAACAGTACTTGCGCTGACATTGCTTCCAGAGGCAGTATGGAATTCAGTAGTGAGTGTTGTGACCGAGGACAGAGGATTTTTATGTGCTTCAGCGGTCCCGTTCTGTGAGCTTGTGTGGCCTACCACTTCGTGGCTGAGCCTTTGTTGCTTCTAGACGTTTCCACTTCACAATAACAGGACTTACAGTTGATTGAGGCAGCTCTAGCAGGGCAGAAATTTGACTAACTGACTTGTTAGAAAGGAGGCATCCTATGACGGTGCCACGTTGAAAGTCCCGGAGCTCTTCAGTAAGGCCATTCTGCTGCCAATGTTTGTCTATGGAGATTGCATGGATGTGTGCTTGATTGTATACACCTGTCAGCAACAGGTTTGGCTGAAACGGCTAAATCCACTAATTTGAAGGGGTGTCCACATACTTTTGTATATATAGTGCATGTGTTTTTTGGAACACTTCACGTGTGAAAACATGTGTTTTTGCTGTTCAGCTAAAGGATAACATGGGATCACAACCCCGTTTTCACATGTGCTATTGCTGTTCAGTTAACATATGATGGAATCTGGGATTTGAACTCTGGATTAACATTACCTTGACCTTTCTGCTGAGCCACAAAGTCTGTAGCGTTACCACACATATTCATTACCACTTAGCAAATGAGTGCCATCTGCACTGCTATTTTTGTGCTATCAATTATTCTGACTATTCTTTCATCATTGATTTAATTGACTTATTTCAGCAATTTGAGGGTTTTCTGTATAGTTGTCTAATGTTGGTGTGGCAAAGTATTCTGTTTTAATGTTACTCCTGAATTACTATGATAAATATAATTATTTTTCTTGAGTTTATTTTTTTTTAACAAAGCTGAGATTTCCTTTGAAGTCCAAAGTGTAGGAATACAGGCAAAATCAATTACCGGCACAGATATGGTGGAGTAGCAGGAAGATTAGAATGCAGTGAACCAAGAGGAGGTGAGTTAAAATCCCAGGGAAGGACATGTTGAAAAATAATTACTGTATAAATAAACACTCAATGTGGTCAAATATACAAGTTGAAAACACTGTATGTTGAAAGGGCTGTGTGTGTATCACAAAGACTCTTTTTTTGTTTGCAGGCCATCACCTGTAAAATCTCATGTGAAAAGTTATGCAATCACAAACTTCATGTGAAATTGAATCACATGCGAAGTGTTCAACAACAAAAAAAACAGTTCACAGGTGAAAATCCACATCGTCACATGAAAAGTGTTCCGTCACATGGATTTCACATGCAAAACATGTGGAAATGTCACATGTGAAATCATGTGATTTTCCACATGGGAAATCATGTGTTTTTTCTATAAGGGTGTGCGTGAGTGAGCGAGACATGTTTTTCAAACTTTTCCAATTACAAGATCACTACAGTATGTGCATGTGTCAAGGTTGATAGTTTGCTCGAGGGTGGGCAGGACTGACAAAGTAAGAGTACTGTGTTTCTTAGCTAACAATGCATAAACACTGAAAATGTATTCCTGTGTGTGGGAGTGTGTACAGATGTGCATTCACCTAACATTGAGCCTGTCACTTGGCACACAATCCCATGAGAGGAATCCCACTGCAAAGCTGTGCAAGCTGCAGTATTTCCCCCTCACTCATATGTTTACCCGTCTCATGCGTTCTCTCTCTCTCTTTTCTTCTACCCTTCTCTCTCCTCATCCCTTCTCCATCCCCCTCTCTCCTCTCTTGCCGTGCCTGTGTTTGGTCAAAGCAAGATGGAGTAACAGCTACCTCTTACTCCATCTTGCTTTGTTGTAAGTCCCTCTCTCTTTCTCTCTCCCTCTGTCTTTATAAAGCCTACCTCTGCTTGTCCATCAACAATGCAGTGGTACTTATAGAGCGCCGACGCTCTTAAAATGCAGGGTCGACTGGAGATGGAGCCAAGGGATGTGCGAGACAGTAGGTATTAGCGCCCCAAAATAGCACCCATTGTACCCCTCACCAGTCCTCTTAAGGCCCCAGTTTTAAGGTCCCATATACTGCGCTGCTAGCAGTTTTAGTGATTTTTTTTGTGCTAATGTGTCATGTTGATTTTTTTTCTTCCTATAAATTTGGCTCTAGCATTTGAACAGTTTGGGCTATGAGCTATGATGACACCATCCCTGAACGCTAAGATTCCTCAGGAACACGTACGTTCCTTCTGTTTTTCTTTATGACGCTCGCAAGACGTGAAAGGAAGTAAGAGAAAAAACATCTAATAACTGGGGGAAATTCATTCAAAGCATAGTGACATTTGTTATATTTGGGGTAATTTGGAAGGCTATGTGATTGCCATATATTTTATAGCTTTAATTGAGATAATGGCAATAAGGCCAAATTCAAACATTTCCGTAAATTATTTGTACACGTGTGTCCTAAAATAGAGAAACAAATAGCTCGCTGGTCCATGTTATCACTATCTGTGTGTTAGGGCAGTAATAAGAAAATGCTTTGTGTTCAAAGAACTTTAAAATAACCTAAGCCTAATTACTTTTAGCAACATTTAAGTGCTTTATAGGGTGTGCCTTGATTTTGATAAAGATCTTCTGAAGAATAATCGCAATGTCGAAAATGTCTGGCCCCTCTGGTATTAACTTGAACCACCATAAGAATATACAGTTGAAGTAGGAAATTTACATACACCTTAGCCAAATACATTTAAATTCAGTTTTTCACAATTCCTAATAATTAATCATTTTAAAAATTCTCTGTCTTAGGTCAGTTAGGATCATCACTTTATTTTAAGAATGTGACATTTCAGAATAATTTTAGAGTGACGGATTTATTTCAGGTTATATTTCTTTCATCACATTCCCAGTGGGTCAGAAGTTTACATAAACTCAATTAGTATTTGGTAGGATTGCCTTTAAATTGTTTAACTTGGGTCAAACGTTTTGGGGAGCCTTCCACAAGCTTCCCACAAAAAGTTGGGTGAATTTTGGCCCATTCCTCATGACAGAGCTGGTGTAACTGAGTCAGGTTTGTAGGCCTCCTTGCTCACAGACGCTTTTTCAATTCTGCCCACAATTTTTCTATGGGATTTGAGGTCAGGGCTTTGGGATGGCCACTCAAATACCTTGACTTTGTTGTCCTTAAGCCATTTTGCCACAACTTTGGAAGTATGCTTGTGGTCATTGTCCATTTGGAAGCCCCATTTGCGACCAAGCTTTTACTTCCTGAACGATGTCTTGAGATGTTGCTTCAATATATCCACATAATTGTCCCTCATGATGCTATCAATTATGTGAAGTGCACCAGTCCCTCCTGCAGCAAAGCACCTTCACAACATGATGCTGCATTCCCCATGCTTGGGATGGTGTTCTTTGGCTTGCAATCATTTCCCTTTTTCCTCCAAACATAACGAGTGTCATTATGGCCAAACAGTTCTATTTTTGTTTCATCAGACCAGAGGACATTTCTCCAAAAAAGTACAATCTTTGTCCCTATGTGCAGTCGCAAACCGTAGTCTGGCTTTTTTATGGCGGATTTGGAGCAGTGGCTTCCTCCTTGCTGAGCGGCCTTTCAGGTTATGTCAATATTGGGCTCGTTTTACTGTGGATATAGATACTTTTGTACCTCTTTCCTCCAGCATCTTCACAATGTCCTTTGCTGTTGTTCTGGGATTGATTTGCACTTTTCGCACCAAAGTACGTTCATCTCTAAGAGACAGAACGCGACCCACTGGAATTGTGATGCAGTGGATTATAAGTGAAATAATCTGTCTGTAAACAATTGTTGGAAAAATTACTTGTGTCATGCACAAAGTAGATGTCCTAACCGACTTGCCAAAACTATAGTTTGGGGAGTCTTTGAAAAACTAGTTTTAAACTTCCGACTTCAACTGTAGTTGAATATCCCTGTTTTACACTAACTCACACATTAGCCTAGCTAATGTTCTTTTTCTGTGTCAACACATGCAAATTAAGAGACAACACGTCAATGCTCAGGCTCGTTATGACTTTGCACATCTGTGCCGTCGCTTCATCGATTCATCTCTCTCAAGTGGAGCTTGGCTCAATGGCTCCGTGTTATATCCCTGTCCAGTTCCTGAGCCCCTATGTGGCCCCTTCACTGCAGTCTAATTAGAACTAAAAGCGCTAAATCTTATCCCCTCGACCTCTGCCGGGGCGACTGCTGATGAGGAACCATCTGTCTGGATCACCCCATAAAGCCCCTCGCGATAGGAACGATAAAGAGAGAGAGAGAAATGGAGAAAAATAAAGAGAAACGTCGAGTTCATGAGATAGGGAAAGAGATGTATGGGGGAGAAAGAGCTGAAGGGAGAAAAGTGGGTTACAAAGTCAGAGGGGGAGTAAAAATTGAGAGAAGAGAGGAAAAAAACAGAGAAAGTGAGATAAGAAGAGAGCTCTCATTAGTGAGAGACTGCAGGAGATGGAAAAAGAGATGTATGAGGCTGAAAGAGCTGGCAAAGGTTTGCAGTGCGTTTCCTATCCTGGGAGGATAGTGGTCTAATAGCAACAAAGAAAAAGAGGAGAGAGGGAATTGATGTGAATTACTGTTCCCTTTTTGTGCAAAGTCCTGAGAGCAGTAGTTTCTGTTGTTTACTGTCCTACTGTCCTGTTGTTCACTGTCCAAGGGCCCTATTTAAAAAAACCTAACGCAATGGTAAATCTAACCGCTGGCGGAAGCACTTTAGGTTCCAGGGTGTATCATTAATATTGTTACTATTTTCAAAACCATAATGATGGGCGCAGTTCCGGGCGGTGGCGCGAAAGGGCTGGGTTTTAAGAATAAACAAGTTGTGTGTTTCAAGGCCCCTCACTGGCCAATCAGAACGTGCTCCATTGCTAAATATGTAGTTGCTTCAAGTTGTTTATTTACGCTTGGTCTTTCATGTATTGTGTTGTCATCAACTCCAATTTGAATGTTAGTCCATTATAATCTAGCTTGTTAAATAGCCTGCCCAATATTTTCAAAATATGTTCAACATGTTTGCAGTCCACATTGTTCTAAACGCATTGCTTCAATATAGAAATACATTGTTAAACATAGCCTATCCCATTCACGCTGATATAGGGGCTAGGCCTACCGTAAATTGTAGTCAATAAGAGATAATTAACTAAAAAGACAGTGTATATTTCAAATCAAATTCTACTAAAAACTAAACAACAACTTGTTTTAAATAGGCTATGTCTAAATACAGTTACAGGCACCATAATTGCTCCCCGTGGGAGTATAATGCAGACATGGCAACATAGACTATGGAGGATTTTACGCATATAAAAACTTTTCACAGGAGCTGGATAAAGATCCAATATAAAGAGAAATGGGGAATGTCCACTCACTGTTATACTGCTCAGAAATAGAATGATTTATAAACATATTGGAACCATTTTACAGATCACATTCACACTTCTCCAGAAGTTGCATTTTATGCAACACATCACGGACAAACTGAAATGGTCCACCCACACAGACAGTGTGGTGAAGAAGGCACAAAAGCACCTCTTCAACCTGAGGAGGCTGAAGAAATTTGGCTTGTCACCTAAAATCCTCACAAACCTTTACAGATGCACTTTTTACAGATGCACAATCCAGAAACAGCAGGGGTTCAAACTTTTGAACCCAGTTCCTACATATGATTATAAAAATGGATTTTATCAAACAAAACTATGCTACATTTTATCTCTGCGACCCTCAGGATGACAAGTCAGAGCAAGATCACTGAATGTACCTTCAGATGTGGATGTATCAAACCAAGTGTCATGATAAAAGTTTTTTGTTGTTGTGCTACTGCTACTGTAAATTTGACAGTGCAGTTAGATTAACAAGAATTTGCACTTTCTGTACATAGAAGACATGTCTATGTCCTGGAAAGTTGGATGTTACTTACAACGTCATTCTAGTCACATTAGCCCACGTTAGCAACAACCATCCGGGTATAGGGACACCGATCCCGTAGAGGTTAACTTCTTATGGCTTGGGGGCAGTTTTTTGACGTCTGGATGAGAAGCGTGCCCAAAGTAAACTGCCTGTTACTCAGGCCCAGATGCTAGGATATGCATATAATTGGTAGATTTGGATAGAAAACACTCAAAATAATGTATGTAAGTATAACAGAACTGATATGGCAGGCGAAAACCTGAGGAAAATCCATCCAGGAAGTGGGATTTTTTTGATGTGGGTATTTTCAATTAAATGCCTATAGAGTATATAATGGGTTAGGACCCAGATTGCAGTTCCTAAGGCTTCCACTAGATGTCAACAGTCTTTACACATTGTTTCAGGCTTGTTTTCTGAAAAATGAAGAAGAATGAGACCTTTTTGTCAGTGGACTGGGGAAGAATGCAGAGCTGGTTTGCGCGCGTGACCGTGTGCGCGCCCTTCGTTGTTTTTCCTTTCTATTTAATACGCTATTGTCCGGTTGAAATATTATCGATTATTTAGACAATTGACAACCTGAGGATTAATTATAAACATTGTTTGATATGTTTCAACGAACTTTACCAGTACTATTAGGATGTATTCGTCTGCATGTTTTGACCGCCCTTGAGCCAGTGGATTACTGAACAAAATGTGCCAACATAACTGAGTTTTTGGGATATAAAGACGGGCTTTATCGAACAAAACAAACATTTATTGTGTACCTGAGACTCTTGTGACTGCAACCATATGAAGATCTTCAAATGTAAGTGATTAATTTTATCGCTATTTCTGACTTTTGTAATTCCTTTACTTGGTTGTAAACTGTATTATCTTTTACCAGATCTATTGTGTTATATTCTCCTACATTTCTTTCACATTTCCACAAACTTCAAAGTGTTTCCTTTCAAATGGTACCAAGAATATGCAGGCAGTTAGATTTGGGTATGTCATTCTAGGTGAAAATTGAAAAAAAATATCCTTAAGAGGTGAAGCAAAATTATGGAGAAATGGTTTTTCAAACAGCTAAATTCTTTTTTACGTCCCAACTGGTTTTTTAAAAAGTTCCAATCTGGTTTACGTGCCCACCACAGCACAGAGACAGCCTTAATTGAAGTGGTAAATGATTTTAGCGCTAACACAGATGCCAAACAGCTCTCTGTCCTTGTACTTTTGGATTTAAGTGCTGCATTCGACACTGTTGACCATGATGTCCTTCTAGACAGACTAGAGAGGTGGGTTGGCTTTTCCGGTTCTAAATTGGTTGAGGACCTATTTAACCGGTCAATAGTTTTTTGTCACCCTTGCTGAACATAACTCAAAAATAGATACCACATGCGGCGTTCCACAAGGTTTGGGTCCAGTACTGTTCAGTTTAAATACAGTGCATTCAGAAAGAATTCAGACCTCTTTACTTTTTCTACATTATGTTACGTTGCAGCCTTATTACAAAATGTATTAAATCGTTTTTTCCCCTCATCAATCTACACACAATAATGAATAATGACAAAGCAAAAACAGGTCTTTATACATTTTGGCAAATGTATTCAAAATAAACAACTGAAATATCACATTTACATAAGTTTTCAGACCCTTAACTCAGTACCTTGTTGAAGCACCTTTGGCAGCGATTACAGCCTCGAGTCTTCTTGGGTATGATGCTACAAGCCTGGCACACCTGTATCTGGGTAATGTCTCCCACTCTGGAGCTCTGTCAGAGTAACCATCGGGTTCTTGGCCACCTCCCTGACCAAGGCCCTTCTCCCCCGATTGCTCAGTTTGGCCGGGCGGACAGCTCTAGGAAGAGTCTTGGTGGTTACAAACTTCTTCCATTTAAGAATGATGGAGGCCACTGTGTTCTTGGGGACCTTCAATGCTGCAGGCATTTTTTGGTACCTTCTCCAGATCTGTGCATCGACACTATCCTGTCTCGGAGCTCTACGGACAATTCCTTTGACCTCATGATTTGGTTTTTGCTCTGACATGCACTGTCAACTGTGGGACCTTATATAGACAGAAGTGTGCCTTTCCAAATCATGTCCAATCAATTGAATTTACCACAGGCCGGACTCCAATCAAGTTGTAGAAACATCTCAAGGATGATCAATGGAAAGGATGAACTTGAGCTCGATTTCAAGTGTCATAGCAAAGGGTCTGAATACTTATGTAAATAAGATATTTCTGTTTTTTATTTCGAATAAAATTACACAAAATTATAAAATCCTGTTTTTGCTTCGTCATTATGTTGCATTGTGTGTAGATTGATGAGAATTTGTTCAAATGTAATCCGTTTTAGAATAAGGCTGAAACAAAATGTGGAAAAAGTGAAGGGGTCTGAACACTTTCCTAATACTCTGTATGTTACTCCTTGGCAGCGTTATAAGAAATCACAGTATTTCCTCTGCTACGCAGACGATATACAACTTTACATTTCTGTGTCACCACAGGATTTGAGCTCCACAGATAAATTATTAGACTGTATTAGCGATTGAAATAATTGGATGGCTCACAACTTCCTCCAGCTAAATCAAGACAAGACTGAGGTAATTATTATTGGAGCCAAAGGACAGAGAGAAAATCTGGCCGCACATTTTCATTTACGGGCAATAAAGATAAAACACCAGGTAAAAAACCTAGGTGTCATTTTAGATTCTGAACTCAACTTTGAATCACACACCACCTGAGGAACATTGCGAAGGTGTGGCCATTTCTATCCCAGGCTGATACAGAGAGACTCATCCATGCTTTTATTACAAGCAGGCTTGGCTAAAGTAATGCTCTCCTGTCTGGTCTACCCAAAAAAGCCATTGATTGGTTAACAGCAAAGCATACTGACCAAGATCAGATGGAGAGCACACATTACACTGGTTTTAAAGTCTGCACTGGCTGCCTGTGAGTTTCAGAATTAATTGTAATATTATTTGTTTTTTAAATCAATCCACAATTGCGCACCCTAGTACAGTACATGTCAGACATGCTTTTGAGTTATGTACCCAGTAAGTCCTTCAGGTCCTCTGGCACTGGCCTTTTAACTATCCCAAAGCCTATCACCAAGAGACATGAAGAGGCAGCTTTTAGTTACTATGCCCCCAGCCTCTGGAATGGACTGCAAGAGAAACTGAGGACATATTTAAAAGAGATCTTAAAACATACCTTTTTAGCTTTGCTTTTCCTTAGGGTGATTTGTCATTGAGTTTTATTGTTATTATTTTGTTTTTTATCCTCTTATGTTTGTGTAATAAATATTTCTGTTTTTATTTTCATTGTTTTTATTCATGTTTTGCGTTGCATTCATGTCTAAAATGTGCTATAAAAATAAAGCTTGATTTTTAAAAATTTAAATAAAATAGGGGAAACACTGCACACAAAGTAGAGGAGAGACAGACCACTCCTGTATCTCCCGCTGTGAAGGGAGGGATCACAAGTTTTGTTTCTCATGTGAGAGAACGTTGAATGGGTAGTGATCAAACCCCTCAGGTACCTGGCTCTCTCTCTCTTTCTCTCCCTCCCTCCCTCCCTCTGCCTGAGCCTGTCAGAGGAGGAAAAGATCCCTCTGTTCCGCCATTTACCCATCCTTCCCGCTCTCTTTCCTTTTGTGTTCTGTTATTTAATCTCCCCACTCGCTGCCTGTGAAGTGAGGCAGGCCCCGGACATGAAACACAGGTGATGGACGGCCCTGTCTTCGGGGGCCTGCGTCTGAGTCTGACACCAACTCAACTCTCAGCCCACGTAAGCCATTCAAACGGAGAGGAACACAGTAACAGAGACCTTTTGACTGGTATTTTGGTTTTCATCCACCTGATTTAACAGCCAGGAAATCCAGACTGAATTCAGCTCTCTTTCAAGTTAGTTTCAAGTGATTCAACCTGGATTTCCAGGATAGTGATTTCAAGACTCACTATGAGCATTAATAAGAGGACAATTGCTGGATTTCAGTTTTCTGTAGAGATTTAAAGCGCAAAAAGCTATGTAAAAATACTTTAAAGTACTACTTAAGTGTTTTTTTAAGGTACAGTTGAAGTCGGAAGTTTACATACACCTTAGCCAAATACATTTAAACTTTACTAGGACATTTAATCCTAGTAAAGATTCCCTGTCTTAGGTCAGTTAGGATCACCACTTTTATTTTAAGAATGTGAAATGTCAGAATAATAGTTGAAAGAATTATTTAGTTCAGCTTTTATTTCTTTCATCACATTCCCAGTGGGTCAGAAGTTTACATACACTCAATTCGTTTTTGTTCGAATTGCCTTTAAATTGTTTAACTTGGGTCAAACATTTTGGGTAGCCTTCCACAAGCATTCCCACAATAAGTTGGTTGAATTTTGGCCCATTCCTCCTGACAGAGCTGGTGTAACTGAGTCAGGTTTGTAGGCCTCCTTTACCTGTTTCCTCCAGCATCTTCACAAGGTCCTTTTCGCACCAAAGTACGTTCATCTCTAGGAGACAGAAAGCCTCTTCTTCTTGAGCGGTATGACGGCTGTGTGGTCCCATGGTGTTTATACTTGCGTACTATTGTTTGTACAGATGAACGTGGTACCTTCAGGCGTTTGGAAATTGCTCCCAAGGATGAACCAGACTGGAGGTCTACAGTTTTTTTTCTGAGGTCTTGGCTGATTTCTTTAGATTTTCCCATGATGTCAAGCAAAGATGCACTGAATTTGAAGGTAGGCCTTGAAATACATCCACAGGTACACCTCCAATTGACTCAAATGATGTCAATTAGCTTATCAGAAGCTTCTAAAGCCATGACATAATTTTCTGGAATTTTCCAAGCTGTTTAAAGGCACAGTCAACTTAGGGTATGTAAACTTCTGACCCACTGGAATTGTGATGCAGTGAATTATAAGTGAAATAATCTGTCTGAAAACAATTGCTGTAACAATTACTTGTGTCATGCACAAAGTAGATGTCCTAACCGACTTGCCAAAACTATAGTTTGTTAACAAGAAATTTGTGGAGTGGTTGAAAAACGAGTTTTAATGACTCCAACTTAAGTGTATGTACATTTCCGACTTCAACTGTATATATACAGCAGTCCACCTGTGGTAAATTCAATTGATTGGACATGATTTGGAAAGGCAAACACCCATTTACTGTATATAAGGTCCCACAGTTCACAGCGCATATCAGTGCAAAAACCAAACCATGAGGTCGAAGGAATTGTCCGTAGAGCGCCGAGACAGGATTGTGTCGAGGCACAGATCTGGGTAAGTTTGGCCTCAAAAAAAATGTCTGCAGCATTGAAGGTCCACCAAGAACGCAGTGGCCCCCATCATTCTTAAATGGAAGAAGTTTGGAATCACCAAGACTCTTCCTAGAGCTGGCTGCCCGGCCAAACTGAGCAATCGGAGAGAAGGAACTTGGTCAGGTATTTGAACCCAATGGTCACTCTGATAGAGCTCTAGAGTTCCTTTGTGGAGATGGGTGAACCTTCCAGAAGGACAACCATCTCTGCAGCACTCCACCAATCAGGACTTTATGGTAGAGTGGCCAGACAAAAGCAACTCTTCAGTGAAAGCAAGATGACAGCCCCCTTCGATTTTGCCAAAAGGCACCTAAAGACTCTCAGAGCATGAGCAACAAGATTCTCTGGTCTGATGAAACCAAGATTGAACTCTGGCCTGAATGCCAAGTGTCACGTCTGGAGGAAACCTGGCACCATCCCTACGGTGAAGCATGGTGGAGGCAGCATCATGCTGTGGGGATGTTTTTCAGGGACTGGGAGACTACTCAGGATCGAGGCAAAGATGAACAGAGCGAATTACAGAGAGATTCTTGGTGAAAACCTGCTCCAGAGAGCTCAGGTCCTCAGACTGGGGTGAAGGGGACAACGACCCTAAGCACACAGCCAAGACAACGCAGGGTGGCTTCGGGACAAGTCTCTGAATGTCCTTGAGTGTCCCAGCCAGAGCCCGGACTTGAACCTGTTCGAATTTCTCTGAAGACATCTGAAAATAGCTGTGTAGCTATGCTCTCCATCCAACCTGACAGAGCTTGAGAGGATCTGCAGAGAAGAATGGAAGAAACTCCCCAAATACAGGTGTGCCAAGCTTGTAGCGTCATACCCAAGAAGACTCAAGTCTGTAATCGCTGCCAAAGGTGCTTCAACAAAGTACTGAGTAAAGGGTTTGAATACTTTTGTAAGTGTGATATTTCAGTTTTTTTTTTAGACATTTGCAAAAATGTATAGAAATCAGTTTTTTCTTTGTCATGATGTTTTTTTTGTGTAGATTGATGAGGGAAAAAACTATTTCATACATTTTAGAATAAGGCTGTAAGGTAACAAAATGTGGAAAAAGTCAAGTGGTCTGAATACTTTTCGAAGGCACTGTAATTCATTTTGTTTACGCAATCCAAAACCGGTCCATTTTAAATTGCAATCTGTGTCAGGTGGCCATTATTTGAAAGCCTGCTCTATTGCCAACATGACTAGCTAAGTTATAAAATACGCTAAGTGTTCGGTTTTCACAACGCAATTCAGGGAAACCGATCATAATGTTGGTGCCCATAGAAAGAAGTGCATTCAGGTGTGTGTGCTGAGGCACATTTTCTTCACAATAGACAAACATAGACTCATTCTGTTCGGAACAACCAAGGGTATGACACCATGTCATCTTGTAACTGTAGGCTACATCAAACATAGTGATAAGACACTGTGTATGACATGAGTTATATGATATGGAAATGTGAAATGCACATTTGGACGGGTGTTTGGCTTGCTTGTATGACATCAAGGCAGTATTCATTATAATCCTCAGCGTCTCATCTTTCAAAATACATAGAGTGCTCTTAATTTACAGCATTTTCCTCATTCAGACGTCAAAAAATGCGCCGGAGGGATGGGAGCAACTTCTCGTCGCGCGAGGTGCTCAAGTTCAGAACGTCTGTCAGTCAAAACCCATACAGCGCAGTGAAGCGCAGAGCCTGAGCTCTTACTTCATGTGTAGCATGTCACTGTACAGCCGCTGCATTCCAATTTAGGCATTTATCAGTGCCCAAATCTAAAATGTTCAACCCGTCACAGGAGGTTGGTGGCACCTTAATTGGTTTCCATGTGCTTAGTGCCATATCGTTACAGCCGTTATTATGAGCCGTCCTCTCCTCAGCAGCCTCCACTGCAACTTGTATACGGGTACGAGTGTAAAGGGTCTATAAGGTTGGAGCTTAACCCTGTCTTTGACCTTAACTCCAATCCTGTGTTGTGAATCTTCTACGGCCGTAGCTGTAGTGGTTTTGCAGTCGTGTAGCAACTGATTGTTCATGTGTGATTCATGTGTTTGCAGTTGTTCCATTTTCTCAAAGGTACTTCCACAAGTTGCGGCAATAGCATCAAGTACTCACCCGCTGGTAGAAAATAGGTGACATTTAGTTATACTGTACTAATGCATAAACAGCACTCTGAATACTATGTTGATAATGGTATAAGTTGTGGTTCTTTCAGGCAGCGTAGCAAAACTTTCAGAGTGATTTTCCCCTTGTCCCCATTAATAATACCAACCACTGTCGTGGATGTCGATTAAGGGAGCCCCCCGCACCTCTCTGATTCAGAGGGGTTGGGTTAAATGCGGAAGACACATTTCAGTTGAATGCAATCAGTTGTACAACTGACTAGGTATCCATATTTCCCATTCCCTTATATACAGTCACCTCAAATTATTGGCACCTTTGATAAAGATGAGCAAAAAAGACTGATTAAAATAAATGATGCAAATACTGAGGTATATTGTATGCTACAAAAAAAAAAGAAAATGTGAATATTTTATACTAATACAATTGCTTAGAGATGGAGATTTTGTTTGTAAAAATGTTTTATTGGCACCCCTGTTTTCAATACTTTGTAATGTCCTTCCAGCTAGCACATTTGTTACCTTGGAAGTTGTGGGAATGTACGTTTTTGGGTTCCCATTGGTTCTGCAAATGAAGCCATACGTTTCCTGACCGGTAAAACTGATTTTCTTTTAAAAGTTCTGAGAACGGAAGGGAACATTTTGCCTGTTCTGGGAACGTACATTTTTAGGTTGAAGGGAGGTTTTACTATGGTTCCCTGAAAGTTTTCCTTCAAGGTTTAATTAATGTTCTGAGAACGGAAATGATAGGTTATTTGAAGGTAATGAAATAACTTTCTGAGAACATGTTTCAATAAGACTTTTAATAACACTGCTAGCATAGTTTGGGTTAACTGTTTTGAACTCCAACCACAGATAGGACACATGGAAATTAATTTGCTTAGGCATTAATCATGCAAACACTTTTTTTTATTGTGGCATGGTGTCAGTGAGATTCAAACCTACGTATGACCTTCTGTTCCCTATCCATGGAATTAGTCCACTACGGCATCAGGATGGAGTGAGCATGCCATGTGTTTTACGCATACAAAGCTGCTTATAAATAACGTTCTTCGAACGTTCTCTGAACGTTACAACATTTTTCTTGTGGTTTTTATGGAAACATGATTTTAAATATAACCATGAGGAAACGTTATGCTGAAGTACTGAAATTCCCACAGAAGAAAGTTGTTTCTTAACGTTCTCGTAACAATGTGAAAACATGACTTTAAATAGAACCGCGAGGAAACCTGTAGAAAATGTTAGCTTAAGTCCTGAAATTCCCACAGAACTTAACATTCTGTGAACATTCTATGAACTATCTGAGAACATTCCCAATGTCAAACCAGTTGGAGAACATTCCTAGGACAATACCAAAATGTAAATGAAACGTAACCATGTTTGAACTTTTAGGAAACATTCTGTTAAAGTAATGAAATACCAAATACCATCTGCTGAGAATGTTCCAAAGCCAAGCAAATATCCTGCAGCATTACCAGAAAGTTGTGGGAAGGTTGTATGTGAAAATAACCATAGGACAACCACGCTCTTACCAAGCGCCAAGAAGCATATGATTCTCAGAACGTTAAAGTATGTGTTAGCTGGGCTGGTACTTGGTAGAGTTCATGATGTCGTTGGCCTTAACAAGGGCCCAGGACCTGTGGAAGCAGAACAGTGCCATAACATCAAAGATCCACCTCCATAAACAATAGTATGTATGAGGTTATTTTCTGCATCTTCCTTTCGAGGCCAAACCCACCACCGGTGTATTTTTGGATTTCAATTCAAGTGCCAATACCATTTAGCACGCTCCAGGTGTTAATATTTGTTGGTCGCTCTCAATAAAGGCTATTTTTTTTCGCCACTTCCACGTCTGATTGTAGATTCAGAGACTTAGTAAACCCAAGATGCGACCAAATTCTGTGATTTTTACCAACTGTGGCTTTTGGACTTCTCTATGCCTCCAAAACCATCATCCTCACAACCAGGCAAGTTCACCACTGTTACAGTGGTTTTAAACTTCTTAATTATTGCCCCAATAGTGAAACATTTCATTTTTTAGCTATTGTTTTCTACACATTGCCTGCTTTTATTGAGGTCAACAACCATTTGTCTCTTTTCATCTGTGAGTGTTTTGCCTTTCCCCATGGTGATAAACAGATTTTACCTCATTTTTATTACATTCATATTTTAGTTATTTAACAGACACACTTATCCAGAGCAACTTACATTTTACATTTACATTTTAGTCATTTAGCAGACGCTCTTATCCAGAGCGACTTACAGTGGTGAATGCATACATTTCATACAATTTCATACATTTTTTTCTGTTACAGTAGTGAGTGCACACCTTTTCATTCTGGCCCCCTGTGGGTATTGAACCCGCGAGCCTGTTTCTGCAAGCACCATGCTTTACCAACTGAGAAACATGGGACCCAGTGAAACAGGAGGACATTGAAGGCCACAATACATGTCCTTAAGCTCAACATTTAAAAAGTTGAACTTTAATGCATAACAAAAATGACTTAGTATAAAATAATTGTCCCATTTTCTTTTGCACATACAACTTCACTTTTTTATTAGTCATTTAACAGATGCTCTTATCCAGAGCGACTTACAGGACTTAAGGTTAAGTGCCTTGCTCAAGGGCACATCAACAGATTTGTGACCTACTCAGCTCAGGGATTCGAGCCAGCACCTTTCAGTTACTGGCCCAACAATCTTAACGCCTAGGCTACCTGCCGCCCTACAATATAGCTCAGTATCTGTATAATTGATTTTTTTGGAGGTGACTGTATCTCGCCTAGCAAGTCAAGACAAGAGTTGATTAAATCATAAAATCACATTCCCCAGATTGAAATGCTATGTTAGATTATGTATTAAATAATGTCTTAAATATCTGATCCTTTGAAAGGAATTTATCAGAGCTGGTTGTAATAAATTAGATCAAATGTTAGAGGATTAGCTCAAATGAGACTTCTGTGTTTCTTAGAGAGGCTCAGGGTTAAAAGTCAAGCTGGACAAAAGACCAGTTGGCTACCTGGAGGTATTGTAGTCTGCTTTTAGACGGTGATGTCATCCTTAGCAAGACTTGCATAATTTTATCCCCTACTGGCTACATTCTGGCTCAATTCACCCAGACAGACAGTATAGCCTTAATTTGTTTGACAAAGAGACCAAAAATAAGTATATCTGTCTAGTCTTTAGGGGGGCAAACTAAGGCCTGTGGGAAAAATACAGTCCGTGAGCCCATTCAATCCGGAGGTTTGAGTTTTTTGGGGGAAGAGAGAAACTATTTTTGGTGGGTTAAAAAACACTCCAGGCCACAATTGAATGTCTAAAACTATATATAAATATGTAAATAATTATAATGGACCTATATATTTTCAAATAACTTGCCTTTTTATGGACACAAATAGATTTTGACAAACAAATCGGTCCCAAAAAAATCTATGCAGCCCTCCGTTGAATTTCAAAATCCCGATGTGGCCTTCGAGACAGAATGTTTTCCCACCCCTGTGTGGGTCTGTTCCATCTTCCATGGTCAAATCACTCAATTACTATTGTCAGTGTTGAAAGAGCTCATTCATAGAGGTACTGTCGTAACTTTGTAGAGTTAGAATTGGAAGTTGAACAGAAGGACTGTGTTCATGCAGTAGCTAGCCTTTATGCAATGTTAAAAGGTGCATGATTCTGTGCACACTGCAGTTTTTGTTGTTGTAAAGGTGTGTGAGTGTGTATGTGCAGCACACACGTGTGTGTACATGTGTGCATTTTGCAGTGTGTGTGTCCCTTTATCTGAGTATGTGTTTTCAGTGTAAGTGGTGATGATTTGTCATAAGGACAATGGCTTGCTCAGGTCTGCACTGACTACAATGGATTGCATTTGGTCCATGTACCGTTTTTTATCAGGTCTTAATGTTCTTTTCATTGTGTGGGGGCATCTCGCTTCATCCATCACTGATGTATCACCAAAGTAGGTTACTCCTGATATAATCTGTTATCTAATAGGGATCTAAGGTCAGTTCTGTGTTTTCTTACCAATGGCTAAGGTTAGGATTGCGGGAGGGTAAGCTGACCCTAGGTCTGTGCTTAGAGGCACTAGGCAGGTAACTTCTACTCGTAGCATGTAAACCAATAAATCATAGCAGCCATTTTGCTTTGGATGCTCCCCATTCAAAGCACATGATCACACTATTCATTGGTTGCATGTTTTGTCGCAACACTGTTTTGAACTTTCTCTTAAGGACTGATGCCCAACTGAAGGTTCTACTCAAAGCATTCTCATTGGGCGCTGATGAAGATTTAATCTAAAGTGCATTATAGTGACTTGGAAACACGATGCCATTTCAAAAGGAGGTAATAATTAGTAGGAAAACCTTTTGTCATCGTTGTGATGTCGCCAAATTGACTTTAGATGCAGTATACTTTTGGCTAGCTAAGATTGAGGGGACTGCACCAGATATTACAGTAGCTGGCTAATGCTTGCTGTTTTTGTTTTTCACTTTGCTAGCTAATGGTAACTTTGCCATCTCTCTAAAGCAAATTTGACAACATCATAATGATGGCAAAGTTGTATTCTACAGATGATTTGCGTAATTTAGCAGTGTAATTTAGGTGAAACAGTCATACTACTCAGATACCTTAAAATGTAATCAAACTATCAAATAAGTATGTTCAATAGGAAACCGTTCTGTCTTCGTGTTACACAAATTTCCAAGACTGCGTCCCTGTACTAAAACTGATATTTATTTTTTCATTTTGGAAGTTACAAGCCTGAACTCTTGAACATAGACTGCTGACACCCTGGGGAAGCCATAGGAATTGCATCCTGGGAGCTAGAATTCAGCATGCCCCTATACTTTCCATTGTAAGACCATGGTCACTCAAAATAAAATTCAGGTTGTTTTTCTTTGGATTTTCTCATACCATATCTATTGTGTTATATGTTCCTACATGATTTTAACATTTCTACAAATTCCTTCCCAATGGTGCCAATTATATGCATATCCTGGCTCAGGGCCTGAGCAACAGGCAATTTACTTTGGACACGTCATTCAGGCGGAAATTGAGAAAAAAGGGGCCTTGCCCTAAGCCATTTTGCCACAACTTTGGTAGTATGCTTGGGGTCATTGTCCATTTGGAAGACCCATTTGCGACCAAGCTTTAACTTCATGACTGATGTCTTGAGATGTTGCTTCAATATATCCACATAATTGTCCCTCATGATGCTATCAATTATGTGAAGTGCACCAGTCCCTCCTGCAGCAAAGCACCTTCACAACATGATGCTGCTACCCCCATGCTTCACTGTTGGGATGGTGTTCTTTGGCTTGCAAGCATTTCCCTTTTTCCTCCAAACATAACGAGTGTCATTATGGCCAAACAGTTCTTTTTTTGTTTCATCAGACCAGAGGACATTTCTCCAAAAAGTACAATCTTTGTCCCCATGTGGAGTTGCAAACCGTAGTCTGGCTTTTTAATGGCGGTTTTGGAGCAGTGGCTTCTTCCTTGCTGAGCAGCCTTTCAGGTTATGTCAATATAGGACTCGTTTTACTGTGGATATAGGTACCTTTGTACCTGTTTCCTCCAGCATCTTCACAAGGTCCGTTGCTGTTGTTCTGGGATTGATTTGCGCTTTTCACACCAAAGTACGTTCATCTCTAGGAGACAGAACGTGTCTCCTTCCTGAGCAGTATGACGGCAGTGTGGTCCCATGGTGTTTATACTTGCGTGCTATTGTTTGTACAGATGAACGTGGTACTTTCAGGCATTTGGAAATTGCTCCCAAGAATGAACCAGACTTGTGGAGGTCTACAATTTTAGCTGTCTTGGCTGATTTCTTTGATTTTCCCATGATGTCAAGCAAAGAGACCCTGAGTTTGAAGGTAGGCCTCAAATTATGTCAAGTAGCCTATCAGAAGCTTCTAAAGCCATGATATCATTTTCTGGAATTTTCCAAGCTGTTTAAAGACACGGTCAACTTAGTGTATGTAAACTTCTGACCCACTGGAATTGTGATACAGTGAATTATAAGTTAAATAATTTGTCTGTAAACAATTGTTGGAAAAATGACTTGTGTCATGCACAAAGTAAATGTCCTAACCTACTTGCCAAAACTATAGTTTGTTAACAAGAAATTTGTGGAGTGGTTGAAAAACGAGTGTATTTAAACTTCTGACTTCAACTGTATACTCCCTCTCCGGCCTCTAGGTCATCAGGCTGCTGATTATCCCGCACACCTGCCACCATCGTCTCGCGCACCTGTCACCTCATGGCACTCACCTGGACTCCATCACCTCCTTGATTATCTTCCCTATATCTGCCACTCCCCTTGGTTCTTTCCTCAGGTGTTATTGGCTCTGTTTTCAAGTCGGTGCATTGTTTGTGTTTCATATTTATGTTTCGTTTATTTATTAAAACACTCACTCCCTGAAATTGCTTCCCGACTCTCAGCGCACCCCTTACAGTACCGGTACCAAGTCAGTGTGCAGGGGTTCAGATTAGTTGAGGTAATTTGTACATGTAGGTAGGGGCGAAGTGACTGCATAGATAATAAACAGCAGGTAGCAGCAGTGTACAAAAGAAATGGAGGGGGGGGGGGTGTCAATGTAAATAGTCCGGTGGCCATATATCAGTCATTAACACTTGAACTGCCTGTCCTTTCAGCCTAAAACTACCCGCTAGTGAACGTTGCCGGGCGTCCCCTTTTATACACATCAGATTCATATCAACCCGCAAGGTGCACAAACATAAACACCAACGCTTGTAAATAGTGCATAAACAATTGTAAAGCTTGACTTGCATGAAGAAATATTCATGGAAATATATCCATGTAAAAATATAACAATAGTTATTTGTTTAGAGTCAAGGATATGTTTTGTATAATTCTACAAAGTCCTAGTGAAAAACTTAGGCCTAAAGCCAATTTTCGATACTTCCATTCAATGACCCACAACATTCCAACAGTCTAATAAATACATTTCATATGCTATCTGACGAATAATCATTTGGTTGTGTTTATGAAGGTCTTAGGTAACATTAGAATACTCAAAAACAGCTATTTCAAAGAACATAATGGCATTTTCATTTGTTTATGTTACACTAGGCTACAAGTAAAAATGAAAAACCACGAGTTCAAGTCCATCACAAAGAAGTCCATTATAATTTGGTTTTGGCAGGTCTAAAAGCCAATGTATGCTTGATCCACAAATGTAGTCGGAGGCTCCATATGGAGGGTGTGATGCAATTGAGGCACCTCTGTAGGCATGCAGAGGCTAAATTTAGCTCCATACCGCATCGCCACCCAAATTTTGCAATAATGCGGAGGGCTCCGTATAACTTCGTATTGCTCCACATTGGTTGACAGTAGGTTTGGTGCGGGAGGTCCAGTATAAACACAAACTCACTTCCTTGACAACTTCATTCACAGCAGCTCTGCTCGACAGCACTGCTCTGCTATGCAAAGCGCAAGAATGAATGCCCTGCCTTCTGCGGCCCTATCACTTTAAATGCTGTATGGCCACTGCAGATATTGGATTGACCATGCAGAACCTTTTAAGAAACATTGTGTAAATAAGAAAATGTATTTAAAATAAAACAGAATAGCATATTTTAAGTTTATTATGTTGTCTTTGCTTAGTAGCCAGAGCAATGCTGCAGCGTAAGTGATCATGTGCTGAATGCATGGACAGCTCAGATATAGAAATGTGGAAATAGAGCTGCACCTCTTGAATTTTGAGAGTTATTTGACAAAGGTAAATGTCATAGAAACTGCAGAATATGATCTTTCTGATACTACAGTATATAGAAATAAAAATGTTTTACCTGCATGTGACTGTGAGGGAGGATTTGGTAAAGTGATGCTCCTTTCCCTGCATCTGTCAATTATGCTCCCATCTCTTTATGTACAATTTGACAACTGATAATATTGTCAATTTAATCTTGTCTATAGGCTAATTCTTATTATGTGTGAAATTAGTTTAGGTATAGTTTAGATGGGCCGGCTGTGCAGGCTGACTGTCATCGTTTGTTTCCTGCTCATTAACTTGGATAGAGTCAAGGATATGTTTTTGCATTATTCTAAAGGTCTACTGCAACACATAGCATGTTGTCGTTTCCCTTGCTATAAATGTGATTAGTAATAGAGTTATAGTAAATAAAACAGTCCCGTAACAGCTTATTTTTACAAAGTAAAATGTAAAAGCGAATGGTAAATTATTAACATGAGCACCAAGGTTGATAAATAGGCGTAACACAAACTCATTATTACACAATTGTTGTTCTAAATTAAAATCAACCTCTTCACCTTCCTTATCATTCAGTTAGGCCTAATTTAAATTTGATTCTGAAGTAATGTGCAACAATTATCGCCCATTCATCCATTTGTCATTCATTCAGTGAGGAGAGAGAGACACATTTGCGCCTGGCTGGGTACCAACGTCTTACAACGCATTGTCTTGTCGGATTAAGTCGGGAAAAGTTGTGAAAAAAACAGGTAAAAAGGCTCCAAACACTTATCTGTTTGATGAATAAAAACATCTGACAAAAGAGCAATGTAAAATACAAACATTTAGGAAAAGTCAGGGAAGGAGTAGGATGTTGCTTTTTTGAGGGGGCAATTTATTTTATCTACAAAATCAAAGGTCAGTTGGCCTATGGCGGTTCTAGTGTTAAAAATATTCATGTGAGTAGACCGCTGATTGGCCAGCTCATCCTCCTCAGGAGGATCACATCATCCTCTATGAGGTAATAGAAAGCATTTTTTATAAGGTATTTTTTAGATTAGCGTTTGAGGTGGTGCTCCAACTTAAAAAAGTTATTAATTGAATTAATTTCTACCAAAGACAGTACAAACTCTGTGTTAGTACTATCATTGATCTCCTGACAAAGCTATCCCTTTTTCTTTCTTTCTAAGCCCCAAAATGTTTGGATATACTGGTAAAGTTACCAGGTTGTTAGCTAGCTAGCCAATGAGGTAACATGACTGAAGAAAGTGTAAACAAATGGCTAATGACGTCAACACACGAGTAGTTTTAGAACAGCCCAAGACATGGTTTGTTGTTTGTAAATTGGGGGGGGGGGTACTGTAACATCTCACACTCCCAAACACTTTCCAGCTCACTCTCCAGATCCCAATCACCAGAATTCAAATCACCTGTTCACACACCTGCATGTTATCATCCCGCACTATTTTGTTCAGTTCCTTGCACCCCATCACTGTGAGGTATTGTTGTTTTTGAGACACGTCTTTTTCGGAGCACAGTTTTTTCCCGTCCTTTTTTCCCGTCTCCACCCGTGGATGATAGTTTTTGCCTGCCTCACCCACAGCGCCTTTTGCCTATTCCCTGCCTGTACTGTTGCCATTTTGAACCTACCGTGTATGACCTCCTGCCTGCCCCTGGACCCAGCTACCTGCCTCCTCCTATGGTCCCTTTCATTAAATACCTACCATCTCTCTGTCTCCCTCGTGTTCATTACACCATGATGCTAACAAATCTGCAATCGCTTATCTCTCTAGGGCACTCTGAAACAACGGTACAGCGAAACCTTACCATTACAACAATCATTATCTGGGAGATTTTTTTCAAAGTCGCACAGTGCTCCCAAAATAAAACTTCCGGTCACACAGCAAAATAATTCATCACACTGTAGAGCCCTGACTGTAGCAACCCTCTAGGACTAACATGTAGGATACCATGGGGAAATCATGGGGAAGGAGTTTTCTTTAGTTAGCTTTAGTGCGTTAGCACAGTTTTGTTGTTTTGAGCAGCCCTCCTAAGCCTTAGTACTGTGAGGGTATCAAACCAGAGAACCAGGTTTCTCTGGTTCAACTTGACCTACAGTACCATCTCTGGTTAGTTAGTTAGACAAGAAGTGGGCCCGGTAACACCACCATACCGTCCAATAAGCAGTGAATACGGCTAAAGTTGGATTTATGACTGCCATGACATTTGATCAACATTAGCCTGTGCCATTGATAGTGAGAGTCCAACTCAGATCTATAAGAAGGGCCAAGGTAATTACCATCCTAGTAAAGCTTGCTGCAGTTCTGTCATCACAACCGCATCACGTCGCTTACAGTGTCACAGACCTTGTGAGTTTCCTAATGATTTTATGGTGGGACTCTGCTTCATCTCTTTCTCCACCCACCCTTTCTCTGCAAGTTTTTTGCCTTTGATGATTTTCAATTTGAGAGAGGTTATCATTTTTCGCTCTTCATCGATTTTCCTGTACCACCACTGTTAAGTTGGGGCCAGCTATAAGTGGGGTGTGTGTGTGCATGAGCGTGCATAACAATGTGTGTGTGTGTGTGTGTGTGTGTGTGTGTGTGTGTGTGTGTGTGTGTGTGTGTGTGTGTGTATGCGAGTGCGTGCTTGCTGATTGGTCTCTTATGAGGTTGTCTGCTCCTCTAGCAGGTTCTTCATGAACATCTCTGAAACATCAGGATGAGGTCGGCTCCCATTTTCAGCACATGAAGCACCTTTTCTCCCCTAGCCAATCACATTAGCCATTTAAAAATGTGGTCTACATATACTGTATGTTAATTCTATGCAGTAGCACAGACAGGGCACTGTGCGTCGTATTTTTGAACCACCGGCTAGATTTTGGGGAAGTTATTTGCTTCAAAGCAGTGAGATATAGTGTTGTCTATCATAGAGAAATCGTCAAAAATCAGCTTTAACGTCAAGACACTGTGTGCGTGCGTGCGTGCGTATGCATGCATACATGGATGAAGGCCTAAGGCTGCAACACAGTACTACTCTACAGAAAATGTAAAAAGGAAGGCTGGGGAAGAGGGCCATTCTCTATATCAGTGTCACACAACAGAATTGAGACAGTAACACGATACTGGGAGAAGGAAGTGCAGAAGACTTCATTTCTATTGAAGGTTGAAAAGACCTGCTCAAGGATAGTGCAGTGACCCATAGGCATAATGTGTGGCGAATGACTTAATGAACTGTGCAAGGGTGGCAACTGAATCCAATCCAATCTGTGCTCTCTCTCTCTCTCTTTGTCTCTTTCGCTCTCTCTCTCTCTCTCTCTCTCTCGCTCTCTCGCTCTCTCGCTGTCATGGTTTTGACTGTGCTCTTCCCCCTGTTCCACCTCTCTGACAGGCCTATTAGATGCATATTTGCATATCTCCCTTGGCCCATTTTCCTTGTTCACGGGAGTGTAAAATGGGCTAATAACGCTGTAGGACCTATGTTCAGCACAACTTTATCCTCCGATATCCCACCACCTCCTCCTCCTCTCCTCCTCCTCCTCTCCTCCCTCAGCCCTTCATCATCCTTGCATCCAAGTCACCTCACATCTCCACCAAATCCACACTGGACCCAAATTGGAGGGAAAATGTCATTTTGTATTTTATTTCACTCTGGTATTATCGTAAAGCATATTGCTTTTCCAGGAAGGTCTTTGGGGTGTGACATGTGGAAGTGAACAGTAATAACATTTCTGGGTAATAACTGGTGCTGCTGGTGGTGTCAGGGTACAGAGAGGAAGGAGATTGAAGTCCTGAATGGGATGGGTAATGATGGAATAGGTACGACACCAGTGGAGGCAGAGTCACAGCAGTTGGACCAGACATCTGGTTCCTGAGTTGTGGGCCTTGATTCACTTGGTTGGCATATTGAGACACAACATGCCGTTTCTCTGACGTTTGACTAACATTTGTGTGACATCCGTTCGCGCGTTTTGGGTGCTTGAGGAAACATTCTTTGGTGGCTTATTAGATTTATTAGGGGTTTTGTAGCAACCTCTTTCTGGTGCTTTAACGACTGGAAGAGAGAGATCCGATTGGCTTAATGGATGTTTAACCTCCTGTTGCTGCTCCCGTCGAGGTGGAAAAGGCAAAACGCGTTTTCACTCAACATTTCTTCAACCTGGAAGACTTTGAGATGAACGTGTCAACAGAGACACCGGGGCAGAAGCAGCCACATGTGAAGCAACCACTGCTCAACTAAGATTCATTGTAATGGCTTTGTGTTTTTCCTGATCCTATTTAACCTAGAAATACATATTCTGTAGCGTTTTGAACCATGTTGCTTAGTGACAACTGTAAAGCAGTGTTCAGCTCACACTCGGATTAAGGTTTTGTTGCCATGCAGCAAGCGTACATGGCGTACGACGACACTTTCGCTCTCTCTCTCTCTCTCTCTCTCTCTAGAGACCATTTACGCTGAGCGGAACCTGAGAAATGGTCAAACGATTAGATTCCCTCCTTGTGGGCCAACCCATGGCCAATTAAAAAACCTTAGCAAAAAAAAGAATTCACACACACACACGCACACACATAAAGGACACCATTCAGGGACTACCTCTTCTCTCTTGTTCTGTACAGTAACAGTAGTCTACACCCTTAAGGGAGGAGCCCTTGTGGACAGAGAAGACCTGGGGTCAATTATGGCGTTGTAATGCTTCTAATTGACAAATTTCCGGGCCATTACCCTTCTTTATGTCCTGCTTAACGTTCAGTAATTTGATGAGCCAATGATCATTGGATCATAGTGATGAATGACGCGGCGATGCAGACACAGGTCTCTCTCATTAATTCTGGCCCAGGAAGGTGCTGTCACATCACTGTGTCAACGCAAGGCAGCAGCAGGAGTAAAATAAGTACCTTCATGGTAGTGCCCTTGCCACAAGATTTTAAGGGCTGAGTGGTCTAGGACGGGTTTAAATACTAGGTTTCCCAAAGTGCTTTGAGTCTGAAAAGGTAAGTAGGCTATCAGGACCAATCATTAAATAGTAATACTGTATGTCCAGTGACTCAGAACAACTGTTATGTATAGAGATTGAATTGTTTGGTATGTTTACTTGGCAAGTTAACTGTATTCAACCCCTTGCCTACAGTCAACCTATTATACGCAACACTAATGACACTATATGACTCTGTGGACAAAAGCTAACAATCCACAAACTCACATTCTACATCCTTTCAACGAAAATCTATGCCCATTTCTGAAGCATGTTTTAAAAGCCCTTTGCCACACCTTACCAACCATCCCTTATTTTCAGGGGGAGGGCAAACAGAAAAGAGCAAAGACTAAATTTGCCAAAGTGCATTTGAAAGGCAATGTTAAACGACTGACAGAGCAATGGATGAGGGCGTCAGGAGCCATCAGTCAGGGCTCAGCAAAATGAAGTCAGAGACCTGGCAAACATATACTTACAGCCACTCTGCAACGTCGATGGTTGGAATGGGTCAATTCCCTTTTCAAACTGAAAATTTTTACAAGAAAATAGTTTTCATTGGGAGGGCTACAGCTTGCCAGATGAAGAAATGAAGATATTTTCTCCCTACTTGATGACATTATTAACTTACTTTTTATTTGACTTTTCATTACCTCCTTTGATAACTTCCAAAGTGCAGTACTCGACCCTTTTGAGTCGAGACTAAGTGTTGGTGTCAGTGGGTTTTCTTTTGAACGTCAAAACCACTGACATGTTTGAGACCGAAGTCCACTGCAGTGCACTCTTACCCCTGCGTGAGTGCTCACGTGGGCGCTCTCTCACCACTGGGTGTGCAAACACATTGGCTGGGAAACGGCTGTTGGCTCAGGGGGGAAACTCACTATATGACGGCTGATATTAAGGCTGAAGGCCAAAATGTGAATGTAACATTTTAATACATTTTAAGAACAATTTAGTAACTCTGTCAGGTAATGGTTCTTACTATGAAGATTTGTCTAAAATCGTGTGACATAAAACACAACTTGTCATTCCTTGTCTTAATGGCAGTGTTGTTTGTCATTATATCTCAATATAATAAGCACATATCAGTGAAATTAGACATGAACTTGAACACTTTAATAATTCTGTATCTATTGTACATAGGGCTGGCACAATAATATTATTAACAATAGTCGTATAATCGTATGACCGACAAATGTATGGACAATAACCATGATGTAAGGGGTGCATACTGGCGGCAAAGACGTCAGACGCAGGAGAGCAAAAACTGTGTTTTCAAACGGCACAATTTAATAATAAAAAACACAGGAAAACAGAACAATAAATAAATTGGCACAAAACCCTACGCACACCAGACATAACGTGCACAAGCACTTACAACAAACAATTCCGGACAAGGACATGGGGGAAACAGAGGGTTAAATACACAACATGTAATTGATGGAATTGAAACCAGGTGTGAGGGAAGACAAGACAAAACCAATGGAAAATGAAAGGTGGATCGGCAATGGCTAGAAGGCCGGTGACGTCGACCGCCGAACGCCGTCCGAACCAGGAGAGGGACCGACTTCGGCGGAAGTCGTGACACGTGAACAAAAAAAATATCATAAAACATTCATTTTAGGGGGGAGGGGGGATGTAGATATAGGCCAGTTCACCCAATATCAGATTTTCATTTTTACAAGAGGAGGGTAAAGTTGGTCATAATTTCACGAGCAGAACTGCATGATGGTCAAGAGAACAATCTTCCTTTTCCAAAAGTTCCAAGAGGTCAAAACAATTCATCTTTTTAGAATCGTGGGTGTCACCAAAGCTGTGTTGTATTCATTAAGTATTTTGTATAATTGTTTTTATATTCCTTATGATACATTACATGTGCAAAAAAAAGACAATTAATCATTACCCCAAATATCATAATCATTACAGCCCTAGTTGTATAGTTTTTTTACAGAGATCTCAGAAATGCACTATAACCACCTAACATTTCGTTTCTCACTCTGTTACACCGTCAAAAAACATTCTAATAAAAAATAATTTAACCAAAAGAGTCAGCTTAACTTGATTGGGGGTACCACAGGGTTCAATTCTCGGGCCGACTCTTTTCTCTGTATATATCAATGATGTTGCTCTTGCTGCCGGCGATTCCCTGATCCACCTCTACGCAGACGACACCATTCTGTATACTTCTGGCCCTTCCTTGGACACTGTGCTAACTAACCTCCAAACGAGCTTCAATGCCATACAACACTCCTTCCGTGGCCTCCAACTGCTCTTAAACACTAGTAAAACCAAATGCATGCTTTTCAACCGTTCGCTGCCCGCACCCGCCCGCCCGACTAGCATCACCACCCTGAACAGTTCTGACCTAGAATATGTGGACCACTACAAATACCTAGATGTCTGGCTGGACTGTAAACTCTCCTTCCAGACTCATATTAAACATCTCCAATCCAAAATCAAATCTAGAATCGGCTTTCTATTTCGCAACAAAGCCTCCTTCACTCACGCCGCCAAACTTACCCTAGTGGAACTGACTATCCTACCGATCCTCGACTTCGGCGATGTCATTTACAAAATAGCTTCCAATACTCTACTCAGCAAACTGGATGCAGTCTATCACAGTGCCATCCGTTTTGTTACCAAATAACCTTATACCACCCACCACTGCGACCTGTATGCTCTAGTCGGCTGGCCCTCTATACATATTCGTCGCCAGACCCACTGGCTCCAGGTCATCTATAAGTCTATGCTTGGTAAAGCTCCACCTTATCTCAGTTCACTGGTCACGATAACAACACTCACCCGTAGCACACGTTCCAGCAGGTATATCTCACTGATCATCCCCAAAGCCAACACCTCATTTGGCCGCCTTTCATTCCAGTTTTCTGCTGCCAGTGACTGGAACGAATTGCAAAAATCGCTGAAGTTGGAGACTTTTATTTCCCTCACCAACTTTAAACATCAGCTATCTGAGCAGCTAACCGATCGCTGCAGCTGAACATAGCCCATCTGTACATTGCCCACCCTATCTACCTACCTCATCCCCTTACTGTTTTTATTTGATTTACTTTTCTGCTCTTTTTGCACACCAGTATCTCTACATGCACATCTTCATATGCTCATTTATCACTCCAGTGTTAATCTGCTAAATTGTAATTATTTGCTCCTATGGCCTATTTATTGCCTACCTCCTCATGCCTTTTGCACACACTGTATATAGACTTTCTTTTTTCTACTGTATCGTTGACTTGTTTATTGTGTTATTGGCTTGTTTGTTTACTCCATGTGTAACTCTGTGTTGTTGTCTTGGCCAGGTCGCAGTTGTAAATGAGAAGTTGTTCTCAACTTGCCTACATGGTTAAATAAAGGTGAAATAAAAAATAAAAAAATAACATCAAAATCTATAGGCATATATATACTGTATACTGTCATTAACGTGCTGCTTCAATAATTGCACAGAATACTTATTGGATGCACATTAAGCGTGTCTTGAATTCTAAATAAATCACAGACAGTGTCACCGGCAAAGCACCCACACTCCATCACACCTCCTTTTATGTTGTATTTTTATTTCACATTTATTTAACCAGGTAGGCCAGTTGAGAACAAGTTCTCATTTACAACTGCGACATGGCCAAGATAAAGCATGCTTCACGGTGGGAACCACACATGCAGAGATCATCCGTTCACCTACTCTGCGTCTCATGAAGACACGGAGGTTGGAACCAAAAATCTCACATTTGGACTCATCAGATCAAAGGACAGATTTCCACCGGTCTAATGTCCATTTCTCATGTTTCTTGGCCCACGAAAGTCTATTGTTTTTATTGGTGTCCTTTAATAGTGGTTTCTTTGCAGCAATTCGACCATGAAGGCCTGATTCATGCAGTCTACTCTGAACAGTTGATGCTGAGATGTGTCTGTTACTTGAACTCTGTGAAACATTATTTGGGCTGCAATCTGAGGTTCTGTTAACTATAATGAACTTATCCTCTCAGGGTCTTCCTTTCCTGTGGCGGTCCTCATGAGAGCCAGTTTCATCATAGCGCTTGATGGTTTTTGCGACTGCACTTGAAGAAACTTTCAAAGTTCTTCACTGACCTTCATGTCTTAAAGTAATGATGGACTGTCGTTTCTCTTTTCTTATTTGAGCTGTTCTTGCCATAATATGGTCTTGGGTCTTTTACCAAATAAGGCTATCTTCTGTATACCATCCATACCTTGTCACAACAAAACTGATTGGCTCAAACGCATTAGGAAGGAAAGAAATGACCCAAATTAACTTTTAACAAGGCACAACTGTTAATTGAAATGCATTCCAGGTGACTACCTCATGAGGCTGGTCGAGAGAATGACAAGAGTGTTCAAAGCTGTCATCAAGGCAAAGGATGGCTACTTTGAAGAATCTCAAATATATTTTGTTTTGTGTTACATAATCTTGGTTACTACATGATTCCATGTGTGTTATTTCATAGTTTAGATGTCTTCACTATTATTATACAATGTAGAAAATAGTAAAAATAAAGAAAAACCCTGGAATGAGTACTGTAGGTGTGTTCAAACTTTTGACTGGTACTGTATATGCCAAATTGCTTTCTCAGAAAATCATAATGGATCTGCAACTTTCTCCACAATTGCCTTTCTGCAATTTCTCTTTAGTTGATTTGTTTCCTCACTCAATCAAGGGGCTCTCTGTTTGGATGTGGCCTTTTCAACATTATTGTAGCTATGGCCATTAATAGCTATGGCTATTAATTTGCTATTAAAGTTATGAACTAAATCATCACAAGAGGAAGACAGAATAGGCGATGGTGTATTGTTCATACACTAAATAAAATCTGTAGCAACTTCAGAGGTACGATAGCCCAGTAAAGTCCATAGAGTTCAAAAGATTCATGAATTCAATCGGCTTGGAGTCAGTCTCTTCAACATCAATATTCAACATGAATATTAAAATCGCCCAACACAATGATTTTATCATAGTTCTCAAGGACAATAGACAATAGTTCAGAAAAATCTGTAAAGAAAGTGGGGCATTGCTTTGGTGGCCTATACAGAGCCAGGACTGGTGGCTGACATTTAAACAGTATAGCATGATGATCTAAAGACCCAAAGTCACCAAATGAAATGTCCTTACAGGTGAGAGTATTTGTAAAAATAGAGATTGTCCTCCCACCCATTTCCTCTTTTCCGATAGAGTATAAAAGCTGTAGTCTGGAGGAGGCTTCAAAAAGAGTGGCACTACAGTCTGAAGACAGCCATGTTTCAGTAATTTAGCAGTCTATGGAAACATGTAGCATGCCAGTCATTCCTTCAAACTGCACGCAGACATACAAATTGTATCCATGAGTTCATCGGACTCTGGGTAAGTAGGAAATCTTGCACTGTCCTTTACGTTCAGAGTGACAAGTTACAACATACAGTTGAAGTCGGAAGTTTACATATACTTAGGTTGGAGTCATTAAAACTTGTTTTTCAACCACTCCAAATTTCTTGTTAACAAACTGTAGTTTTGGCAAGTCGGTTAGGACATTTACTTTGTGCATGACACAAGTAATTTTTCCTACAATTGTTTACAGACAGATTATTTCACTTAATTCACTGTATCACAATTCCAGTGGGTCAGAAGTTTACATATACTAAGTTGACTATGCCTTTAAACAGTTCAATTGGAGGTGTACCTGTAGATGTATTTCAAGGCCTACCATCAAACTCAGTGCCTCTTTGCTTGACATCATGGGAAAATCAAAAGAAATCAGCCAAAACCTCAGAAAAAAACTGTAGACCTCCACAAGTCTGGTTCATCCTTGGGAGCAATTTCCAAACGCCTGAAGGTACCACGTTCATCTGTACAAACAATAGTACGCAAGTATAAACACCATGGGACCACGCAGCCGTCATACCGCTCAGGAAGGAGACGCGTTCTGTCTGCTAGAGATGAACGTACTTTGGTGCAGTGCAAATCCATCCTAGAACAACAGCAAAGGACCTTGTGAAGATGCTGGAGGAAACAGGTACACAAGTATCTATGTCCACAGTAAAACAAGTCCTATATCGACATAATCTGAAAGGCCGCTCAGCAAGGAAGAAGTCACTGCTCCAAAACCGGAATAAAAAAGAGACTACAGTTTGCAACTGCACATGGGGAAAATGATGATACTTTTTGGAGAAATGTCCTCTGGTCTGATGACACAACAATAGAACTGTTTGGCCATAATGACCATGGTTATGTTTGGAGGAAAAAGGGGGACGCTTGCAAGCCGAAGAACACCATCCCAACCGTGAAGCACGGGGGGTGGCAGCATCATGTTGTGGGGGTGATTTGCTGCAGGAGGGCCTGGTGCACTTCACAAAATAGATGGCATCATGAGGAAGGACAATTATGTGGATTTATTGAAGAAACATCTCAAGACATCAGTTTGGAAGTTAAAGCTTGGTCGCAAATGGGTCTTCCAAATGGACAATGACCACAAGCATTCTTCCAAAGTTGTGGCAAAATGGCTTAAGGACAACAAAGTCAAGGTATTGGAGTGGCCATCACAAAACCCTGACCTCAATCCTATAGAAAATCTGTGGGCAGAACTGAAAAAGCATGTGCGAGCAAGGAGGCCTAAAAACCTGACTCAGTTACACCAGCTCTGTCAGGAGGAATGGGCCAAAATTCACCCAACTTATTGTGGGAAGCTTGTGGAAGGCTAACCGAAATGTTTGACCCAAGTTAAACAATAAACCAAATCTTAATTGAGTGTATGTAAACTTCTGACCCACTGGAAATGTGATGAAAGAAATAAAAGCTGAAATAAATCATTCTCTCTTCAGACTTCAACTTTGTATTTGTGGCAAACAGAGCGAGAGCGCTGCCACCGCATGCTCCTCATCAGCTCCCTACAGTGCTGCAGTGGCACGCATCAGTTATATTTCCCCTGGACCTCTCCAGCAAAGCGCACCAGACACCACCCCGCTTCCTTTTCCACCTCTGTTCAAAAAATCCTAGGTGAAACACTATTGTGTCTCTTCCTCTATCTCTATCATTGTGTCTCTTTCATTGTTTTTCACAGGCCATGTCCGAAACCTGTCTTGCCTACTACTTACTTAAACTGCAAACTGTGTACTAATCGTACTACGTACTATTTAGAATGTACTGTTTAGTAAAAACAAATGCAGCAAGCAACCAATAACAGCATACTAGGTTAATCCTACTGCGAATGCATCATCTAACTGCTGATTATCAGCTATAGTCACACACACGTGGGTCTCGAAATACCATTATCTTCCTCAATAGTGTGCAGAGAATTCTATTAGATGAAATGCCGAATTGAGTATGACATCCTGGCAATTAAAGCATAATTGTAACGGTTGTCATATAAAGGGGACCAAGGCACAGCGTGTTGAGTGCTCATCTTTACTTTTAATGAAAACACTTAAACAAAGAAAACAAAACGACAGCCAACAGTTCTGTCAGGTTACACTAACAAAACAGAAAACAACTACCCACGAAACCCAAGGGGGAAAAAAAGCTGCCTAAGTATGGCTTCCAATCAGAGACAACGATAGACAGCAGCCTCTGATTGGAAACCATACCCGGCCAAAACATAGAAAACAAAACATAGAATGCCCAACCACCTATCACACCCTGACCTAACTAAACAGAGAAAACACAGCTCTCCTAGGTCAGAGCGTGACAATAATACATTTTTAAAAATTCACATAATATAAAAGTAAATTTTTTCACATACCCAAAATTCCTACTATTTCTTTCCAAATTCTGACAGGATATAGAATGAATGATTCAGGAAAAGTGTCAGTTAGAGTGCTTTCGGAAAGTATTCAGACACCTTGACTTTTTCCACATTTTGTTGCGTTCCAGCCTTATTCTAAAATGGATTCAATTGGGGTTTTTTCCTCATGAATCTACACACAATATTCCAGAATGACAAAGCAAAAACTGTTTTTTGTATTTAAAAATAAAGTATAAAAAAAACCGGAAATATCACATTTACATAAGTATTCAGACCCTTTAGTCAGTACTTTGTTGGAGCACCTTTGGCAGCGATTACAGCCTTGATTCTTCTTTGGTATGATGCTACAAGATTGGCTCACCTGTATTTGGGGAATTTTTCTCATTCTTCTCTGCAGATCCTCTCAATCTCAGTCAGGATGAATGGGTAGCGTCGATGTACAGCTATTTTCAGGTTTATCCAGAGATGTTCGATTGGGTTCAAGTCCGTGCTCTGGCTGGGCCACTCAAGGACATTCAGAGACTTGTCCAGAAGCTACTCCTGAGTTGTCTTGGCTGTGTGCTTAGGGTCGTTGTCCTGTTGGACGGTGAACCTTTGCACCAATCTGAAAAATGTTTGTTTGATATTATGTGACATTTTGAAAATGTATTATGCTGTAATTTGCAGGATGTCATACTAATTTTGGCTTTTCATCTAGTAGAATTTGCTGCACACTATTGAGGAAGACAATGGTATTTCGAGACCCACGTGTGTGTGTGTGTGTGTGTGTGTGTGTGTGTGTGTGTGTGTGTGTGTGTGTGTGTGTGTGTGTGTGTGTGTGTGTGTGACTGCAGCTGATAATCAGCTGAGGGGACACACTCTGAGCGCTCTGGAGCAGGTTTTTATCAAGGATCTCTCTGTACTTTGCTCCGTTCATCTTTCCCTCAATCCTCACTAGTCTCTCAAACCCTGCCACTGAAAAACATCCCCACTGCATGATGCTGCCACAACCATGCTTCACCGTAGGGATGGTGCCAGGTTTCATCCAGATGTGACGCTTAGCATTCAGGCCAAAGAGTTCAATCTTGGTTTCATCAAACCAGAGAATATTGTTTCTCATGGTCTGTGAGTCCTTTAAGTGCCTTTTTGAAAACTCCAAGCTGGCTGTCCTGTGCCTTTTACTGAGGAGTGTCTTCTGCCTGGCCACTCTACCATAAAGGCCTGATTGGTGGAGTACTGCAGAGATGATTTTCCTTCTGTAAGGTTCTCCCATCTCCACAAAGGAAATCTGGAGCTCTGTCAGAGTGACCATCGGGTTCCTGGTCACCTCTCTGACCAAGGCCCTTCTCCGACGATTGCTGTTTGGCCGGGTGGCCAGCTCTAGGAAGAGTCTTGGTGGTTCCAAACGTCTTCCATTTTAGAATGACGGAGGCCAATGTGTTCTTGGGGACCTTCAATGCTGCATACATTTATTGGTACCCTTCCCCAGATCTGTGCCTCGACACAATCCTGTTTCCGAGCTCTACGGACAATTCCTTCGACCGCATGGCTTGATTTTTGCTCTGACATGCACTGTCAACTGTGGGACCGTATATAGACAGGTGTGTGCCTTTCCAAATCATGTCCAATCAATTGAATTTATGACAGATGGAATCCAGTCAAGTTGTAGAAACATCTCTTGGATGATCAATGGAAACAGAACGCACCTAAACTCAATTTCGAGTCTCATAGCAAAGGGTCTGAATACTTACTTAAATAAGGTATTTCTGTTTTACATTTTTTAGTAATTTGCTAAATGTTTTTGCCTTGTCATTATGGGGTATTGTGTGTAGATTGATGAGGAAAAACAATATTTAATCAATTTTAGAATAACGCTGTAACACAACAAAATGTGGGAAAAAGTGAAAGGGTCTGAATCCTTCCCGAATGCACTGTAACCCATGGGAAAGCAAAAGAGGCCTTCGAAGTGTCCAGAATTTCAATCACACCAGTCTACTTAAGAAATTGGAGTAATTAGCCAGCCAGGCTGCCTCAGGGGCAAATCATTGATTATTCAGTGCTAAACAATATCCAATTGGAAGTTCAGATGTCCAATCGAGACATCCAATGTTGAATAAACTACTTTATTATTATTGAAAGGTAATAATTCTGTCAGCAGACATTAAATCTCCTCAAAAAAATATCTAATAAAATGTCAGCTGACAGAATTATTATATTTTATAAGAGAGATACTTCAACTGTTGTTATGACATCCTATAGTGTAGTTTGTGTATTTTACTGCTGTTACTGCCCACGTAATCCACATAATCCCGATCATTACTCAGGATTATTTTATGATCGTTCAAAAATCCTTTGAACATCTTGTCAACAATAACAAGTATCAGTCTAAGCATATGTTTGATATATGCGTACATCTGTTTGATATATGTGTACATGTGTAAAGTCTGGAAATCTATAGATTCCCCACTGCACATTTATCGTAGCTGTTACAGTGTGTGTGTGTGTGTGTGTGTGTGTGTGTGTGTGTGTGTGTGTGTGTGTGTGTTTGCAAGCACATACATTTGCACCCACAAGTGTGTGTGTGTGTGTGTGTGTGTGTGTGTGTGTGTGTGTGTGTGTGTGTGTCTGTGTGTGTGTGTGTGTGTGTGTGTGTGTGTGTGTGTGTGTGCATGTGTGTGTGTGTGCACACGTACTTATGCATGTGAAACGTGCTAATGTGATTCGCAGACATTAACATCCTCCACCTTAAATGATTCAAATGATATGCCTCATGGGACCATGTGCCACAGGCATTAAAACATGAAAAACATTATGGCTGTGTCTGAAATGGCTATATTGACTACATAGTGCACCCATAGGGCTCAGGACAAAAGTAGTGCACTAAGTAGGGAATATGGTGCCACTTTGGATGGAGCCCATAAGACTCATCTACATAGTCTATTAACCGACAAACATGCCGATAAGGATTTTATTGAAAGGTGGCGTTTAATCATGCTGTCTTCATAATCAAACCGTGTGGGAATATGATACATTAACTGTTACATCACAAACACTTGGCACAAATAGCCTGAGCTGCCGAGCTGAAAATTTGAAGTGGCATGGTGTGGTTTGTAAACAGTGACACTTATGAGCAGTGTAAAAATGTAGCCCCCAAAAAATGTCAAACAAATTAATTTCCACCCCGTTCATTTTGCCTCATGGTTTATAAATAAGTCGTTTTTTGGGGGGAGGGTAGAAAGTACCAATTATGGCTGTTGATGAAATTGAATTTCTCTAGTCTGGAACTGTGTGCATTTGACAAACTTCAGTTGAGTGTGCATTCCCCTTACAAATGCACAACTTGTCATCCACAGCCACGGTACTTTGATGATAACAAGACGAGTTTCTCTGCTCACTCTCTTCCTCACGTTCACTTTCACTCACTAATTACCATTTCTTTCTCTCGTTCATTTCCCTCTCATTCCCTCTCTCTCTCTTTGTCTCTCTCTTGCTCTCTCTCTCACACACACACACACACACACACACGAAACCATCCTCTTTCTCTAAACCGCTCCCTACACTCTTTTTGTTCTGTAACCTTACATGTGTGCGTGTGTGGAGGGGGAACTAACTTTACCGGGGGAACAATATGGAATGAGCATCATCCTGTAGGAGAGATGAATGGACGAGAGGTCTGGCGTAACTGCGATCCCCCAATAAAGAATTAGCCAATGACACTGCCTCTTTTTCTGCGGTCCCCCCCCCCCCCCCCCCCCCCCAGTCCCCATCACATCCCTCACACTGATTTGATTGAGAACGCTCTGTGCATACACAAGACCCACGCTCCTCCTCTCCGCAGGGGCATGGTCACGGCTCGCCCAAATAACCATTCATCTCCTCTCGTTCCTGTCTCACCATATATCATCGACTTTAGGCTCATCATTCTTTTACATCAAAGCGGCGCTGCTGTGAGAGGAGGATAGGGAGAGGAGGAAGGAGGGCGGGATGGAGGAATGGAGGGAAGGCAAGGCACTTAACAATCCCCGTCCATGTTCCCACAGAGCAATTAATGTGGTGCCAGAACGACGGCCCACTCCTTTCTCCACAGAAACAAAACCAGGATGGATGAGGGAGAGCAAAGCTGCATAAGTCACTGCCTGCTGCGGCTGCATGGGCTGACTGGGCATTGAGGGAGGGAGAAAGAAAGAGGAGAGAGAGAATGGCTGGGATGGAGAGAGAGAATCAGGGGGAATGCGAGAAAGAGAGAAGGAAAGAGGAGAGAGGGAATGGGGGAATGAGAGAAAAGGAGAAAGACAATGATAGAGTGAAGAAGAACGGCAATAAGCGAGAGAGAGATAGTGAGTGAGAGAGACAGAGAGAGAGACAGAGAGAGGGAGAGAGAGCGAGAGAGAGAGAGAGAGACATGGGTGGAGAAATAGAGAGGGAATGAGAAAAATGCAAAGGAGAACCCTAGACAAACAGAGTTGGAAAGGGCAAGAGTGAGACATGGAGAATTGAGGAGATTGAGAGAACAAAACCAGAGAAAGATAGATTAGGACAGAGTGCCTTTTCTGCAAGCGTTTTTTGAAAATCTCTTTGGTAGCCATTTTATGGGTTTCATTCATTAGCTAGGCGCCACGGAAAAGCCAGGGAGAAATATCACAAGTCACCGAACAATAGCCCAACACCACTTTCCCTCTCCGTTGATATTTTACCAGTGGTGACCTTCTGGAGTCACAGAGCAGATTGTTAATCACAGAGAGAAATATTCACAAACCATTGGGTCTTTTGTTTACGCTTTTGTTGCTTAACCATTAGAATTTCACTGGCTTGGTCTCTGAGTTGGTTGCTGGGAGTTGAAACGTGTCCCTAAACCAGCTCTGACCTATACGCGGAGATACTGTTAGTGAGAAAATGAATTGATTTCATTTTAGAATAAGGCTGTAACGTAACAGAACGTGAAGAAAAAAAAAATCAAGGGGTCTGAAAACCTTCTGAATTCAGTGTACATACTCGCGTTCGAAAAAAAGTCATGAATGTATAGTCTTGCGTGTACTCTATGATTCAAACCATTACAATGTTTTGAAAAGAAACTGTAATAGAAAAAGAATGGCATCTGACATCAGTTCTCCACAGCTGTCAGAGTGAAAATTAATTAGAGCTATTTTAATTGAATGACGTGTAAAGCAATACCTATCACAAAGCATCCTCGTTTTCCCGGGAGCAAAAAAAAAACACATTGTCTAATTATAAGTCACATGTCACTGTCACCTACCTGTGTGACACTGTGATTTAACTCCAATCACAAGCCAGAGCCCTGCACTCAACTGCAGGCCTATCATCATTTGATAGTGTATGTATTTAGGTTAGTGGGTAGATGTTTCCCATACAGTGCATTTGGAAAGTATTCAGACCCCTTGACTTTTTCCACATTTTGTTACCTTACAGCGTTATTCTAAAATGTATGAAATTATTTTTTCCCTCATCAATCTACCCCAATTACCCCATAATGACAAATCGAAAACAGGTTTTTAGCAGTTTTTGCAAATGTATTAAACATAAAAAACAGAAACCTTATTTACATAAGTATTCAGACCCTTTGCTATGAAAGTCAAAATTGAGCTCAGGTGAATCCTGTTTCCATTGATCATCCTTGAGATGTTTCTACAACTTGATTGTAACCCACCTGTCGTATATTCAATTGATTGAACATGATTTGGAAAGGCACACACCTGTCTATATAAGGTCCCACAGCTTAGCAGTGCATGTCAGAGCAAAAACCAAGCCATGAGGTCGAAGGAATTGTCTGTAGAGCTCTGAGACAGGATTGTGTCGAGGCACAGATCTAGGGAAGGGTACCAAAAAATGTCTGCAGCATTGAAAGTCCCCAAGAACACTTGCCTCTATTGTTCTTAAATGAAAGAAGATGGGAACTACCAAGTCTCTTCCTAGAACTTGTCGCCCGGCCAAACTAAGCAATCGGGGGAGAAGGGCCTTGGTCAGGGAGGTGATCAAGAACCCAATGGTCACTCTGACAGAGTTCCAGAGTTCCTCTGTGAAGATGGGAGAACCTTCCAGGCCTTTATGGTAAAGTGGCCAGATGGAAGCCACTCCTCAGTAAAAGGTACATGACTACCCACTTGGACTTTGCCAAAAGGCCCCTAAAGGATTCTCAGACCATGAGAAACAAGATTCTCTGGTTTGATGAAACCAAAATTGAACTCTTTGGCCTGAATGCCAAGTATAACATCTGGAGGAAACCTGGCATAATCCCTACGGTGAAGCATGGTTGTGGCAGCATCATGATGTGGGGATGTTTTTCAGCGGCAGGGACTGGGACACTAGTGAGGATCGAGGGAAAGATGAACGGAGCAAAGTAGAGAGAGATCCTTGATGAAAACCTGCTCCAGAGCGCTCAGGACCTCAGACTGGGGCGAAGGTTCACCTTCCAACAGGACAACGACCCTAAGCACACAGCCAAGATAACGCATGAGTGGTCTCTGAATGTCATTGAGTGACCCAGCCAGAGCCGGTGCTTGAACCCAATCGAACATCTCTGGAGAGACATGGAAAAAGTTGTGCAGCAACCCTCCCCATTCAACCTGACAGAGCTTGAGAGGATCTGTAGAGAAGATTGGGAGAAACTCCCCAAATACAGGTGTGCCAAGCTTGTATCGTCATACCCAAAAAGAGTCGAGGTTGCAATCACTGCCAAAGGTGCTTCAACAAAGTACTGAGTAAAGAGTTTGAATACTTATGTAAATGAAATATTTAAGTTTCTTATTTTTTATACATTTGCAGAAATGTCATTATTGGGTATTGTGTGTAGATTGATGAGGAAAAATTTTTAAATACATTTTTAGAATAAGGCTGTAATGTAACAAAATGTGGAAAAAGTCAAGGGGTCTGAATACTTTCCCAATGCACTGTATAACCACATATCTAAGATAACATGACCTGGAAATGCCATGTAAATACGGTACACTGTATTCCTTGAAATACACTTAAAGTAAATTTGCCCTTTACCACAAATGTAGGATGCCTCTGTTCTGCTGATACAGGGTCAGATACGTTGCATCCCCTAAAGGTTAAGGTTAGGATAAGAGATAGGGTAAGCTGATCCTAGATCAGTGGATAAGGGCAACTTCTGCCTCAAGCATATCATGGACATTCAAGGAGCATGGAAGATGTCCAGGGTATTTCCATGTCATGTCAAAGGGGACTAATATAGCTACTCAAGGGGTATCAGTATTTAAAGGTAGCTCAAGAAGTTTCTCTCCTCTCCAGCAGCTCAGGTTATAACTGTTTTTTTTCTTTCCCTTTTTTGGCCAGTCAGACTAAGGAAGTGTGAATGGTTGTAGATAACGATGCCTTATGAAGAAATGTATTCATAAATACACACTACCTTTCAGGCACAGACCAGGCTGCTGAGATGTATCGCTCAAAGTGAGGAAAAAGTATGAGTGCATTCTGGGTAGGAAGACACTCATAGAAGTCAGCCCAGTTATGCCAATCAACCACAGCCTCACATGAACAGCTATTACTGTGCAGCATGTCAGTGAAGCACCCTGAGCCCATAGCATCGGGTTCCTTGAAGGACGTTTAGGATGGAGAAACAGGGAAGTGGCGTCTCTACCTGCGTAAGGGACAGGGGCGTCCTTGTCCAAGGCCACCAAGGGAGGGTCCAGCAGGACGGTGTCCATGTTCTCCGTGATCACCCCATGGTACGACGTCTCGATCCACGGCTTGTGTTTGTTCACTGTGGAGAAGAAAGAGGAGAATGGGGAGAGAAAGACGTTGTCAGATGATTTTGTGTGGTTTGCCCGATCATGAAAAGGATAGCTAAACAGTACTATCAATAACCATGAAGCTAATATGCATAGACAGCTCTATTTCTTTCTCTAACATACCGAGGCATATGATATCGCTCTCCCCACCAGTATTCATGAGAAACACACTAAATTATTTGATTTTGGGTCCTGGCGACGTTGCTTTTGTTTGGTACAAAAGCTGTTACAAGCCCTTAATCACTGCCCACAGCTAAACAGACTAAAGTACAACTTAAATTGCCCACAGGCAAAGCTCAATTGGGGAGATTCTTTCAATTTAGTTAGCAAATACAGTCAGGTCATCCTTGATAAAGAAAATAAAAAAGACTGTATAAAATAAATTATACAAATACTGAGCTATATTGTATGCTCAAAAAAGTTACAAATATTTTTTTTATACTAATACAATTGCTCAGAGAAAGAGATTTAATTCAACATGTTATACAACAATCTCAAAAAGATAGGGATGAAAATTATTGGTACCCCTGTTTTCAGTACTCCAGCACCCTCCCCTTGCGGCGATAACGACACTCAGACTTTTTCTAAAATGTTTTATGAGATTGGAGAACACATTGGGAGTTCTATACTTCAAGTTAATAATGCCTTTGACCTTAACAAGAGCCCCAGGACCAGTGGAAGCAAAATTGCCCCATAACATCAAAGATCCACTTCCATATTTACAGTAGGTACGAGGTAATTTTCTGCATATGCTTCCGTTGTGCGACGTCAAACCCACCATTGGTATGCGTGGCCAAAGAGCTCTATTTTCATGTCAGAATTTATAACTGTATTCTCCCAGGCACAACAGTTTCTGGAGAACCGTTGACATCTCTATCTGAAGTCACAGACAGTTGTGGCCACTCACTCACTCAGTACCCTGCTGTGTATAAAGTACAGTTCATCTCTGTAGAGCTTCCTCGACTCAAAGGAAACCATTGACCGAGTCCCAATGACACACTGAACTCCTACGCAAGTGCAGACAGAGAGCGAGAGAGATGGAGAGATAGAGCAAAATAATAGGCCATTCAATCCACCAGGAGATTACTTTTAGATTTAATGACCTCAAAACGCACCACGCAAATACGCTGACCGTGTAAACGAAAAGCTTTTCAAACTTTTAGTTCAGAGACACACACGCACACGCGTTGTGTATTCACACACATACAGTACACTCACACACGCGATCATGTACATGCACACTAGAGTGCACACACACACACAAAATCTCTTCTGAAAAAGTTATCTGGAAGTTTTGTGCCCGTTTGACCTTTCAATCTGAGGAAAAGGAACCGTTTTCTTCATTCTAATGAGCAGATGACATGTCCAGCTGGCACTTTTCACCCCACTCCTAAACATTCTGGTCTCAATTTCGATGTGGCTTTATCCTCTACGGGATCGGTGTCCCTCCACCGGGATGGTTGAGCTAATGTGCACTAATGTGATTAGCATGAGGTTGTAAGTAACAAGAACATTTCCCAGGGCATAGACATATCTTATATGGGCAGAAATCTTAAATTCTTGTTAATCTAACTGCACTGTCCAATTTACAGTAGCTATTACAGTGAAAAAATACCATGCTATTGTTTGAGGAGAGTGCACAACAACAAAAAAACGTATTACGGCAACTGGTTTGATACATTCACCTCTGAAGGTAAATAATGTACTTACATTCAGTAATCTTGCTCTGATGTGTCATCCGGAGGGTCCCAGAGATAAAATGTAGCATAGTTTTGTTTGATAAAATACATTTTTATATTCAAATGTCAGAACTGGGGTCTACAATTTGAACCCCTGCTGTTTATGGAAATTTGTCTTTATGCTCACAACCCAACCCAACCGAGACAGAGACACATACATACCACGAGGGGCTGGAAGCAATTGGTCAGCCGCAGTGCAGCGCTCAAGTGAGCCGGCAATCCTCCTATTGCCGGCTCACTCTGCACCAAATTTTCCAGTCTGAGCTGGAACTGCTTCTCTAACCACTAGGTTACTTGCCACAAGTAACATGTTGGTAATTGACGTGTTGCTAATCAATAGGGAGGGGAGTCCCCTAAGTCTATTCATGGGTTGCACCTCTTGTCACTTGGTTGCGTCATTGCAATTGTTATCAACGTTCTACAGATGCTGCAGCATATTGATGTCCGAATGATGGTTATTGCTCAGTCATTCTGAACGGGGGCTAACGGCTGTTTTGTCAAAATGACACTATAGTGGCATGGAAATTCGATGACACTGCATCATGGGAGATGAAATGCACAATGGGAATCATAGCATGCTGTAGACCAGGGGTTCTAAAACGTTTTCAGCCTGGGACCCAAATTAGAAATTCTGTGTTTTCCGGAGACCCAAGCTTATGAAAACATGCAAATATACGTAAATATCGGTAAATGTCATTGCCCTTATGCATAAAACAAATTCAATATAGACAAATAACAATGAAATACCCATATAAATACAGTTGTAAGTTTACATACACTTGTTTTTCAACCACTCCACAAATTTCTTGTTAACAAACTATAGTTTTGGCAAGTTGGTTAGGACATCTACTTTGTGCATGACTCAAGTCATTTTGTATTTGTTTACAGACAGATAATTTCACTTATAATTCACTGTATCACAATTCCAGTAGGTCAGAAGTTTACATACACTAAGTTGACTGTGCCTTTAAACAGCTTGGAAAATTCCAGAAAATTATGTCATGGCTTTAGAAGCTTCTGATAGGCTAATTGACATCATTTGAGTCAATTGGAGGTGTACCTGTGGATATATTTCAAGGCCTACCTTCAAACTCAGTGCCTCTTTGCTTGACATCATGGGAAAATCAAAATAAATCAGCCAAGACCTCAGAAAAATAATTGTAGACCTCCACAAGTCTGGTTCATCCTTGGGAGCAATTTCCAAACGCCTGAAGGTACCACGTTCATCTGTACAAACAATAGTACGCAAGTATAAACACCATCTGACCACGCAGCCATCATACCGCTCCGGAAGGAGATGCGTTCTGTCTCCTAGAGATTAATGTACTTTGGTGCAAAAAGTGCAAATCAATCCCAGAACAACAGCAAAGGACTTGTGAAGATGCTGGAGGAAACGGGAACAAAAGTATCTATATCAACAGTAAAATGAGTCCTATATCGACATAACCTGAAAAGCCGCTCAGCGGTGGTGAAAGTGGTGATCCTAACTGACCTAAGACAGGGAATTATTGCTAGGATTAAATGTCAGGAATTGTGAAAAACTGAGTTTAAATGTATTTGGCTAAGGTGTATGTAAACTTCCGACAAATATTTTTATTTGTAATTTGGGAGAAATGTTGTCAGTAGTATATAGAATAAAACAGAAATCTGCATTTTACCCAAACACATAGTGAAACCAGAGAAACTGATCATTTTGCAGTGGTCTCTTAATTTTTTCCAGAGCTGTATATATATTCTGAACCGGAACAAACAGATTGATCACATCACACCGTTGTAGACCAGAACACACACACACACACACACACACACACACACACACACACACACACACACACACACACACACACAGTCCTAATGAGAGGTGTATGACTGGTTGAAGTTTTCAACAAGCAGGTCTATTCTGGGCTCAGGTTTTGACAGTACCACACTGAGGTCATGCTCAGCAGGGAGTCTGTTTCTGTACTTGTTTTTTAAGTATGCCAGAGTTGAGAACCCTGACTTGCATAGGTATGTGGTGCCAAACTGGATCAGAACATCTACTGCTTTCTCAGCCAGGCAGGAGACCACTTCCTGCTGTAGATGAGAAACCCAGAACTGTGTGAGTGTGTTTGCCTCAAAAAGCATCTTGCTTCAATCAGTTTATTCCAGTTCAGAATTTAAATTATTACTTGTATTTTAACAGCAACAGTTCCAACCTAGACTTGTTTTCAACAATTTCTATAGTAAGATGTACAGTAGGCCTGATAATTTTTTATCTTAATCTCTACTGTTCTTAGGGTTGCACTATCAGTAGCTAGCTAGCTTGCTTTGGCTAAAGTTAGCTAGCATATTAGCTGTGTACAAGGGGATTGTTTGAAAGAGAAACTCACATCGACAACTATGAGAGATAGTACTCCCTTATTCCTGCTTATCATCACCTGTTAGCTGTCGTTCTGCCCCTCAGCAAGGCAGTTAACCTACTGTTCCTGGGTTAAATGCGGAAGACACATTTCAGTTGAATGCATTCAGTTGTGCAACTGACTAGGTATCCCCCTTCCCCTTTTCCTTAAAATGACAACAATGCCTTCCTAGCTGACTTCCACTTCCACTGTCGAAGCACTGTTTCCTGAAGCATTCTGCCCTGTTCTGAATAACTCCCTGGGTTTACCGTCATGCTGTTGATGTTTGGTCAGGACGTGTCGTTATAATTTGCTCGCTTTGAGAGACTCATTACTAATCACTTCCCCACACAAAACACATTGTGGGCGCTCTTCAATATTTCTCAAAGTTTGTATTAAGCCAAGTGAGAGAAACTCATCGCTGTATTTGCATTTCATTTTAACTGAAATCAGTCATAACTTGTGGCTAGCTTGAGTCCATTCGACGACAGCAGGGATTAATGCCGAGTGGGAATGACAAGTCAGTGGCTGACAGCACATAATATGCTGCTGAACAACAGCACTGCAGTGTGTGGGTCGTGGAGGGATCTTTAAGAAAACTGCAGAAAAAAGATCTGGTAAACCGCGAAGCACACAGGCATCTCCCACCCACTCGCGCAGCTGTCAAACTGATCGGAGACACTGCTACTAAGCAGACAGCGCATCGAACGGAGAGTGCAGTTGCACTTGGACAAATCAATTCCAGATATTAATTAAATAATAATAAATTTACTCTGATAAGTCGTGACCAACCATTAACAGGAAGTGGGTCGCGACCCATACTTTAAGAAAGGCTGCTGTAGACAAAGGCAATACAGAAGCTTCAAAATGAGAAAAAAAAGGAATGTGCAGTATTACTAACAAAAAAGATGAAACGTCAAAATGTGTATCAAATCTTACAGTAGTGCATACATACTATCATCAAAATAACTGGTGGCAGAATTATCCGTTAATATTGAATATTTTGAGAACACCTTCTGGATTGTTTGTGTTTGACATTAAGGGAATGTTCTCTTGGAAACTCCTTGCACGTCACTGGAACATTCCTATGAAAACGTTAGGTAATGACCTAATGCGACTCTTAAGGGAACATTCTTTAAAGTTGTGGGAACATTTGTTGTTAGCTGGGATTACTCTGTTACCGTGAAATTGTCCTGTACAGACAGACACAGCATAGTCAGAGTGTGCTGCAGCAGAGTGGATGGCTCATCTCAGACTGGGACATCAGTGGAAAGTTTGCGGTCATTTCGTTCCACAAACGGGTGAAGTTTCCCAAAGATACAGTAAAAGGTTTGTGTCTGGTTTTGATGGGAGCATTCTTGTAGCATGACTCAAGGGTATGATGTGAAAAGTAGCAAGCTTAAATATTTCAGTCAAGAGCATACCCAACAGCCACCATGGTTCTGACAGTAACATCCTATTCTGACAGACCATATCCACACCACATGCACACTGACACAATGTTGCAGTGCATCTTCAGCTAGTCCTAAAGTAAGTTCTATGGGTGGCGATTTCAATTTGTGGCTGAAACTCTTATGTTCATCATATTGCATGTTAGCGCACTAACTCTCCAAACAGAGAGAGAGAGAGAGAGAGAGAGAGAGAGAGAGAGAGAGAGAGAGAGAGAGAGAGAGAGAGCAAAAGGTGTGGGGGAAGGTAGTGAGAGAGACTTTTGATGCTCTTTCTTCCAATAATAAGTACTAATGATTATGTAACCGATGTGAAATGGCTAGTTAGTTAGCGGTGGTGCGCGCTAATAGCGTTTCAATCGGTGACGTCACTCGCTCTGAGACTTGAAGTAGGGTTTCCCCTTGCGTTGCAAGGGCCGCGGCTTTTGTGGCGCGATGGGTAATGATGCTTCGTGGGGTGTCAGTTGTTGATGTGTGCAAGGGTCCCTGGTTCGAGCCCGGGTTGGGGCGAAGAGAGGGACGGAACCTACACTGTTACAATTACAAAATACTCAACGTCCTCAAACCCAACCCCCCCCCCCACTAAACCGCATAAAAACATAAACATACAAAAACATCAAAAATTCCCTCACAATCTCATTACCAGTAGGAGAGAAAGAGAGAGAGAGAAAGAGAGAAAGAAAAAAAGAGAGAGAGTGAGAAGAAAATGACTGAGCAATACAGACACAGCATTCTGCTGGGAACAGTATCTTGTTTTTGTAGACTTCATTATTTATCCAGCAACCCCCCAAAAATTACATTATATCCACGTTTTAAGTGTATCTAATAAAACCCCGTCAAGCATTGGGGAAGGGAACAGAGCGTGTGCAAATCTGCGCTGCGCTGCGACCTCCCCGTGCCCTCATATAATGAAAGTTCCAGTCAGCATTCCAACTGGTAATTAAAACTGAAGACACACAACGCGAGATCACCAGGATGGATGGAGAATTTTACAGTGTTTCCCTGGAATGATGCAACACTCTATTAATCTGTGACCAGATGACACCCTGCTGTAATGTTGGGCTTCGTAACCTGGCAACATGGGATCAGGACATGTACATAAGAGAGAAGGGGGAGAGAGGGGAAGAGACAGGGGAAAAGGATGGAGGGAGAGACAGTGAGGACGGAGAGAAGAGGGATGGAGAAAGAGGGAAAATGGGTGGAGTAGCGAGAGAGATGGAGAGAAACAGAAAGAGGGAGAGAGGATTTGTTTTGGGATAATTGCATTGTCTAATTACATTTCCCTTATACCTTTGCATACTATTTAAACTTTGTGCATCATGCTGATCAACAAACGCAACCTTTCCAGGGTATAACAATGAATCTGTAATTAAGACTTAATACAAAGAAATCAATGGTTTATTGCAGTCTGCTATGAAGGAAACAGTGTTTATTATTGCCTTTGGGCAATGCCATTTAAATCGTTGGTGTCTCACAGCTACAGGTACATTTAACGGAATAGTTCCTGATTTTGGCAATGAAGCATATTATCTACTTCCCCAGAGTCAGATGAACTCGTCGATACTATTTTTATGTATCTGTGTCTAGTGAAGGAAGGTAGAAGTCGTTTTGCGAGACAATGCTAACTAGAGTTAGCATAATGAATGGAAGTCTACAGGAACAGTTAGCATGCTAGCTGTTCCCATAGATTTCCAAGCATTGTGTTAACACTAGTTAGCAATTGCACTAACGCTACTTACCATCTTCCTTCAAACTGCAGTCAGATACATAAAAATGGTATCCATGAGTTCATCTCACTCTGGAGATGCATGATTCTGAGCTGTAGCGAAATAACTCCCACACTTGATCTCACCTCCAACCACTGGGAATAGAGATGTACTCTTGAATGCAACACATTGCACAGTGATATGCATAAGGGAACACGGATTATGGCACTGTCGATTAAGCTGTTAGCCTCAGGGTGCCCATTAGTATATGTGAGCTACCTAGCTAGCTACACTGAGTGAGATCACACACTTAGTCTGATCGCCTAAGGGCATACAATCCCCCATATACAGTAACCGTTGCAGGACTAGAACAGTTATGAAATGTCACTCAAGCAGAATTCATGATGAGAAAACTTTGATTCAACATTCTCACAACACCTAAAAGATCCATTGCCAAGTGTGACTTTTGTCAGATGCCAGTGTTGTAGTACTCGAGACCGGTCTCGAGACCACATATTGAGTGTCTCAGTCTTGTCTCTGTGTCAGATACATTTTTACTCGGTCTTGACTCGGTCTCAGACAGTGAGGACTTGTAATTTCTTCCCGAGACCAGTGGGGTAAAAAACTCATAATTAGGGGCCTCCCGAGTGGCGCAGCGGTCTAAGGCACTGCATCGCAGTGTTCTGTTTCACAACCGGCCGTGATCGGGAGTCCCATAGAGCAACACACAATTAGCCCAGTGTCACCTGGGTTCGGGGAAGGTTTGGCCAGGGGGGGGGGCTTTACTTGGCTCATCGTGCTCTAGCAACTCCATGTGGTAGGCCGGGCGCCTGCAGGCTGACCCCGGTCGCCAGTTGAACTGTGTTTCCTCCGACACAATAGTTCGGCTGGCTTCCAGATTATGAGGGCAGGTGTTAAGAAGCGCAGTTCGGCGGGTCATGTTTCGAGAAAACACATGACTCGACCTTTGTCTCCCGTGCCCGTTGAGGAGTTGCAGCGAGATCAAAATTGGGGAGAAAAAGGGGTTAAAATATAAACTAATTTACTCCAGCTTCCATTCAGTCAGTGCATAAAAGCTCTTCGCCAGGCCAAATAGATACACTCCTTTCTTAAAACATGAATATCTTGTGGCCTATTGAATCCTGGGATTCCTACTTTACTCATAACATTACTGTCCTTTATTTCCTTTGAAAAATATCCTCAAATATCCTTAGTCTCAGACCATGAGAAACAAGATTTTCTGGTCTGATGAAACCAAGATTGAAATCTTTGGCCTGAATGCCAAGCGTCATGTCTGGAGAAAATCTGGCACCATCCCTGTAGTGAATCATGGTGGTGGCAGCATCATGCTGTGGGGATGTTGTTTAGCAGCAGGGACTGGGATACTAGTCAGGATCGAGGCAAAGATGAACGGAGCAAAGTACAGAGAGATCCTTGATGAAACCCTGCTCCAGATTGCTCAGGACCTCAGACTGGGGCGAAGGTTCACCTTCCAACAGGACAATGATCCTAAGCACACAGCCAAGACAATGCAGGAGTGGCTCTGGAACAAGCCTTTGAATGTCCTTCAGTGGCCTGGCCAAAGCCTGGACTTGAACCTGATCAAACATATCTGGAGAGACCTGAAAATAGCTGTGCAGCGACGCTCCCCATCCAACCCGGCAGAGATTGAGAGGATCTGCAGAGAAGAATGGGAGAAACTTCCCAAATATAGGTGTGCCAAGCTTGTAGCGTCATACCCAAGAAGACTCAAGGCTGTAATCGCTGCCAAAGGTGCTTCAACAAAGTACTGAGTAAAGGGTCTGAATACTTATTTAAATGTGATATTTCTGTTTTACATTTTTTCTAAATTAGCAAAAATGTCTAAAAACTGTTTTGGCTTTGTCATTATGGGGTATTGTGTATAGATTGATGAGGGAAAATCCTTAGAATAAGGATGTAACCTAACAAAATGTGGAAAAAGTCAAGGGGTTTGAATACTTTCCGAAGGCACTGTCAGAAACAGGTGTGGCTGAAATAGCCAAATCCACTAAGCTTTTAATTTTTTTATTTCACCTTTATTTAACCAGGTAGGTAAGTTGAGAAAGTTCTCATTTACAACTGCGACCTGGCCAAGATAAAGCAAAGCAGTGCGACAAAAACAACAGAGTTACACATGGGATAAACAATTGTACAGTCAATAACACAATAGAAAAATCTGTATACAGTGTGTGCAAATGAAGTAAGGAGGTAAGACAATAAATAGGCCAATAGTGGAGAAGTAATTACAATTTAGCAATTTACACTGGAGTGATATATGTGCAGATGAGGATGTGCAGGTAGAAATACTGGTGTGCAAAAGAGCAGAAAAACAAAAACAAATATGGGGATGAGGTAGGTAGTTGGTTGGATGGGCTATTTACATATGGGCTGTGTACAGCTGCAGCCATCGGTAAGCTGCTCTGACAGCTGACGCTTAAAGTTGGTGAGGGACATATAAGTCTCCAACTTCAGTGATTTTTGCAATTCATTCCAGTCATTGGCAGCAGAGAACTGTAAGGAAAGACAGCCAAAGGAGGTGTTGGCTTTGGGGGTGACCAGTGAAATATACCTGCTGGAGCGCGTGGGTGTTGCTATGGTGACCAGTGAGCTGAGCTGAGATAAGGCGGAGCTTTATCTAGCAAGGACTTATAGATGACCTGGAGCCAGTGGGTTTGACGACGAATATGTAATGAGGACCAGCCAACGAGAGCATACAGGTCGCAGTGGTGGGTAGTATATGGGGTTTTGGTGACAAAATGGATGACGCTGTGATAGACTGCATCCAATTTGCTGAGTAGAGTGTTGGAGGCTATTTTGTAAATGACATCGCCGAAGTTATGGATCGGTAGGATAGTCAGTTTTACGAGGGTATGTTTGGCAGCATGAGTGAAGGAGGCTTTGTTGTGAAATAGGAAGCCGATTCAATATTTAATTTTGGATTGGAGATGCTTAATGTGAGTCTGGAAGGAGAGTTTACAGTCTAACCAGACACCTAGGTATTTATAGTTGTCCACATATTCTAGGTCAGAACCGTCCAGAGTAGTGATGCTAGTCGGGAAGGCGGGTGCGGGCAGCGATCGGTTGAAGAGCATGCATTTTGTTTATCTAGCATTTAAGAGCTGTTGGAGGCCACGGAAGGAGTGTTGTCTGGCGTTGAAGCTCGTTTGGAGGTTTGTTAACACGGTGTCCAAAGAAGGGCCAGATGTATACAGAACGGTGTTGTCTGCGTAGAGATGGATCAAAGAATCACCCGCAGCAAGACCGACATCATTGATATATATAGAGAAAAGTCAGCCCGAGTTGAAGGGGTGTCCACATACTTTTGTGTCTATAGTGTACCAGTGCACTGGGCCAATGGTGTAGTGGAGGCTATACCCACTTTTTTCAGTGGGCATTGCATATACTCACTTCTCAATCCCTTTTGTTGCGTATCAAAGTAGTGTAGTGAAGGTATACAATTTATTAATATGTAGTACAATAGAGAAATCATGCACAAAGTAGCATACATAATCGCAAAGCATGGAATATAAGCAGAAATATATTCACATGCGCTCAGCACCCATAGTGTCACGTCTGCTCCTGCTCCTCCCCTCCGGCGTACGACGTCGCCAGAATACTAATCACCGGTCCTGGGATTCATCATTACGCACACCTGGCACTAATTATTACGTGCACCTGTGAATCATTATGATTCACACCTGGACTCCATTACCTTCATTATTTCCTCCCCTTTACTTTTCACTCTCCCATGTTCACTCACTAGTTGGTATTGTTCTTGTGTATCGGCGTACTGCCTTATGTTAGTGTCGTGTTCTTGGTTTTGTTGTTTTATTAAAACATTTCACCTGCTTCCGACTCACCGCCCCATCATTACAGAATACCAACTCAAAAGATGGAAGCAGCAGGACAACTGGACATCTCTCAGACGATCAATGAACAAGGTGACCTTCTTCGTCAACACCATGATCATTTGGCTCAACTGGGGACGGCCATGGAAGATGTTCTCTGCCGTCTACGTCTCTACAGCGGAGGATATTCTAGAGCCAGTCTACCCAACGTGTAAGCACACCAGCCCATTCAGCAACCCGCTCAGGTCAGCGATGCCGTCTATCCCTCCCGGTGAAATATGACAGCACTCCATCCAAATGCCCTGGCTTCCTCCATCAGTGCTCCCTCTATTTTGCACATCAGATGGGAGACCCCACCACCGAGATGTCTAAGATTGCCATGGTTATTTCTCTGCTCACTGGACATGCATTGGAATGGGTAACGGCCGTCTGGGAGAGAAGAGGAGCACGAGTCTTATGAGGAGTTCATGGCTCTGTTTAAATGTATTTTCGATCATCCCGTGGAGGGCAGAGAGGGAGGTGAGCTCCAGCAGGGGAATCAGACGGCTGCTGAGTATGCTACTTTCCTTCCGGACAGTAGAAGCTTCCAGTGGATGGAATGAGCTGGCGCTCAGCATGTTATTTAGAAGAGGTCTGCACGAGGAGGTCCAGACGGAACTGGCCTGCCGAGATGACAACCTCACTCTGGACGCACTCATTGTGATGGTCATCAGTCTGAATGACCTCTTCTGGGAGCGTCAGTATCTTCATCACTTCTCTCCCTCCTTTGGCGAGTGTTCGGGATCAGAGCCTGGACCCATGGAGGTAGGGGGTCACACGCCTTCTCGCTGCAGATTGACGCAGACGGATACAGCTGGGGCTCAGTCTGTACTGTGGCCAGGGAGGACACAAGCGCCAACGGTGTCCGTTACTTCAGAATCCGGGATCCACTAGAGCGGAGGGACCGTCACATGATATTACATCCCCTGGACTAAGAGTCTGTATTCCATCTACTGCTCTTCCTGTTTTTATTTTTTATTTTTAGTATTTTTAGTACCATCACTCTGGCTGACTGTCCCTCATCTCCTGTGTCTACAGCTTTAGTGGATTCCGGCGCCGTGGGGAGCTTTATGGATCAGAACCTTGCCTCTCTTACTACCCACCTTCTCTCCTTTTCAGGTTCAAGGTCTCGACTGTTGGCCTCCAGGATTTGGAACCATCACCCAACCCCTCACCCTCACTGTGGAGCCCAATCACCAGGAAAACATTCCCTTCATCACCAGTTCACAAGATCATATTCGGCCTACCTTGGCTTCAGCGCCATAACCCTACCATCTCATGGTCGAGGATGAGCATCACTGACTGGTCACCTGAATGCCGGAATACCTGATTTTCTGGGACTGTGCCATTGACCTGTTTTCCGGTGCTACCCTTCCGCGCAGACCCATCTACCCTCTGTCGGTGTCTGAGACCCAGGCCATGGAGGACTACATTCAAGAGGTGCTCCAACAGGGTTTCATCCGCAGGTCCACATCCCCTGCGTCGACTGGTTTCTTCTTCATGGCCAAGAAGGCGTGAGAATTACGCCTTGTATCGATTACTGTAGACTCAATGACATCACCACAAAGTATCGGTACCCTCACTCGCTGGTGCCATCGAGCAGCTACGCGGGGCCCGGTTCTTCTCATTAGCATCCGGGAGGGGGATGAGTGGAAGACGGGATTCAGCACAATGTCTGATCACTATGAATACTTGATTATGCCCTTTGGCTTAACCAATGCTCCATCAGTGTTCCAGGCATTTGTCAACTAGGTGTTCAGGGACATGGTCGGATGTCAGGTGATTGTGTACATCGATGACATCCTGATCTTCTCGACCAACCTGGAAGTTCACATCACTCACGTTCGAGCAGTCCTGGAACACCTCTTCGCTAACCACCAGTTTGTCAAGGTGGAGAAGTGCCAATTCCACCAGAGGTCTCTCTCCTTCTTGGGCTACCAAATCAGCCCGCAGGGAATGAGGATGGAGGACAAGAAGGTAGATGCGGTAACAATGGTTTTTGGGGTTCGCCAACTTTACCTCCGCTTCATCAGGAACTTCAACGCCATCGCCACCCCTCTCACGTCCCTCAAGGGTGGGCCTCATAGGTTGGTTTGGTCTCCAGCAGCCGATGAGGCCTTTCGTCTCAAGTGGCATTTCACCTCTGCCCCCTTGCTAAAACACCCAGATCCCACGCTACCTTTTTGTGGTTGAGGTAGACGCGGTGGGTGTGTGAGCAGTTTTGTCACAAAGACAGGGGGACCCACTAAAATTGTATCCTTGTGCTTTCTTCAAGAAACTGTCCCCCGCAGAGAGGAATTACGATGTCAGCGATCGGGAGCACTTGGCGATGAAGTTGGTATTAGAGGAGTGGAAACACTGGCTGGAGGGTGCCAAGGAACCATTTGTCATCCTCACCGACCATCGGAACCTTGAGTACATACAAACAGTGGGTTGACTGAATCCGCGCCAAGCCAGATGGGCCCTCTTCTTCACCAGGTTTGACTTCACGCTGACCTATCACCCAGGTTCTAAGAACATCAAGGCCGATGCCCTGTCCCGTATCTACGATTCGCGAGATGCTCCTGTCCAGAGGGCACCCATAATCCCATCCTCCCACGTTGTGGGTCCATTGGTTTGGGATGTAGATGTGGACATCCGCCAGGCTCTAGAGGGAGCCTGCACCCCGAAATTGTCCTCCCGCGCGCATCTACATTCCCACAGGGATAAGGGATCGGCTGCTGACCTGGGCACACACAGCTGTCGTCACTGGACATCCAGGTCTTTCTTGCACCATCCATTCCTTCACTGTGAAATACTGGTGGCCCACCTTGGTGCAGGATGTTTCGCAGTATGTCAACTCCTGTTCCGTGTGTGCTCAAACGAAGTCCCCCCCCCCCCCCCGGAATGCTCCTGCCGCTTCCCATGCCTCAGCGACCTTGGTCCCATCTATCCATTGACTTTGTTACTGATCTTCCCCCTTCTGATGGTTTCACCACCATTTTGGTGGTAGTGGATAGATTCTCCAAGTCATGTCGCTTGATCCCTCTTCCTGGTCTTCCCACTGCTCTCCAGGGCGCTGAGGCACTCTTCCAGCAGGTCTTCCAGCATTATGGCCTTCCGGAGGACATCATGGCCTCCAATTCACATCCCGAGTATTGAGGACCTTCTTGGAGAAGCTCAGAGTCATGGTTAGCCTCACATCCGGGTATCGGCCTCACTCTAACGTCCAGGTGGAGAAGATGAATCAGGAGCTGGACAGGTTCCTGAGGAGTCACTGTCAGCACCTGCAGGGTGAGTGGGCACGTTTCCTTCCTTGGGCAGAGTACGCCCAGAACTCTACGTCACTCCTCCACTGGGTTGACCCCCTTCCAGTATGTTCTGGGTTTCCAGTCGGCCCTGGATCCCGGGCCAGACCGCGGAACCTGCGGTAGATGAGTGGTTCCGGCGTGCAGCGGAGGTGCGGAATAATGCGCACATGAGACTCCAGCGCGCTGTCCAGTGTCAGAAGGAGCAGGCAGACCGTCACCGCAGTGAAACCCCTGTGTTTCATCCTGGGGATCTTGTCTGGCTCTCTACCAGAAACCTCCCACTCTGCCTGCCCTGCAAGAAACTGAGTCCCCGGTTTGTGAGACCATTCAAGGTTCTCCGGCGGGTCAATGAGGTGACATACAGGTTACTATTACCCAGTCACTACCGTATCTCACCCTCTTCATGTCTCCCTTCTAAAGCCAGTGGTTCCTGGTCCCCCTAGCTGATGCTGTCCCCCACAACACACCCCCACTGGACATCGAGGGCGGGGGCCTGGCATACTCTGTCAGATCCCTACTGGACTCCCGACGTTGTGGGTCCTGGGACCACCGGTCCTGGGATTCATCATTACGCACACCTGTGAATCATGATTCACAACTGGACTCCATTATCTTCATCGTTTCTTCCCCTTTATGTCACCAGTTGGTATTGTTCTTGTGTATAGGCGTACTGCCTTATGTTAGTGTTGTGTTCTTGGTTTTGTTTTATTAAAATGTTTCACCTGCTTCCGACTCACCGCCCCATCATTATACATAGTCTAGTTCCTGCGGGAATATAATCTGCGGGCAGCAAGGGCACGCAGATCTCAAATGGTTGTAGCATGGCGCAGCTCACACAATGACATCGGTAGGTAAGACATTTCAACTTATGATATCTACCGGTAAATCCTAAGGCAACAATGGGTATGCAAACCAGGTATTGATAAATTTTGGTCCTTAGTCTTGCTAAGAAGGCTATTTGTGATGTGCAATCCAGTCATGTGCTGTTTGCATGAACATTTCTAAAGGCTTTCCCCAAGAAACGCTCCAATTAAATGTTGACTGCAAAGTAGGCCGACCTGACAGAATGATTTCTATCAATGGGGAGGGCATTTGTTTTGCTCAATTGAAAAAAGGGCAACTACACCCTCAAATATACACTAACATTCAAAAGTTTGGGGTCACTTAGAATTTCCCTGTTATTGAAACACTTGTTAATTGAAATAACATCAAATTGATCAGAAATACAGTGACATTGTTAATGTTGCACATGACGATTGTAGCTGGAAATGGCTACTTTTAAATGGAATATGTACAGAGGCCCATTATCAGCAACCATCACTCCTGTGTTCCAATGGCATGTTGTTAGCTAATCCAAGTTTATCATTGTAAAAGGCTAATTGAGCCTTACACCCTTTTGCAATTATGTTAGCACAGCTGAAAACTGTTGTGCTGATTAAAGAAGCAATTAAACTGGCCTTCTTTAAACTAGTTGAGTATCTGGAGCATCAGAATTTGTGGGTTCAAAATGGCCAGAAACAGAACTTTCTTCTGAAACTTGTCAGTCTGTTCTTGTTCTGAGAAATGAAGGCTATACCGTGCGAAAAATTGCCAAGAAACTGAAGATCTCGTACAACGCTGTGTATTACTCCCTTCACAGAAATCGCAAACTGGCTCTAAACAGAATAGAAAGAGAAGTGGGAGACCCCAGTGGACTAGTGAGCAAGAGGACAAGTACATTAGTGTTTAGTTTGAGAAACAGACACCTCACAAGTCCTCAACTGGCAGCTTCATTAAATAGTACCCGCAAAACACCAGTCTCAACGTCAAAAGTGAAACGGCGACTCCGGGATGCTGGCCTTCTAGATATTTAGTGTACTTCACAAAGTTTAATGATGGAAGTACCAGCCCAAACTATACGCAAGTATACAAACTCTAGTGCAGGATTGACCAGTAAATCACAGAATACAGAACGTAAGGATAAGCAAACCGTGCGCTTCCCATAATCTGTTCTTGACTTGTGGACTGTGAAGAGACCTCTGGTGGAGTGTCTTGTGGAGTATACATGGATGTCCGAGCTGTGTGCTAGTAGTTTAAACAGACACCTCGGTGCATTCAGCATGTCAACACTTCTTACAAAAACAAGTAGTGATGAAGTCAATCTCTCCTCCACTTTGAGCCATGACAGATGTACATGCATATTATTAATGTTAGCTCTCCGTATACATTTCAGGGCCAGCCGTGCTTCCCTGTTCTGAGCCAATTGTAATTTTCCGAGGTCGCTCTTTGTGACCTGCCTTGTTGATAGTGCTGTTAATAAAAGCAGAGCAGCGCTATATTTTGGACAGACTTCTCCCCATCTTAGATACAGTTGTATCAACATGTTTTGACCATGACAGTTTACAATCCAGGGTTACTCCAAGCAGTTTAGTCACCTCAACTTGCTCAATTTACACATGATGTATTACAAGATTTAGTTGAGGTTTAGGGAATAGTGAATGATTTGTCCCAAATACAATACTTTTCATTTTTTTAATATTTAGGACTAACTTATTCCTTGCTACCCATACCGAAACTAACCGCAGCTCTTTGTTAACTGTTCAGTCATTTCAGTCTCTGTAGTAGCTGATGTGTATAGTGTTGAGTCATCCGCATACATAGACACACTGGCCTTATTCAAAGCATGTCGTTAGTAAAGATTGAAAAAAGTAAGGGGCCTAGACAGTTGCCCTGGGGACTTCCTGATTCTGCCTGGATTATTTTGGAGAGGCTTCCATTAAAGAACACCCTCTGTGTTCTGTTAGACAGGTAACTCTTTATCCGCAATATAGCAGGGGGTGTTAACCCATAACACATACTTTTTTTCATCAGCAGACTATGATCGATAATGTCAAATGCCGCACTGAAGTTTAACAATACAGCTCACACAATCGTTTTATCATCAATTTCTCTCAGCCAATCATCAGTTATCTGTATAAGTGCCATGTTTGTTGAATGTCCTTCCCTATAAGCATGCTGAAAGTCTGTTGTCAATTTATTTACTGTGAAATAGTATTGTATCTGGTCAAACATAATTTTTTCCAAAAGATTACTAAGGGTTGGTAACAGGCTGATTGGTCGGGTATTTGAGCCAGTAAGTGGGGGTTTACTTATTCTGGGGTAGTGAAATTACTTTTGATTCCCTCGAGGCCTGAGGGCACACACTTTCTAGTAAGCTTAGATTGAATACATGGCAAATAGGAGTGGCAATATCGTCCGCTATTATTCTCAGTAATTTTCCATCCAAGTTGTCAGACCCCCTTGGCTTGTCATTGTTGATAGACAACAATAATTTGTTCACTTCTTCCACACTCACTTTACGGAATTCCAAATTACAATGCTTGTATTTCAGAATTTGAGCAGTTATACTTGGATGTCTAGTGTCAGCGTTTTGTTGCTGGCAAGTCATGCCTAAGTTTGCTAACCTTGCTAATGAAAAAATCATTAAAGTAATTGGCGGGTTTTGTGATGAATGATCAATCTGATTCAATGAATGATGGAGCTGAGTGTCTTTTTGCCCAAAATGTAATTGAAGGTGCTCCAAAACGTTTGACTATCATTCTTTATATAATTTATTTGTTTCATTGTATAGTTTCTTCCCTTTTTATTTAGTTTAGTCACATGATTTCTAAATGTGCATTATGTTTCAAATCAATTGTGCAGCAGACTTATTTGCCATTCCCTTTACCTCATCCCTCTCAACCATACTATTTTTCAATTCCTCATCAATCCACAGGGATTTAACAGTTTTTACAGGCATTTCCTTAATGGGTGCATGCTTACGAGTGACTGAGATAAGTAATTTCATAAATGTATCAAGTGTAGCGTCTAGTTGCTCCTCATTACGCACCATAGACCAACAAATATTATTTACATCAACAACATAGGAATCCCTGAAAAACTTATTGTATGACCTCTTATACACTATATTAGGCACAGCCTTTGGTTTTCCTATATATGGATTTGGATACTGCTTTAAAGCACATTTCTGCAGCATAAGTAAAGATGTGATCAATACGTGTTGATTTCATTCATGTGATATTTGAAACTACCCTGGTAGGTTGACTGTCAAATAATAGTTCTGCAGGAGGGGTGAAGTCAGGCGCAGGAGACTCAGGTACGTGAAACACGTAGTTACTTTAATGAAGAAAAAACAAGTCCAAAATATCAAGCCGACAAGTCAAGGGAAAAATATTCCAACAAAGGAAGACTAACACAGTCTTGGGAATATAACGGGACGCAGCCCAGCAACCCTAACGCCAAAACGCTAAAATATAAATGGACCAGAAAAGAAATCCCCCCCAACCTACAATAACAGACACGAAACAATCCCGCACAACCTCAAACACAAAACAGACAGACTAAATACCCCACTAATTACTAAACACAAAACAGGTGCTACCCTAACCAGACATTACCAAATGAAACAGAAAAGGAAATCGGTGGCAGCTAGTAGGCCGGCGACGACGACCAACGAGCGCCGCCCGAACGGGGAGAGGCGCCACCTGTGGACGTTGTGACATTGACTGATAACCTAAACCAGGTTGCAGGCACTAGTTACAGTTTGATGTTTTTTTCTTGAGTATGCAGCTTGATGAAAGCCAGTCCATATTTATGTAATACCCTTGTTAGAACCAAGTATTGAGTTTATTCTTGTTAGAACCAAGTATTGAGTTTATTTGTTATAATTCATTGGTATTAGATTTAAAAGGTGATTGAATTGCTCCCAAATTGTAATGTTGTTAATGCATTTCTTTTGAAGAAATATTTCTTTAATGTATAAGTGAATAGGTTGGTTTACTTTTAAGTTTAAGTTTTGACCAATAAGGTCGCTTGTTAAGCTGTGGCCAATGGGAGAGTTGACCTGGTTAACGGGAGGTCTGGGGGAAAAAAAGAGAGGGAGAGAGACGTTGGGAAAAGGATGGAAGTTACATTATGACCGTTGGTGAAGAAGAATTATAAAAGAAGACGTAAAAAATAGAACAAAACCCATACCTTCTGAGTTTTGAAGGAAAATACCGATTTTATTTTATAAGAGAGTTGTTATAATTTTGTTAAGAAAAACTGAAGCTACCGTCTCGTCGTGGAGGTATTTGACAGCCTTGAGGTTAGCCTAGCATCGTGTGACACTGAGAAAGAATTGCTTGGGAAAGATTAACGAGTTCATGTTCCCATGGGATATTCGTTACTGCTAAAGAGTACTGCCTGCATTGATAGCTGTGCTTGCTGTGGATCTTGAGAGGAAACCTGCACGGAACTGCCATACTTCGCCGAGGAAATATCTTCGAGTAGTGAGTAACCACAACGGTGGTGTGCTTCTGGACTTTATGTGTGTCGTCATCTTTTTTGAACTCCAACGCGCACCAACGGGGTTAAGCAAGCTTGAAATAATTTGGACATGGGTTGTGCACGACTCATTGGGGATTATTATTTTGATTTATTTTGATGTGGTGCTTTGAAAATGTAATAATACACATCTTGAACCTTATGTATGTTGCCTTGGTGGAATCATTTACTGTTTCAATTTCATTTAATGTATGGGAAAGTATATCCTTATACAATAACAAAAATCTATAATCATTCCATCTGAAGTTAATACCCTATTTGTCATCACCCTAGATAGTTTACAATAGGGATTCTTATTGGAGATGTCCTTCTCACCTAACATCCCATGCTGTTCAGATACTCTACGTAAGTTAAAATCGTGAGAGTCAAATTCGAGCCTGGTGAGAGGGTTATATTTACATCACCCAGAAAATATACATTTCTGTTTATCACATACATTATCAAGCATTTCACACATGTTATGCAGATACACTGACTGTTAGTACTTGGTGGACTATAGCAGCTTCCCACCAGAATGGGCTTTAGGTGAGGCAGCTGAACCTGTAGCCATATTCCTTCAACAGTATTTAACATGAGATCCTCTCTAAGCTTAACAGAAATATGGATCTGAATATAAATGGCAAAACCTCCACCTTTGGCATTTCTGCCTTTTCTGTAGATGTTATAACCATGTATTGCTACCACTGTATCATCAAAGGTATTATCTAAGTGAGTTTCAGAGTTTTTATATGAATGTCATGTTACTAGCAAATTATTGATTTAATGAATTTTGTTTCTTAAGCTACATATGTTAACGTGGGCTATTTTTAGCACTCTTCTGGGATGCTTGATTGTTTTCATGCTTTACTGGGAAGCTTAGCAGAAGTAGACACACTCATGTTATTTATGTTAGTGCAGGGTGAGCTGCACACAGTGGACTTCCTACTAGGGCACACTGTCTCCATGATAACAGTTTAACTCTGGTTCATAGATACAAATAGGCACAAATAGCACAAATTAACATAATACCAACATGTTTCAAGCAGACCACTACAGTCACTGTGCCCAAGAACACTAAGGTAACCTGCCTACATGACTACCGACCCATAGCACTCACATCTGTAGACATGAAGTGCTTTGAAAGGCTGGTCATGGCTCACATCAACACCATCATCCCAGAAACCCTAGACCCACTCCAATTTGCAACAGATCCACAGATGATGCAATCTCTATTGCACTCCACACTGCCCGTTCCCACCTGGACAAAAGGAACACCTATCGAGAATGCTATTCATTGACTACAGCTTAGTGTTCAACACCATAGTGCCTTCAAAGCTCATCACTAAGCAAGGGACCCTGGGAATAAACACCTCCCTCTGCAACTGGATCCTGGACTTCCTGACGGGCCGCCCACAGGTGGTAAGGGTAGGTAACAACACAGCCGCCACGCTGATCCTCAACACGGGGGCCCCTCAAGGGTGCGTGCTCAGTCCCCTCCTGTACTCCCTGTTCACTCATGACTGCATGGCCAGGCACAACTCCAACACCATCATTAATTTTGCTGATGACACAACAGTGTCATCAGCACCGACAACGATCACCGACAACGATGAGACAGCCTATAGGGAGGAGGTCAGAGACGTGGCAGTGTGGTGCCAGGACAACAACCTCTCCCTCAATGTGATCAAGACAAAGGAGATGATTGTGGACTACAGGAAAAGGAGGACCGAGCACGCCCCTCATTGACAGGGCTGTAGTGGAGCAGGTTGAGAGATTCTTGTCCTTGGTGTCCACATCACCAACAAACTATCATGGTCCAAACACACCAAGACAGTCGTGAAGAGGGCACGACAAAGCCTATTTCCCCTCAGGAGACTGTAAAGACTTGGCATGGGTCCTCAGATCCTCAAAGTTCTACAGCTGCACCGTCAAGAGCATCCTGACTGGTTGCATCACTGCCTGGTATGGCAACTGCTCAGCCTCCGACCGCAAGGCACTACAGAAGGTAGTGCGTACGGCCCAGTACATCACTGGGGCCAAGCTTCCTGCCATCCAAGACCTCTATACCAGGCGGTGTCAGATGAAAGCCCTAAAAATTGTCAAAGACTCCAGCCACCCTAGTCATAGACTGTTCTCTCTGCTATCACATGGCAAGCGGTACCGGAGTGCCAAGTCTAGGTCCAAGAGGTTTCTAAACAGCTTCTACCCCCAAGCCATAAGACTCCTGAACATCTAGTCAAATGGCTACCCAGACTATTTGCATTGCCCCCCCCCCTTTTACACCGCTGCTACTCTCTGTTGTTATCATCTATGAATAGTCACTTTAATAACTCTACCTACATGTACATTGTAGAAACTAAATACATTACAAAAGAACGTCTTGATTAGTGTTATGTTATGTTAGCTAGCTACAAAGTTGCTTTTGTATAATAGCCAACCTCTACCGACTAGCAGCACTGTAGAAACTATTACATTACAACGGAACGACTTGATTAGTGTAGTGTTGTGTTAGTTAGCTAGCATTTTCGTCACTTTAGTCAATAAGATTTTCGCAACGTAAGCTTAACTTTCTGAACATTCGAAACGTGTAGTCCACTTGTCATTCCAATCTCCTTTGCATTAGCGTAGCCTCTTCTGTAGCTTGTCAACTATGTGTCTGGCTATCCCTGTTCTCTCCCCTCTGCACAGGCCATACAAACGCTTCACACCGCGTGGCCGCTGCCACTCTAACCCGGTGGTCCCAGCGCGCACGACCCACGTGGAGTTCCAGGTCTCCGGCAGCCTCTGGAACTGCCGGTCTGCGGCCAACAAGGCTGAGTTCATCTCAGCCTATGCTACCCTCCAGTCCCTAGACTTCCTGGCGCTGACGGAAACATGGATTACCACAGATAACACTGCTACTCCTACTGCTCTCTCCTCGTCTGCCTACGTGTTCTCGCATACCCCTAGAGCATCGAGCCAGCGGGGTGGTGGCACTGGAATCCTCATCTCTCCCAAGTGGACATTCTCTCTTTCTCCCCTGACCCATCTGTCTATCTCCTCATTTGAATTCCATGCTGTCACAGTTACCAGCCCTTTCAAGCTTAACATCCTTATCATTTATCGCCCTCCAGGTTCCCTTGGAGAGTTCATCAATGAGCTTGATGCCTTGATAAGTTCCTTCCCTGAGGATGGCTCACCTCTCACAGTTCTGGGTGACTTTAACCTCCCCACGTCTACCTTTGACTCATTCCTCTCTGCCTCCTTCTTTCCACTCCTCTGCTCCTTTGACCTCACCCTCTCACCTTCCCCCCCTACTCACAAGGCAGGCAATACGCTTGACCTCATCTTTACTAGATGCTGTTCTTCCACTAATCTCATTGCAACTCCCCTCCAAGTCTCCGACCACTACCTTGTATCCTTTTCCCTCTCGCTCTCATCCAACACTTCTCACTCTGCCCCTACTCGGATGGTATTGCGCCGTCCCAACCTTCGCTCTCTCTCTCCCGCTACTCTCTCCTCTTCCATCCTATCATCTCTTCCCTCTGCTCAAACCTTCTCCAACCTATCTCCTGATTCTGCCTCCTCAACCCTCCTCTCCTCCCTTTCTGCATCCTTCGATTTTCTCTGTCCCCTATCCTCCAGGCCGGCTCGGTCCTCCACTCCTGCGCCGTGGCTCGACGACTTACTGCGAGCTCACAGAACAGGGCTCCGGGCAGCCGAGCGGAAATGGAGGAAAACTCGCCTCCCTGCGGACCTGGCATCCTTTCACGCCCTCCTCTCTACATTTTCCTCTTCTGTCTCTGCTACTAAAGCCACTTTCTACCACTCTAAATTCCAAGCATCTGCCTCTAACCCTAGGAAGCTCTTTGCTACCTTCTCCTCCCTCTTGAATCCTCCTCCCCCTCCCCCCCCTCCTCTCTCTCTGCAGATGACTTCGTCAACCATTTTGAAAAGAAGGCTGATGACATCCGATCCTCGTTTGCTAAGCCAAACGACACCGCTGGTCCTGCTCACACTGCCCTACCCTGTGCTTTGACCTCTTTCTCCCCTCTCTCTACAGAGGAAATCTCGCATCTCGTGACGGCCGGCCGCCCAACAACCTGCCCACTTGACCCTATCCCCTCCTCTCTTCTCCAGACCATTTCCGGAGACCTTCTCCCCTACCTCACCTCGCTCATCAACTCATCCTTGACCGCTGGCTACGTCCCTTCCGTCTTCAAGAGAGCGAGAGTTGCACCCCTTCTGAAAAAACCTACACTCAATCCCTCCGATATCAACAACTACAGACCAGTATCCCTTCTCTCTTTTCTCTCCAAAACTCTTGAACGTGCCGTCCTTGGCCAGCTCTCCTGCTATCTCTCTCAGAATGACCTTCTTGATCCTAATCAGTCAGGTTTCAAGACTGGGCATTCAACTGAGACTGCTCTTCTCTGTGTCACGGAGGCTCTCCGCACTGCTAAAGCTAACTCTCTCTCCTCTGCTCTCATCCTTCTAGACCTATCTGCTGCCTTTGATACCGTGAACCATCAGATCCTCCTCTCCACCCTCTCCGAGCTGGGCATCTCCGGCGCGGCCCACGCTTGGATTGCGTCCTACCTGACAGGTCGCTCCTACCAGGTGGCGTGGCGAGAATCTGTCTCCGCACCACGTGCTTTCACCACTGGTGTCCCCCAGGGCTCTGTTCTAGGCCCTCTCCTATTCTCACTATACACCAAGTCACTTGGCTCGGTCTTATCCTCACATGGTCTCTCCTATCATTGCTACGCAGACGACACACAATTAATCTTCTCCTTTCCCCCTTCTGATAACCAGGTGGCGAATCGCATCTCTGCATGTCTGGCAGACATATCAGTGTGGATGACGGCTCACCACCTCAAGCTGAACCTCGGCAAGACGGAGCTGCTCCTCCTCCCAGGGAAGGACTGCCCGTTCCATGATCTCGCCATCACGGTTGACAACTCCCTTGTGTCCTCCTCCCAGAGTGCTAAGAACCTTGGCGTGACCCTGGACAACACCCTGTCGTTCTCCACTAACATCAAGGCGGTGACCCGATCCTGTAGGTTCATGTTCTACAACATTCGCAGAGTACGACCCTGCCTCACACAGGAAGCGGCGCAGGTCCTAGTCCAGGCACTTGTCATCTCCCGTCTGGATTACTGCAACTCGCTGTTGGCTGGGCTCCCTGCCTGTGCCATTAAACCCCTACAACTCATCCAGAACGCCGCAGCCCGTCTGGTGTTCAACCTTCCCAAGTTCTCTCACGTCACCCCGCTCCTCCGCTCTCTCCACTGGCTTCCAGTTGAAGCTCGCATCCGCTACAAGTCCATGCTGCTTGCCTACGAAGCTGTGAGGGGAACGGCACCTCCGTACCTTCAGGCTCTGATCAGGCCCTACACCCAAACAAGGGCACTGCGTTCATCCACCTCTGGCCTGCTCGCCTCCCTACCTCTGAGGAAGCACAGCTCCCGCTCAGCCCAGTCAAAACTGTTCGCTGCTCTGGCACCCCAATGGTGGAACAAGCTCCCTCACGACGCCAGGACAGCAGAGTCAATCACCACCTTCCGGAGACACCTGAAACCCCACCTCTTTAAGGAATACCTGGGATAGGATAAAGTAATCCTTCTACCCCCCCCCCCCCCCCCGAAAGATTTAGATGCACTATTGTAAAGTGGTTGTTCCACTGGATATCTTAAGGTGAATGCACTCATTTGTAAGTCGCTCTGGATAAGAGCGTCTGCTAAATGACTTAAATGTAAATGTAAATGTACATATTACCTCAACTTACCGATGCCCCCGCACATTGACTCTGTTCCGGTACCTCCCTGTATATAGTCTCGCTATTGTTATTTTACTCTTGCTCTGTAAATACTTGTTACTTTTATTTCTTATTCTTATCAATATTTTTTTTAAACTGCATTGTTTGTTAGGGGCTCGTAAGTAAGCATTTCACTGTAAGGCGCATGTGACTAATAAAATTTGATTTGATAATGTGCATTTGCTGAAACATTATGACAACCCAGCGACACAATGGTAGGAATTAACTGAGCTGGGCTTGGGTCATTGATAAGTCATTGTTTCAACGTAGCTTTATAATGCTGTGAAAGGATCCAGGAACCCAAATGATTTGGATGGATCCCATCCTCCTTATAAACACAAGCTTTGTTTCCATAAGGTATCAAAATTGTCGATAAATATTAAACCCTCAGAGCTGCAATAGTCTCGGAGTCAGTTATGGAGGGCTAGAAGTCTGCTGAAATGTTCAATGCCACGATTTAGGGAGGGCACATGGCCAGATATTATGGGGCATTTGTTGGTGTCAAGCAGAGACCCAATCAGTTCTTTAAAATCCGTCTTCAGCTGTTCTGAGCTGCACTTCATAATGTCATTGAATCCCACATGAACTATGATAGAGTCTGATGTAGTTTTAAAATATTCACCAGTGAGGATATTTACATGCACACTAATAATTCAATAATAAACTGATTATGGCAGTAGGCCAAGTGTGGAAATAGACGTGTAAACACCTTACTCTGCTTATCTTGATCAGCATAAGGTCGACATCTAAGTAAGCATAGCGATTAAAACACCTAGTTTTCTGAGCAATGTTTGGAATAATTAGGAAATGTAAACAACTTAAATCGGTGTCCCAGCGGTGTATTTGATCTGCGCTAGCCCCTGCCAAGCGAGCCTCCCTCTTACTACGAGTGAAGTGAGTTCGAGAAAACTGAAAGTATGTCTTAGAAAGAAATGACTTTATATGTCCAAACCCAGAATGAAAAAGGTTTCGCAAAAATAACATGGCAACTGTGATAGAACGTTTATTTTGATTTGCATTTATCGAAAGTCCCACCAGCAGCCTGATTTCAGATGTGTCCATGTAAACAGGATTATTAGGGACATCGTTTTTCTTGCCAAGCATGTCAACTTTTTAAACAAACTATTATATTAATCTGACTATCCACAATAATCGTATTATTGTGTGCATGTACTGTGTGCTCAGTGTTGTTCTTCCTAAACACTAATTAAAGAGGCCATAAACTCTGGTCTTTATCATATGAGTCATAAAAACCCGCAGCGAAGACAATTATCTCTAGGAGATTCTGAATTAATTGACTTGCCTTAATCAACTTATAACAATGTGATGGCTATCTACCATGTAGATATTGTACTGTCTAGGACACTGAGGTATATGAGGACACTGAGGTATATGAGGACACTGAGGTATATGAGGACACTGAGTTATATGAGGACACTGTCGTATATGAGGACACTGTCGTATATGAGGACACTGTTGTATATGAGGACACTGGTATATGAGGACCAGTGTTGTAGAGTAATGAACTACATGTAGTTCAACTAGTAATTTAACTACATTTTGCCATAGCTTGGTAGTAGTTGAACTCAATTCAAATCTTGGTAGTGTTTTCAGTATAAAATACTTTAATGCCATGCAGATGTGCAGCTACACATCTGCATTTACATACACCTTAGCCAAATACATTTAAACTCAGTTTTTCCCATTCCTGAAATTTAATCCTAGTAAAAATGCCCTGTCTTTGGTCAGGTAGGATCACCACTTTATTTTAAGAATGTGAAATGTCAGAAAAATATTTCAGCTTTTATTTCTTCCAACACATTCCCAGTGGGTCGGAAGTTTACATATACTGTACTCAGTTAGTATTTGGTAGCATTGACTTTAAATTGTTCAACTTGGGTCAAACGTTTTGGGTAGCCTTCCACAAGCTTCCCACAATAAGTTGGGTGAATTTTGGCCCATTCCTCCTGACAGAGCTGGTGTAACTGAGTCAGGTTTGTAGGCCTCCTTGCTCGCACACATCTTTTCAGTTCTGCCCACAAATTGTCTATAGGATTGAGGTCAGGGCTTTGTGATGGCCACTCCAATACCTTGACTTTGTTGTCCTTAAGCCATTTTGCCACAACTTTGGAGGTATGCTTGTGGTCATTGTCCATTTGGAAGACCCATTTGCGACCAAGCTTTAACTTCCTGACTGATGTCTTGAGATGTTGCTTCAATATATCCACATACATTTCCTGCCTCATGATGCCATCTAATTTGTGAAGTGCACCAGGCCCTCCTGCAGCAAAGCACCCCCACAACATGATGCTGCCACCCCTGTGCTTCACGGGGTGGCTTGCAAGCCTCCCCTTTTTCCACCAAACAAAATTATGGTCATTATGTAAAAAAAAATTATTTCATCAGACCAGAGGACGTTTCTCCAAAAAGTACGATCTTTGTCCTCATGTGCAGTTGCAAACCATAGTCTGGCTTTTTTACGGCGGTTTTGGAGCAGTGGCTTCATCCTTGCTGAGCGGCCTTTCAGGTTATGTCAATATAGGACTCGTTTTACTGTGGATATAGATACTTTTTTACCTGTTTCCTCCAGCATCTCCACAAGGTCCTTTGCTGTTGTTCTGGAATTGATTTTCACTTTTCGCACCAATCTCTAGGAGACAGAATGCTTCTTCTTCCTGAGCGGTATGATGGCTGCGTGGTCCCATGGTGTTTATACTTGTGTACTATTGTTTGTACAGATGAACGCGTTACCTTCAGGCGTTTGGAAATTGCTCCCAAGGATGAACCAGACTTGTGGAGGTCTAAGATTTTTTCCTAAGGTCTTGGCTGATTTCTTTTGATTTTCCCATGATGTCAAACAAAGAGGCACTGAGTTTGAAGGTAGGCCTTGAAATAAATAAAACACAATGTTTCAAATCAAATCAAATGTTATTTTTCACAATGGCCGAATACAACCTGACCGTGAAATGCTTACTTACAAGCCCTTAACCAACAATGCAGTTCAAGAAATAGCTAATAAAATATTTATTAAATAAACAAAAGTTTAAAAAAATCTAATCAATCACAAGTTAAAACAAGAAATGTACATAACAATAATGAGACAACAGTATATACAGGTGGTACAGGTACCAAGTCATGTTTCAATGTTCAAGTTTCAAGTGCCTCTTTGTTTGACATCATGGTTTGAAAATCAAAAGAAATCACAGGTACACCTCCAATTGACTCAAATGATGTCAATTAGCCTATCAGAAGCTTCTAAAGCCATGACATCATTTTCTGGAATTTTCCAAGCTGTTTATAGGCACAGTCAACTTGGTATATGTAAACTTCTGACCCACTGGAATTGTGATACAGTGAATTATAAGAGAAATAATCTGTCTGTAAACAATTGTTGGAAAAATTACTTGTGTCATGCACAAAGTAGATGTCCTAACCGACTTGCCAAAACTATAGTTTGTTAACAAGAAATTTGTGGAGTGGTTGAAAAACGAGTTTTAATGACTCCAACCTAAGTGTATGTAAACTTCCCACTTCAACTGTAACTACTAGAACTACACACTACTTTTTTGGCAAAAAGAAAAGAAAATATGGGTGAAGTAGGCAAGAGTTTCCTTTCTTTTTCAGATTCAGACCTGCCACTTGAAACATTGTGTTTGATTCTCACTTGAAACATTGAACATTGAAACATGACTTGGTACCGGTACCACCTGTATATACTGTTGTCTCATTATTGTTATGTACATTTCTTGTTTTAACTTGTGATTGATTAGATTTTTTTTTACTTTTGTTTATTTAATAAATATTTTATTAGCTATTTCTTGAACTGCATTGTTGGTTAAGGGCTTGTAAGTAAGCATTTCACGGTCAGGTTGTATTCGGCAATTGTGAAAAATAACATTTGATTTGATTTGAAACATTGTGTTTTATAGCCTAAATTACACATTCTGATCTATTCTTGCAATTTGTAGTCTATTATATTTCAGATTTAGATATGATAATGTAGATTTGATGGCAGGTTGGTGGCACCTTAATTGGGGAGAACGGGCTCATGGTAGACATTAGTGATATGGTATCAAATACATCAAACATGGTTTCCAGGTGTTTGATGCCATTCCATTTTCTCCATTCCGGCCATTGTTATGAGCCATCCTCCCCTCAGCAGCCTCCACTGGATGGGATGTATTGAACTACTTTTTCTAACTAACTTTAGTTAAGTAAACTATATTTTTCTTTAGCGTAGCTTTAGTGTAGTTTAACTTCTTCCAACGGGAAGTAATTGGTAGCTTGGTGAACTATATTTTCAGAGTAGCTTCCACAACACTGACGAGGACCGTGTGTCTGGAATAGTGCATGAGAGTGAGTGACACCATCCAGGGCCAGGCTGGACTTTAAACCATCACTAACAGAAACCCCTAGGGAGAGTGGAGAAGGAGAGTGAGGGAACAACACTCATACTGATTTACCACCTATCTCTTTGTGTATATTGCCTCGGCTCCACTCTAACCACCAGAGAGAGAGTGCATCAAGACCTGGGTGTTAACAGCTAGCTGAGCTCCATGCTGAGGAGGATTGTTTGCGCTGGGATGTGTCAACAGTTTGGGATAGCGTTGAGTGTCCCAAACAGAGGTTGCAGTTCCAAGAATATTTGGAGAAAAAAACTTGCTGTCCATGTTAGGAACTCCCTCAGTGAGCAGATAGCTGGTCAGTTGTCTCTGTAACAATTCCCCTTTATAAAGTTGTCAAAAGGGGAACTGTTAGTTAGAGGAGAATGGACAGCACTAGATCATCATATAACTCATACGGTCACACATTCTGATTTGATTTATATCGTTAACATCCCCCCCCCCAAAAAAAAGTATGAAATGTATGCATTCACTACTGTAAGTCGCTCTGGATAAAAGCGTCTGCTAAATGACTAAAATGTAAGATGTAAATGTAAATGAATGCCTGAATGAGTGCCATAAGAGGTTTATAAGTTATGTATGGTGAGCGTTCGCAGGAAGCATATTATAAATGAATGATGACTTCTCTTTGGAGAAAGCCATTATAGAAAGATATAATATATCTCCCAGAGTTCTCTCTGTTGTGCCCATTGGCAGCCCAATCAGCTTCTAGAAGATTAATTAGTATGATTTGACTTCAAACAAACATTAAACTCCATATTTCCTGTTTTTAGAGTATTTACTCAATTGTGGCATTTAACTGGTGTCAGTGCGGCATTGACACCCAAGAGGGATTTGAAATATCAATTATCTGTCATCATAAAGGTTGGAGTAGAGGGCGATATTGAATCCCCCAAAAATTGTTTATCCATGTTGCATAATTTGTGATCAATAATAAGCGCATTGTTCTCGGTTCTGATATGTAGCATGGCTTGATTTATAATTAAAAGTCCTCAAGCTCGAATTATGACTGTTGTTTTTCCAACAGGACACCAACCCTAAGAACACACCTAAGACAACGTGTAACCGATGTGAAATGGCTAGTTAGTTAGCGGTGGTGCGCGCTAATAGCGTTTCAATCAGTGACATCACTCGCTCTGAGACTTGAAGTAGGGTTTCCCCTTGCATTGCAAGGGCCACGGCTTTTGTGGCGCGATGGGTAACGATGCTTTGTGGGGTGTCAGTTGTTGCTGTGTGCAAGGGTCCCATGTTCGAGCCCAGGTTGGGGCGAAGAGAGGGACGGAACCTACACTGTTACAAACGCATGAGTGGCTTTGGGACAAGTGGGAGAATGGAGAGATTTGAAGGGGTAGATTGAAAGTAGAGAGAACAACTGGGGGAACGTGGAGGGGAAGAAGGGAGGAAGGAGACTGTGATATCTCTATATTTCTAACTGGAAGTTGGAGAATTTCACATTTTTTAAACAACCTGAAGCAGCTTTCTCCTGCAATCTAGAGCCATAATCATTATGCTTAATTCTATGTCAAAAATATGTTTATTTTTCTGAATATCTAAGCATAACTCTTGCGCTGTCTGTATCCTACTGACTGGTGGTTCTTTTTTTAAAGAAACTAATATGCTTCTCTGCTCAAATATGGATAAAAGAATGTGAGTTCAGTTCATTTAGTAATTGCTTGCTGTTATAAAGTCTACCAACCTTGCCAGCGAAGATAGATAACCAACTCATTCCAGCTATGCCAGAAACATTTAAGAGGCAATTACTTAAAAGAGACATTTGTTTGCCCTCATAACTTGATACATTCGTGGCATTTTAGAGTGGCCTTTTATTGTCCCCAGCACAAGGTGCACAAGGTGCACCTGTGTAATGATCATGCTGTTTAATCAGCTTTTTGATATGCCTCACCTGTCAAGTGGATGGATTATCTTGGCAAAGGAGAAATGCTCACTAACAGGGGTGTAAACAAATTTGTTCACCAAATTTGAGAGGAATAAGGTTCTATGGAAAATGTATTGGAACTTTTATTTCAGCTTATGGAAAATGGGACCAACACTTTGCATGTTGTGTTTATATTTTTGTTCAGTATATATATATATATATAATTAAACAAGCTAGCTACTCTAACTTGATAACCTGAAATGGCTTCTTGGTAGCTAGTTTTGAGGTTGAGAAATTGGGAACCTATCTGGTCTAGCTAAAGCCCATTTCATAAAATTGCTACAGGAGGTGGCAAGTAGTATTACAGAGAAACAACAACAAAACATGTAACAAAAAAAATAAATACAGCGCATTCGGAAAGTATTCAGACCCGTTGACTTTTCTAAATTTTGTTACGTTACAGCTTTATTCTAAAATTGCTTAAATTGTTTTTTCCCCTCATCAATCTACAAACAATACCCCATAATGACAAAGCAAAAACAGGTTTTAGAAATGTTTGCAAATGTAAAAAACAATATTTAAAAAGTACCTTATTTACATAAGTATTCAGACCCTTTGCTATGAGACTCGGAATTGAGCTCAGGTGCATCCTGTTTGCATTGATCATCCTTGAGATGTTTCTACAACTTGATTGGAGTCCACATGTGGTAAATTCAATTGATTGGACATGATTTGGAAAGGCACACATCAGTCTATATAAGGTAGAAGTGCATGTCAGAGCAAAAACCAAGACATGAGGTCGAAGGAATTGTCCATAGAGTTCTGAGATAGGATTGTGTTGAGGCACAGATCTGGGGAAGGATACCAAAACATTTCTGCAGCATTGAAGGTCCCCAAGAACATAGTGGCCATCATTCTTAAATGGAAGTAGCTTGGAACCAACAAGACTCTTCCTAGAGCTGGCCGCCCTGCCAAACTGAGCAATCGGGAGAGAAGGGCCTTGGTCAGGGAGGTGACCAAGAATCCGATGGTCACTCTGACAGAGCTCCAGAGTTCCTCTGTGGAGATGGGAGGACCTATCAGAAGGACAACAATCTCCGCAGCACTCCAAAAATCAGGCTTATGATAGAGTGGCCAGACGGAAGACACTCCTCATTAAAAAGGCATATGACAGCCCGCTTGGAGTTTGCCAAAAGGCACCTAAAGACTCTCAGACCATGAGAAACAAGACTCTCTGGTCTGATGAAAACAAGATTGAACTCTTTGGCCTCAATATGCCAAGCGTCACATCTGGAGGAAATCTGGCACAATCCCTATGGTGAAGCATGGTGGTGGCAGCATCATGCTGTGGGAATGTTTTTCAGAGGCAGGAACTGGGAGACTAGTCAGGATCAAGGGAAAGATGAACAGAGCAAAGTACAGAGAGATCCTTGATGAAAACCTGCTCCAGAGCACTAAGGACCAAAGACCAGGGCGAAGGTTCACCTTCCAACAGGACAACAACCCTAAGAACACACCTAAGACAATGCATGAGTGGCTTTGGGACAAGTCTCTGAATGTCCCTGAGGGGCCCAGCCAGAGCCCGGACTTGAACCCGTTCAAACAACACTGGAGAGACCTGAAAATATCTGTGCAGTGACGCTCCCCATCCAAGTAGACAGAGCTTGAGAGGATCTGCTGAGAAGAATGGGAGAAACTACCCAAATACAGGTGTGCCAAACTTGGAGCGCCAAGAAGACTCAAGGCTGTAATCGCTGCCAAAGGTGCTTCAACAAAGTACTCAGTAAAGGGTCTGAATACTTATGTAAAAAAATTTTTAATACATTTGCAAAAATTTCTAATAACCTGTTTTTGCCTTGTCATTATGGGGTATTGTGTGGAGATTGATGAGGGTAAACAATTTCATCAATTTTAGAATAAAATGCTAACAAAATGTGGAAAAAGTGAAGGAGTCTGAATACTTACAGAAGGCTCCTGCGCCCCTATTGGCATGACGCTTCTGAGTGGCAGCGAGGACCTGCTGTGTGTCGCCTGCTGAATTGAATTAAAAGGCGTTTCGCCACAGAGAATCCTCTGGCCTCTGTATCTGTGAGACACTGGGCTGGTCTGCTAACTCACAGGATCTCTGGGCATTTCAAATTAAAATTGCTGCTGGGATTTGGTACTCCTCCCATTCTCCCTTAGCAGTGGGGAGACCGTAATGTCCCTTTCCAATAGTTTCTGTCTCAATCCATTATCCACTCCTCCAACCAATCTAGGTAGAGGGAAAGGCAATGTCTCCAGCCATGGGATGTCAACACATATTGAGAGTGAATGGACAGTGTCCATGCAGACAAGACCAACTGCTTTCAATTAATCAACCAATCACCTTTTAGTTGAGTTGTCCATAAAGTCAAGTAGCTGAGCAGCCAACTGAGCAGCTACCAATTTATTGGCTTTAAACTAATTTTCTTTTACAGGTAAAGAGTTACAGTATCCACTACCCTTGTCTGACCATGGCAGTCACCTTTCAGTAGTGTCGTTTTTAACGGTCATTGAGGTCAAACCCATTTAACTGGCAGCTTTGAATGGGACTTGCTTTATTCAATAATGAGTTCATTCACCTTGTAAAAGAACCTGCAAGATTTTTTACGGTTCAGATAGAGCGAGGCTTTTATAGCCCTCGCGAGGGAGTGTGAACACCACCTCGCCATGCACTCAATCTCTACGGACCAGATGACATTTTCAAAAAGAACATGCTTTACGCATTTGTGATCTCTGTTTTTTTTTTGTCAAAATCGCTCTGAAATCCAGGTGGCTGCTGAGATGTCATTCAGCTTTGACACTCTGTGAAACACTTGCGCTCCAGTGGGACACTATGCCTGCAGTCACGCGTTTAGCAATAACCCCACCCCCTTCCGTCTCCCCATTCACACTTCAGATCTGAGCCCGTCCGTCTGTCTGTCTGTCTTAGGGCTCAGGTGGAGTGGGGTCTGTGGTAGGGGGCTTAGTTTGCACATCTCCACTGTGCCTTTCACAGTTCACAGAAAAGCCACCCAGCAGGTGAGAATGAAGTGAGTCTGCTTGTCGAAGAAAGTGTTCCTCAGGTAAGACTTATTTGTGGATTTCTGTCTTTGTTGTTGCGCACCACTTCTACTTTGATTACTGAACCATGAAGGTCTACCTGAACACAGTTTGTGGGTGTTTCATTTCATTTTACGAAACCGCTGAAAACCCACATACGCTTCCCTTAGCTGAACTATATTTTTGTTTGAATATACAGTATATTTCCCCATAGGCACAGGCTAAATAGGACTACTTATAGCTAGGCTTACATACCAATACTGTATGTAGTACAGATAGAGGAAGAGTTGAGAGATTACCCCTCGGGAGCTTAACTTGCATGCAAAGGTATTTTCGAGAGGTAGCCTTGGTCATGGTTGAGGAGTCCAAAAGCCCCTGGATAAGTGTGGAAGTAAAGAGTAGATCCTGCCCATGGTGATCCTTTTGACCTGCTTGATCTACTGTGACATTCCTGCTTTACACACAAACGCTCACGCGCACGCACTTACACACATTCTGAGCACACAACAGAGAGTTTGACGTCTGGGAGGCAAATCATACACCAAATGTCATGGGATCATGACGTCACTACTTCTCAACTACAGTCAGATGGAATCGAAAAGGAAAATACTTTCCTCAAGGCTCTACAAATTCTAAACGACAGCCAAGCTAGAAAGAAAAAAAACCATCCATCTCTCTCAAAATATATCTGACTGCGTGTTCGCTCTCTAGTACAGCTCTGGCCTAGAGGACGTTTCAATAACCGTCACAGGAAAGCCTGGGAGAGCTGAAGGGGCTTTAGATGTCAGAGCTGACGTTAATTCTGGGAGATATGTAGCCATGTAGCAGATCAGTGTCAGTCCAACGCCTGTTTTAATCCCCTAAACAGCTGTTCTGGTTTATCCCTCCCTTTCTCTCCATATTGGCCCACAGACACACACACACACACGGCATGGAGTGACGGGATTAGGGGAGATGTGACTGGTGAAAATTGGATCAAACCAAGGATGCAGACAGTGTGTATGTGTGTGTACGTGTGGGCGTGCTTGGGTGACAGCCTGGGCGCATGCATGTATGCGTGCCTACATTTGTCCGTGCGTCCAACATGCTTCGCTTTAAAACTGAAAGTGGGATAATTCCCTTTCTGAGCAGGGAGGATCTTTGCTCCGTAAATCACGGTGGTGAGCACCACTTCCTCAGTCACTTAGGCTTTCTGAGTCATAAAGAGAGCACTTAAACACAGCTTTTCGGCAGCTCGTGTATGTCAATCATCAGTATATTAACAGACACCCCATCACTCATTCAGAGGCCCATCACTCTTGCAGAAAGCCAATAAGGAAAACAAGGAGTATATCGACATCCATTCCTCTCTCCATCCTTTCCTCTTTCCCTCCATTCCGCCAATCCTCCTCTTGTTCATCAGAAGGGGGAAATACGGTGAAAGTCCACCCTTTTTCACCGTCCTCCCCTCCCAATTACTCCCTCCACTTTACGATGAATTAAAACAGACAGCATTCATCAGATCATATCAGTTCTAAAACCATAAAACTGCTTGTGAACTATAAACCTCTGCTTTTAGCATCTTTACCATCCCATCCCTGTATACCAACCACCTTGACCTTTCTAGATTGGAGCTCCACCCCAGTGCTTCTCTTGGGCAGAGCACAGCATTATTTCCACATCCAGATGGACTCCCTAGATCACATCCAGATGGACTCCCTAAAAAACACATCCCACAAAAAGAGCTGACATACAAATCATTAAAATCCAGACAGAAAATATTTACACAAGAAGCAACCTAATATCACACAGTCAAACTCTCATTTCATTTAGTAATAAGTTCACCATTCTACCTCTAAACCTCTCCCCTGCTACTAACACATTTTGACATTTGAGATGCCGTACCATTGCCCCGACCACAAGTCTGTAGCAATAATGATTCACATGGAATTCATTTGCATCAATCAGTCACACGCACACGCACACACACACACACAGTCCAAGGCTATACTCAGACCACTGCAGAGTGCAGTAGTAAAACACATAGTTTTGAATGACAGTACCAAAACCCAGCCCAGCCCAGATAGCACAGGCGGTAGTAGGTAGCTAGTTATTTTAAAGGCAGCAGTAGCCTTGGACATACTACAGTATCTAAATAGGGAGGGAATGTTGGCTGTTTGCTGAGGGAAGCCCCATAAGCTTCTGTGACTGACTGGGATCCAACCTGACAGGTGAAGATAAAACAGTAGCCAAGGAGACATGGGACTAAACACAGCCAGCACTGTGTCTGTCTGTGAAGTGTGTGTGTGTGTGTGTGTGTGTGTGTGTGTGTGTGTGTGTGTGTGTGTGTGTGTGTGTGTGTGTGTGTGTGTGTGTGTGTGTGTGTGTGTGTGTGGATCACCATGCAGTATCAGGAGAGGTTTTCAATTTATCCCTCATTTTCTGCTACGTCACCATCAGAACCTCTCCCCTAACCACAGACACACACACACACAGACACACACAGACATATAAACACACAAACACTCAATTCCACTCTTCCCTGGTCCCCCATCGCCGTTCCTGCTTCCCATCTTGCCCAACCTAGATAAGCACAGACCTCTATTAGAGCCTTACCCCTGTGCTGGGTGATGGCACACACACACACACGCAATAACTCACTCACTCACACACACGCACACACACACACACACACACACACACACACACACACACACACACACACACACACGCACACGCACACACACACACACACACACACACGTAATAACTCACTCACACACACACACACACACACACACAATCAAACACACAACACACACACACAATCAAACACACAACACACACACACACACAATCAAGCACACAACACACACACAACACACACACGCACACACACACCCAGGAGCAGCAGTGTTGGACAGGAGATAGAGGACGATCCTGATGCACTATAAATTGTACCCTGGTGGGCACAGCGAGGGGTGTGACAGAGGGAGGGGAGAGGAAAGCGGCTTTGGCTTCGGCTTGGCCAGCTAAGATGCATGGGCTGTCACCGTTACTATCAGGGTCCCCGAGCAAGGCATTAATCACCAGATCAGCACCGGGACCATGGAAGGGCCTGTTGGACGGGCATTGCTACCAAACGGCAACCGCATGGCGACCACAGTAAAACTGCACGGTGCTGTAACCACTCTGCAAGCATGTAGCAACCACACAGTCAGTTTGCAGTGGAGGTTGGTGGGAGGAGCTATAGGAGGACGGGCTCATTGGAATGACTGGAATGGAATAAATGGAACGGAGTCAAACTTGTGGTTTCCATATGATTGATGTGTTTGATACCGTTACATTGATTAAATTCCAATGGGCCCGTCCTCCTATAGCTCCTCCCAACATGCAATGCCATAACAGCGTACCTTCCCAGATCTGGTACACTATACTACAGTCTGGAGGTGCTGGGTAGAGCAGGAAGAAAAGAGAGAGCTGAGACAGTAGAAATATAAACAAATGTGGAGAGTATTTACATACTGTATACAGGTACACATACACTAAACAAAAATATAAACACAACATGTAAAGTGTCCCATGTTTCATGAGCTGAAATAAAAGATCCCAGAAATGTTTCATACGCACAAAAAACATATTTCTCTCACATTTTGTTTATATCCCTGTGAGTGAGAATTTCTCCATTGCCAAGACAATCCATCCACCTGACAGGTGTGGCATACCAAGAAGCTGATTAAACAGCATGATCATTACACAGGTGCACCTTGTGCTGGGGACAAGAAAATGCTACTAAAATGTGCAGTTTTGACACACAACACAATGCCACAGATGTCTCAAGTTTTGAGGGAGTGTGTAATTGGCATGCTGATTGCAAGAATGTCCACCAGAGCTGTTACCAGATAATTTAATGTGAATTTCTTTACTATAAGCCGCCTCCAACGGCCTGATTGACTGTGTCGTGCTGCATGAGGCAAATGATGGTCACACCAGATACTTATTGTTTTTCTGATCCACGCCCCTACCTTCTTCTTTAAGGTACACTACATGACCAAAAGTATGTGAACACTAGGGGTGTTGTGGTGACCGTATTACCGCCACACCGGCGGTCACGAGTCATGAAGGTAGTCAAATTCCACATGACCATTTAGTCAAATTAGGCTTCTCCAAGATCTGATGCTGCTGATGGTCATTAGTAACCCACCAAACTTGCTAACTGCCTGGTACTCAGCACTCTATCGTCCCTCTAATAACTCTGACATCAATGCAAATGTAATCTAAAATCTATTCAAACACTTTATGAGAGCCCATGAGCTCATGTTGTGCAACATTTCTATAGATTATGCAGTTGCATGAGAAAACAGAGTGATGGGATCCTCCTCTTTTTAATAGAAGCCATCAGCTTTCAATAGGCTAGGCCTACTATATTTATATCTCAACTTTCCTAATATTAAGCACATTGCGTGTCTTTACAACAGGAGTATAGCCTACCTGGCTGGCATGAAAATGAACCACTGGAAAATCGCCCTCCATTTGTTTTTTAAGTGCATAGATAATATGTATTTTTATTCATCTGCCCCTGTGTCGAGACAGGTGCATGATAATGGTCCATTCTAAATAAAATAAAAATTCCCACATATTATTTAGTATATGTAAAGACATGGTGGGTGACAATATTAGCCTATCACTTCTGAATTTTATATTATCACTTCAAATCATAGTCCCACACCTCATGTAGCCTAGCCCATAGGCGTATATCTTTTGATAAGGTTTGTCTTACAACTAAAGGGGCCAAATAACTTCTTAAAATTAAGCACATTAATGCGCTTTACTATGGGTGTAGAGAATAACTGGCATAAATATACAGAACGTGAGTTTCAAGTTTGGGGAAGACAATTTTCACCATAAAAATGTGCCTTTATAATAAAAGCATTACATGCATAATCGCATTTGCGGTCACTTTTGAGAATGGTGTTTTCCACTAATGGAACATTTGTGCTTATAGCCTACTGCCGCATCCACACTGATGCGCTTATAATGTGAAGAAATAACCTAATAGTTTATCAACATTTTAAGCTAAACGTTCTGATCTGTTACGTCAGCCTCATTGTGTAAAACGGTTTTTTTGATGCTAGTGGTTGCATTAATATGGGATTTATCGCATCACACAACTGTCCCGGGCTATGTTTGGAATATTTATTTCTCACACAGAATAAAATAGGTAAACTTTTGTACTATGTGGGATAGTAGATTGACATAGGCTAGTGCTTTTTCTGTTTATTAGGCCTACTCCTCTTGTTGGCTGATGAAAAGTAAACATGGACAGATCTTCCAATATCTTCAATATGCGCAGTTGCATCCCCAATGTGTCTGTCTTCACTTGTAGCCTGTGAGAAAGACCCAATCACATGACGGAGAGCCATGTGAGTGAGAGGCACTTCGGAGCATGCAGCATGCAGAGAGAAGGGAATTTAAAATGATTATATTCAGCCCAAGGGCACAAAGGCATGGATTTTTTTTAGGGGGCATTACGGCCACACAAAGGGGATGCTGCCGGGAAATTTGAGGCATTATCAAGTGTTTGTCAAATTGTAAATGAGAGACTGATGAAGTGTGTACAGCCTGCACAAAAAACAAAGCAGAGCTCATGCCTTTCATGTGACTTTTTTCAAATCATCATTAGAGTCACATCATGCAGCCTTAGAATGTATTAAACATCTAAACATATAGCCCAACATTTGTATCACAATTAAAGTTACAGAAAAAACTCTAAATTACGGATATTGGAGTACCTATTTCTTTGTTAACCACTCAACACAGAATAGTTGCTTGTGCACACTCCCTCAAATACTATTTCTATTTTATTCAGCTTTGTTCAATTGTATTCTTCATACTATAAAATGCTATAAAATAATGCCCCAGAATTCTAAGCAAATCTTGTCTGCTAAATGAGTGTAACCCACAGCCATATGGCAGAGCCAGATCAGGATCTAACATAAGGACAACTCAGAGTATGCTACTCTGTTCATCGGAAATAGACTACATTTTCTTCATATCATGTTTCTTTAGACATGTTTAAAATAAATAATGGATTTATTGTGATGATGTAGGCTATATTACATGGACTTTTTAAAATGTAGATGTTCCAAAGTCTGCATCAGTGGCTTGTAGGCTATGCGTGGAAACCAGGAGATGCAAAATGTGTTTATGTTAATTAACAGTCAATTACCGTGAGACCGGCAGTTATTTGCTTGACAATCACCGACTTATGAAATTTTGTGACCGCCACAGCCCTAGTGAACACCTGCTCGTCGAACATGTCATTCCAAAATCATGGGCATTAATATGGAGCTGGACCCCCCTTTGCAGCCTCTTCTCTTCTGAGAAGGTTTTCCACTAGATGTTGGAACATTGCTGTGGGGATTTGCTTCCATTCAGCCACAAGAGCATTAGTGAGGTCGGGTACTGATGTTGGGCAATTAGGCCTAGCTCACAGTCAGCATTCCAATTCATCCCAAAGATGTTCGATGGGGTTGAGGTCAGGGCTCTGTGCAGGCCTGTCAAGTTCTTCCACACCAATCTCAACAAACCATTTCTGTATGGACCTCGCTTTGTGCACGGGGGCATTGTCATGCTGAAACAGGAAAGGGCTTTCCACAAACTGTTGCCACAAAGTTGGAAGCACAGTATCGTGTATAATGAAATTGTATGCTGTAGCATTAAGATTTCCCATCACTGGAACTAAGGGGCCTAGATCGAACCATGAAAAACCACCCCAGACCATTATTCCTCCTCCACCAAACTTTACAGTTAGCACTATGCATTGGGGATGGTAGCGTTCTCATAGCATCCGCCAAACCCAGATTAGTCTGTCGGACTGCCAGATGGTGAAGCGTGATTCATCACTCCAGAGAACGCGTTTACACCGCTCCAGAGTCCAATGGCGGCGAGCTTTACACCACCCCAGCCGATGCTTTGCATTGCGCATTGTGATCTTATGCTTGTTTGCAGAAACCCATTTCATGAAGCTACCGATAAACAGTTATTGTCCTGACGTTGCTTAAAGAGGCAGTTTGAACTCGGTAGTGAGTGTTGCACCTGAGGACAGGCGATTTTTACGTTGCTACGTGCTTCAGCAATCAGTGGTCCCGTTCTGTGAGCTTGTGTGGAATACCACTTCGTGCTGAGCCGTTGTTGCTCCTAGACGTTTTCACTTCACAATAACAGCACTTGCAGTTGTCCGGGTCAGCTCTAGCAGGGCAGAAATTTGATGAACTAACTTGTTGGAATGGTGGCATCGAATGACAGTTTCACGTTGAAAGTCACAGAGCTCTTCAGTAAGGCCATTCTACTGCCAATGTTTGTCTATCTAGATTGCATGGCTGTGTGCTGAATTTTATACACCTGTCAGCAACGGTTGTGGCTGAAATAACCAAATCCACTAATTTGAAAGAGGTATCCACATACTTTTGTGTATATATAGTGTTTCTGTGACCAACAGATGCATATCTGTATTCCCGGTCATTTGAAATCCATGGATTAGGGCCTAATGAATTATATGAACTGTAATTTAGTAAAATCTTTGAATTTGTTGCATGTTGCGTTTATATTTTTGTTTGGTAAATACACACCAAAATACTTTTAATGAACTTACTTTTAATGTACTACAACATGCAGTGCCTTCACAAAGTATCCATACCCCTTGACTTATTCCACATTTCTTTGTGTTACAGCCTGAATTCAAAATGGATTCAATCAAAAATATGTATATCACCCATCTACACACAATTCCCCATAATGTCAAAGTCAAATTATGTGTTTATAAATGTTTACAAATTAATTATAAATGAAAAGCTGAAATGTATTGAGTCAATAAGTATTCAACCCTTTGTTATGACAAGCCAAAATAAGTTCAGGCATAAATATTTGCTTAATTAACAAGTCACATAATAAGTTGCATGGACTCACTCTGTGTGAAATAATAGTGTTTAACATGATTTTTTAATGACTACCTCATCTCTGTACCCCAAACATACAATTAACTGTAAGGTCCCTCAGTCGAGCAGTGAATTTCAAATACAGATTCATACACAAAGGTCAGGGAGGTTTTCCAATGCCTCGCAAAGAGGGGCACCTATTGGTAGACATTGAATATCCCTTTGAACATGGTGAAGTTATTAATTACACTTTGGATGGTGTACAAAGATACAAGTGTCCTTCCTAACTCCGTTGCCAGAGAGAAAGGAAACCGCTCAGGGATTACACCATGAGGCCAAAGGTGACTTTAAAATAGTTACAGAGTTTAATGGTTGTGATCGGAGAAATCTGAGGATGGATCTACAACATTGAAGTTACTCCACAATACTAGCCTAAATGACAGAGTGAAAATATGCATCCTGTTTGCAATAAGGCACTAAAATAAAACTGTAAAATATGCCACAAAGACATTAACTTCATGTCCTGAATACAAAGTGTTATGTTTGTGCCAAATCCAACACAACATATCACTGAGTACCACTTTCAAGTATTGTGATGGATGTGGCCTTCTTACAGTTTTGACTTAAATCAACATGAAAATCTATGGCAAGAAAGGAAAATGGCTATCTAGCAATGATAAATAATCAACTTGACAGGGATTGAAGAATATTTAAAAGAATAATGGGCAAATATTGTACAATCCAGGTGTGCAATGCTCTTAGTGACTTACCCAAAAATACAGCTGTAATCTCTGCCAAAGATGCTTTGCTTCTACAAAGTATTGTCTCGGGGGTATGAATATTTATGTACTTAACAAAACATGTTTTCACTTTGTCATTATGGGGTATTGTTTGTAGATGGGTAAGAAGAAAAAAAATATTTTGAATTCAGGCTGTAACACAACAAAACTTGGAATAAGTCAAGGGGCATGAATACTTTCTGAAGGCACTCTAGGTGACATTGTAATGTCTGAACTCCTGTCTGCAAGAATATGAACAATCATACATCCAAGCACAGGAAGTCACTCATTTCCTCCATCCATCCATTCAAGCCATCCCCAAAACAACCTTCCTTTGTCATTGCCATTTCCACGACTTCATCACTCGAAAAGTTTACATTTACATTTCGGAAAGGTGCATTCCATTTGAAGGAATACGTCATAGGACTAAAAAGGCATAGGCGGAGAAAAGGGGGAGAAAAGGGGGAGAAAAGGGGGAGAAAAGTAATCAGAGGAGCTGAAAAGCGTGAAAGTACCATTACTCATAATGCCAGACACGTGGTGAAAAGATAAATGACTGCATTCCAATAGGAGTTTTCTCTTATTGGACTCAGTTGCGCGGAACGAGAGAGAGAGAAAACCTTCCCCGTGCTCGTGGTTAGGCTACTATTGTTTAAAAAATGGTTGGCATAATTAACAAACTGACTATATGTGTGGTCTGGCATCTTAAAGGTGCTACACATAGGGTTTTTAGAACATTTTTGCATTGTCATTCCTGAAAAAAGTCTGTGATATATCTGGTGCTAATGGCGGAATGATAGCCTTTCACAGTAGTACTTAACTGCCAGTGTTGTGATTGGCTGTGATATTCGCCTAATGATTCCTCCCGCCGGAGTGGCATCTGTTGTCAAGCTGGGAAAGCTGTTCTGGCTTTGTCGGTAAAATTCTACACTGTTTGCTCAATTTCAGTGTATGTGAGAGAACCTGCACTGTGTACAGAGTCATTGTACCATTTACATCGCTGTAAAATATCATTTCAATAACAAAAATGTGGATTTTACGGCTTCAAACAGCTGTAAAATTCCATATTTTTGTTATTGAAAAGATAGATCTGCACTACACACAAACATATATTGTAACTGACGCACACACAAACACTCATACAAACACACAAACAAATGCTGTCACACCCTGATCTGTTTCACCTGTCCTTGTGCTAGTCTCCACCCCCCTCTAGGTGTCGCCCATCTTCCCCATTATGCCCTGTGTATTTATACCTGTGTTTTCTGTCTGTCTGTGCCAGTTTGTCTTGTTTGCCAATTCAACCAGCAGTTCCCCCCCCCCTCCCCCCCACCCCAGTCTCTGTTGTTCTCGTCCTCCTGGTTCTGACCCTTGCCTTTCCTGACTCTGAGCCCGCCTGCCTGACCATTCTGCCTGTCCCTGACCTCGAGCCTGCCTGCCGCCCTGTACCGTTTTGGACTCTGACCTGGTTATGAACTCTTGCCTGTCCCCAACCTGCCTTTTGCCTACCCCTTGGACTATAATAAATATCAGAGCTCAAACCATCTGCCTCCCGTGTCTGCATTTGGGTCTCGCCTTGTGTCGTTATAAATGCGTGCATTGGAATGCGTGTGTTCGTCAGAAATAAGGTCCAACACACACACACACACACACAAAATCTCCCTATCACACACACAAGCAAACAAACTGACAAAACAGTATGCTTGATCTGCTGTTGGTACAGGGGATAAACATCATTGTCTAATTATGCATCTGGATTCACACACACTGACACACAATGCTTAAAACACACCTGGCAACTGGGCTTGTTAGCTCAGCTCATCTACAACAACACATACCCACACATATTGAGACGCCTCAAACACACACACACGCACGCAGACACAGAACTACAGTATTACACAAACCAGACTATGCCAAAAACAGGCCTGCAGGGAGTAAGGTGCCAGTCAACACGTACACGCGCACACGCACACACACACACACACACACAGTAACCAGGAGGGAGCAGCAGTCTGACCTCACTCTGCCTGTTTGGCTGTTCAACCAGCCACATACAACCCTCAGGGAGGCTGCTAAGTGGCAGTCCTGGGGATACACCTGCTCCTCACATGCAGAAGAAACTCTGTACCACTTTACTCTTGCTGCCCCTTTTAGTTGTTTCAATAATAAGGTGTAGAAACGGGTACCAAATAGTAACATCTAAGTTGCAGTTCTATTTCAATGGTATTTGTTGAGAAATTATATGATATTAATCCATTTATTTCTGAGAATCAGAGTCATTTACTTAAGCATTACGTCCATTTACCTTTGCTACTGAAAGTAGATAAAAGGTAAATAGTGGACTGTAAAGTAAAGTATGCATCTACATGGTTGGAATTCTATCAACCCCCCCACTGCAGAAACACCCATCCTGTTGTCCAGTCCATCTGAGGAGCATGAGGACCCATTCTCAGTGCTACTGTGAGTGTGTTATCACACTAGAGAGATAAGTGATGCGATTTGCTTGCTCTATTTCCCATTTCCCCAGATGCCCTGTATTTAGGGGGTCTTTTCTCCCTGCTAAATCTCCACAAGCCGATGGGGGCGGATATAAAACGTGTTATTTTCTACTCCACTTAATCAGACTCACTCACAAACACACGGACACACACTCCCACGCTAATCCATGCAGGGCTTCAGAGAGACACCCATTCCCGGAGCAACAATCTGTGTTTGTGTATGTATCTGTGGACGCGTGTGTTTGTGTATGTATCTGTGGACGTGTGTGTGTGTGTGTGTGTGTGTCTGTGTGTGTGTGTGTGTGTGTGTGTGTGTGTGTGTGTGTGTGTGTGTGTGTGTGTGTGTGTGTGTGTGTGTGTTTGTATTTCTAACTCAAAATACTAAGCCCACTGAGAAATCATTCCTTGAACAGCAATCTGTGTACAGATACAGCTAAAGTGAAGACCCTGGAAATGTATTTCCAAAAGCTTTAGAGAGAAAACACTTTCCTAGAACAACCAGACTGGTTTTCTATAACTCAGGCAAAAACAACCCTTCCTAGATATGCTGGTCTGTTCTTGATAACTTGTAAACTGAGCTTGTTAGTGGGAGTTAGTTGGTGAGGTTCAGTGGATGTTACTGAGTAGGAGTTAGTGAGAGTTAGTGAGAGAGTGAGAGTTAGTAGGAGTTGGTTACTGAGAGTTAGTAGGAGTTAGTGAGAGTTAGTGAGAGTTAGTGAGAGTTAGTAGGAGTTGGTTAGTGACATTTAGTAGGAGTTGGTTAGTGACATTTAGTAGGAGTTGGTTAGTGACATTTAGTAGGAGTTGGTTAGTGACATTTAGTAGGAGTTGGTTAGTGACATTTAGTAGGAGTTGCTTAGTGACATTTAGTAGGAGTTGCTTAGTGACATTTAGTAGGAGTTGGTTAGTGACATTTAGTAGGAGTTGGTTAGTGACATTTAGTAGGAGTTGGTTAGTGACATTTAGTAGGAGTTGCTTAGTGACATTTAGTAGGAGTTGGTTAGTGACATTTAGTAGGAGTTGGATAGTGACATTTAGTAGGAGTTAGTTTGTGAGAGTTAGTGAGAGTTAGTAGGAGTTAGTGAGCTAGTAGGAGTTAGTTAGTGACATTTAGTAGGAGTTGGTTAGTGACATTTAGTAGGAGTTGCTTAGTGACATTTAGTAGGAGTTGCTTAGTGACATTTAGTAGGAGTTGGTTAGTGACATTTAGTAGGAGTTGGTTAGTGACATTTAGTAGGAGTTGGTTAGTGACATTTAGTAGGAGTTAGTTTGTGAGAGTTAGTGAGAGTTAGTAGGAGTTAGTGAGCTAGTAGGAGTTAGTTAGTGACATTTAGTAGGAGTTAGTGAAAGTTACACTACCGGTCAAAAGTTTTAGAACACCTACACATTCAAGGGTTTTTCTTTTTTTGATGGCCTTGAGAAAGAAGCTTTCATGCACCTGTACTGACCTCGCCTTCTGGATGGTAGTGGGGTGAACAGGCAGCGGCTCAGGTGGCTGAGGTCCTTGATTATCTTATTGGCCTTCCTGTAACACAGGGTGTTGTAGATGTCCTGGAGGGCAGGCAGTGTGCCCCCGGTGATGTGTTGGGCAGACCGCACCACCCTCTGGAGAGTCCTGGTGCATCTGTAAATGTTTGTGAAGGTCTTAGGGGCCAAGCCAAATTTCTTCAGCCTCCTGAGGTTGAAGAGGCACTGTTGCTCTTTCTTCAACATACTGTCTGTGTGGGTGGACCATTTCAGATTGTCAGTGATGTGTAGGCCGAGAAACTTGAACTTGAACAGAGTACAGGAGGGGGCTGAGCACGCACCCTTGTGGGGCTACTGTGTTGAGGGTCAGTGTAGTGGAGGTGTTATTGCCTACCTTCAACACCTGGGAGCAGCCCCTCAGGAAGTCAGGACCCAGTTGCACAGGCCTGGTTCAGACCCAGGCCCCAGCTTAATGATGAGATTGGAGGATACTATGGTGTTGAAGGCTGAGCTGTAGTCAATGAACAGCATTCTTACATAGGTATTCCTCTTTCCAGATGAGATAGGGCAGTGTGCAGTGCGATGGTGATTGCGTCATCCGTGAATCTATGCACGGTATGCAAATTGCAGTGGGTCTAGGGTGTTGGGTAAGGTGGAGGTGATATGATCCTTAACTAGCCTCTCAAAGCACTTCATGATGACCGAAGTGAGTGCTATGGGGCAATAGTCATTTAGTTCAGTTACCATCGCTTTCTTCAGTACAGGAACAATGGTGGACATCTTGAAGCAAATGGGGAGAGCAGACTAGGATAGGGAGATATTGAATGTGTCCATAAACACTCCAGCCAGCTTGTCTGTGCATGCTCTGCGGACGCGGATAGGTATACCGTCTGGGCCAGTAGCCTTGCGAGCGTTAACACGCTTAAATGTCTTATTCACGTCGGCTACGGAGAACGAGAGCTCACAGTCCACGGAAGCGATGATGGCCCATGTCGGAGGCACTGGGTTATCCTCGAAGCGGGCGAAGGTGTTTAGCTTCCGGGAGCAAGACGTCGGTGTCAGCAACGTGGCTGGTTTTCCCTTTATAATTGTCTGGAGTCCCTACCACATGCGTCACTTCTCTGAGCCATTGAATTGCGACTCCACTTTGTCCTTGTACTATCGTTTTGCCTGTTTGATTGCCTTACGAAGGGCATAACTGGACTGTTTGTCCTCAACCATATTCCCAGTCACCTTGCTGTGGTTAAATGGTTCGCTCTTTGAGATTTGTGCGAATATCTGTGTGCATCCATGTGTGTGTGGGTGTGCGTCTACATACAAATTTGCTGGTGGGGAATCAAGGGTGCCATTATACCCGTGGGTGGTATAAAAAGGTAGGACTGTAAACTACATCATTACAGGGACTGTCTGTCGGCCTGTCTGTTTGTCTACTTGCATCCCTGCCTGCCTGCTTGACTGTCAGCACACGCGTCAGTCCCCAGTCCTTTGTAGGGCAACATGAATTACAGCAGACAATAACTCAATAAACACAGGGACAGATATGAGACATTGACAAGTGAGCTTGTCACAGAGAGGTGGGGTTGTACCGTATGTTTATGGAGCGCAAAAATAACTGAGACTCGATCACCATTTCTGTGGTGATGGGCTCACCTAGGCAACCACGAGTGTAACCTACTCTCTCTATCACTATGTAGCTTGCTCAAGAGGCTAGTGTGTAGAACGAGGTAGTGTAAGACCACCTACTGCTACTTCTATTGTTCTGAAAAGGCGGGCGGGTTTCATAGACACGTCATCATCATAATTTCCAACATCAGGGGTGTATTCAAGAATGCACGTGTATCTCCTTCTTTCACTCATTCACTCTCTCTTTCCCTCTCTCCGTCTCTCACTTTACACACGTTTGTTTTCTCTCTCTCTCTGTCTCTCCCGCTCTCTGACACACACACACACACACACACACACACACACACACACACACAGAACGAGACAAAGACACGCACGCGCGCACACACACACACACACACACACACACACACACACACACACACACACAGAGACACACACAAGGTAGATGCCTCGATGCATCCATGTCAAGGACAACTAAAGTAGTTTGTCCTTTACAAGTTGCAGCGTACTGCAGCACAGCTTGCATGGTGTCGCAGAATTCAATGGCACGTTATTTAAGTGTCAGCCATTGTACCCATAAAAGCTAGTTAATGCTAGTTTGACCACCAGAGGGCATCTTTGAGAATAATTTGATAGCCTTCAATAGTGGCTGTACTAGAGAATTAAAACACTTTTTTGTAAGAACATAGTATATGGGACTGATTTTTAGAAATGTTGCTTAATCAAATCAAATCAAAGCAAATGTATATATATAGCCCTTCTTACATCAGCTGATATCTCAAAGTGCTGTACAGAAACCCAGCCTAAAACCCCAAACAGCAAGCAATGCAGGTGTAGAAGCTTAATTAATTTGATTCATATTATGTCGATTAAATTCCAAGAAAACCAAAAAACCCTCAGGGTTTCCATTAGGATGGAACGGAAACGTGATGGTAGTGAGGGAGTAGGCTACAGTACAAAGAGCATAACATTTCCACACCCTAATTGTATAATTGTAGTCTAACCAATACCCAAACGGAGATTCGGTGAAAATAAAAATCTCATTGATTTATCAAGACCAGTCCCCATGCTTGTTTCAGAGCAGCGCGAAACGGTGCTAAAATAGTGACCACAGCGGGTAGGCTATGGCTTCAAATCCTATTGCTTCTAACTTCAATATGCTCTTAAAATAAATAAGCCTTACACCACATTACTCAACACTAGTGAGACTCTTGTCGCCTACAGTATATGACGTGACCGCCAATAACTACATATGGGTCTCCCGGTGGCGGACGGCATGGGTATCCAACCTGCATCTGTAGCAACGCATTTTACACTGTGGTGCAGTGTCTTAGACCACTGCGCCAATCAGGAAGCTATTATAATACTGTACATGATGTCCAGCTCAGGATAACCAAAACATTTCTTTATTAAAGACTATAAGAAAGAATGTTGGTACTTATTTATTTTGATCCAAAGCCATGAATGAGTGAGTCACTCAGCTTTATGTAGGTGCCGGGCTATATGACTGTGTCATCAATTTGATAATATATAACGATATTTTGGAAGTTATTTTGTTAAAAAAAAGAAAAAGTGAACGATTGTAATCTGATTAAAGGCCAAAATAATATTTGCAAAGGCCAAAACATTTATTTATGTTTTTAGAGGGAGAGAAACGCTGGGCCAATTGTATACCGCCCTATGGGACTCCCAATCACAGTCAGATATGATACATAATAATAATAATAATAATACTTTTTGTTGTATTATTTGTTTTGTCTTTTCTGGTGGATTAAACTGAAATTGCAACCAATCACGGCCAGTTGTGATACAGCCAACCTAACTAAGAAATACAATTGACAATAGAATTCTCCCCCTAGCCTCCTTCTAGGCAACTCTATTGTCCAGCTACCTGCTAATAGCAATAATGGCGCTGTACTACGTGACCGTGTGTGTTTGAAAGAGTATTTTCCAGTAAGCAACAATTGGTTTACCTTCACCTGTTGGGGCTAGGGGGCAGTATTTGCACGGCCGGATAAAAAACGTACCCGATTTAATCTGGTTACTACTCCTGCCCAGTAACTAGAATATGCATATAATTGTTTGATTTGTATAGGAAACACCCTAAAGTTTCTAAAACTGTTTGAATGGTGTCTGTGAGTATAACAGAACTCATTTGGCAGGCCAAAACCTGAGAAGATTCCAAACAGGAAGCTCTCTCTCTGACCATTTCATGGCCTTATTGATCATCTCTAACAAAAACAGGGGATCTCTGGCATGACGTGACATTTTCTAACGCTCCCATAGGCTCTCAGAAGGCGCCAGAAAGCTGAATCGTGGCTTTGCAGCCCATGGCTGAAAAACATTAGCGCATTTTGATAGTGGTCAATCTGAGGACAATGGGACGGGGCGCGCGTGCCCGAGTCGACTCCATGTTTACTTTCTCTCTCTTTGAACGAAAACCACCACTCCCGGTCGGAATATTATCGCTTTTTTACGGGAAAAATGGCATAAAAATTGATTTTAAACAGCGGTTAACATGCTTCGAAGTACGGTAATGGAATATTTAGAAATGTTTTGTCACGAAACGCGTCGGGTGCGTGACCCTTATTTACCCTTCGGATAGTGTCTTGAATGCACGAACAAAACGCCGCTATTTGGATATAACTATGGATTATTTGGGACCAAACCAACATTTGTTATTGAAGTAGAAGTCCTGGGAGTGCATTCTGACGAAGGACACCAAAGGTAATCAAACTTTTCGAATAGTAAATCGGAGTTTGGTGAGTACCACACTTGGTTGGTGTCAAAATAGCTAGCCTGTGATGGCTGGGCTATCTACTTAGAATATTGCAAAATGTGCTTTCACCGAAAAGCTATTTTAAAATCTGACATAGCGAGTGCATAAAGGAGTTCTGTATCTATAATTCTTAAAATAATTGTTATGTTTTTTGTGAACGTTTATCGTGAGTAATTTAGTAAATTCACCGGAAGTGTTTGGTGGGAATGCTAGTCACATGCTAATGTAAAAAGCTGGTTTTTGATATAAATATGAACTTGATTGAACAAAACATGCATGTATTGTATAACATAATGTCCTAAGATTGTCATCTGATGAAGATCATCAAAGGTTAGTGCTGCATTTAGCTGTGGTTTGGGTTTATGTGACATTATATGCTAGCTTGAAAAATGTGTGTCTGATTATTTCTGGCTGGGTACTCTGCTGACATAATCTAATGTTTTGCTTTCGTTGTAAAGCCTTTTTGAAATCGGACAGTGTGGTTAGATTAACGAGTGTCTTGTCTTTAAAATGCTGTAAAATAGTCATATGTTTGAGAATTTGAAGTAATAGCATTTCTAAGGTATTTGAATAACGCGCCACGGGATTCCACTGGCTGTTGAGTAGGTGGGACGCAAGCGTCCCACCTAGCCCATAGAGGTTAAACTTTGTTCCAATATTTCTGTAATTCAGTGATATTTATTCCCATAGTAATTCGTTATGGATCCATAATTAAATAAACATCTGCATTTTGAAAGAGTATTTTTATCATTATTTTATTAAGGAAAGCAAAAAGATGCTGATGAAGAAATACAGTACTGTCCAGTATATGCTTGACCCAACATTTGCGGTTGCATGAGGTAATCCACACGCAGCTTTATGTAGATACCGAGGCTATATGACTGCGCCATCAACTTGATTATTTAGCAGACATCACTTGCTTATATTCAGTCAACACATATATCTTAAGAATATCATGGAATATAATTGAACATTTTAGTTTCTCTGTGCTTGTCTCAGAGCAGCGCAAAACGGTGCTGAAATAGTCGTCCACAGCGGGTAACCTGTATTTAACGATTGTAATCTGAATAAAGGCCAAAAAAATATTTATAAAGGCCAAAATATAGCCCTGCTAATAGCCACAATGGCACTGTACAACGTGACCGTGTGTGTTTGAAAGTGTATTTTCCAGTAAGCAACAATTTGTTTACCTTCATTAGACAACTTTGTTCCAATATTTCTGGAATTCAGTGATATTTATTCCCATAGTAAATCGTTATGGATCCATAACTAAATAAACATCTGCATTTTGAAAGAGTATTTTTATCATTATTTTATTAACGAAAGCATAATGATGCTGATGAAGAAATACAGTACTCTACAGTATATCCGTTTACATTTGGATAATAAAGCGTTTAAAGCATTTTGAAGATATAAGCCACCTGCATTTGTTCATTAGGCTACTGTGCAGTCTGACAAGTAAACATAGTCTACAGTACATAATGTAGTAAACATGGGAAAGTGCCTAATTCCTTACATAAGGGGGAGCAGGCCATGTCCAGACTTTCTCAGTGACTTCAAGTACTCATTAACTCTGTCTTTAATGCTTTTCCGGATTGCATCGGTCATGGACAGAAACTTCTGAGACACAGTATTAATGATGAACATCCGGAGGTTCACTGGTAAGCCACATTTGCCTTGGTCAAGTTCTGTTGTCAGAAGAGGAATGGAAATGTCAGGATGAACCGGCGGCCTGACGAACCCACCAGGTATGTTGACTCTGCCTGTCGGATAATGTTTCTCTTTCTGCTGGTCTGCCTTCATTGACTCGATCTCGGACTTCAAAGTTTGAATGTGATCCATGTGCACCTTCATCAGATGAGCAGAATGGTACCGCCCTGAGCCCCCATCGATTACAGTGGCCTATGATAGAAACGGTAGATCAATTAAGAATTAAAAGTGACTCCTACTTTACTCATAACATTACTGTCCATTACTTTCATTGAAAAAGATCCTCAAATTAATATCCTCAAACTTTGTTGAGCTCGTCAGAATTGCATTGAACTGCTGGTCTTTATATTTATTATAGACCTGTTTAGGTTATTGATCATTTGTAGAGCGGCTCTCTATTGCCCTCAGCAGGCATATTTTTCACCATTCTTGTCACGTCCTGACCAATATAGGTGTTATTTGTTATTGTAGTTTGGTCAGGACGTGGCAGAGGGTATTTGTTTTATGTGGTTCGGGGTGGTGGTTTGTTTAGAAAGGTGTTTGATTTATTATTTCCGGGTTTTGGGTTATGTTCTATGTTTTTGTATTTCTATGTTCTTTCTAGTTTAGTATTTTCTATGTTAGGTAATTGGGTGTTGGACTCTCAATTGGAGGCAGGTGTTTGTAGTTGCCTTTGATTGAGAGTCCTATATATATATAGGGATGTGTTTTGTTTGTTAATTGTGGGTAGTTGTACTTCGCACTGCTAGTTGTCGTACTTCGCACTGCTAGTTGTCGTAGCCTGTGAAACTGTCGTCTGTCGTTCTCTTTGTTTATTGTTTTTCCGTGTTCACATTTATTTAATAAATAATAATGATGAACATGCAACCCGCTGCGCCTTGGTCCTCTCTCTCCTACGACAGCCGTTACAATTCTGAAGGTCTAAAGAATCAATATTTTCTTCTGAAATATGAACACAGAAATACTGCCCTCTACGTTCGTTTAGTTTGAAGACTCCTACAGGGAGGAGGTCCGAGACCTGGCCATGTGTTGCCAGGACAACAACTTCTCCCTCAACGTGAACAAGACAAAGGAGATGATTGTGGACTACAGGAAAAGGAGGACCAAGCACACCCCCATTCTCATTGACAGGGCTGTAGTGGAGCACATTGAGAGCTTCAAGTTCCTTGGTGTCCACATTACCAACAAACTATCGTGGTCCAAGCACACCAAGACAGTCGTGAAGAGGGCATGACAAAATCAACTCCCCATCAGGAGACTGAAAAGATTTGACATGGGTCCTCAGATCCTCAAAAAGTTCTACAGCTGCACCATCGAGAGCATCCTGACTGGTTGTATCACTCCCTGGTATGGCAACTGCTCTGCATCTGACCGCAAGACACTACAGAGGGAAGTGTGAATGGCCCAGTACATCACTGGGAACAAGCTTCCTGCCATCCAGTACCTCTATACCAGGCGGTGTCAGAGGAAGACCCTAAAAATAGTCAAAGACTCCAGCCACCCTAGTCAAAAACTTTTAAAAGGACCAAAAGGCTTCTCAACAGCTTCTACCCCCAAGCCATAAGACTCCTGAACATCTAGTCAAATGGCTACCCAGACTATTTGCATTGCCCCCCCCCCCTTCTTATTTAGCTGGTGCTCTTTAATTATTTGTTACTTTTATTTCGTATTTTTTACTTATCTATTTTTTACTTTACACGTATTTATCTTCAAACTGCATTATTGGTTAAGGGCTTGTAAGTAAGCATTTCACTGTAAGGTTGTACTCGGCGCATGTGACAAATATAATTGATTTGACTGGGGATAATGGAGAAGATGGGCGACACCTGGTGGGGGGTGGAGGCAATCACAAAGACAGGTGAAACTGATCAGGGTGTGACAGTTATGTATCTGTAAGATCTGCAGTTATTGTTATAAATCAATTGACTGACTGACTAATTGGGCTATATTTCCTTTCTTCAGTAAGTGATTAAAGGCTTTAAAGGCTGAGATACATACAGCATATACTGTACCAGTGAAGTACTTTTCCTTAGCTTTCACTTCACTCATACTGCATCGCTGTAGCCTCAAGCCAGATATGGTGCAAAATACAAGGTTCTCATTGAAATAAAAACACCAGACCGTTGAGGGTTTAGTATCTGGTTATACTGTGATGAAACCATCTGACATGTCTGATAAGGCTGACAACAGGGAAGTGGAGCGAGAGACAAATCAGGAAAAAAAAGCGAAGGTCCTAAACAGAGAGAGAGAGAGAGAGAGAGAGAAATATTTCATTTTTCCTGATGAAATACCATCCCATTCTCACTTTACCCATTTTCCCTCGCTCTGGCTCTTGATTTGAATTTAGACAGGGAGGTACAGAGAGAGGAACAGCGAGCGTTTCCAGCGGGCGATTTGTCCTAGCTACCCTTGGAACCAGCGAGGGGGAAAGAATTCATGCTTCTGGCCTGGCTAAGCCCTTCAGTCATAATAAAGATATGAAACAGGAGCCTACAAGGCCAGGCTGTGCAAACAGTTCAATGTGTGTGTGTGTGCGCGCGCGTGCGTGTTTGTGTGACTTCTCACTGAACTAGAAACAGTGCATATGTAACACCCGACCGGTATAGGGTGGGGGTCTAATGGAGAAAAATAATCCTATGTGTAATAATATGACCGTGCCAAGATTTGAACATTCGTCTCCCCAGCCTCAGCAGATGCATTGGAATTTACAGTATGTAGATCATATTAAAAGTGGATTCAGCTCAATACAGCTCACTCATAACAGCACAACTAAATGAGATTTATCGTATAGTAACGACGTTAATGAACAACACAGGACCAAAGAAATTCTCAAGGATGTCGGTGGGAAGAATACGGAACAGCAAGGACAATTATTAGTCTCCAATCATCGCTGTATTTACTCTCGTACTCAACAACCTTCTTTCGCTCTTCACTTCTCTCCTCCACTGCTTTTCTCTTACAGGAGAGAGAGAGAGAGAACGGCCGCGTCCAAAATGGCACCCTATTCCTTATATTATACGCTACTTTTGACCAGCACCCGTAGTGCACTATATGGTGCCATTTTGGACACAGACAATGAGTCAGGATGCATAAAAGTAGAGGGAAGGCTAAGTGAAGCTGTCTGCATTGATCGTTGACCTCACAGAAGAAATAACTTTCAAAAGCTGATGATTTTTCCACAACGTTGAGCTCAACAACAAAAACAGACATAAAAAAATGTGCATTCTTCGCCGTTTCCCTTTAACGCCAGCACTTTACAAGCATTGCTTTAATCTGTTCATAATATGGAAAAAATATGGTAGAAGACACACACAAAATATGTAAAATATCCTGAAAGATTACCATTGTTCTATTGCACCCACAGAATGATTCCTCAATCATAGTTGACCATAGATCTTTCCGCAAAAAACCATTCCTCTCATACTGTAAGAGGAAAACAAATCGAAATCTAATTTCGCTCACAAACACTCCAATGTGTACATCAGATTACCATCAAATTGGTTTTCCTACTCTCCACGGTCTTTGAACGCTTTTCCACGTTCACTTGCAGACTCCCAGTCACGCCGCCTCCCTCGCCACGTTCAGCACAATATTACGAGACATCAGTTAAATCTGTCTGTATTCTGTAAGTTCACGATGAACACCATAAACAAATTACACTTTCTGCTCCCTCTTGACATATGCAATTTCTGTGTGGTTCATCAGAACGCTTGCATAGGTACAGTTGGAGAAAATATCAACAAAATAATCTCTATAATCATTTCCTCAGGTGGAAAACAAACACAGGTGCCCCTGAGGTGACACTATAATTGCTCCCTTCTTCCTGTTTTCTAACTTCCTTTTTTCACTTTCGTTCCCCCCAGAGCTCAGACACATGGCATTGCCTGGCAACTGTAATTTGGTGCAGGTCACACCTGCCGCTGTCGGAAAGCCAGGTGGGTGGCCATGCTGAAATGTATAGGCTGGGTTTGGGATTCAATGAAATTTGGTACGGAAATCACTGTATGATGGTTGTTAACATTATATTCAAACCATGCCGTTAAACTTGTTTATTAACTAGAGAAGGGTGAGTCCGGCTGAACCAAATGAATGCTAGTTTGAGTAAATTCACCATGGCAATACCTGACCTGCATTTAAAGAGGTCAGGTGTTGATCTTCCATAATCTGGTAGTGGCTTGCAGGACACTGGCCCTATAACAAAGTACTGCACTGTAACACCTTGGAATGATTCCTAACCAGACATTTTTCCATGCTTTTTATCTAAAGGTCGAACATACGGGCAAAGGGGTTTGCTAGTCGTGACATTAATCAAGTTTCAACAAATCAGGACGCAGGAACACCCCAACCTGTTTTCTATGCTCGTGAGGCAATAACGGCATGGTAAGGTCTCAACCCTTCTGGAAGAAATCCCTCTCTCCTTGTATTACCCACACTGCTCATGTGGAGACAACCTAGCATGGTAGCACCATGATAGGATGCTTTGTTGAAATAGCATGACGTCGGCCGTGTACACTGACTCAAATCCAGTTTCATGTTATTCCCCTTAACTGGCTAATGTTACAATTGAGGAAGGGTGACCTGGATCGGTGCTCATGGTAGATTTCTATCCACAGAATTAGAGCTGCCCTTTGACATGGTGGCTTCACCATCTACTCGCTACTCATCTGTTTCCCTAATGTGCTCTCTATGCGAGGGGTGTTAAACTGCAAAGGCCCAGACTACTAAGTCACACATATAGGGCCTGTGCAGTCACTCATATAATCATCTATAATGGGCCGGTCCTCCACTCAGGAGGCACTGATCAGGGAGGTGATGACACCATGGCTCTGTGAGGTGGGAGCGCAAGAGGAAAATGTCACAGGGGTTATGGCAAGAGAGATAGTATTGTGCACAAACTGGGTTCGTGGAAGCAGCAAAGAAACTCTATGCTGTGTCATTATAGGTCTAGTCAGTGACCACCTAGATAACAGAATGAGAATGAACTTATCTGGGAAAACCATATTAGAATCAATGTCCAATGGTTTACATTTTCTATAACATTTATTACTAATTCATTCAAGTCATCACCTAACGAGGCATGAGTTGAGCATAAGAACATATCCAAATGGAGTATGAGCAACACAACACCAAGAATTGTCCTTTCATTCTCCTCTCTTCTTCTTTTCTTCCCATTCTCCTCTCTTCTTCTTTTCTTCCCATTCTCCTCTCTTCTTCTTTTCTTCCCATTCTCCTCTCTCTTCTTCTTTTCTTCCCATTCACCTCTCTCTTCTTCTTTTCTTCCCATTCTCCTCTCTAACCATACAATAACTCATTCCACCCCTGGTCTTGCAGGAACCCTCCTGGATGTCTTTGGCTGTACAGAATTCCACCAAGTGCCTCTATGTGCTCTGTTGATCTGCACTGTGATAGTGGTACAATAGGGCAGAGCACACAGACACAGCCCTTTGCAGCCTCGCCTCTAGATTACTGTCACACACTGATCTGTTTCACCTGTCTTTGGGATTGTCTCCACCCCCCTCCAGCTGTCGCCCATCTTCCTCATTATCCCCAGTCAAATCAAATCAAACGTTATTTGTCACATGCGCCGAATACAACATGTAGACCTTACCGTGAAATGCTTACTTACAAGCCCTTAACCAACAGTGCAGTTCAAGAAGAGTTAAGAAAATATTTACCAAATAGACTAAAGTAAAAAATTATAATAAAAAGTAACACAATAAGAATAATAATAACGAGGCTGTATACAGGGGGTACCGGTACCGAGCCAGTGTGCAGGGTTACAGGTTAGTTGAGGTAATGTGTACATGTAGGCAGGGGTGAAGTGACTATGCATAGATAATAAACAGCGAGTAGCAGCAGTGTACAAAGGGGGGGGTAAATAAGTAAGTAAGTATAAGTAAATAGTCCGGTGGTGATTTTATTCATTGTTCAGCAGTCTTATGGCATGGGGGTAGAAGCTGTTGAGGATCCTTTTGGTCCTAGACTTGGCCCTCCGGTACCGCTTGCCGTGCAGTAGTAGCGAAAACAGTCTATAACTTGGGTGACTGGAGTCTCTGACAATTTTATGGGCTTTCCTCTGACACAGCCTATTATATAGGTCCTGGATGGCAGGAAGCTTGGCCCCAATGATATACTGGGCCATAGGCACTACCGTCTGAGCGCCTTATGGTCAGATGATGAGCAGTGGCCATACCAAGTGGTGATGCAACCAGTCAGGATGCTCTCGATGGTGCAGCTGTAGAGCCTTTTGAGCTTTTTGAGTATTTTCTTCTTTGCTTATGGCCTTATAGAGTTGGTTGATAGCGGTCTTAGCGCCAGCTTCATTCTGTGGTGGTAAATAGACGGCAACGAATAATATAGATAAGAACTCTCTTGGTAGATAGTGTGGTCTACAGCTTATCATAAGGTACTCTACCTCAGGCAAGCAATACCTTGGGACTTCTTTAATATTAGACATTGCGCACCAGCTGTTACTGACAAGTAGACAGACACACACACCCACCCCTCGTCTTACCAGATGTAGCTTCTCTGTTCTGCCGGTGCATGGAAAATCCCGTCATCTCTATATTATCCGTATCATCGTTCAGCCACGTCTCGGTGAAACATAAGATATTACATTTTTTTATGTCCCGTTGGTAGGATAATCTTAATCGTAGGTCATCAATTTTATTTTCAAATGATTGTACGTTAGCAAGAAGAACGGATGGCAGTGGGAGTTTACTTGCTCGCCTACGGATTCTGAGAAGGCAGACCGATCTGCGACCCCTTTTCCTGCGTCTTTTTTTCAAGCAAATGACGGGGATCTGGGCCTGTTCCAGTGAAAGCAGTAGTTTCTTCCAGTCCGCGGAAAGTAATCGCTGTTCTGATGTCCAGAAGTTATTTTTGGTCATAAGAGGCAGTAGCAACAACATCATGTTCAAAATAAAATAAAAAATAAGTTACACAAAAAAAAAAAAAAAATAGCAAAACTGGCCCAGTGTATTTATACCTGTGTTCTCTGTTTGTCTGTTCATTTTGTTTTTTGAAACCTACCAGCGTTTTTTCCCTTGAGCCTGTCTGTTATAGTTCCTGTTTTCTAGGTTTTCCCGGTTTTGGGAAGAGAGACTGGAAGGGAAGGGAAGGGGTGGCTGACCAGTAATGTAAGTCAGAAGAAAACGGGAACGATGTAGACAAAGAACAGACAGAGATTCCGAAAGGGAGTGAGTGAGAGACAGAAAGTGATGGCAATGAGAGAGAAAGTCTGAAAATGAGAGAGAGAGAAAAGGAGCAAGGTTTTGAATGACATCTCTAGCTCCAAATACTACCAATTCTGTATGCTATTATATAGGTGATGGTGCAGTTTGACTGGTCTCACTGTGTGTTTATTACCCTCTTTGACTGTAGCCTGTGTCACATTGTCTGTCCGTCCTTCCTGGTGATCTTGCTGTGAGGGAGATGGAAAGGTGGTTCAGAGATGCATTCTCTCTATTAAACTATGCATGTACGCTAGTCTCATAGTGTAGTCCTATGACATACTACACAGCAAACTGGCCAGTGTTGATTTTTCAGTGTCACATTTCTAGTGTTGATTCAGGAGTTAAATTCACTCTGTAAGAGTGAAATTAAAACTCAGTGGTGTAAAATAACCCCCAGTGTACACTTAATATCTGTTGTTGCATGTACACTGATTGATTAATCTTATGCTACACCAAGATAAAAAGCATACATTTTTCAAAACTAATCCAATCAGTTAGTTAGATTTATTGCACCCGTTAATTAAATGGTTCTTCCTGTTTAAATGGTTTAGGTAATCTCCTTTATCAATTTCCATTATCCTGACAGTCATTTTAATGGGGGTTGTGGGTGAATAAAAGTTCCAACTGTTGGATATCCTAACTCTGTCTGGGTTCCAATAGGAATAACGCATCACTTTGCAAGCCAGCGTAATGTGACTTGCAGGCCTAATGTGAGTTTCCTAACACCACTAAGTTAGGATAAAACTAGGCCATAAATTTAAGGCCTTATGATAACATTCACCTAGGAACTCACTTGGTGAAAGCCACAGGCCTTTTAAAGGAAATAATTCAACAACCATTACCGTGTCACTAACAAATACAGTCATGGTTGGTAACTATAATTCACTCAAAAAGAAAAGGCACTCAGGGAAATATTCAAGGCTTTACAACATACACCATGTCATGATATTTCACTCCACTGTAGAGTGAAACGGTGTGATTTTTCACCTCATATTAGTGAGTGCATTTTATGTTTCTCTCCAGATTAGAGTGCAATAGTAATTAGTTCACTCCAGAGTACAGTGAAATGCCTATTCGTTTACTTCAGTGTATTGTGAATTTCACACAGCCAGTGTTAATTTTAAACTCTGTATAGGGTTACAGAAGCACTGTCTAAATGTTAACACTTTTGAAAACATGAAATTTAGTTTAACACTTCCAATTTTTCTGTGTACAGAATAAACTTGAGGCCTGGCTATGAGACATCCCATACCCTGTGTCAGGTATTAGAGAATGGAAGTCTTGTTAAAAACAGAGACAATACGATAAAGGCTAGCTGGATAATTGAGCATAACAATCTCAAATACCCCTCTCCTCCATCACTCGCCATCCTTATCAGAGCTGGGTTAGGTCATTAGGAGAACAGGGAACAACAGGGGAACAGGCAGAGGACATTTTTGTCTTCTCTTTTCCCCCCTCTTCTTCTCATTTTCCATGCAGCTAAAAACAGCAGCAGGCAGGCGGCTAGCGGGCGAGCTGTTAGCCCAGCAAGGTCACGAGATCACAATCTGGATCTCTTATCAGGAACACGGTGGTGTGCCTATGTTAATATCCGGAGAGTGTGTGTGTGTGTGTGTGAGCGTGTGTCTGTGCGTGTGTCTGTGTGTGTATGCCTGTCTGTGTGTGTGTATGCCTGTCTGTGTGTGTGCCTGTGTCTGTGTGTGTTTGCGTGTGTCTGTGTGTGTGTGTATGCCTGTCTGTGTGTGTGCTTGTGTCTGTGTGCCTGTGTCTGTGTGGGCCAGTGCCTGTGTGTGCCTGTGCGTGTGTGTGCGTGTGCGTGTGCGCGCGAGTGTCAATTACCTTTTTGAGGGGTGGTGGAGGGAGGGTACACAGACAGGTGTAGGGCCTTGGAAAACAACATCAACCAAGATGTTAGTCTCTACACGACTAAGCACATATTATATAACATTATTACATCTAATACATCAATATGAGTTGCATCTACTAGCAACATCCTGAAAATAGCATTTTACCCACAAAACACTGTGCTCGATCTGAACTAAAGCAGCGCAGAACTACTACAGCTCAGAACTGTCATAGAAGCTCCTCATGTGCATTTCTATCTTAAATACAGTAAACACACTGTGCCATTTTAAGATACAACTTTACATAACGATCCTCCTGTGACAGTTTGTTTCCTATGCCACTGTATCAAAAAGCTCATCCGTTTGGGAGATCGCTTAATATCATGAGAAACTTACGTTCTCTGCTGGTTTCAATAACACTACCCGCACCATATGCTGTTTAATTCATAAGGAGGAAGCTTTCAGAGTAGACTACTCAGACACCTCTTTGGTACACGAGACCAGGAAGTCTGATAATCAACCATCACAATTACATCCAGTTAGCGTCATCGCTAACACTACAAAGTGGCTTCTGTGACTGGGCGCCAATTAGCACCCACCGTCTTGGCCGTGTTCCCTGAGATTCCTTCCAGTTCCACTGCGGTTCTCAACCCCTTAATACCAGCAAAGGTCTCTTCACAGTCCCCAAGTCAAGAACAGACTATAGGAGGTGCACAGTACTACATAGAGTCATGGCTGCACGGAACTCTGTCCCATATCAGGTAACTGATGCAAGCAGTAGAATCAGATTAAAAAAACAAATAAAAATACACCTTATGGAACAGCGGGGACTGTGAAGGGACACACACACACACAGACACACATACACACTCGACACACAAGTACACATGGATTTTGTACTGTTTATATGTGGTATTAGAGTAGTGGCCTGAGGGAACACACGTACAGTGAGGGAAAAAAGTATTTGATCCCCTGCTGATTTTGTACATTTGCCAACTGACAAAGAAATGATCAGTCTATAGTTTTAATGGTAGGTTTATTTGAACAGTGAGAGACAAAAAAATCCAGACAAACGCATGTGAAAAATGTTATAAAATGATTTGCATTTTAATGAGGGAAATAAGTATTTGACCCCTCTGCAAAACATGACTTAGTACTTGGTGGCAAAACCTTTGTTGGCAATCACAGAGGTCAGACGTTTCTTGTAGTTGGTCACCAGGTTTGCACACATCTCAGGAGGGATTTTGTCCCACTCCTCTTTGCAGATCTTCTCCACGTCATTAAGGTTTTGAGGCTGACGTTTGGCAACTCGAACCTTCAGCTCCCTCCGCAGATTTTCTATGGGATTAAGGTCTGGAGACTGGCTAGGCCACTCCAGGAACTTAAAGTGCTTAATCTTGAGCCACTCCTTTGTTGCCTTGGCCGTGTGTTTTGGGTCATTGTCAGGCTGGAATACCCATCCACGACCCATTTTCAATGCCCTGGCTGAGGGAAGGAAGTTCTCACCCAAGATTTGATGGTACATGGCCCCGTCCATCGTCCCTTTGATGCGGTGAAGTTGTCCTGTCCCCTTAGCAGAAAAACACCCCCAAAGCATAATGTTTCCACCTCCATGTTTGATGGTGGAGATGGTGTTCTTGGGGTCATAGGCAGCATTCCTCCTCCTCCAAACACAGCGAGTTGAGTTGATGCCAAAGAGCTCCATTTTGGTCTCATCTGACCACAACACTTTCAACCAGTTGTCCTCTGAATCATTCAGATGTTCATTGGCAAACTTCAGACGGGCATGTATATATGCTTCCTTGAGCAGGGGGACCTTGCGGGCGCTGCAGGATTTCAGTCCTTCACGGCGTAGTGTGTTACCAATTGTTTTCTTGGTGACTATGGTCCCAGCTGCCGTTAGATCATTGACAAGATCCTCCCGTGTAGTTCTGGGCTGATTCCCCACCGTTCTCATGATCATTGCAACTCCACGAGGTGAGATCTTGCATGGAGCCCCAGGCCGAGGGAGATTGACAGTTCTTTTGTGTTTCTTCCATTTGCGAATAATCGCACAAACTGTTGTCACCTTTTCCCAAGCTGCTTGGCGATGGTCTTGTAGCCCATTCCAGCCTTGTGTAGGTCTACAATCTTGTCCCTGACATCCTTGGAGAACTCTTTGGTCTTGGCCATGGTGGAGAGTTTGGAATCTGATTGATTGATTGCTTCTGTGGACAGGTGTCTTTTATACAGGTAACAAGCTGAGATTAGGAGCACTCCCTTTAAGAGTGTGCTCCTAATCTCAGCTCGTTACCTGTATAAAAGACACCTGGGAGCCAGAAATCTTTCTGATTGAGAGGGGGTCAAATACTTATTTCCCTCATTAAAATGCAAATCAATTTATAACATTTATGACATGCGTTTTACTGGAGTATTTTGTTGTTATTCTGTCTCTCACTGTTCAAATAAACCTACCATTAAAATTATAAACTGACCATTTCTTTGTCAATGGGCAAACGTACAAAATCAGCAGGGGATCAAATACTTTTTCCCCCCTCACTGTAATGTGTTGTGAAAAGTGTTATGAAATGTAAAGTCATGTAATATTTTCAGTTGTATCTAACTGCCTTAATGTTGCTGGACCCCAGGATGAGTAGCTGCTGTTACTAACGGTGATCCTTAATAAATACTTAATAAATACAAATACAAATAATACAACCCCCAGCTCCTACCAGTGCCCCCCACCCCCTCCTATCCACCCCCTCCTTGCTCCGCATTCATTATCTGGTTAATTAAGGATCGGAAATGCCTCTGAAAACTGAGCAGAGCCATCCTCGGGGGAGCGCTGACTCTAATGAACTGAATAAAGATGAGGCCAGCCGATCAGGGGGATCAGGAGGAGAACTGTCGGAGAGAGAAAAAGAGAAACTCTGAGAAGGAGAAGTGGGGTTTGAGACAGAGTCAAAGCAGTAGGAAGAGGATGAAGTCTGTAGACTTTGGCCAGGTTTTACTCTGACGCAACAATTTGTTGTTATTTTACAAATAAAACGGACTCGTGTTTTTTTGGTAAAACAATTGTGTTCAAATGTAGTTTTGCAGTGTTTAACGACTCTCCAATAATAGTTGCACATTTCCAAAGAACAAAAAAACGCTTTTAGAATAACAGACACTTGGAGTGCAATAGAGTAGGAGATAGAGCAAACGAAGGCGGGAGAGTTGTCGTGCTCTTTCTCAGGCTGGTGCTAACGCCGCTGTTAGCATCCTCCACCATGTGTTTCAGCCATCTGCAGACCTGCCAAAGCCTTTCTGGGGAAACTCTGTTGGTTCGGAAGTGGAGTAAAGATCCTTTACAGTTAGAAGAAGAGGACGTAGACAGAAGGCCATGTGAGGAGGCCTAGGACATCAACGGAGAGAATGTCCTTCTCAATAACTACTGTGACAAACTGCCTGGGAAAAAGTCCAAAACTGATAAAGAAGTTTTTTGTTATTAACCGTTCACCTTGTTAGTGTAATGAGTGTATGCTACAGCACACATACTTTTTTGCTCCTGTTTCATTTTTCCATGCATACATTCGGCTACTCTTTCCCCTCTATTGTATTCACTGTCTCCATAACAAGCGATGTATCCTATATCAAAGTATCTCTCTGTTTTGCATAGCTCTACATACAGTTCTACAGTACAGTATCTACAACCAGATCTCTTGGTCAGCATGCGATCTCGTGCTGCTGAGAGAGTAGCGAGGTTGAGAAGGAACACGAGAGCTCTGACTGTAGCTGAACAAATGTGTCCTGAATACAATTTCTGTTCTTTGTTCTCATCTCATGTCCTACAGGAGGGACTTGGGATATCCACTCCATGCATTTTCCCCATAGGGATAGGTAAGGATCGTTATTTGTTTGTTAGTCTTGCTCTATGTTCCAACGCACGTCAACACATCTCATTTACACTGAAAGAAGCTGAGAGCGTCTCTCCCAGCATATATCGACACAGTCGATTCTTGAGAGCGAGCGGAGGAGGAACTTCAAAAATACGCTATACGGTATTTTTGTCCTCCTACTGTATTTACTTGGCATTATAACATGGTAATTGTACAATAACTAATGACAACTATTTGTAGGTCCAGGTAGTTACATTTGTAAGCACCAGAAAAAAATACATTGGTATGATCAGATGGGGAATATTGGGTATTCTAAAAAGGACTGTAAAATAAAGCCTGATTTATGTTTTAAGATAGTAGCACTGTACCCAGCTCTACTTCCCACTTCATAACAGCAACACTGTCAGATTACAGAACCAACCCTCAAGGGCCCACAGTTGTCAACAGATGCTGCTGTAACCTCCTTCCCATTACCATCCAAATAAGAGCCACAGCCAAGATTATCCTCCACCTCTCTGTCTCTCTCTCTCTCTCTCGTTTTCTCACTTCTCTCTCTCTGTCTCTCTATCTCTCTTTGCTCCCCTCTATCACGTTGTCTCGTTTTCTCCCTGTATCACTCACTTATTCTCTCTCTTCCTCTTCCCACTTTCTTGCTTCAGCCGTTGAACCAGATTTGCCTGTCTTGACACATTTGTCATTTTCTCTTAAAAGCCGAGCGATAACCTCTAAAACAGTGATTTCAAAGTCTGCACTGTTTCTCTGTACTGCCTCTGTCACCGTGGACCCAGGGACATTAGATTCCATTCTAGCTGTTGGCTCAGCGGTCAAAAAGAGTTCAGATACAATAAATAGATACAAGGATATTGAAAAGGGCTCTCGTGGGACTCGTTTGAGACATTGGCAAAACATGGAAAAGCTGAGATCTCTGGCGAGTTCTATTTTTGCCTCAGCTCCGAGACAGGGGAGCAGGTGGAATGATGGACGGTGGGTTCGAGGTCCACACAGAGTGCCTCTCCCTCTAATGACGGAATAATTGCGGACATTGAAACCGTCTCAAAATGCCGTGTCAACCCAGGGATGTCTCGGGAAGGATTGCGAGGGGGCAGCAATGCAATAAAGAGGAATGCAATTGCAATGACAGGATGGAGGGCTGGCTCAAAATGCAGAGGGCCAGAATTCTCCTCAGTATATTACCCCCCCCCCCCCCCCCCCCCACACACACCCTATATTGCTCTCCTGACCTTCTGCAATGAGGTGAAGTGAGATATTTCTTGTGTGCACTGAAGTCTTCTTTGGTGTGATGAATTAGCTCACCAAACTCACAAATCTTGGCTCAAAAAGAGGGGAAATTTAAAAAGGGCCGAACTAACCAGCTAAACGGAGGAAAATAACAGAACTTCACTAAGTTCGGCAATGAATAAGCAATGGGTTTCATCTCAAACAAAGACCACTTGTGAAATGCAAGCTGATACACTATACTATATGATATACTATACTGTACTGCTTGAAGGCAAGCTAAGCATACTTTCTAGAGGAACGCTCCATGAATAGAATATAATGACATGGTAATGATTTGGATTTACCTGGAGGGCAAGTACCAGGTCTGTGTCCACTTTTGACTTTCTGGTAGGTAATTCCATGAAAGAACATGATCTTTCAATTTCTTTGCATTTACATATAAATTATATTCCTTTTATGAAAGCCAAGGAGAAGCTATTTTAAAACCCTCCACTTAAGATAATGTCGAACACGCAGGTACTATGCTAATTTGAACTGGCTTTTTGAACCGAAGGAACACCTCGGCTACCCGAATCACACGGCACAAAAACTCCATCCCTTTGACTCTCTAACAGCTGCCAAAAGAGAGAGCTACACATTTTCAACGTCAACTATGACACAAAGCACACCAAAAAAAAGGTGAAAGGTGCAAAGAAGAACAGGTGGAGAATTTTTCTTCTTCAAACACTTCTCTTTCAATAAGAACGTCTAGTCATTTAAGGCTTGGCGTTTTCGTTCAATGGGGTCAGAGAGAGGGCGTAGTTCCTGTTTTGGGCACCAATCGAGTTGATGATGGCGCTTCTAAAATGATGGTGCTTATTAACCGAGTCATAGGTTCCACTGTCATCGTGGAATGAAAGAGGACACAAGTAGTTATCGCACAAACATTTCACTGAGTCACTATCATTACCTAACGGCAGTACAGAGACCTTGAGAGGAACAATCGGGGCCCACAGTGGCTTATTATGTGTAATAAATCGTAGGAACTGTATTCGCTTAGCATGGATTGAAAGCGAACACAAATTGTTATTCCTAAAGCCTACACCCTATCCTATCATTATCTTACTCAAGTACAGTGTAACAGCATTGAAGCACATTCTTAAGCCTACGGTTTATTTTGTACAACGATTATGTGCAATTTCTTCATCCCTACACCAAACATCAACACCTGGCCTTCTCTGATTTGATATCTTCTTTTGAATCTATTGAGGTAATGTGTCTTGTTTGCGTAACGTGCATAGTGTTAAATTAATCGGCACTTTCATTTTCGATCCATTAAATGCCCATTAACAAAAGCATTTGTTTAATCACATCAATTGATTGATCAGTTGATCAAAGTCCAACATGACGGTTCAATAAAGATGCTACAGTAACTCATTCCCTGTTGGCCTGTCGTCAGTGCATCAGTGCATCACTGCTCTCTCCCATGGAGAAGTTAAAACAAACCCTGGGGTTGTTAGACAGACACACCGTTTAATGCCAGCTGGTCTGCCAATGGAAAGACGGTGAATGTGATTGCTGAGGATGAGTCTCTCGCTCTCTCACTTCATTTATCTTTCTCTGTCTCTGGCTTTCTTCTTCTCAACACCTCCCTGTTCTTTCCCTCTCGTCGTCCCTCCCTTTCTCCATCCCTTTCTATCGTGCTCTCTCCCTGTTTCACCTTTGTCTTGATCTCTTTCCCTTGCCTCTCCCTCTCTCTTTCTCTCCCTCGCCATCCCTCTCTCCGTTCATCTTATTCTCTCTTTCCCTTCCCTCACCATCACTCTCTCCATTCATCTTATTCTCTCTTTCCCTCCCTCTCCCCCAGATACAGTGCCTGGTCCAGTAGCAGTAGGGATGGCTGACTCTGTGATGTTTAATAAAGGCTAATGTTGTGAGACTCCATCTTAAAGATGCCATTGCTCCTTCTCGTATATCACTGCCCCAGGGCCGTACTGGCCTCTGCTTCCTCTTCTCGACTGTTTTCTTTCATCCATCTGTTGTTTCCATGACGAGCCGGGCTTAATATTAAAGCAGACAGGCCTTGCCCGGTGTAATATTGAAGTAGACATGCTCCGTGGAGGTAAAAATAAGTTGATCGAGACATAACCGCATGAGAATGTACTCGGGGGCGGCTTAGAAAATCCCAAACCGCATTTAAAAAAAACAGATGACACTGTACATCGAAACGCATCGTTTCACCCGGAAACGCTTTCGCAGATCTGAAAACATGTATTCATATTTAATGTACCGCACAACAGGGTCACAGCGTATGAAAAGAGAAAGGAGACAGCCACACATGAAGTGTTGTCTACACAATAAAACAACACACTAACAGGGCTTTCCTTTGGACAAAAACCTGCAGCTTTCGCAAGCTTTCCCCCAAATTATGCACAAGCGTGGTGTTCGACACACACCGCCCCGTCTCTACACCCGATATTTCCCTCTTTCCCGATCTCTCCATTCTCATGCCGTCCACGTGCAGCATGTAAAAGCACACAAAGCGATATAAAGACCCTTGACAGGTCTGATCTCTCCGAGCCTGGCTGTTCGGCGTCCGACATTTCCCCCTTATCGCCACCGGCACCACCACCAATACACAGCCAGGCCTGTCAAGCAGCTCCGCCAGCTAATATCAGGACAATATTGAACAAATGATGAGGGTACAGATAGAGATAGCACTTGGGGACACAACGGCGCTTCAGCATATGCGTTGCTTATATGCGGTTGGGGATACAGATAGGTTGCTCATTTTCACCCAATAAATTCAACAGCCTGATCTGACAGTACGGTACATGGAAGTCCATGGCAGTTACCCTTGGTTGTTTGAAGAGAGGATACAGTTGAATAAAGGATGTCAAAATATGGCCAGGCTGCAATGTTTCCCAATGAGCAATGCAGATAGATAAATAACAGTCCATCTCGACCTTTAAGAATCTTCAAAAAGCTACTAATTGTTGAAGATAACCAAGTATGTCTACAGCACGTAGTGTTTATCGGAGATGTTGGTATGAGACACATCAGTATGCCAATACCATCGAACTACAACTCCTAGAAAGCACATTCAAAACCCATGGTCTAAGGGGGTAAGTCCATTCTATTATTTCGGCCTCTATTTCTATGTGCAATACCAGGACTCCAGACTGCGGCCATTGAATCGCATTTTGCGTCCCCTTGACTTGCATGTGCAAGGTCACATCGGTTTGAGCTGCACCTTCTACCTGGTCACCTCAATCAAACGGTAAAGTGCATTACGCTCATGATATCCTGTAATGAGAGTATCTACCCTGCCGCTGTGTCCGTTTCACTGGGGCTGAACGCTCTAATGAGCGAGCCTTTCACAATCTCTCTCTCCCCTCATGCGGGCCGAAAATGCATTCCTTTTTGCATAACATTTTAAAATGCAATTGTGGGAAAAACGTTGGATGCGATACAGAAAACTCAAGATGGCATTGACACCTTGTATGACAGATTCTGTGATTCTGTGCTATGTAGTGAATTGGATGACCGTGTCAAGGGTAAGTCTGTAAATCCTTCCAGAAAAAAATAAAGGCCCAAAAGTGGGTAAACCCTTCTGGAATAAGGAACTAGATGCCTTATGGTCACAGATGAGGTTGCCTGAAAAAATGGTTCCTAAAGTGTAAAGGAAATAAAAAGCTGAAGGAAGAGCTAAGAAATGAATTTAACGCGTGTCAAAAGATTAAGGTCTGTGAAGCGTAGGTTTAGTCGTGGGCAGGCTTTACAACTGGAGCAGCTACAGACCAACAACCCACAACAGTTTTGGAGTGAGACAAACAAGTTGGGCCCCAAAAAAGTTAAGACATTTCACATGAAAATTGCATTGGAAAATTGAGAACTTCACTATCAAACTGATATTGTTTTGGGGAAATGGAAAATAGATTTAGCACTTTTATTTTCAGGCGTTAACAGCCCTTCTATGTATGACTCCCTCTGAATGCAGAGGGAGTCATACTCCCCTAACCAGTATCTGAATGCAGAGGGAGTCCTACTCCCCTAACCAGTATCTGAATGCAGAGGGAGTCATACTCCCCTAACCAGTATCTGAATGCAGAGGGAGTCATACTCCCCTAACCAGTATCTGAATGCAGAGGGAGTCATACTCCCCTAACCAGTATCTGAATGCAGAGGGAGTCATACTCCCCTAACCAGTATCTGAATGCAGAGGGAGTCATACTACCCTAAAATGACCATTGAGGGCTCCAGAGTGGCGCAGCATATCAGTGCTAGAGGCGTCATTACAGACCCTGGTTCGACTCTGTGATTGGGCGTCCTATAGGGTGGCGCACAATTGGCCCAGCGTCGTCCGGGTTAGGGTTTGGCCGAGGTAGGCCGCCATTGTAAATAAGAATTTGTTCTTAACTGACTTGCCTAGTTAAATAAATAAAATTCAAAATAAAACCAGTGTCTGGATTCCAGTCTTACCCTAGAGGAGGTCAGAAAGGTGATTGAGCGTACTAAACCAAAGAAATTTACTGGAATTGATGATTTGTCTAATGAAGTTTTGAAGTCACCTAAATTGTTCTAAATACTATTTGAACTCTTCCAGGCTTGTTCTGAGAATGGCATTACTCCATCTGTACGGTACAAATCCATTATCAAACCTATTTTCAAATACTAAAAAAAATGACTCTAAATCACACTGAACTTTAGAGGGATAAGTCTCATTAGCACTGTATGTGAATTGTATTCCTGCATTTTAAATAACAGGCTCTGCCACTATCTAGAAGTGTCTGGTCTGCTTGCTGATGAACAGAATGGCTTTTGGAAAGCCAGAGCATGTAACGACCATATATATACACACTGTCTCCATAGTGGTCTGGGCTAGAATTCAAGAAAGAGACCCAACTTTTGCCTGATTTTGATGTTCAGAAGGCTTTCGTTTGGGTAAATAGAGATCTCCTTGCTTTTAGACTTAATTAAAATGGGGATTGATAGAAGATTCCATGACGCATCAAAGCTCTTTATTGGGCTCCAGTTGTCTGTGTTCAGGTCAATGACCTCAGGACTGGCTGGTTTCCAACCCCTTACGGTGTAAATCAGGGAGACGTACTCTCGCCCACTTTATTTGCACTATATGTTATTGATTTAGCCCTGCAAATTAAACATTCTAAACTTGGTGTTGAAGTTGCAGATATATTCCTGGGCATCTTGTTGTATGCTGATGACAGTTCTCCTTGCTGAGATTGAATATTACATTTTAGTCATTTAGCAGACACTTTTATTCAGAGCGACTTACAGTGGTGAATGCATACATTTCATAAAAAAAATGTCTCCGTACTGGTCCCCCATGGGAATCAAACCCACAACCTTGGCGTTGCAAACACCATGCTCTACCAACTGAGCCACACGGGACCTCTGTTCACGTATGGTGTACTAAATGGTATAAATCAAGAGAAGACCCAGATTGTTCATTTCAGAAAGAAGGGTGTGCAGAGAAGTGCACACAACGTGTGTTTTGGTACATTATTCTACACTGGGCTCTATAAATACCTTGGTTTACCTCTGGATGAAAACATGACCTTTTGAAGATGGCATTAGATCACTGGCAGATTGTGCAGGTAGAGCCTTGGGGGTCAGTGTTATACAACATGAAAATATGTAAGGATCTTGGTTACTGTGCTTATTCTCAGCTGTATACATCTTGTGTGTGTCCAGTGATGGACTATGCTGTTGGGGTATGGGGATCCAAAGTGGGTACTAATTTGAACAATGTTCAAAACAGAGTAATCCGCTGCTTTCTTGGTGTGCACAAACATTGGTTGGGAACCATGTGCGGTTAGGCGAAAAGGTGGCATGATACGTCTACGGAACAGACTGATAAATACGTCAGAACACGGAGTTATTTTGAAAAAACGACCCATGGGCCAGAGAATTGTTATCTGTTTTTGTGAAACGGATTTGCAGTATATACTCAGAACCAAAATACCATGCGGTGTTAACCAATTCAAGGACAAGCTTTTTCCGATACACAAGGAAAAATGGGCAGCTGATATTTGGTTTAAACCTAAACCGAGAACGTACACTCTCTCATCAAAGAGAAATACACCCCTAAACCTTGTGTCCGACTGAACCTAACAAAAAGTCAAAAGTCCGTTTGTGCATAACTCAGATCCGGCACCCTCCCTCTGGCTATAGAGACGGGTAGATTTTAACAGAGTGCCTGAAGAGGAAAGAATTTTCATACTGTGTGATATTGGGGAAATTTGAAAAAATGAAATCCATTTTAGTGTTTTATTGCCCTCTGTGTGACCATCTGAGACATGTTGGTGATAACCCTGAAGGATTCTGGGTTACGGGATGAGCAGAGGCTTGAATTTTTTTCAGACAAGGAGTGTTTCAAATTGCTCTGTTTGTTCACAATGCCTGGAGGAGAAGCAGAAATGTAGTGTTTCTGTAGTGTCTTGTACGTCCATGTGGCTGGGCACCAGTAGGTGTAGGACACTTAAATAAATCATATAAATCAATCAATCTGTTGTCCATGCTAAATAGAGGAGAGTCTCAGATTTCTGTGGTGAATTAGCACCAATTGAATTAGACCTATGTTATATTAGTGCACATTTGGACACTTTTTTTTATTATCGGAAAACCAGCAGAAAACGTTAGTCTGGAAAGTAGGCATAAGTAGGCATTAAGTAGGCATAATCCCATACTACAGCAAGTAGTTTGAGCACCTGGTCCCAGGTCTGTTTCTTGCCAACTCATTGCAACCATCACAGGAGTTGGCTTTACAGCCCAAACAGATCTGGGACCAGGCTAGTGAGTGACCTGGGGCTAGACCAGCACCTGGTCTTCTCTGTCCTCTGATTCTAGACCAGGACACCATCTATTCTTCCTGCTGCAGAATGAATACATATAAACTAAGAATAAATCAAGTGATGACTTGGAGACTGGAGGTTGATGCAATCTTTGGGGACCAGAGAGTAAAGAAACGGAGGGGAGAGGTACTGTAGCAGTGAGAGTAGATAGAGGCTAGCTATTCCTGGCCAGGGAGCCAGACGGACTGGGTTACCCGTGTCTAGCCGGGAGCAGATTTTCTGCTAGCACTGCAGTTATTGGTGTGTGTGCGGGCATGCGTGTGTGTGTGCGTGTGTGTGAGGGTGTGCAAGTATGTGTGTGTGTGTGATGGTGACATTGTTTCTGGGTTGTGCGTGCTAAACTTGTGCTGTTCTGTCTCTACAGTACAGAAGATAACAATGGTCTAGATAGCTGAGGTGTTTACAATGAGTTCAGCTCAATGAAAAATGTATGATAACATTGGATTTTGGGAGAAGCCATTGATGTTGGCAAAAATTTGTAGATGCACACTAAAAAGAAGTATCACACTAAAGACTGCTTGTCAATGCAACTGTGTAAAGAATCTCTTCATATCTCCTTCCAAGTTATCAAACCGGAATATCACTTCTTGCGAGCGATCATTTTATTTTTTTTTTTATGTATCCCGGGAGACTAAAATGATTCTAATGAACTAACCTCTTGGACCAAATAATCCCAATGTACCATACATTATGCAAATGCTTGCCCTGTTTGCAATTAAACTAAATGTCAGCTCTGCTTTTTCCAATCGTGCCCAACCCACACAAGTCTGTGACCCATGAAATTGGCAAGCATTTGGCATCAGTAGGTCTGGATAATAAACATCTACAAGGGAACGTATGTTCACCACTTCAGCGTTACAAGCCGGCTGCCATGTTATGAGGCAATCTGCGACTGGGACCCCAACCAAGGTCTAATATACTTGAGAGGCTGCAGGACATCAAGCCAAAGGATGAGTGGAACGATGAACAAATAATCCCCCAAAAATTCGATCCCTATTTGCACCGAACAATATCATCACTAGAGCAGTGGGAGGTCCGTGCTTTCATTTCTTCTTCTTTGATATTTTTTTTCTCCCCTTTCCTCTCTCTTCCATTCAGTCATTTGGAGTGGAGCCATTATCGTTGCTAAGAGATCATGCGCCATTTCATATTTTCTAAGAGATTACATTTTTACATGTGCACCATGGGTCGTGGCATCCACTCTAGACTAAAGTAACTCCTCTTGATTTTAGAATGTCCTCGGTTATCAAGTGGACTTAAACGACGCGATTGCTTCCTGGTCATCATCGACTCACCTCCGTTGTGCATGAACTGATGTTTTGTCATTGCCACTGGCTAACAGAATCGGCCAATACGTCCGGATATGGATATGGCAGCAACAAGGCATATAAAAATAAGATCATAGACCTTTAGTTCTTTGAGATGAACGGAATAAAGAAAGCAATGACAGCCACAACTCAGGTTGGATGTTGACGTCGTCGACTCCGCGTGTCAGATTGTTTTCTTCGAGGACAGCCACAGCCATTCTGGTTTCTAAGTATACAAGGCCAAATTAAGTCAAGCGAGGACTCTTCGGTATTCGCGGGGATTTGATAGGCCACTTGATAGGATCTAGCATCTGGGTACTGCATAAAACACGTTCTCGTCACAGTGAGCGGAGTATACTTTTGACATGCCGTTTGGCTTCCTACCTTTTACGCAGGGAAATCGTCACCTCTTCTTCTGACTCTGAAGGATGATCTATGTCCTTCAGAGGCAAAAGGGCATAGAATGGGGATGAGGTGTTAGTTTCAGATGAGGCTATAATAGGCTACATAGAGTAAATATCACACCTCGGTTGGTGCCTTGGCAAATAAAATGGAAGAAGTTGGGAGGTCAGCACTCCGGGCATCATGGGGGATTGAGAAATACAGTCCTATTAAGAGAGCCAGGGTAACCTTGGAACTTTAATTGGCATGCCTCCGCAGCATAATTATGAAATGTTTGTGCTGAAAGAGACTTTTCAGCTCAACGGAGAAAGAAAGTGAGTGAAAGAAAGAAAAGAAAAGAAAGAGAGAGAGAGGGAGGAGAGAAAGAATCTGTGGGCGATTCAAGTCGGAGAGAAGCCCTAACCATATCTCAAGACAAGTAATTCGATTATCTCTGTTAATGTTGCATTTTTCATTTGCCAGCGAGGAATAATTTATTCATGCACTGGGCCACTTGATTTCATGGAAACTCTCAGAAATGATCCATGGCCTCCCTCTTCCCTCCTCTCCTCTCTCCTCCCTTCCTCCTTCCTCCTTCCTCTCCTCCCTCCCTCTTCCCTCCTCTCCTCTCTCCTCCCTTCCTCCTTCCTCCTTCCTCTCCTCCCTCCCTCCCTCCCTCTTCCCTCCTGTCCTCTCTCCTCCCTTCCTCCTTCCTCCTTCCTCTCCTCCCTCCCTCTTCCCTCCTCTCCTCTCTCCTCCCTTCCTCCTTCCTCCTTCCTCTCCTCCCTCCCTCCCTCCCTCGTCCCTCCTCTCCTCTCTCCTCCCTTCCTCCTTCCTCTCCTCCCTCCCTCCCTCGTCCCTCCTCTCCTCTCTCCTCCCTCCCTCCTTCCTCCTTCCTCCTTCCTCCCTCCCTCCCTCCCTCCCTCCCTCCCTCCCTCCCTCCCTCCCTCTCCTCTCCTCTCCTCTCCTGCCTCTTCCCTCCCTCCCTCCCTCTCCTCTCCTCCTCCCTCTACCCTCCCTCCTTCCTTCCTCCCTCTTCCCTCCTCCCTCCCTCCCTCTCCTCTCCTCTCCTCTCCTCTCCTCCCTCTTCCCTCCCTCCCTCCCTCTCCTCTCCTCCTCCCTCTTCCCTCCCTCCTTCCTTCCTCCCTCTTCCCTCCTCTTCTCCCTCTCCTCTCCTCTCCTCTCCTCTCCTCTCCTCTCCTCTTCTCCCTCTCCTCTTCTCCCTCTCCTCTCCTCTCTTCTCCCTCTCCTCTCCTCTCCTCTTCTCCCTCTCCTCTCCTCTCCTCTCCTCTTCTCCCTCTCCTCTCCTCTCCTCCCCGTAATCTTTTTAATGTTTGTTTCTTTTCTTTGTTTCTTTTCTTTCCCCGCAACTTTGAGAAAGTATCTCAATTAAACAAACCTGGGATTTTAAACATTCATTATCGGAGGCTCAGTGGGGATATGTTTACTGTCCCGAAGAAAGGATGAGCAAGTTCTCTCTCACATTCTGTGTCTCCATGATAAAACCGGAGCGGAACGAGGAAGTGTCTCGTTGGGTCCAATCAGTAGCGAGTAGCGTGAAGATCAATTTCACCAGACAATCTCAAAGTCTCTCCACAGAGAAGTACATTCTATTTATTTGTTTTTACTTTATTTTCCATTAGTCTGGGTGTCAGCCTGACATTTTCATTTCACTCTGTTTACTCCGTATTGAGTTGGGATATCCCTGGTAAAAATATGACCGGGGCCAATCATCTTCCTCAAAAATCATAATGGTTAACAATTCTATTTTCCAATGTCAAACTGGCTATTCAACAGAAGGACAATATTTACAGTATACTCAAATAATAAGTGTTTTGGCTGAGCTAGACAGCATATCTAATGTGAATAATAGAACAATATTCAGCACTGTATAGCCTTTTGTCAGCGGAGAAGATGTTCTTGCCCTTCTAAGAAAAGGGTGATCCAATCATTGAATCCCATTGCATCACCTTTTACGCATATCGCCCCTCATTAATGGCACAATGACAAACTCATTTCGAAAGCTAATTTCTCATCTAATCTGTGAAAATTTAATTCACAACAACTTCAACCTGTGCAGTACCCAGTATATCCCAGGTATAGAGATCAAAGAAGAGATTTGTTAGTGACCATGAAATATGAATAATGCAACTGTAATGCTTTTTGAAAAGTCAATAGATGAGATACCAGGGAAGGAGAGATTACGGTTAAATGCTTCGTGTTTTGATTGATTGGTCGGCTGATTTATTCATTCATTCAAATACATATTGACAAAGCAATTGGCTGACTGTCAGGTAGGGTAACTGATGGAGGGATGAGGGGAGAGGTAGATTGAAGGCATGGTTAAACAGATCAGTCGCTGAACACATTGGTCCATTGACCATTAGATGGAATAACATATCATCGCATACACACCTCTCTCTCTCTCTCTCACACACACACACACACACACACACACACACACACACACTTCCTGTGCCTTTGAGTCCGACATCCCTCAACTCTGATGCGTCCCACTGATGCCCATGTGATGTGTTCTGTGACAGTAGAAGTCTCTCTCATCGTCACGGTAACCTCACAGGAGATTGACAGCCCACAATTTCACTGTCAAAGCTCCATACAGGCTGGTGGTGGTGAGACACAGACCCACAAACGCACAAACACGCACACACCTCATCCCTCACACAACCCTCATACATCCCTCACACACACACACACACACACCAAACGAGGCGTCATCAGACAGAACTCTTTCTCTGTAATGGGATAAAATCAGTGGTTATCTTCTCCTAACAGGATAATGGGAAAACAATTTCCTGAGTGGGGGGAAAAAAAACATGTCGCCACGTATTAAAACCTAGGAAGCAAACAGGAATATGTCGGAGCGTTAATCTGGCAGCTTCCTCCTCGGAGCACGGGAACGTCGTATTTACTCTCTAACCGGCTGTTTTGTTTTGCTAACTCAATCCACAATGAGAAAATCAAATCTAAAATCACTCAGCCAACCAAAGATGGATTTCACTTTTGGGTTTGTGAGAGAGAGTGCGAGAGTGCGAGAGAGAGAGCGCAATAACCAGGGGCAGTTCTGGGGGGGGGGCCAGTGCCCCTGTGACAACAATTTTGGACCCCCTTGTGGCCCCCCTAAATGTGGAGTATGAAATAATTTTTACATAACACATTTTTGCTATCGTTCTTTTTTTACATCCGTCATTAGACAGTGGCAACGCGGAACACTAATGATTATGAACATGGTCTTTTGCCTGCTAATGCCTGCTAATGCAGTGAAGAAAACGATATGACAACAATAACGTCTAATGTAACTGGCCCCTCTAACAGTACAACTGGCCCCAGCTTGGCCCCCCCAGTTGAAATGGTCTAGAACCGCCACTGGCAATAACAGCATAATGTATACATTGATGGATGACAGTAGGGGGGCAAACCGGTTCAGATTGCCTGTTGTCCCTGAGACTGGCTAAAACAGCCATAGTAGAAAGCATGGATTTGTGAAGGCCTCCAATTTATATGGAGGGATTACTAGAGAGATGGAGTCACTGGGCTGTGAGCTGTCATTTCACACACACACACGCACACACACACATACACTAGAGCTGGGATGATAAACCTAAAATGATCTACACCGATCACTTATCCCAGGCATTTTGCTGTTATTATTCATTACGATAAGCAGCCTACACTAGAGAAATGTGAAGTTTGAAATGAAGTAAGATGGCTAATATGGGTGATTGTTCATGGGACAATTGATGGCTATTATCATCAAGATAGCAGTACTAGTGTAGCCCTTCCCACTACACTATACGGGTTGAAAACGGCAGATTTTGTCATTGATAAGCACCTAAATTGGAACGCAGTGGCTGTACAGTAACATGTTATATACATGACGTCGTCAGATCTCAGGTTCTCCGCTTCAGAGCGCTGTATGGGTTTTGACTGACAGCTGTTATAAACGTGAACACAGGGCGTGACAAGAAGACCCCCCCCCATCCCTCCCGCTAATTGGGCTACTTTTGCACATTTGTTGTTGTCCAAGTGAGGGAAACGCTGCGAATCGAAAGGAGTCGATGTGTTCTGAAAGATGAGACATTGAAGATTATAATAAACACCACTTTGATGTCGTACACGCAAAACCACACACCCTTGAGTCCAAACACAACATTTACATATTCGAAAACTCCTGTAATTTACAGTATCAACGTTTATGATCGCTGTGTTTGATCCACAGTTCTAAAGATGACATGGGTTATACCCTGGCTTGTCCTGAACACAATGAGCCTGTTTGCCGTATTGTGAAGAACATTTGCCACTGAAACACGCACTTGAATGCGCTCATGACTCCATTCTTTGCGCACCAAAATTACAAAATCGGTTGGTCTGAAGTGCCTTTAAAAAGCCTAATACCGTAAGATTGTGTTTTATAGCTGAGGTAGCCATGTTGGAAATATAATACGCTTTCAAATGATGCCCACCTGAACCAGATTGTGATTTATAATGGAAGGTTTTTGAGTTGCGTTAACAAGAACAGTACCTGTCTGATGGAGGACTGTGTTCCAAACAAAAACAAGAGTGCTTGATTCAGTTCCTCAATGGCAAAGCTAGGGGAGCTCAAAAAGCAGAGTTGACGCCTCTTTCCTTGAGTGTTAAGTGCATTGAAATGACTTAGGAACAGTTTGGAGAGGTGTGTGGTCACTTGGAGACACCAGTTGAAATCTCTCACTAGACCTCTCAAAGCCGTCATCGTTTTTTTTCTTATCGTGCATCATTTCAACGGATATTCGTATTATGTTGCTGAATATTTTCTGACTTTCTTTGTTGACACATGCTGTGAAAAGTACCGTAAATGTCAAACGCACGGACAATCAACAGGTGAACTGCTGTGTCCTCAACTTTGGTCTGATCATTTCAATTGGTCATGCATATGCTTTTTATAGTTCTTCTATTAGAAACATTTCAAGTTGGCCCGATCCAAATTTCCACGAATCTAAGGGGTTAAAGGATCATAAAAAAAACATTGGTGCTGATTAATGTTCTCAACGTAACATATTTATTGCAATTTAACATATTCAGGCAATTTATTGGGATATGGATTTTTGTCCATATCGCTGAGGTCTAACGCATGCGCGCGCGCGCACACACACACACACACACACACACACACACATACACACACACACACACACACACACACACAGAGATTGCAAGATAGATTCGCTATAAAAGCAACTATACCCTCCATTCTCTCTCCCGCCCCCTTTCAAATTTCCATCCTCGAGTCACGAAACAGCTCTCAAACATACATGCATTATAGAGTGACTAAGACAGAGGCCCAAGGCATTGGAAGAGAAGGGCACGTTCACAGAGACGTTCTACTAATCATAGATTCCTATTTTTATATGTTCTACAGTCTTAATGGTACCCAAAACCCCCATCTTGTCTCCCCATAAAATCCCACTGAAAAAGGATATATCAGTGTGAATGTCTTACCTCTTCTTACCACACCTGAGCGTCAATATTTCATCTGATAAAAACTGGGATTTTGGGCAGTCCACCAGGAAATGAGAACAAAACAACAAATAAGAGGAAGAAAAGAAAGACAGGCTTTTCTAACACTGAGGACTAACTAAACGGCAAACAGAATAGAAACTTGACACAAATGAAGTTAACACTTGCATTCAAATTCAATACACCGCCAAGTGACAATAAATCCCTGAAATACACTGAGTTTACAAAACATTACAAAAAACTGCCCTTTCTACATAGGTTGACCAGGTGAATCCAGGTGAAACGATGATCCCTTATTGATGTCTCTTGTTAAATTGTTTAGAGAATTATGTTCTCAATGTTATTAAACTGAACTTCAATTAAAATACTCAGTCTGCAATCCGGAATTTGTAAGATTCTGGTTGAATGACACAGACAGAGTCCCAGCTTACAATAGTCAAAAATGTTAATTCACGAGTGCCCTCTGAAGTCCATTGTACAAAGACATCTATTATATACCAGGCTCCTTATTTACGCACACACATACACACAAACATTAAGGAGAGTTAGTTATCTTCTTCCCCAGAACTCTCAACACTGTAGATCATTACCCAGCCGACAGTTTCATTCCTCTGAGATTAGGGAAACCTTGAGGGGGACTCCCTCTCATATCTTAAACCCTCAGCGTTCAAGCTAGGACAGGTCAACCACAGTTTAACGGTTCTTGGTGTTTACTTAAACACACACACACACACACACACATTCTTCTCTTTCCCAGTCCAACCTCATTAGATTTATGCTTAACATTTTAGTTACTCATTATACAGGCTACATAAACCATATCACTAATAGTTAGGTTTCAGGGTAGAATTATTTAATCATTATCTTTAAACATAGAAATTCTTCTATCATAAATCCACTTTAAATCAGTATAGATAAAGGGGAGGAGACAGGTTCAAGAAGGATTTTTAAGCCTTGAGACAACTGAGACATGGATTGTGTATGTGTGCCATTCAGAGGGTAAATGGACAAGACAAAAGAGCCTTTGAATGAGGTAGTAGGTGCCAGGCGCAACAGTTTGAGTCAAGAACTGCAGCGCTGCTGGGTTTTTCATGCTCAATAGTTTCCTGTGTGTATCAAGAATGGTCCACCTCCAAAAGGACATCCAGCCAACTTCACACAACTGTGGGAAGCATTGGAGCCAGCATCCCTGTGGAACGTTTTCGACACCTTGTAGAGTCGATGCCCCGAAGAATTGAGGCTGTTCTGAGGGCAAAGGGGGGTACAACTCAATATTAGGAAGGTGTTCCTAATGTTTTGTACACTCAATGTATATCCAAACAAAAGACTAAGTCAATACACCGCAAATAGCAAGCTTCAGTTGAACAGTATAGAATGGTAATCAAAACTTTTCACAAAAGTCTTCAACCATCCCACCTGAAACAACCCTTTTTAACCTGGGTCTCCTCTGAGTCGGGGGAACCTCCAGAGCCGTCCTCTGGCCCCAGGCTGGAGTTCTGGAGAAGTGGAAGTGACAGGCTGTGGAAGAGGTGCCTCTGTCAGGGCCACAGGCATTAGGGGGACCAGGGGGACCAAATGCCAAAGAGCCTGTCAGTCACCTGGTCAGTCTGCCCAAAGGCTGGCAGAGTAGACAGAAGGTAAGAGAGCCCAGTGTTGCACCTGTACCCTCTCTGTCTCCCCTAATTTGGATTTCCACACTGGCAGGGGATGGTTGAGGGATAAAGGGAGAGAAGGGGGGTGAGGAGGGAGGGATGAGGGAGCCCATAGGCGAATGGCTATTCGGCGAATGGCTATTCATACACGTTCTCTCTCTCTCTCACTCTCTCTCTCACTCACTCACTCACTCACTCACTCACTCACTCACTCACTCACTCACTCACTCACACACACACACACACACACACACACACACACACACACTAGGGGTGTGAACGTTTAAACAAAATTGGGATCATTAACATTTACAAAAAATCCCTAACCAAAAAAATGTTTTTTTTCTTGTTTTTTCTTCACAAAATTCAAAGCACAGTGCAGTTATCACAAAACTACCACTAACATGTCCCGATCATCGTCATAAAGAGAAACATGTAGATTAAATGAATACTTAACGCAACAAAGCTGTAACGTTAGTAGGAGGAGGCATCTTTCTAATGATTTTCTACGGATGCAAAACGCTCCGCACGTCGTCATCGTTAACAGTTGACAAAAATGGCAGAAAGTGAGACAGGGAGGTGACAGCAGCGAAGTCCTGCACGGCAATACTTTGAGAAGTTGAGTGAGAAGGTGGTGAAATGCAAACTTGGCGACGGGGAATTGAGCTACAGTGGCACGGAAGAAGTACGGTAAGGGACAGAGTGAGAAAATCACAGCGCTGATTACAGAAATGATTGTACATTGATATGCAGCCATTGTCAACAGTAGAGGATGTCGGCTTCAATACCCTGATGGCATATCTGGAACCAGACTACAAGATGCCATGTCGAAAGACTGTGACGCCCCTGACGGAGAAATTGTACAATGATTGCTCTGCGAGTACAAAATGTGAGCTCTCAAACACCCCAAAAATGGTGTTAACAACAGATTGTTGGACGTCTATGAACACGCTGTCATTGCAGTAAGACTCACTACAATGAGTCTTCACATTGATGAAAAGTGGGACAGGAAGTTACATGTACTGACCACTGAGAACATGTAGGAGAGGCACACAGCAGAGAACCTAAAAACGGCATTAACTACCATAATTGCTGAGTGGTTGGGGGAAAGCAGTAAGGTAAGCACTGTCTGATAGCCATGACTGCAGGAAATGGAACTGCATTGCCCCCTAGAGGTCATAAGCAGGACCATATCTGCATTGTGAATTCAGATGTCATTTGAAGATTTTTTTTCCCCTTATCTTTTAAACGTTTAAACCTCTTTTAAAAAAAATTGCGGTTTAAATGTTAAGAAAATGTTTACGTAGGTCACATCCCTAACAAACTCACACTCACACCTAACCTGTCTTCTTGTCAGACACAGTGACACACTAATCCCCTGTCGTCTGCCTGATCGTCCGATGGCAGTCATCATGACTGACAGAGGGTCAGGTGGTTATAAGGCAATGTGTGTGTGTCTGTGCGTGCACATGTGTGTGTGTGTGTGAGTGTGTGCATGTGTGTGTGTGTCTGTGTGTCCTCCCTTGCCCTAGTCATTGTGATGGAGCATCTCTGAGTACCACCTCAGACAGCGCCAGATGTCAGTGTTCCAGACAGTCACAGACAGAATACAGAAGGCCAACTACTGAGGGTTCCTGCAGCACAGCCAAATGTACTCCTGTCATTTCTCGGATGGAATGAAACGTCAATGGTGGAAGGAGACATACCGGTCCAAGTTACAAAATCATATTAATCATATTTAATTTGATCAGACACTGCAAAGTCTATTAGTCTTTCATAATACTTCTTTGACCCCTATTATTTCATTATTGTGAGACAATAATAGGTTTTATGTAGGTTTTATGACATAAATGTTGGGTGAAGTGTTAGCAATTAAACTCCGTGACCTATCCATTATGAATCATAATGGATAATAATTCAGGCCTATTAGCAAGGACACAAAATGGAAGACTAGTAGCTTACTGCCAGCGGACAAAGAGAGGAAGGCTAAACTTAAAAATCCTCCAAAATGGATTTTGACAAATGCTACTGATAAGTTAAGATGGATAGCAGTGGCTCCTAATACAATGACGCTGTGAGCTATGTCAATCCCAGCTGTTATTATGCTACTTTAATCAAATCAACTCTTTCCTGTGGATCCTCTGACCTGATTGTAAAGTTTGTGCTCAGATGAAAGCAGATACCGGTTTCCAGGCAACACTAGTGATGTCATCCACAAACCCTGTATTCTTCGGGTTAACCACATAGGCACCAGATATAAATAAAATAAATACCATATAAAAACATAATCATGCTTCAACTCGGCAAAGTCAATTACATTCTAGTCCTCAACTGGCAGCTTCATTAAATAGTACCAGCAAAACACCAGTCTCAACGTCAACAGCGAAGAGGCGACTGCCTTCTAGGCAGAGTTCCTCTGTCCGGTATATGTTCTTTTGCCCATCTTAATCTTTTCTTTTTACTGTCCAGTCTGAGATATGGCTTTTTCTTTGCAACTCTGCCTAGAAGGCCAGCATCCCGGAGTCGCCTCTTCACTGTTGACATTGAGACTGGTGTTTTGCGGGCACTATTTAATGAAGCTGCAAGTTGAGGACTTGTGCGGCATCTGTTTCTCAAACCAGACACTCTAATGTACTTGTCCTCTTGCTCAGTTGTGCACCGGGGCCTCCCACTCCTCTTTCTATTCTGTTTAGAGCCAGTTTGCGCTGTTCTGTGAAGGGAGTAATACACAGCGCTGTACGAGATCTTCAGTTTCTTGGCAATTTCTCACATGGAATAGCCTTCATTTCTCAGAACAAGAATTGACAGACGGGTTTCAGAAGAAAGTTATTTGTTTCTGACCATTTTGAGCCTGTAATCGAATCCACAAATGCTGATGCTCCAGATACTCAACTAGTCTAAAGAAGGCCAGTTTTATTTCTTCTTTAATCAGAACAACAGTTTTCAGCTGTGCTAACATAATTGCAAAAGGGTTTTCTAATGATCAATTAGCCTTTTAAAATGATAAACTTGGATTAGCTAACACAACGTGCCATTGGAACACAGGAGTGATGGTTGCTGATAATGGGCCTCTGTACGCCTACGTAGATATTCCATTAAAAATCTGTCGTTTCCATCCACAATAGTCATTTACAACATTAACAATGTCTACACTGTATTTCTGATCAATTTGATGTTATTTTAATGGACAAAAAAGTAGCTTTTCTTTCAAAAACAAGGACATTTCTAATTGACCCCAAACATTTGAACGGTAGTGTAATTCAAATAAATACCACATCAAAACATAATCATGCTTCAACTCAGCGAAGTCAATTACATTCTAGTAACAAAAAACAACTTTCAAAATAATGATGTACTTTTGAATTGACAATGTAACAAAGACCCAGGAAGTAAAAACATTATAAAATGCGGAGTATGAGTCATCATTCGACCGTGATTTTTTGTTGTTGGGGGGGACAATTTATGGTCTTTTTTTGGGGGGGGGGAGACTACTAGCTTTCCTACTGAACACAATCTAACACATGGGTATCTGGTGGTTCACCTGTGGTTCTTTCTGCTCCCAGATTAATTAAGAGATAAAGGAAGAAAAAATAAAATCAATTTGGGGAGAGGAGCAGTGCTGGCGGGGGCTGCGGGGCCTCCCTGTCTTTGTTTGTGGTGTTAATATGAGCCCAGCTATCCCAGGGGTCTTTGGGCTCTGTCCATCTAGCGAAAAGGGACACGGACGCCACAATGAGAGGGCTGGGGCACGGTGGCCTTGAAGTTGCCTTTGCCGCCTCAGGGGAAACAAGCAAATAGAAAAATTGAATTAAACTACAACATCCTCCCTCCTCCGCCCCTGTATCTAGGGGAGTGTGCTGGCTTTTCTCATCCTTCTATTTCTCTTTCTGTATGTTCTGGCTCAAAAGGATCCAGGATATGTGAATTGATGTGTAGGCAAAACATTTATCTTTCTTTCTCCCGCTCGCCCTTTCTCTCCCTTTCTCTCCCTTTCTCTCCCTTTCTCTCCCTTTCTCTCCCTTTCTCTCTGGCATAAAATCCAGGAATTTACATTGCCGACATCTTTGAAAATACTCTCTCTCTATCACTCTGTCTCACCCGCACTTACACCCAGTATTTCTCTCGTCCTCTCCCCCTTTGCCTCACCATATCACCTTGTCTTTCCATCATTCTCCACATGACAAGATTTAGATTTAGATGCACTATTGTAAAGTGGTTGTTCTACTGGATATCATAAGGTGAATGCACCAATTTGTAAGTCGCTCTGGATAAGAGCGTCTGCTAAATGACTTAAATGTAAATGTAAATGTAAGACTCACAGTGAAGGGTCACACGTTCAAAGGCCGCGGTAATTGATGTTCCAGGTCTCATCTCTTTAGATCCTCTTGCCTTATCTGAACACATTAACCTCTTTGGTATAGGGGGCAGTATTGAGAATTTTGGAAAAAATATGTTCCCATTTTTAACTGCCTCCTACACCAACTCAGAAGCTAGAATATGCATATTATTGTTCAGGTTTGGATAGAAAACACTCTGAATTTTCTAAAACTGTTTGAATGGTGTCTGTGAGTATAACAGAACTCCTATGGCAGGCAAAAACCTGACAAGGCTTCAAGCAGGAAGTACCCTGTCTGACAAGGAGTCGTGCGTCTTACCTCTTTTTATTGAAAAGTAAGGATCTTAGCTGTAACGTGACAATTCCCAGGGCTCCAATAGGCTCTCAGAGCCCGCGAAATAACTGAAGGTTTACGAGGGAACCTCAGGTTGAAATATATTATCGCCTTTTGTAAGTGGATGCTCGGAGGACCTTTCAATGATGCGCGTGCATGAGTCGCTTCTGAGGAGAAATTTTATTCGGCTGTTTAGGCTCAATGCATACTCCCGGTCGGAATATTAACACTTCTCTATGACATAAATGGCATAAAAATTGGTTTTAAACAGCGGTTGACATGCTTCGAAGTACGGTAATGGAATATTTAGACATTTTTGACACGCCAATGCGCCATGCGCGACACCGCGAAAAAGCATTCTACAACTCACGAACAAAACGTCGCTGTTGGAACATAACGATGGATTATTTGGGACCAAACCAACATTTGTTATTGAAGTAGAAGTCCTGGCAGTGTATTCTGATGAAGAACAAGCAAGGTAAGAACATCTTTCTTATAGGAAATGTGATTTTGGTGGATGCTGACCTGGGTGGGTATCTAAATAGCTAGCCCTGTAATGCCGGGCTATGTACTTAGATTATTGCAAAATGTGCTTCATCCGAAAAGCTATTTTAAAATCGGACATATCGAGTGCATAGAGGGGTAATGTATCTATAATTCTTAAAATAATTGTTATGCTTTTTGTGAACGTTTATCGTGAGTAATTTAGCAAACTGTTAGTAAATTCACCGGAAGTTTGCGGTGGTTATGCTTTTTCTGAACGTCACATGCTAATGTAAAAAGCTGGTTTTTGATATAAATATGAACTTGATTGAACAGACATGCATGTATTGTATAACACAATGTCCTAGGTGTGTCATCTGATGAAGATTATAAAAGGTTAGTGCTGCATTTAGCTGTGGTTTGGGTTTATGTGACATGATATGCTAGCTTGAAAAATGGGTGTCTGATTTTTTCTGGCTGGGTACTCTGCTGACATAATCTAATGTTTTGCTTTCGTTGTAAAGCCTTTTTGAAATCGGACAGTGGGGTTAGATTAACGAGATTCTTGTCTTTAAATAGCTGTGAAATAGTCATATGTTTGAGAAATTGAAGTTATAGCATTTCTAACGATTCAAAAATCGCGCCACTGGATTTCAGTGGCTGTTACGTAGGTGGGACGAGTTCGTCCCACATGTACTAGAGAGGTTAACAGGCCCACCAGCTCCACCGGGGACGAAGAGGAGGGAGGCCTGAACATTAGCAAATGGCTTCCGCGTTGAAATGAACGGGGCGCTAAGTGGCCATCTACCTACACATGATATCTTGTCAAGGAAGTGTAGCCGACAAAAAGTTGCTACTGACAGAGTGAGGTAGAGAGAGAGAGAGAGAGAGAGAGAGCGAGAGAGAGAGAGAGAGAGAGAGAGAGAGAGAGAGAGCGAGAGAGGGAATCTGAGAGAGTCGGGAGAGAGACAAAGAGAGGAAGAAGAAGAATAAGAGAGAGAGGAGACAGAGAGCGAAAGGAGAGATAACAAGCTATTTATCTGAAAGCTGTCTGCCTGCCTTCACCTGAGCATTAGAGTAAACAGGTTTCCATTAATGGCCCTCGTCACACAGATGCATTGTGGGAAAGCAGCAGCGCACCGCTGGGGAAATGATGGTTATCAGCGTAATCACAGCTGATTCCTCCCTGCTTTTTAGTGCTCCAACACTCCCACAACAAATTGGCTATCACCATATTTCAATGAAATGATCCGGGTGCGGATGCCTACGAAAGAGCTGTAAGAACGGCTGACAGTGTAGTGCTGTATTTTAAAAGTAATGGTGGGGATTTTTGGGAGGAAAGAGCATCTGTTCAAATTATAGTTAGAAAAATAGCTAAATTTCAGCCCCTGACTCAACTGTCGTCTCGTTCCAAACAAAGATGAATGGCAGAGAGTTATCGGAATTCAGAGTAGTGGGTAAAGGCATACAAGGGAAGACCGTGAAAAAGTTTCAGGACACTTTTCTGACGGATGCACTTAAGCAAATACACTTCCTGAACTGAACACAAGTCAGCACTGAAAGGGCCGGAAATAAGAAGAGACAGAAAACTGGAATAAGTACAAGTTTGTTGGGTAAGTTGTCTGCAAATAGTCCACCGTAAATGGACTTTGTTCATCAATAAATCTATCAAAAACAGTAAGGCTACTTCAGTTCAAGGATATAGGGCTAAATAAAGTCTCATCTCGGGTCACAAGAAAATATGTTTGAGTTAATATAAAGGGGAGTTTTCTATTGATTTATGCAATCGACATGTTTCATGCAGTTAAAGGAAGACAACTTTTATTCTCACAGTAGAAAGATAAAGTTCCTGCCTCTTCCGCTTGACTAGGCTCCTTTATCTGTTCTCTATTCAACTGTGTATATTCTCTTGATATGACTGATTTGATTTGCCCTATGTTTGACTCTGACCTAACTGGGATTATATTACTCATACGATCTGTAGCCACAGATGTAGCCTACACTGTTTACTCAACATCCAGCTGATTGTGGTTCCATTGCTCATTGCTATTGGCCTACCGCTTCTCGTCTCTTCGTGGCTGTGCTACGGTATATCTCCACAGTTCTGAAATTGTATAGCTACAGTGCTAAATACACTGTGGGGCCACACAATTAACTACAGGGTCAAGCCAAGGTCAGGCCAACGAGTGTGTGACGTTGGGACAAACCGCTTTCAGAGAAGAAGGGGATGAGAGGCGATTTAGGCGCACACACACACACACACAGTCACACACACAGATACAGATCAGACACACACACCCATTAGCCTCACTCACTGTGGTAAGCAGCCAGGTGCTAGAGCAGACTGTAGTGAGGAGAAAAATACCTTAATGATGGTTTTCTCTGTTTGCCTCCTGCTTTCGCTGACAGTGTAAACACTACGGGCAGGGACACTTTATTTTAGGTGACAACACCAGACCTGGGTTCAAAACAATGATGTATACACACCCTGGATTGCTGATGCTATGAATTGGCCGATTAGTGGCTTTGAAGCTACTGGTCGGCCATATTGGTTCTCTTCAGGAGGAGCAGTCCTCCATAGGAATTAATGGAAATCTACAGTATTTAAATTAAATATTTCAAGGACAAAATTACATGTATTTGAGTATTCCTTTGTTGAAGTGGGGACAGAAATATTAGTACTCAAGAAAAAAATTATACTTTAAGCAATAGGTGTATATATATTATATATACAGTACCAGTCAAAAGTTTGGACACACCTACTCATTCAAGTGTTTTTCTTAATTTTTACTATTTTCTACATTGTAGAATAATAGTGAAAACATCAAAACTATGAAAAACACATATGGAATCATGTAGTAACCAAAAAAGCGTTAAACAAAGAAAAATGTATTTTAGATTTTAGATTCTTCAAAGTAGCCACAAATTAGCCACTTTACTCAGTACTTTGTTGAAGCACCTTTGACAGTGATTACAGCCTTGAGTCATCTTGGGTATGATGCTACAAGCTTGGCACACCTGTATCTGGGGAGTTTCTTCCATTCTTCTCTGCAGATCCTCTCAAGCTCTGTCAGGTTGGATGGGGAGCGTCGCTGCACAGCTCTTTTCAGGTCTCTCCAGAGAAGTTTGATCGGGTTCAAGTCCGGGCTCTGGCTGGGCCTCTCATGGACATTCAGAGACTTGTCCGGAAGCCACTCCTGCGTTGTCTTGGCTGTGTGTTTAAGGTCGTTGTCCTGTTGGAAGGTGAACCTTTGCCCCAGTCTGAGGTCCTGAGCGCTCTGGAGCAGGTTTTCATCAAGGATCTCTCTGTACTTTGCTCCGTTCATCTTTCTCTCGATCCTGACTAGTCTCCCAGTCTCTGCCGCTGAAAAAAATCCCCACAGCATGATGCTGCCAGCACTATTTTGGCAAACTCCAAGCGGGCTGTCATGTACCTTTTACTGAGGAGTGGCTTCCGTCTGGCCACTCTACCATAAAGGCCTGATTGGTGGAGTGCTGCAGAGATGGTTGTCCTTCTGGAAGGTTCTCCTATCTCCACAGATGAACTCTGGAGCTCTGTCAGAGTGACCATCGGGTTCTTGGTCACCTAAGTGACCAAGACCCTTCTCCCCCGATTGCTCAGTTTGGCCAGGCGGCCAGCTCTAGGAAGATTCTTGGTGGTTCCAAACTTCTTCCATTTAAGATTTTTTTATTTTTTGTTTAACCTTTATTTAACTAGGCATGTTAGTTAAGATCAAATTATTATTTACAATGATGGTATACCCCAGCAAAACCCTCCCCTAACCCGGACGACGCTGGGCCAATTGTGCACCGCCCTATGGGACTCCCGATCACGGCCAGTTGTGATACAGCTGGGATCGAAACCGGGTCTGTAGTGATGCCTCTAGCACTGTGATGCAGTGCTTGAGACCGCTGCACCACTCAGGATCCCCAAATGATGGAGGCCACTGTGTTCTTGGGGATCTTCAATGCTACAGACATTTCTAGGTACCCTTCCCCAGATTCGTGCTTTGACACAATCCTGTCTCGGAGCTCTACGGACAATATCTTGAACATCATGGCTTGGTTTTTGCTCTGAAATGCACTGTCAACTGTGGAACATTATATACACAGGTGTGTGCCTGTCCAAATCATGTCCAATCAATTGAATTTACCACAAGTGGACTCCAATCAAGATGCAGAAACATCTCATGGATGATCAATGGAAACAGGATGCACCTGAGCTCAATTTCGAGTCTCAAAGCAAAGGGTCTGAATACTTATGTAATAAGGTATTTCAGTTTTTAATTTTTACTTTCCCTCTACCCAAATACAGTGCACATAGGTCATCCCATCTAACTCATAACGTAATAATTACTAATTTTAGGCTAATTATACAATTATAAACAGACTAAAATGGGCTCAAGTCAAATAGTCTCCAACAAAGCCTTGAGACAATTGAGTCATGAATTGTGTATGTGTGCCACTCATAAGACGAATGGGCAAGACAAAAGATTTAAGTGCCTGTTAAACGGGGTATGGTAGTAGGTGCCAGGCAAACCGTTTTGAGTGGGTCAACAACTGCAACGCTGCTGGGTTTTTCATGCTCAACAGTTTCCTGTGTGTATTAAGAATGGTCCACCATCACCCAAAAGACATCCAGCCAATTTGACACAACTGTGGGAAGCAGTGGAGTCAACATGGGCCAGCATCCCTGTGGAACGCTTTCGACACCTTGATTGAGCTTGATTGTTGCGACCCATAGAAAAGTCCCAAAAGTGCAAACCCCACCTACCTGGCATTTGAACCCAGGTCTTGTCAACATATGGGGCATACTGTACATCAGCTGAGTGCCATCATCTGCTTGTAACATGGTAATACTGTCGTTCTTCTTTTCATCGATTCTCATGAGCTTATTAGGATTTTAATATTATGTTTTGGGGGGATTAGGTAACAATTCTAGGTTAAAGGTAACAATGCCGAAAAATCTACTTCTAATTTCATTACGTTATATGCCGTTTACAAACCCTTACTTAGTGTCTTCTATGTGGAATAAAGCTTGGAATATATTTTCATAAATACGCTTTTATTTTCAAATGCTATTAAGGGGCCATTTTTTTGCGTTCTAAGGAAATATGCACGGCTGAAAGGGAGTGACAGGGAATGAACATCACTGATTAATTGATTCATGAATTGCACTTTCAAGTCAGGATGAAATAGATGGACTCATGACTACCTATGGTAGATGAATAGATATATAGATAGATGGACTGAGAGCTGTTTTTAAGTCAAGGCCACATGCAATATTAAGAGAGTGACAGTGGCTGGAGAGAGCGACACTGGTTTTAGCAGCAGCATCGGAAGGGATGGGCACCAAGCCCCTTATAAAACATTCATCCATGCACTACCACCCTCTGTCATTAGTGACTATGTGTGTGCTAGATTTCACACACACACACACACACACACACACACACACACACACACACACACACACACACACACACACACACACACACACACACACACACACACACACACACACACACACACACACACACACACACACTAACACAGCACAGGGCCATATGGAAATTGTTCAATGTTCCCTAAAAGTCACATATACGGAATACCAATAAAGAAGAATGACGTCTAACCAAGTCCACTGGCCCTTGCACAATGCAAGTCTCCCTCTGTCTCTCTGGCATGTCAACATCCTGTTTCAGTGTCGCCCCATCGCCTAATTTTGCTGTTTGTTTTTCCCAGCTTGGCTTGGTACATTAGCTAGCTAGCTTGTTAGCTAGCTAGCTTTAATTATTTTATTTATTTTTTAAACATTATTAGGCTAACTAGCTACTCGACCAGAGGAGAAAAGCAACTTACTTAATTTAGTTAGGCCACTCCTGCGGGGTGGACTTGTTTGACATGCTTGTCAGTTCTCTTTCAGGGAGATGAATCTGGCTAAATGTTTATACAATACCTGAACACATCACCCCTGAACAAATAAAGCTATGTCTGTCTGTCACAAACTCACTGGTGTGGGAAAATGTGGGCCAGACTCAGTTGATAAAATGTTGCAGGTTTGCTAGCAAGAGTGTGAGCTCAAGACAGACAGCAAGGCAGAGAGGATTGAAAGACTATGCTACTTTAAGTTTGTAAAAAAAAATGTATTACGTTTGGTTGCCAACAGTTGTTGGTTCAGAATAATAGAATTACAGTGCCAGCCCTATGTGTGCTGCAAGAAGTGGAACCATTCCAGAACACACACACACATACACATACACACAGTGTGTACTGCCACTCAGGCAGTGGTGTGAGATGCGTTTTTACACCGGTGAGTGTAATTCTGCCATCATATCCCCACCCTACACTCCCTGCCCTAACCTCCACCCTCCGCTCCCCATTAATTTCCACTCTCCGCTCCCATCTCCCATGCGAGGCCATATAGGCCTTCCCATTTAGGGGTGTTCTATATGATTCCGAACTCCCTCTCATCCTGCACCACCTCCACCACCACTTCCTCTTCCCCTGAATCTGAGGTGCACTGAGTGTCTCTACACCCAGAGAGCGATGGCTCCTGCCAGAGCCCTGGGCAAAGGCAGAGGCAGAAAAGGCAGAAAAGGCAGCCGAGGCGTCACACACACAGGGGCCATAAATAGCCTGGGCCCTGCCTGTGACATTACCTGCCTACGACAAGATAATCATGATGAATCGCTGCCGAGCTAACCGCCAGCACCAGGGAACAAAGAGAGAGGCTCCGACGCAGTGAGAAAGCACCTCTTCTCCCTCTCATCTCTCTTTGCTTTCTCTCACGCCTCCCTCTTTCTTCTCGCTCCTTTCTTTCTCTCAGTCATGCCTCCCTCTCTCGTTGCTCTCTTTTCTTTCTTTCATGCCTCTCTCTCTCTCTCTTCTCTTTCATGCCTCCCTCTCTCTCTCCCCCCCTCTCTCTTTTCTATCTGTCATGCCTCCCTCTCTCTTCTCTCTCTCTCCCTCTCGTTTCTACCTTTCAACCCTCCCTCTCTTTTCTATCTTTCATGCCTCCCTCTTCTATTTTCTTTCTCTCATGCCTCCCCATCTCTCTTCTCTCTTTGTCTTTTCTATATGCTGTCTACAAAGAAGGAGCGCAGGAGTATAATCAAAAAGAGTAAAATAGTGGTTGAATGCTAACAATGGCGCTGTGATGGAGCAGGGTTGTAGTGAGGGTTGTTGTACCTCAGTATAAATTGCTGCCTGGATGTGGTGGAACAATGGTAGGGGGTGTGGAAAACGCAGTGCCTACGTTAACAGGTGAAACCCTCTACAATGGATAACAATTAACCTCTACAAAGCTATGCAAAGTACAACGGCGGTTATGTGGCTTTATCAAAGGTAGTAATAAAGTAATAGGTCAGGAACATGTTTCGGACCAGGAATATAACGCTATTCCACACCACAGGAGGTCGGTGGCACCTTAATTTGGGAGAACGGGCTCGTGGTAATGGCTGGAGCGGAGTCAGTGGAATGGTATCAAATACATCTAACACATGGTTTCCAGGTGTTTGAGGCCATTCCATTTGCTCCGTTCCGGCCATTGTTGTGAGCCGTCCTCCCCTCAGCAGCCTCCACTGCTCCACACTGATGGAAACTCACTGTTCATTTGTTAGCATTATGATCTGTTGCTTAACCTTTTACTGCAGTGGGCTAAGTCAGAGTCACACAGAGTGTTTATTGGTGGCCTTGGGATAGGATGGGCTAGGATCAACTTTAATGTTCCAAGGGGAAAATTGTCTTAGACACACAGTACTGCTGTATACAAAATTGACACTGTACATTACACACTCAACATAGTACATACATTACACGTTACCCTAATCATTACACTTCTTATATAGCCACATACATAATACTTTACATTTTCACTTATTCTGTCAGTGGCGTACTAACATCTGCCCGGCTTTACTGATTGCCGTTTAGGTATTTGATGGACATGGGAATGAAGGAGCGCTTAAACCTGTTCAGCTTACATGTGGGGACCCTATAGTGTTTGTCTGAGGGGAGGAGGGACCCTATAGTGTATGTCTGAGGGGAGGAGGGACCCTATAGTGTCTGTCTGAGGGGAGGAGGGACCCTATAGTGTCTGTCTGAGGGGAGGAGGGACCCTATAGTGTTTGTCTGAGGGGAGGAGGGACCCTATAGTGTCTGTCTGAGGGGAGGAGGGACCCTATAGTGTCTGTCTGAGGGGAGGAGGGACCCTATAGTCTCTGTCTGAGGGGAGGAGGGACCCTATAGTGTCTGTCTGAGGGGAGGAGGGACCCTATAGTGTCTGTCTGAGGGGAGGAGGGACCCTATAGTGTCTATCTGAGGGGAGGAGGGACCCTATAGTGTCTGTCTGAGGGGAGGAGGGACCCTATAGTGTCTATCTGAGGGGAGGAGGGACCCTTTAGTGTCTGTATGAGGGGAGGAGGGACCCTATAGTGTTTGTCTGAGGGGAGGAGGGACCCTATAGTGTCTATCTGAGGGGAGGAGGGACCCTATAGTGTCTGTCTGAGGGGAGGAGGGACTCTATAGTGTCTGAGGGGAGGAGGGACCCTATAGTGTCTATCTGAGGGGAGGAGGGACCCTATAGTGTCTGTCTGAGGGGAGGAGGGACCCTATAGTGTCTGTCTGAGGGGAGGAGGGAACCTATAGTGTCTGTCTGAGGGGAGGAGGGACCCTATAGTGTCTGTCTGAGGGGAGGAGGGGCCCTATAGTGTCTGTCTGAGGGGAGGAGGGACCTATAGTGTCTATCTGAGGGGAGGAGGGACCCTATAGTGTCTGTCTGAGGAGAGGAGGGACCCTATAGTGTCTATCTGAGGGGAGGAGGGACCCTATAGTGTCTGTCTGAGGGGAGGAGGGACCCTATAGTGTCTGTCTGAGGGGAGGAGGGACCCTATAGTGTCTGAGGGGAGGAGGGACCCTATAGTGTCTATCTGAGGGGAGGATGGACCCTATAGTGTCTATCTGAGGGGAGGAGGGACCCTATAGTGTCTGTCTGAGGGGAGGAGGGACCCTATAGTGTCTATCTGAGGGGAGGAGGGACACTATAGTGTCTGTCTGAGGGGAGGAGGAACCCTATAGTGTCTATCTGAGGGGAGGAGGGACCCTATAGTGTCTGAGGGGAGGAGGGACCCTATAGTGTCTGAGGGGAGGAGGGACCCTATAGTGTCTGTCTGAGGGGAGGAGGGACCCTATAGTGTCTGTCTGAGGGGAGGAGGGACCCTATAGTGTCTATCTGAGGGGAGGAGGAACCCTATAGTGTCTGTCTGAGGGGAGGAGGGATTCTATAGTGTCTGAGGGGAGGAGGGACCCTATAGTGTCTATCTGAGGGGAGGAGGAACCCTATAGTGTCTGTCTGAGGGGAGGAGAGATTCTATAGTGTCTGAGGGGAGGAGGGATTCTATAGTGTCTATCTGAGGGGAGGAGGGACCCTATAGTGTCTGTCTGAGGGGAGGAGGGATTCTATAGTGTCTGAGGGGAGGAGGGACCCTATAGTGTCTATCTGAGGGGAGGAGGAACCCTATAGTGTCTGAGGGGAGGAGGAACCCTATAGTGTCTGAGGGGAGGAGGGACCCTATAGTGTCTGAGGGGAGGAGGGACCCTATAGTGTCTGAGGGGAGGAGGGACCCTATAGTGTCTGTCTGAGGGGAGGAGGGACTCTATAGTGTCTGAGGGGAGGAGGGACCCTATAGTGTCTGAGGGGAGGAGGGACCCTATAGTGTCTGAGGGGAGGAGGGACCCTATAGTGTCTGAGGGGAGGAGGGACCCTATAGTGTCTGAGGGGAGGAGGGGCCCTATAGTGTCTGAGGGGAGGAGGGACCCTATAGTGTCTATCTGAGGGGAGGAGATACCCTATAGTGTCTGTCTGAGGGGAAGAGGGACCCTATAGTGTCTGTCTGAGGGGAGGAGGGACCCTATAGTGTCTGTCTGAGGGGAGGAGGGACCCTATAGTGTCTATCTGAGGGGAGGAGGGACCCTATAGTGTCTGTCTGAGGGGAGGAGGGACCCTATAGTGTCTGTCTGAGGGGAGGAGGGACCCTATAGTGTCTGAAGGGAGGAGGGGCCCTATAGTGTCTGAGGGGAGGAGGGACCCTATAGTGTCTGAGGGGAGGAGGGACCCTATAGTGTCTATCTGAGGGGAGGAGGGACCCTATAGTGTGTATCTGAGGGGAGGAGGGACCCTATAGTGTCTGTCTGAGGGGAGGACGGACCCTATAGTGTCTGAGGGGAGGAGGGACCCTATAGTGTCTATCTGAGGGGAGGAGGGACCCTTTAGTGTCTGTCTGAGGGGAGGAGGGACCCGATAGTGTCTATCTGAGGGGAGGAGGGACCCTATAGTGTCTGTCTGAGGGGAGGACGGACCCTATAGTGTCTATCTGAGGGGAGGAGGGACCCTATAGTGTCTATCTGAGGGGAGGAGGGACCCTTTAGTGTCTATCTGAGGGGAGGAGGGACCCTATAGTGTCTGTCTGAGGGGAGGAGGGACCCTATAGTGTCTGTCTGAGGGGAGGAGGGACCCTATAGTGTCTGAGGGGAGGAGGGGCCCTATAGTGTCTGAGGGGAGGAGGGACCCTATAGTGTCTGAGGGGAGGAGGGGCCCTATAGTGTCTGAGGGGAGGAGGGACCCTATAGTGTCTGAGGGGAGGAGGGACCCTATAGTGTCTGTCTGAGGGGAGGAGGGGCCCTATAGTGTCTGTCTGAGGGGAGGAGGGACCTATAGTGTCTATCTGAGGGGAGGAGGGACCCTATAGTGTCTGTCTGAGGAGAGGAGGGACCCTATAGTGTCTATCTGAGGGGAGGAGGGACCCTATAGTGTCTGTCTGAGGGGAGGAGGGACCCTATAGTGTCTGTCTGAGGGGAGGAGGGACCCTATAGTGTCTGAGGGGAGGAGGGACCCTATAGTGTCTATCTGAGGGGAGGATGGACCCTATAGTGTCTATCTGAGGGGAGGAGGGACCCTATAGTGTCTGTCTGAGGGGAGGAGGGACCCTATAGTGTCTATCTGAGGGGAGGAGGGACACTATAGTGTCTGTCTGAGGGGAGGAGGAACCCTATAGTGTCTATCTGAGGGGAGGAGGGACCCTATAGTGTCTGAGGGGAGGAGGGACCCTATAGTGTCTGAGGGGAGGAGGGACCCTATAGTGTCTGTCTGAGGGGAGGAGGGACCCTATAGTGTCTGTCTGAGGGGAGGAGGGACCCTATAGTGTCTATCTGAGGGGAGGAGGAACCCTATAGTGTCTGTCTGAGGGGAGGAGGGATTCTATAGTGTCTGAGGGGAGGAGGGACCCTATAGTGTCTATCTGAGGGGAGGAGGAACCCTATAGTGTCTGTCTGAGGGGAGGAGAGATTCTATAGTGTCTGAGGGGAGGAGGGATTCTATAGTGTCTATCTGAGGGGAGGAGGGACCCTATAGTGTCTGTCTGAGGGGAGGAGGGATTCTATAGTGTCTGAGGGGAGGAGGGACCCTATAGTGTCTATCTGAGGGGAGGAGGAACCCTATAGTGTCTGAGGGGAGGAGGAACCCTATAGTGTCTGAGGGGAGGAGGGACCCTATAGTGTCTGAGGGGAGGAGGGACCCTATAGTGTCTGAGGGGAGGAGGGACCCTATAGTGTCTGTCTGAGGGGAGGAGGGACTCTATAGTGTCTGAGGGGAGGAGGGACCCTATAGTGTCTGAGGGGAGGAGGGACCCTATAGTGTCTGAGGGGAGGAGGGACCCTATAGTGTCTGAGGGGAGGAGGGACCCTATAGTGTCTGAGGGGAGGAGGGGCCCTATAGTGTCTGAGGGGAGGAGGGACCCTATAGTGTCTATCTGAGGGGAGGAGATACCCTATAGTGTCTGTCTGAGGGGAAGAGGGACCCTATAGTGTCTGTCTGAGGGGAGGAGGGACCCTATAGTGTCTGTCTGAGGGGAGGAGGGACCCTATAGTGTCTATCTGAGGGGAGGAGGGACCCTATAGTGTCTGTCTGAGGGGAGGAGGGACCCTATAGTGTCTGTCTGAGGGGAGGAGGGACCCTATAGTGTCTGAAGGGAGGAGGGGCCCTATAGTGTCTGAGGGGAGGAGGGACCCTATAGTGTCTGAGGGGAGGAGGGACCCTATAGTGTCTATCTGAGGGGAGGAGGGACCCTATAGTGTGTATCTGAGGGGAGGAGGGACCCTATAGTGTCTGTCTGAGGGGAGGACGGACCCTATAGTGTCTGAGGGGAGGAGGGACCCTATAGTGTCTATCTGAGGGGAGGAGGGACCCTTTAGTGTCTGTCTGAGGGGAGGAGGGACCCGATAGTGTCTATCTGAGGGGAGGAGGGACCCTATAGTGTCTGTCTGAGGGGAGGACGGACCCTATAGTGTCTATCTGAGGGGAGGAGGGACCCTATAGTGTCTATCTGAGGGGAGGAGGGACCCTTTAGTGTCTATCTGAGGGGAGGAGGGACCCTATAGTGTCTGTCTGAGGGGAGGAGGGACCCTATAGTGTCTGTCTGAGGGGAGGAGGGACCCTATAGTGTCTGAGGGGAGGAGGGGCCCTATAGTGTCTGAGGGGAGGAGGGACCCTATAGTGTCTGAGGGGAGGAGGGGCCCTATAGTGTCTGAGGGGAGGAGGGACCCTATAGTGTCTGAGGGGAGGAGGGACCCTATAGTGTCTGTCTGAGGGGAGGAGGGACCCTATAGTGTCTATCTGAGGGGAGGAGGGACCCTATAGTGTCTGTCTGAGGGGAGGAGGGACCCTATAGTGTCTGCCTGAGGGGAGGAGGGACCTTATAGTGTCTGTCTGAGGGGAGGAGGGACCCTATAGTGTCTGTCTGAGGGGAGGAGGGACCCTATAGTGTCTGTCTGAGGGGAGGAGGGACCCTATAGTGTCTATCTGAGGGGAGGAGGGACCCTATAGTGTCTGTCTGAGGGGAGGAGGGACCCTATAGTGTCTATCTGAGCGGAGGAGGGACCCTAAAGTGTCTGTCTGAGGGGAGGAGGGACCCTATAGTGTCTGTCTGAGGGGAGGAGGGACCCTATAGTGTCTGTCTGAGGGGAGGAGGGACCCTATAGTGTCTATCTGAGGGGAGGAGGGACCCTATAGTGTCTGTCTGAGGGGAGGAGGGACTCTATAGTGTCTATCTGAGGGGAGGAGGGACCCTATAGTGTCTATCTGAGGGGAGGAGGGACCCTATAGTGTCTGTCTGAGGGGAGGAGGGACTCTATAGTGTCTGAGGGGAGGAGGGACCCTATAGTGTCTATCTGAGGGGAGGAGGGACCCTATAGTGTCTATCTGAGGGGAGGAGGGACCCTATAGTGTCTATCTGAGGGGAGGAGGGACCCTATAGTGTCTGTCTGAGGGGAGGAGGGACCCTATAGTGTCTATCTGAGGGGAGGAGGGACCCTATAGTGTCTGTCTGAGGGGAGGAGGGACCCTATAGTGTCTGTCTGAGGGGAGGAGGGACCCTATAGTGTCTGTCTGAGGGGAGGAGGGACCCTATAGTGTCTATCTGAGGGGAGGAGGGACCCTATAGTGTCTGTCTGAGGGGAGGAGGGACCCTATAGTGTCTATCTGAGCGGAGGAGGGACCCTATAGTGTCTGTCTGAGGGGAGGAGGGACCCTATAGTGTCTGTCTGAGGGGAGGAGGGACCCTATAGTGTCTATCTGAGGGGAGGAGGGACCCTATAGTGTCTGTCTGAGGGGAGGAGGGACTCTATAGTGTCTATCTGAGGGGAGGAGGGACCCTATAGTGTCTATCTGAGGGGAGGAGGGACCCTATAGTGTCTGTCTGAGGGGAGGAGGGACTCTATAGTGTCTGAGGGGAGGAGGGACCCTATAGTGTCTATCTGAGGGGAGGAGGGACCCTATAGTGTCTATCTGAGGGGAGGAGGGACCCTATAGTGTCTATCTGAGGGGAGGAGGGACCCTATAGTGTCTGTCTGAGGGGAGGAGGGACCCTATAGTGTCTATCTGAGGGGAGGAGGGACCCTATAGTGTCTGTCTGAGGGGAGGAAGGACCCTATAGTGTCTGTCTGAGGGGAGGAGGGACCCTATAGTGTCTATCTGAGGGGAGGAGGGACCCTATAGTGTCTGTCTGAGGGGAGGAAGGACCCTATAGTGTCTGTCTGAGGGGAGGAGGGACCCTATAGTGTCTGTCTGAGGGGAGGAGGGACCCTATAGTGTCTATCTGAGGGGAGGAGGGACCCTATAGTGTCTGTCTGAGGGGAGGAGGGACCCTATAGTGTCTATCTGAGCGGAGGAGGGACCCTATAGTGTCTGTCTGAGGGGAGGAGGGACCCTATAGTGTCTGTCTGAGGGGAGGAGGGACTCTATAGTGTCTATCTGAGGGGAGGAGGGACCCTATAGTGTCTATCTGAGGGGAGGAGGGACCCTATAGTGTCTGTCTGAGGGGAGGAGGGACTCTATAGTGTCTGAGGGGAGGAGGGACCCTATAGTGTCTATCTGAGGGGAGGAGGGACCCTATAGTGTCTATCTGAGGGGAGGAGGGACCCTATAGTGTCTATCTGAGGGGAGGAGGGACCCTATAGTGTCTGTCTGAGGGGAGGAGGGACCCTATAGTGTCTATCTGAGGGGAGGAGGGACCCTATAGTGTCTGTCTGAGGGGAGGAAGGACCCTATAGTGTCTGTCTGAGGGGAGGAGGGACCCTATAGTGTCTATCTGAGGGGAGGAGGGACCCTATAGTGTCTGTCTGAGGGGAGGAGGGACTCTATAGTGTCTATCTGAAGGGAGGAGGGACCCTATAGTGTCTATCTGAGGGGAGGAGGGACCCTATAGTGTCTATCTGAGGGGAGGAGGGACCCTATAGTGTCTATCTGAGGGGAGGAGGGACCCTATAGTGTCTATCTGAGGGGAGGAGGAACCCTATAGTGTCTGTCTGAGGGGAGGAGGGACTCTAGTGTCTGAGGGGAGGAGGGACCCTATAGTGTCTATCTGAGGGGAGGAGGGACCCTATAGTGTCTATCTGAGGGGAGGAGGGACCCTATAGTGTCTATCTGAGGGGAGGAGGGACCCTATAGTGTCTATCTGAGGGGAGGAGGAACCCTATAGTGTCTGTCTGAGGGGAGGAGGGACTCTATAGTGTCTGAGGGGAGGAGGGACCCTATAGTGTCTGTCTGAGGGGAGGAGGGACCCTATAGTGTCTATCTGAGGGGAGGAGGGACCCTATAGTGTCTGTCTGAGGGGAGGAGGGACTCTATAGAGTCTGTCTGAGGGGAGGAGGGACCCTATAGTGTCTATCTGAGGGGAGGAGGGACCCTATAGTGTCTGTCTGAGGGGAGGAGGGACTCTATAGTGTCTGAGGGGAAGAGGGACCCTATAGTGTCTATCTGAGGGGAGGAGGGACCCTATAGTGTCTATCTGAGGGGAGGAGGGACCCTATAGTGTCTATCTGAGGGGAGGAGGGACCCTATAGTGTCTATCTGAGGGGAGGAGGGACCCTATAGTGTCTATCTGAGGGGAGGAGATACCCTATAGTGTCTATCTGAGGGGAGGAGGGACCCTATAGTGTCTGTCTGAGGGGAGGAGGGACCCTATAGTGTCTGTCTGAGGGGAGGACGGACCCTATAGTGTCTATCTGAGGGGAGGAGGGACCCTATAGTGTCTATCTGAGGGGAGGAGGGACCCTATAGTGTCTATCTGAGGGGAGGAGGGATTCTATAGTGTCTATCTGAGGGGAGGAGGGACCCTATAGTGTCTGTCTGAGGGGAGGAGGGACCCTATAGTGTCTATCTGAGGGGAGGAGGGACCCTATAGTGTCTATCTGAGGGGAGGAGGGACACTATAGTGTCTGTCTGAGGGGAGGACGGACCCTATAGTGTCTGAGGGGAGGAGGGACCCTATAGTGTCTATCTGAGGGGAGGAGGGACCCTTTAGTGTCTGTCTGAGGGGAGGAGGGACCCGATAGTGTCTATCTGAGGGGAGGAGGGACCCTATAGTGTCTGTCTGAGGGGAGGACGGACCCTATAGTGTCTATCTGAGGGGAGGAGGGACCCTATAGTGTCTATCTGAGGGGAGGAGGGACCCTATAGTGTCTATCTGAGGGGAGGAGGGACCCTATAGTGTCTGTCTGAGGGGAGGAGGGACCCTATAGTGTCTATCTGAGGGGAGGAGGGACCCTATAGTGTCTATCTGAGGGGAGGAGGGACCCTATAGTGTCTGTCTGAGGGGAGGAGGGACCCTATAGTGTCTGCCTGAGGGGAGGAGGGACCTTATAGTGTCTGTCTGAGGGGAGGAGGGACCCTATAGTGTCTGTCTGAGGGGAGGAGGGACCCTATAGTGTCTGTCTGAGGGGAGGAGGGACCCTATAGTGTCTATCTGAGGGGAGGAGGGACCCTATAGTGTCTGTCTGAGGGGAGGAGGGACCCTATAGTGTCTATCTGAGCGGAGGAGGGACCCTATAGTGTCTGTCTGAGGGGAGGAGGGACCCTATAGTGTCTGTCTGAGGGGAGGAGGGACCCTATAGTGTCTGTCTGAGGGGAGGAGGGACCCTATAGTGTCTATCTGAGGGGAGGAGGGACCCTATAGTGTCTGTCTGAGGGGAGGAGGGACCCTATAGTGTCTATCTGAGAGGAGGAGGGACCCTATAGTGTCTGTCTGAGGGGAGGAGGGACCCTATAGTGTCTGTCTGAGGGGAGGAGGGACCCTATAGTGTCTATCTGAGGGGAGGAGGGACCCTATAGTGTCTGTCTGAGGGGAGGAGGGACTCTATAGTGTCTATCTGAGGGGAGGAGGGACCCTATAGTGTCTATCTGAGGGGAGGAGGGACCCTATAGTGTCTGTCTGAGGGGAGGAGGGACTCTATAGTGTCTGAGGGGAGGAGGGACCCTATAGTGTCTATCTGAGGGGAGGAGGGACCCTATAGTGTCTATCTGAGGGGAGGAGGGACCCTATAGTGTCTATCTGAGGGGAGGAGGGACCCTATAGTGTCTGTCTGAGGGGAGGAGGGACCCTATAGTGTCTATCTGAGGGGAGGAGGGACCCTATAGTGTCTGTCTGAGGGGAGGAGGGACCCTATAGTGTCTGTCTGAGGGGAGGAGGGACCCTATAGTGTCTGTCTGAGGGGAGGAGGGACCCTATAGTGTCTATCTGAGGGGAGGAGGGACTCTATAGTGTCTATCTGAGGGGAGGAGGGACCCTATAGTGTCTATCTGAGGGGAGGAGGGACCCTATAGTGTCTATCTGAGGGGAGGAGGGACCCTATAGTGTCTATCTGAGGGGAGGAGGGACCCTATAGTGTCTATCTGAGGGGAGGAGGAACCCTATAGTGTCTGTCTGAGGGGAGGAGGGACTCTATAGTGTCTGAGGGGAGGAGGGACCCTATAGTGTCTATCTGAGGGGAGGAGGGACCCTATAGTGTCTATCTGAGGGGAGGAGGGACCCTATAGTGTCTATCTGAGGGGAGGAGGGACCCTATAGTGTCTATCTGAGGGGAGGAGGAACCCTATAGTGTCTGTCTGAGGGGAGGAGGGACTCTATAGTGTCTGAGGGGAGGAGGGACCCTATAGTGTCTGTCTGAGGGGAGGAGGGACCCTATAGTGTCTATCTGAGGGGAGGAGGGACCCTATAGTGTCTGTCTGAGGGGAGGAGGGACCCTATAGAGTCTGTCTGAGGGGAGGAGGGACCCTATAGTGTCTATCTGAGGGGAGGAGGGACCCTATAGTGTCTGTCTGAGGGGAGGAGGGACTCTATAGTGTCTGAGGGGAAGAGGGACCCTATAGTGTCTATCTGAGGGGAGGAGGGACCCTATAGTGTCTATCTGAGGGGAGGAGGGACCCTATAGTGTCTATCTGAGGGGAGGAGGGACCCTATAGTGTCTATCTGAGGGGAGGAGGGACCCTATAGTGTCTATCTGAGGGGAGGAGATACCCTATAGTGTCTATCTGAGGGGAGGAGGGACCCTATAGTGTCTGTCTGAGGGGAGGAGGGACCCTATAGTGTCTGTCTGAGGGGAGGACGGACCCTATAGTGTCTATCTGAGGGGAGGAGGGACCCTATAGTGTCTATCTGAGGGGAGGAGGGACCCTATAGTGTCTATCTGAGGGGAGGAGGGATTCTATAGTGTCTATCTGAGGGGAGGAGGGACCCTATAGTGTCTGTCTGAGGGGAGGAGGGACCCTATAGTGTCTATCTTAGGGGAGGAGGGACCCTATAGTGTCTATCTGAGGGGAGGAGGGACCCTATAGTGTCTATCTGAGGGGAGGAGGGACCCTATAGTGTCTGTCTGAGGGGAGGACGGACCCTATAGTGTCTGAGGGGAGGAGGGACCCTACAGTGTCTATCTGAGGGGAGGAGGGACCATTTAGTGTCTGTCTGAGGGGAGGAGGGACCCGATAGTGTCTATCTGAGGGGAGGAGGGACCCTATAGTGTCTGTCTGAGGGGAGGACGGACCCTATAGTGTCTGTCTGAGGGGAGGAGGGACCCTATAGTGTCTGCCTGAGGGGAGGAGGGACCTTATAGTGTCTGAGGGGAGGAGGGGCCCTATAGTGTCTGAGGGGAGGAGGGACCCTATAGTGTCTGAGGGGAGGAGGGACCCTATAGTGTCTATCTGAGGGGAGGAGGGACCCTATAGTGTCTATCTGAGGGGAGGAGGGACCCTATAGTGTCTGTCTGAGGGGAGGAGGGACCCTATAGTGTCTGCCTGAGGGGAGGAGGGACCTTATAGTGTCTGTCTGAGGGGAGGAGGGACCCTATAGTGTCTGTCTGAGGGGAGGAGGGACCCTATAGTGTCTGTCTGAGGGGAGGAGGGACCCTATAGTGTCTATCTGAGGGGAGGAGGGACCCTATAGTGTCTGTCTGAGGGGAGGAGGGACCCTATAGTGTCTATCTGAGCGGAGGAGGGACCCTATAGTGTCTGTCTGAGGGGAGGAGGGACCCTATAGTGTCTGTCTGAGGGGAGGAGGGACCCTATAGTGTCTGTCTGAGGGGAGGAGGGACCCTATAGTGTCTATCTGAGGGGAGGAGGGACCCTATAGTGTCTATCTGAGGGGAGGAGGGACCCTATAGTGTCTGTCTGAGGGGAGGAGGGACCCTATAGTGTCTATCTGAGGGGAGGAGGGACCCTATAGTGTCTGTCTGAGGGGAGGAGGGACCCTATAGTGTCTGTCTGAGGGGAGGAGGGACCCTATATTGTCTATCTGAGGGGAGGAGGGACCCTATAGTGTCTGTCTGAGGGGAGGAGGGACTCTATAGTGTCTATCTGAGGGGAGGAGGGACCCTATAGTGTCTATCTGAGGGGAGGAGGGACCCTATAGTGTCTATCTGAGGGGAGGAGGAACCCTATAGTGTCTGTCTGAGGGGAGGAGGGACTCTATAGTGTCTGAGGGGAGGAGGGACCCTATAGTGTCTATCTGAGGGGAGGAGGGACCCTATAGTGTCTATCTGAGGGGAGGAGGGACCCTATAGTGTCTATCTGAGGGGAGGAGGGACCCTATAGTGTCTATCTGAGGGGAGGAGGAACCCTATAGTGTCTGTCTGAGGGGAGGAGGGACTCTATAGTGTCTGAGGGGAGGAGGGACCCTATAGTGTCTGTCTGAGGGGAGGAGGGACCCTATAGTGTCTATCTGAGGGGAGGAGGGACCCTATAGTGTCTGTCTGAGGGGAGGAGGGAGCCTATAGAGTCTGTCTGAGGGGAGGAGGGACCCTATAGTGTCTATCTGAGGGGAGGAGGGACCCTATAGTGTCTGTCTGAGGGGAGGAGGGACTCTATAGTGTCTGAGGGGAGGAGGGACCCTATAGTGTCTATCTGAGGGGAGGAGGGACCCTATAGTGTCTATCTGAGGGGAGGAGGGACCCTATAGTGTCTATCTGAGGGGAGGAGGGACCCTATAGTGTCTATCTGAGGGGAGGAGATACCCTATAGTGTCTATCTGAGGGGATGAGGGACCCTATAGTGTCTGTCTGAGGGGAGGAGGGACCCTATAGTGTCTGTCTGAGGGGAGGACGGACCCTATAGTGTCTATCTGAGGGGAGGAGGGACCCTATAGTGTCTATCTGAGGGGAGGAGGGACCCTATAGTGTCTATCTGAGGGGAGGAGGGACCCTATAGTGTCTGAGGGGAGGAGGGACCCTATAGTGTCTATCTGAGGGGAGGAGGGACCCTATAGTGTCTATCTGAGGGGAGGAGGGATTCTATAGTGTCTATCTGAGGGGAGGAGGGACCCTATAGTGTCTATCTGAGGGGAGGAGGGACCCTATAGTGTCTGTCTGAGGGGAGGAGGGACCCTATAGTGTCTATCTGAGGGGAGGAGGGACCCTATAGTGTCTGTCTGAGGGGAGGAGGGACTCTATAGTGTCTGAGGGGAGGAGGGACCCTATAGTGTCTATCTGAGGGGAGGAGGGACCCTATAGTGTCTGTCTGAGGGGAGGAGGGACCTTATAGTGTCTGTCTGAGGGGAGGAGGGACCCTATAGTGTCTATCTGAGGGGAGGAGGGACCCTATAGTGTCTGTCTGAGGAGAGGAGGGACCCTATAGTGTCTGTCTGAGGGGAGGAGGGACCCTATAGTGTCTATCTGAGGGGAGGAGGGACCCTATAGTGTCTGTCTGAGGGGAGGAGGGACCTTACAGTATCTGTCTGAGGGGAGGAGGGACCCTATAATGTCTATCTGAGGAGAGGAGGGACCCTATAGTGTCTGTCTGAGGAGAGGAGGGACCCTATAGTGTCTGTCTGAGGGGAGGAGGGACCCTATAGTGTCTGAGGGGAGGAGGGACCCTATAGTGTCTGTCTGAGGGGAGGAGGGACTCTATAGTGTCTGAGGGGAGGAGGGACCCTATAGTGTCTATCTGAGGAGAGGAGGGACCCTATAGTGTCTGTCTGAGGAGAGGAGGGACCCTATAGTGTCTGTCTGAGGGGAGGAGGGACCCTATAGTGTCTGTCTGAGGGGAGGAGGGACCCTATAGTGTCTGTCTGAGGAGAGGAGGGACCCTATAGTGTCTGTCTGAGGGGAGGAGGGACCCTATAGTGTCTGTCTGAGGAGAGGAGGGACCCTTTAGTGTCTATCTGAGGGGAGGAGTGACCCTATAGTGTCTGTCTGAGGGGAGGAGGGACCCTATAGTGTCTGCCTGAGGGGAGGAGGGACCCTATAGGGTCTGTCTGAGGGGAGGAGGGACCCTATAGTGTCTATCTGAGGGGAGGAGGGACCCTATAGGGTCTGTCTGAGGGGAGGAGGGACCCTATAGTGTCTGTCTGAGGGGAGGAGGGACCCTATAGTGTCTATCTGAGGGGAGGAGGGACCCTATAGTGTCTGTCTGAGGGGAGGAGGGACCCTATAGTGTCTGTCTGAGGGGAGGAGGGACTCTATAGTGTCTATCTGAGGGGAGGAGGGACCCTATAGTGTCTGTCTGAGGAGAGGAGGGACCCTATAGTGTCTGTCTGAGGGGAGGATGGACCCTATAGTGTCTGTCTGAGGAGAGGAGGGACCCTATAGTGTCTGTCTGAGGGAAGGAGGGACACTATAGTGTCTGTCTGAGGGGAGGAGGGACCCTATAGTGTCTGTCTGAGGGGAGGAGGGACCCTATGTCTTTAACTTAGCAGAGAGGCATGGGCTGTTATTCACAGACATCCTGGCTGGGACATCTTTCAGTGTGACTTCCAGACAGACAGAACAGGACAGGACAGGACAGGGTTGGGAGGTCAGAGAAATGACTAAACTGGATGTCTGTGGTAGCCCTTTCCTGCAGTCAAATTACCTATTGGCCTCATAGGTGGAATGTTATTCATATTTTTCAGAATTTCCTAATTAATCAACATTACTTTTTTTTAAATGCGAAAATCAGGTGTTTCTATGTGAAACAGTTTTGTTACATTTCAGTCTTCTGTGATGTATATAAAGTGTCATATTGTGATGAAAACTTAAAATTGAATATATTTTAATTCTATATCTGACATGTGTGAAGGATTTCCACAACACCACGTGTGTGAGATGTATACTTTTGTTTCAAAGTCAATTTGTTTAAGACTACCAAGAACCACTCTGTGTGACCCTGACTTAGCCCACTGCAGTAAAAGGTTAAAGGTTAAAGAGCCTTCTCTCTCCGTCACATGCTCACGACTCTTCATGTTTGCTCTGTCTGCTGTGGAGCTGCCGCCATCTCAGACCAGGCCGCCTTGTTATTGCTTATTCAGGGCCTTGCAGTGTGTTGGGGGGGATTTGTGTGTGTGTGTGTGTGTGTGTGTGTTTGTGTTTGTGTTTGTGTTTGTGTGTGCGTGTGTGCGTGCGTGCGTGTGTGCGTGTGCGTGTGTGTGTGTGTGCGTGTGTGTGTGTGCGTGTGTGTGTGTGTGTGTAAACAGATGGGAGATTCTGGAGCCATCCCTCCTCATTTCCTACTTTCCCGTCTTGGCTCCTCTTCAACTACTACACAGAAGAGGAAAATCACAATCATGTCGTTTCCAAAGGCATCCGGTGCCTCCCAGGTAACTGCCATCAGAGTCACTAACAAGGGCACTTCCTCCATGAACACATCCTAGGCACGACAGCCTGAGAGACATTTTCTGGCCAATTACTTTAAGCGGTCCAATGTGGCGCAGACTGTGGGGCGGAGGCGAGCCGCCATTACAATGCAAACACATCCAGAACAGATAATTGGTGTAATAAGTGGATCTCGCGACTAGCGTAAACGCATCTGGCCGATAGTAGTCACCCGCTTCTCTCACTGCGGGACAATGGAGGCTGCTAAGGGGAGGACGGCTCATAACAATGTCTGGAATGCAATTAAGGGAATGGCATCAAACACATTTGATAACCATTCCATTCACTCCATTCCAGCCATTTTACTCTATTCCAGGCATTATTATGAGCCGTCCTCCCTCAGCAGCCTCCACTGCTGTGGGAGCGTGGGGCCTGGTTCCATTTTTGGCCCTCGGGAAAAGTAGGCAATGTTGTCGCAACCTCGCAGTCCATCTTCAACCATGGTGCAATAATTGGAGAAACAAACTGGGAAAACAAGAGAAATTCAGGCTCAGCCGCCCTTGAAATACACAAACACAAACAGCTTGCATGTAAAGTGCATGTATAGGAGGAGTCTGTGGCCAAGTCTGATTCATGCAACAATACGCTTACATCACATATGAATCAAAGTAATACATTCTAACATGTCATACTCCAGTCAATGTAACAGATACTAGTAACAGTAAAATCCCACTTGCCAGCAACGGTCATAAAAGTAAAATGTAAGTGCTATTTGGTTATAAAGGTCTGTATTTGGATTTACAATTTTAGGTAACACTTTGACACCAAACGTCATGACAAGGTCATAACTATGTAATAATATCTCATAACAGCTGATATAACTTGTCATAACCTGTCATAATATGGTCATAACACTGTCATGACCCATATATTTACACCTGTTGTGACATATATCGCGTTATTTTATGGCTGGTTATGACACCTACATAAGAGTGTCAAAACCCACATTTATTCAAATGTGTTTTTTCCCTGCCAAGAAGTTTCCTTTCGTTTTAAAGTTTGTTTTTTAAATTTCTTTGTTGTTTGTTGTAATGAATTCTTTACAGTCATCTTTTTCTTCATCATATTGTAAATAACTTGCAGAAAATACACTTTATGACACTGTCATGAAGTATTGTGACCCTCTTGTGTCCCTTTACTTGCACTAAGAAAATACACTTTATGACACTGTCAAGAAGCATTATGACCACCATAATCATATAAGCCAGATAGGCCTATCACGTACATGCCCTTATGTCAGTCATCAGTCAAAAAGAGGGTGTCTTTTCCTGCTCCTGAAATCTGCTCCTGCATTCATCCCAGTCATCAGCAACAGAGCATTAGGGTAGGTGCATGTCTGACATCAATTTGTGCACAATTACAATTTAGTATGGTAAATTTCATAAAATGTAATGTAACATAAACATACTGTTGACAAGTAGGCTATGGTGTAATGGAATGTTTTGCCTTGTGTGGTAGGTTTTGTGGGGTTTGACACTCTTATGTAGGTGTCATAACCAGCCATAAAAGAATGCATTATAAGCCACAACAGGCCTAAATATATGTGTCACGACAGTGTTATGATCATGACATATTATGACATGGTTATGACCGTGTCATAACGCGTTATGACGCTGGGTGTCAAGTAAAGTGTTACCCAATTTTACAACAATGTGGGGAGAAAGATATTTGATGGATTAAATAAAAGCGAGTCTCGTCTTGAGCAAATTGTTTCCCGAAAACAAACAAAAAAAGCTCTGTAAATAAACGATAAAACTAACGCCACTACATAAGTTCAGACATGTATTATTTTGAACTGGCAGGGGGATGAAATGTCAAGTGGATTACTATTGTCATGCTATGATTGTAAGTATTACACTGTTCCTAGTTGTCTCAATCATCGTGTTCTCGTCTTTTTGAAGACATGGCAGAAAGCCTTCTACAGTTTGTATTATGTATAATAACTTTATTGTCTGCTTTGAGTATTTTTGACAGAGAGAGAAAAGGAACTGATGTAAAATATAGCGTAGAGTTGTATGGGGGCGAGCCGCCCATCAGAAATGGAGTTGACATTTCAATGGAAATTAATCATAATCTTCCAGTCTGTTAAAAAAGTCAATTATGAAGAAGGAGAGGGCCTAACATTTTGGCAACTTTTGTCTCATCAGTTTTTTTTTGGGGGGGGGGGGTTACAGATTACTCCCTGTTATTTGACTATCAGACATGAGTACAATGTTCTGGAACAAAGAAACAGATGTGCCAGTGTTGTAAAAATGATTCTTTGTTAAATTGCATACAGTAGATTTCTATTCATCTCCAATCCCTGCATTATAGAATGCCAGAAAAGAAGAGGCGTTTGACAGAGAGGGAAATAAGGAGAGAAAGAGAGAAATAGAATGCCAGGATGGAGAGAAAGAAAGATGGGGGGAATAGAAAAGCGAAAAGGCCTGACACCGTGCATGAATGCATCATGGCTGTCAAACCATGGCTGATCGTGTGATCCTATTCTGTGACATGACAGACAGCGATTTCCAGCTGACAGAGATCTCTCTATCTCTATTCATATACAGACCAGGAAGTTGCACTGGCATTTGGTCAAGGTCGCTGGGCAAGGTTGACAGTGACAGTGACAGTGACAGTGACACTGAGAAAGAGGGAAAAGGCATGAAAGAGAGAGAGAGAATGACAGAGAGAGAGAGAGAGAAAGAGAGCGAGAGAGAGAAAGAGAGGGCCCAGGGACATGTACTAGTCTGTAACGACCTAAATGCCAGAACTGGACAAGAACGTGACACCCTCAGCACACAGGGGGACAAACACCTACCTGGAAGTGACAGCATTCCCTCCCCCATGTGCCCCCCTAAACACAACTACGACAACATAACCAATAAAACCGGGTCACAACTCCTGCAGCTCTGTCGGACACTGGGTATGTACAGTACATAGTCAATGGTAGGCTTCGAGGGGACTCCTATGATAGATACACCTACAGTATAGCTCATCTATTGGCAGTAGTACTGCAGACTACTTTATCGTTGACCTCAACCCAGAGTTTCTTAGAGCATCCACAGACACCATCAGATCACAGCAAAATCACACACTACTTGAACAGAGCTTTGCTCAATCATGAGGCATAAAAGCCAAAGGAACTGAATAATATTAAGAAATGCTATAGATGGAAGGAAATTAGTGTGAAAATCTACCAAAAAACAATTAGGCAAATCCAATCGCTTCTAGACAATTTCCTGGACAAAATGTTTCACTGTAATAGTGAAGGTGTAGACTTGGCGGTAGAAAACCTAAACAGTATATTTGACCTCTCAGCTTCCCTATCAAATCTAAAAATGTCATGCAGACAACCTAAGAAAATTAACAACAATGACAAATGGTTTGATGAAGAATGCAAAAACCTAAGAAAGAAATTGAGAAACCTATCCAGCCAAAAACATAGAGACCCGGAAAACCTGAGCCTACGCCTTCACTATGGTGAATCACTAAAACAATACAGAAATACACTACGGAAAAAGAAGGAAGAGCACGTCAGAAATCAGCTCAATGTAAGACACTATAGGGTCCCTCCTCCCCTAACCACTTCTGTGAAAATTGGAAAACTCTAAACAAACAGCACGATGAGTTATCAACTTATCAACTTTGACCCCAATAACTAGCGTGGGATATGAGTCAACAACAAACTTGAGAAAATCTTCTACATTATCATTAATAGCAAACTCGTACATTTCCTCAGCGAAAACAATGTACTGAGCAAATGTCAAATTGGCTTTTTACCAAATTACCGTACGACAGAACAAGTATTCACCCTGCACACCCTAACTGACAAACAAACCAAAACAAAGGCAAAGTTTTCTCATGCATTGTTGATTTCAAAAAAGCTTTTGACTCAATTTGGCATGAGGGCATACTATAGAAATTGATGGAAAGTGGTGTTAGGGGAAAAATATACAACATTATAAAATCCATGTACACAAACAACAAGTGTTCGGTTAAAATTGGCAAAAAACACACACATTTCTTTCCACAGGGCTGTGGGGTGAGACAGGGATGCAGCTTAAGCCCCACCCTCTTCAACATATATATCAATGAATTGGTGAGGGCACTAGAACAGTCTGCAGCACCCAGCCTCACCCTACTAGAATCTGAAGTCAAATGCCTACTGTTTGCTGATGATCTGGTTCTTCTCTCCCCAACCAAGGAGAGCCTACAGCAGCACCTAGATCTTCTGCACAGATTCTGGCAGACCTGGGCCCTGACAGTAAGTCTTAGTAAGACAAAAATAATGGTGTTCCAAAAAAGGTCCAGTTGCCAGGACCACAAATACAAATTCCACCTAGACACTGTTGCCCTAGAGCACACCAAAAAAATATACATTCCTCGGCCTAAACATCAGCACCACAGGTAACTTCCACAAAGCTGTGAACGATCTGAGAGACAAGGCAAGAAGGGTCTTCTATGCCATCAAAAGGAACATAAAATTGGGATACCAATTAGGATCTGGCTAAAAATACTTGAATCAGTTATAGAACCCATTGACCTTTTGGTTGCGAGGTTTGGGTTCCGCTCACCAACCAAGAATTCACAAAATGGGACAAACACCAAATTGAGACTCAATTGATGCACAATTCTGCAAAAATATCCTCCGTGTACAACGTAAACTACCAAATAATGCATGCAGAGCAGAATTAGGCTGATACCTGCTAATGATCAAAATCCAGAGAAGAGCCGAAAAATTCTACATCCACCTAAAAGGAAGTGATTCCCAAACCTTCCATAACAAAGCCATCACCTACAGAGAAATTAACCTGGAGAAGAGCCCCCTAAGCAAGCTGGTCCTGGGGCTCTATTCACAAACACAGACCCCACAGAACCCCAAGACAGCAGCACAATTAGAGAATTACTTGACACATTGGAAAGAACAGAAAGTACACAGTGGCAGATTACCTGACCACTGTGACTGACCCAGAATTATAGAGATATTTGACGATGTACAGACTCAGTGAGCACTTCCTAACCTCCTGCCAAATGTACGACCATATTTTAAAGACACATATTTCTCTCAGATTACACAGACCCACAAAGAATTTGAAAACAAATCCAATTTTGATAAACTCCCATATCTACTGGGTGAAATACCACAGTGTGCCATCACAGCAGCAAGATGTGTGACCTGTTGCCACAAGAAAAGGGCAACCAGTGAAGTACAAACACCATTGTAAATACAACCTATATTTATTTTTATTTATTTTCATTTTTGTACTTTAACTATTTGTACATCATTACAACACTGTATATAGACACAATATGACATTTGAAATGTCTTTATTCTTTTGTAAGTGTCATGTTTACTCTAAATGTTTTCTTGTTTATTTCACTTTTGTTTATTATCTATTTCACTTGCTTTAGACTAGCATTTGGTTTTCATCAGCAGAGATTTGTATAAACCCTCCGACCTTCTCAATATTGTTTCATTATTGAATTGCATCTCCACTGTCCCATATGAAGTGAACGTGTCCGAACGACACTGGCAGCATATTGAGACGGTTGTCATAGCAACTGTCGACTGGCTAAATCGATACATTGTTGCGAAAACTAAAATGGATAAGTGGAACATTTATTTTGTATCTTTTGGGCGGCATCACTATGGATGAATGGGGAAAATAGATGGCAATAATACCCAGGCATGCAGATTTGGAGGATACTGCATTGAATGACCTAGAGAATAGCGGCAACGGGGAAAAAAACACCGTTAAGAATACAACCTGGGCTGCGAGTTGCTTCTAGGGCTGGCTAGCTGAGATGAAAAACGTTGTTGACTTCAAAACTGTCACTAAGGAAGAGTTTAACATCCTCCGCCAGTTTTATGAAAATATACGAACTGGGAAGTGGGGGGCAGTACAGTATACGTTAGCTACCTGGCACTCCGTTGTGGGCTCAACCGGTTTCTAAATGACCCACCCATTGGTCGTAGCTGGTGCGTTATGAAGGACACCGAATTTACCACCTCGAATCGTGTATTTCTGGACAACATCAAACAGCTAAGAATGCAAGGAAAATATATCACAAACAGCCACCCTCCCATCACCGATAAGGACATGGCCCAGCTCCAAAACTCCCAGGCTCTGAATCCCGGTACACCAAGGGGTCTAGTCCAGAAAGTGTTGTTCGACCTCTAGTTACATCTGGGTCGAAGAGGAAAAGAGGGGAACAGACAACTAAAGCCCAACTCATTCCTCGTAAAAACAGACGAGAACGGTCTAAGGTATGTTGTTCATAGCCTGTTTGTGTTATTTCTAAGTTGCACTCGTAATTAGGCTACTGGAAAACACTATTACAACAACGCAATCTCTCTCTCAGACACGTCCCTCTCGCATATAACGAGGCCACAAAGAACCATCTGGTCCCAAGGGAGACACCCGTGCCAATATATCCAACAAACACCGGCTTCTCGGGCATTATCACTTCATTTAACAATGAGCACACAATAATACATTGAAAATGGTATTCCAAAACAGTCACACTGTTGTAATAGTGTTGTGTAGAGGTCAGCGCGGGACGGATTCCGCACCCGCCCGCACCGGAACTTTTCATACTGCCGGTAGCTTTCTGTCCGACTCCCACCCGCTACCGCAATAACTGGTCCCGAACACAATCGCAGTCCAGCAGCAAGGTTATTTTAAGTGTATGTGACGCAGCTCACTTGCCAGCCATGGTCCCAGCAATTTTGCGCCCAATATCAAAATGAGCAAAAAAATAACCTAATAAATATGTTAAATTACCAGAGAGACTTGCACTTTCTCGATTTTCAGACTGGGAGACAAATATGGGTAATCAATATTTATTTATAGGCAATGTAGTAAACTATAGCCTAATCATATTTACGAAGTACATTTCCTTTGAACAGATAAACTGTCCCGTGCCTCTCCGTCCACGCGTAGGATATAGCCTACTCTATTTAATTGAGACCACACACGCACCTGATCTTGCACATATAGCTACTGAACTTGAAGCAGCAAGAATGATGACAGCGGACACTTAAAAAAAAAGTATTATTATTTTTATTAAACCTTTATTTAACATGGAAGGGCTCCTTGAGATTTAAAATCTCTTTTTCAAGAGCGTCCTGGCCAAGATGGGCAGCACCAAGTCCTTACAAAAATTACAGACAAACACATGAAAAACTACAAATAATCTAGTACAAACCATAGAATTCACAAGAGTATAACAAAATCAAAAACAGCAAATTAAAAACATTGACAGGTCAGGGAATCAGTCTCAAGATCATTCATCAGTGATTTAAAAAATACCAATCGGGACAAGTTCTTCCAGTTGAAAAGTATTTTGTAAGGCGTTGCAAGACGATGGCGCAGAGTACATAAAAGCCCTTTTACCAAATTCAGTTCGGACATTTGGAACAGTTAGCATAAAGTCCGGCGAACGAAGAGAGTACCCACCACATTTCTGAACAATAAAAATGGCCAAATAAAACGGTAGTAAACCCAAAATGGCTTTGTAAACCAGTGACTGAGCCTACGAGTGACTAGAGAAGGCCAGCCAACCCTGGTATACAAAGTGCAGTGGTGCGTAAGGGTTTTGCAGTTTAAAATAAATCTCAAAATGCCATGGTAAAGGGTGTCAATTGATCTCAAACACTGAGCGGAAGCATTCATATATAAAATATCCCCATAGTCTAGTAAAGGCATAAATGTAGCTGATACTAGCCTCCTTCTGGCTTCAAAAGAAAAACAGGCCTTATTCCTAAAATAAAATCCCAATTTCAGCTTCAATGTTTTTGTAAATTGTTGAATATGCAATTTAAAAGAGAGGCCGTCATCAATTAAAATTCCAAGATATTTATATGAGGTTACAGTCTCAATCTCAATGCCCTGACAGGTAATAATATGTGAAAAGTTCAGAGGTCTATTTCTTGCTTTAAAAAACACCATTAGTTTAGTTTTGTCAGTATTGAGGATAAGCTTCAGTTGACACAAGGTATGTTGAACGGTATAAAAAGCAGTTTGCAAGTTCTGGAAAACTTTTGTAAGAGACGAGGCACAACAGTAAATAACAGTATCATCAGCATAAAAATTAAGTTGCGCATTTTGGACATTTGTCTAAATTATTTAAATAAATAGTGAATAAGAGAGGACCAAGTACAGAGCCTTGGGGCACACCATTACAGACAGATAATTTAACAGACATGCTATCTCCAATGTATCGTCCATTTTTAAAAAACCTGTCTGATAGGGATGAATAATATCTGACAATACATTTTTAATTCTATGCACCAAGCATTTAGCTAGAATTTTTGCATTACAACACTGAAGTGTAAGTGTCACACCCTGATCTGTTTCACCTGTCTTGTGATTGTCTCCACCCCCTCCAGGTTTCGCTTATTTCCATGGTGTATATATCCCTGTGTTTCCTGTCTCTCTGTGCCAGTTCGTCTTGTATGCCTTTCAAGTCAACCAGCGTTTTTCCCGTACTCCTGCTTCTATTCTCTTTTGCTAGTCCTCCCGGTTTTGACCCTTACCTGTTGTCTGGACTACGTACCCGCCTGCCTGACCATTCTTCCTGTCCTGACCTCGAGCCTGCCTGCCACTCTGTACCTCCTGGACTCTGAACTGGTTTTGACCTTTTGCCTGTCCACGACCATTCTCTTGCCTACCCCTTTTGGATTGTTTAATAAATACCAAGACTCAAACCATCTGCCTCCTATGTCTGCATCTGGGTCTCGCCTTGTGCCCTGATAGTAAGAGGCCTCCAATTTTTTTAATTGACTGGATCTTTATATATACCACTTCGATCCTGTTTCAGTAATAATGAAATAAGACCTTCTTGTTGAGTGTCTGATAATCTACCATGTATATAGGAGTGGTTAAAACATGCTAAGAATGGTTCTCTGAGTATATCATAAAAGGTTTGGGATACCTCCACTGGTATGCTATCCAGCCCTGGAGTTTTCCCAGCCTTAAAGGCTTTATTTGCATCAAGAAGTTCCTCCTCTGTAATTTGGCCTCCACATGAGTCTTTCTGTACAGATGTTAATTTTACATTATTAATAGGAAAAAAATCCATACAATTAGCTTCGTTTAGAAGAGATGGAGGAGACTGAAACGAAAACATATTCTTAAAGTACTTTACTTCCTCTTTCAAAATATAATTTGGTGAATCATGCGTGACTCCATCATTTGTAACACGTTTCAATACATTTTTTTGATAGCATTTCTATGTTGAAGATTGAAAAATAATTTGGTGCATTTTTCCCCATATTCCATCCAGTTCGCTTTATTTCTTATAATATATTATACTTGATCTTCCTTGAATAAGTTCCTCCATAGTTTTTGTTTTTCCTCTAACTTATTATGTGCCTCTATTGTACAGTTTTATTGCTATCTGTACTGTTAATCCTTCCATTTCCTTTGTTAATATGGACTCTTTTGATCTGAATTGCTTTTGTTTTATAGATGAGTACTGAATTGCATGGCCTCTAAAGGCACATTTAAAAGTGTCCCATACAATAAGGGGATCTGCTGTACCTATGTTATGTCAGAAAAAGTCAGTTATAAATTCTTCTGTCCTAGTTCTAAACAATTTATCATCTAGTAGGCTTTGATTAAATGTAGAATATCCTCGCCCTCGTGGAAATTCTGTAAGAGTAATATATATGCCAATTATGTGATGATCCGACCACATTCTGTCCCCAATCAATACTTTTTAAACTTTTGGTGCCAGAGAGAATGACATAAGAAAGTAATCAAGACGACTAGTTTGATTAAGCCTCCGCCATGTATATCTCACTAGGTCAGAGTATTTAAGCTTCCATATATCCACTAATTCCAATATATCCATGATATTCGTGATTTCCTTAAGTGCCTGAGGGTGATAGTTTGTAGTGTGATTTCCTTTACGGCCCATAGAGGTATTTAAAACCAAAATATCAACACTTATTATTTTCTTAAATAAACAAAAATGAACTACAGTAACTGTTGGCATTTCATTTTCCTGCTGTACCGAAACTGAACCATGACCCCAAAACCGGAATACTTACCCAACCCGGGTTTTTGGTGGCAATCAGCTTTGAAATTAGCATATTTTGTTTTATGGTTAGTATATTATCCCAAACAAAGTACTAGGGTAGTGAGTTGATGTTAGCTTTAGCTATCAAGGAAAGTTAACCTACAAAGCTGGAAGCTACCAGTATCTTCTTGCAATGTACTTACTATAACAGATATGTGGTTGTCCCAACTAGCTACACTATCTTTAGATGAATAGATGAATGCACTAACTGTAAGTTGCTCTGGATAAGAGCGTCTGCTAAATGACTAAAATGTCAAATGCAATGAGACGATAACTGACTAAATATACCCAGAAAAAACTATAACTAAACAACAATTATGTTTCATTTCAGTTGACTAAAACAAGATGAGACAAAAATGATCTGTGACTAAAAATCGGACTACTAAATGGATTGGACAAGAGTTTTTGGAGAGATAGAAAGCTTTTTTTGTGATAAGCACAGTTAATATTAGCAGCACAGATGTGCAGTATAGTTCTGTCCAGCAGTAGGAAGGACACATCACACCTGGCAAACACAGATTACATCAGCTGGCGAGCTGCGGGGGAGCAAGCGATAAGTATGGGCAGACAGGCAGACAGGCTTTGGCTCTGCCTCCGATTATACACATCGCACAGGCGACTCTCTTGCTTCACCTTGGCTAACCAGGCTCCACCAGCCGTCTAGTTAGCTACTCTTTGATTGGTTAAGAAACACAAACTGCTTTAATAAGAAAATCAAATAGCAGCATTTAGTTTAAAAGTAAATGAACAGTCTAGCTATGTTTTTCTCTCCCTTGAGTAGGTTATAGAACAGTAGGTTGTCTCAATTTGTAGTGCCACTTTTCCCACTCTATTCCATCTACAAGTTCTGTACCCAACATAGCCAAGTCTCTCTATTTTCCTCAGAGAAAACGGCTTGATCCCGGCCCTTAGGCTACAATTCAAAGACATGACCGATAATACCAGCACTACGTTTTTTCCCTGTTTATTGTGCATTGGCAGGCCGCATTTTGCTGTTCTAAAACTAGGCTACTTGCGGACCGGATCGTTAACCGTTTGTTTTGGCTACACCTTGTTTAGTCATGTTACTTCATTAGCTAGTTATAGCTAAGAACCTGGGGCACATTCAGCAGGATGCAACGTTTTGGTATGTTCAGATAGAAATGTCATGTAGAACAAACATGCCTCTCTGACATGTTGAATAAGGAATAACTTAGTCTCTATTTATGGAAATTTCATCTGTAACATTGGAGAACATTTTTCAACTAAACATGGCCCTGGTAACATTACCAGTAGCCTACAGTATATGCAAACATTTGGCGGCACAGAAAGAAAGGAAGGATAGCAAACATTTGACTAAATTCCTCCTGCAACTATGCTATATCTGTCTGGTTAAATCATTTTTGGGGGAGTTAATGTGGATCTAGTGACTCGGACTTCAGCCATAGAGACTTGGGATTTGACCATTGATGACTTGGACTTCAGCTATAGAGACTTGGGATTTGACCATTGATGACTTGGACTTCAGCTATAGAGACTTGGGATTTGACCATTGATGACTTGGACTTCAGCCATAGAGACTTGGGATTTGACCATTGATGACTTGGACTTCAGCTATAGAGACTTGGGATTTGACCATTGATGACTTGGACTTCAGCCATAGAGACTTGGGATTTGACCATTGATGACTTGGACTTGGGACTCGAGGTTTGACATACTACTTTGCAGCACCATCTGGTGATTCTCTCTCTCTCAATCTCTGCAATAATTAATTTACATAGCCACATAAAACTTATATAATATTTTATTATATACTGTATGTTTGTCATGTTTCTGTTGTTGGGGAAAAAACAGCAAAAAAATATGTTGGTAGGACAAGGCTATGTATGGTTAGTATATGTTTTCACTATAGCTGAATGAGGTAATACAAATGTCATGTGACTAAAATGTGACAATAACGAAAGGGCATTTAGTTGACTAAAATGGCCCCCTTTTTCGTAAACTAAATCATTATTCAAATGACAAAAAAATGTAACTAAGACTTATTTATATTATAGTCAAACTGACTAAGACTGGATTAAATTTAAAGAAAAGCGCCAAAATTAACACCGTGTCACATTATTCAAGTGTGTCAACTTCTGTGCAGCATTAGTGAGGCGGTAACATGGTGCAGCCCAGACTCACAGTGTGGCTAGCAATGACTAAGTGGAACAGGCACGTTGCGGCTATAATAAGGGGTCGGCTGCACTGATAGACAGGCTTGATCCATTAGACAGAAATACCGAAAGTAAAAAAAAATATAGTACCGAACCGTTTCTCATGTTCTAGTATCAAAAAAGTTAAAAGTTTTGGTATACCGTACAACACTATACTGTAATCTACTGAACTATACTTTACTCTACTGCACTGTACTGAACTTTAGCATACTCTGCTCTGCTGTTCTGTATTGTACTGCACTCTACTGTGCTGTGATGTCCAAACTTGTGAAACATGAGGAGAATGACATTTACAGTATATCCATAATTATGCATTTCTGTATAGTACAGATCAAGGACCCATGATGTAATTCTGTTACCGTAATTCCGTTACTGTGTATAAATCTACTTCACCAAAATAGATTTTTTTCAAACTCAAAGTACCATGTCATAGCTGACAACCCAATTTTCTGCAGACATCTTTTAATCTTAATTAGATGTTTTTGGAAAACATGGTCGCAATAAAAACCTGAGGGAGATTTGACCGTAATTCCATTACCAAAGTTTGCATCTGCACAGTTCTTCCACTACATTTGTTTTGTAAACTTTTCAAGGGAAATTGTTAAAAGTAGTCCTTCTGCATAGACTTGTAATGGTTTGTTAAACTTTGAAATCAATGTTAATGTTTGGCATACATTATGTAGTGAAAAAACTGAGTCAAAGCTTAAGTCTGTTAATGTGTAATTGCCCTGGGGTAAAATGCTATGCATGGACCTGTCATTGTAAATGACTGGGTTGTCATTGTAAAGCACACTGGGCCATGATTCTGGCTTATGAACAGACAGCCCCTGCTAAGGTCAATGCTCGGGCCTATCACTCATCACATCCTTCAGCTCAGAGGAACGTCGCCATGTTGTCATTTCAGACCCTGCCCTCCCTCGCTGTCTCGTCTCAACAGCCTCACGCTGAGAGAATCACCTTCGACAACTAAGGCAAAGAGGAAGAGAGGAAAAATGTCATGTCATAGGACAAGTGTGTTGTTTGAATTGTAGTGGCTGAGAATGGGCAAAGTAAAACTCGTGTTAAAGTGAGATGTAGTGGGGATGATTTGGGAAGGGCTGTCTAAGTGAGGTTGTTAGCAGTGATGTGGTGGTAACCAAAAAATGTGGCTAAACTATAAACCCCAGTGGCCGATCGAGATAAGACTAACAACTACCGATATAAACGAAAAGGTATGACTATTTTTAGAACTGTATTGTTTGCGTTTTGGTTGCATTTTAATGTCCGCCTATTGGGAAGATGTCTGCCTTCTCCTTCATATATTGCAGCCTGCCTCAGCCTCACCACTATCTGCCACGCCACTATCTGGCTCACTAGTCACTCTCTCTAAAGCAACGTTATGATGAGAACTTAGTAGCGTAGGAGCTTGCTCCTGCTGAAGTCAGGCTCCATTTAACGTCAGCTTGTTACTTCATCCTTCTGGCTTACACTAGCCAGAGCCTTTAACGTTACTGCAATAAAAGTATCTGCCGGCAGCTAGCGGGGGGTGGGGGGGGGGGGGGTGGTGTCTGTAGACACAGCAGAGTGGCGGACCTTTAAGAAATGGCCTTATCTGTCCGACATCTTGCAAACCCACTCCCAGCAGCATCTCCAGTTAGGCTACTTACCGTTGACCTGCTGAAGCCCGACTCCAACCTGGGGTCGTTTGTTTCACATCCCACTGGCCCTTGACCTGATAGAGTGGAGTTAAGGCTCTTACAGACAGGCCGTGGTAAGCGGCGAAGGTCTCATAGACTTCAATGGGGGTAGGGCTACGGGCGGCAAAACGCAAGTTCGGTACTCAAGGTGCCAAAATATGAAATTAGCTGAAGTCTTGACCAATAAACACTGTTAATCTTGTCAACCAATCAAACAATGTTTTAATGACAACATTTGAGCTGACAACAACTGGGACCGCTGGACTCTACACACGGTAGGCAGATTTTTACGCGGTTCAATTGTCGTTTACCACGGCCCGTTTGAGAGAGTGGTGACTGTGCTGCTAACAAGGCAAATCTGTGGGGCGCAGGCAAACATAACGAACAAACAACTGTTCATGATTCCACTAGTTCGCAAAGAGGCGGGCATGATTAGAACTCAGATCCAGAATATAAGGATTCTGCCTCCCGAGTGGCGCAGCAGTCTAAGGCACTGCATCGCAGTGCTTGAGGCGTCACTACAGACCCGGGTTCGATCACAGGCTGTATCGCAGCCAGCGGCGCACAATTGGCCCATCCGGGTAAGGGGAGGGTTTAGCTGGCTGGGATGTTCTTGTACCATCGTACTCTAGCTACTCCTTATGGCGAGCCGGGCGCATGCACACTGACTTCGGTCACAAGTTGTACGGTGTTTCCTCCAACACATTGGTGCGGCTGGCTTCCGGGTTAAGCGAGCAGTGTGTCAAGAAGCAGTGCAGCTTGGCAGGGTTGTGTTTCAGAGGGCGAATGGCTCTTGATGGGACAAGACTGTAACTACCAATTGGATATCACAAAGAAAAAGTGTTTTTATATATATGAGAGACAGAATAATAACAAAAAAATCCTGAAAAACGCATGTCAAAAATGTTAGAAAATGATTTACATTTTAATGAGGGAAATTAGTATTTGACCCCTCTGCAAAACATGTTGGCAATCACAGAGGTCAGACGTTTCTTGTAGTTGGCCACCAGGTTTGCAGACATCTCAGGAGGGATTTTGTCCCACTCCTCTTTGCAGATCTTCTCCAAGTCATTAAGGTTTCGAGGCTGACGTTTGGCAACTCGAACTTTCAGCTCCCTCCACAGATTTTCTATGGGATTAAGGTCTGGAGACTGGCTAGGCCACTCCAGGACCTTAATGTGCTTCTTCTTGAGCCACTCCTTTGTTGCCTTGGCCGTGTGTTTTGGGTCATGCTGGAATACCCATCCACAACCCATTTTCAATGCCCTGGCTGAGGGAAGGAGGTTCTCACCCAAGATTTGACGGTACATGGCCCCGTCCATCGTCCCTTTGATGCGGTGAAGTTGTTGTCACGTCCTAACCAGCAGATGGAGCTATTGTTTTAGTTTTGGGGTCAGGACGTGGCAGTTTTGTGTATGGGAATGTTTGTATGGTTGATTGGGACTTCCAATTGAAGGCAGGTGTGTTGAGTTGCCTTTAATTGGAAGTCCTATATAGGTGTGTGTGTTTTTCTTTGGGGTTGTGGGTGGTTGTTTTGCACTGCGTTTGTTAGCCTGCAAACTGTTGCGTTATTGTTTCCTGTGGATGCTTTAATCCTTTTTTGGGTAATTAAATCTGAGTATTCACATACCTGCTGCGCCTTGGTTCCTTTCTGAAGACAGCCGTTACAGTTGTCCTGTCCCCTTAGCAGAAAAACACCCCCAAAGCATAATGTTTCCACCTACATGTTTGACGGTGGAGATGGTGTTCTTGGGGTCATAGGCAGCATTCCTCCTCCTCGAAACACGGCGAGTTGAGTTGATGTCAAAGAGCTCCATTTTGGTCTCATCTGACCACAACACTTTCACCAGTTGTCCTCTGAGTCATTCAGATGTTCATTGGCAAACTTCAGACGGGCATGTATATGTGCTTTCTTGAGCAGGGGGACCTTGCGGGCGCTGCAGGATTTCAGTCCTTCACGGCGTAGTGTGTTACCAATTGTTTTCTTGGTGACTATGGTGTCAGCTGCCTTGAGATCATTGACAAGATCCTCCCGTGTAGTTCTGGGCTGATTCCTCACCATTCTCATGATCATTGCAACTCCACGAGGTGAGATCTTGCATGGAGCCCCAGGCTGAGGGATATTGACAGTTCTTTTGTGTTTCTTCCATTTGCGAATAATCGCACCAAATGTTGTCACCTTCTCACCAAGCTGCTTGGCGATGGTCTTGTGTAGGTCTACAATCTTGTCCCTGACATCCTTGGAGAGCTCTTTGGTCTTGGCCATGGTGGAGAGTTTGGACTCTGATTGATTGCTTCTGTGGACAGGTTTCTTTTTTACAGGTAACAAGCTGCAGTTAGGAGCACTCCCTTTAAGAGTGTGCTCCTATTCTCAGCTCGTTACCTGTATAAAAGACACCTGGGAGCCAGAAGTCTTTCTGATTGAGAGGGGGTCAAATACTTATTTCCCTCATTAAAATGCAAATCAATTTATAACATTTCTGGCATGCGTTTTTCTGGATATTTTTGTTGTTATTCTGTCTCTCACTGTTCAAATAAACCTAGCAATAAAATTCTAGACTGATCCTTTCTTCGTCAGTGGGCAAACGTACAAAATCAGCAGGGGATCAAATACCTTTTTCCCCACTGTATATATAAGGATTCTGAGCTTTGATCAACACTGGGAATGCGATAATAAGTGATTAATTGCTAAATAACTAAATAAAAGGTGAGTAAATGCAATTTCACAAAAAAAAGGTACGTAATTGGTGTTTACCCTCCACTACATCCCTGGTTGTCAGGCAAGCGTTTGTTTTGTTTTGCTTTGTGTTCGACCTCAGCTTGTCAGTGAATATTCTGTTTTCAGTGACCTGATGACCTGATGGAAAATAGCTATTGATTAAAAAGAGGACAAACTCACTGCTTTGGTATCTCTATGCTGAAAGACACCCACAAAACACACACACACACACACACACACACACACACACACACACACACACACACACACACACACACACACACACACACACACACACACACACACACACACACACACACACACACACTCTCCTACTCCTCAGCAATGGCTGCCACTGCTCTGAGCTGGTTCAAGCCCCTGTTACTAAGGCTTCTGCTGTTGGGCGGCAGGTAGCCTAGCGGTTAAAGTGTTGGGCCAGTAACCGCAAGGTTGCTAGTTGGAATCCCAAGCCGACAAGGGGAAAAAATGTTTTCGATGTGTCCATGAGCAAAACACTTCATCCTAATTTCTCCAGAGTTGCTGTTGAAAATGGCAGATCCTGACCGTGACCCCACTCTCCGAGGATGTCTCAGGGAGAGTTGGGATATGGAAAAAACACATTTTCAATTCACACAGGCGGATTAAAGATGCATTATAAAGGTTTTGCATCATTTCAGCCAGTAATTTTGAAAGTAGTGCTCACGAGCCAAAACCAGTCTGCGAAAAATATGCACATCCATTTCATATGATATGTTGTTACGTCCTGCAAAAAAAGAAATATGCAATTCCATTTCATACAATATGTTACAAATTTGTAAGTGCTTAAGATCCCATTCAATCTCTTTAACACACATTTGTGAAATAAGAAAGGCAAAGGAAAAATTAAAAGGAAATGAAAAACAGAAAAACCGTTCGGTTTGAATTTGAGATTAAATGTTTTATATGAGAGGACAGTACAGGATGTGACCTTTTATTTGAAAGTATTTTCATGCATTTGGAAAGTATTCAGACCCCTTGACTTTTTTCAAATGTTGTTACGTTACAGCCTTATTCTAAAATTAATTAAATCTGGGGGATTTTCTCATCAATTTATAAACAATACCCCATAATAACAAAGCAAAAACTGGATTTTAGAATTTTTTGCTAATTTATAAAATACGAATTAAAATAAGTCACATTTACATATGTATTCAGACCCTTTACTCAGTACTTTGTTGAAGCACCTTTGGCAGTGATTACAGCCTTGAGTCATCTTGGGTATGACGCTACAAGCTTGGCACACCTGTATTTGGGTAGTTTCTCCCATTCTTCTCTGCAGATCCTCTCAAGCTCTGTCAGGTTGGATGGGGAGCGTCGCTGCACAGCTATTTTCAGGTCTCTTCAAAGAGATTAGTTCGGGTTCAAGTCCAGACTCCAGCTGGGCAACTCAAGGACATTCTGAGACTTGTCCCAAAGCCACTCCTGCGTTGTCTTGGCTGTGTGCTTAGGGTCATTGTTCTGTTGGAAGGTGAACCATCACCCCAGTCAGTCCTGAGCGCTCTGGAGCAGGTTTTCATCAAGAATCTCTCTGTGCTTTGCTCCGTTCATCTTTTCCTCGATCCTGACTAGTCTCCCAGTCCCTGCCGCTGAAAAACATCCCCACAGCATGATGCTGCCACCACCATGCTTCACCGTAGGTATGGAATCGGGTTTGTGCCAAACGTGACGCTTGGCATTCAGGCCAAAGAGTTGAATCTTGGTTTCATCAGACCAGAGAATCTTGTTTCTCATTGTCTGAGAGTGTTTTAGGTGCCTTTTGGCAAACTCCAAATGGACTGTCATGTGCCTTTTACTGAGGCGTGTCTTTCATCTGGCCACTCTACCATAAAGGCCTGATTGGTGGAGTGCTGCAGAGATGGTTGTTCTTCTGGAAGGTTCTCCCATCTCCCCAGAGGAACTCTGGAGCTCTGGCAGGGTGACCATCGGGTTCTTGGTCACATCGCTGACGAAGGCCCTTCTCCCCCGATTGCTCAGTTTGGCCAGGGGGCCAGCTTTAGGAAGACTCTTGGTTCCAAACTTCTTCCATTCAAGAATGATGGCCACTGTGTTCTTGGGAACCTTCAATGCTGTAGAAATGTTTTGGCACCCTTCCCCACATCTGTGCCTCATGAATGAATCATGAATAATGATGTGTCCTGAATCTCTGTGGTCACTAAAGATCCCATGGCACTTATCATAAGAGTAGGGGTGTTAACCCCAGTGTCCTGGCTAAATTCCCAATCTGGACCTCATACCATCACGGTCACCTAATCATCCCCAGCTTCCAATTGGCTCATTCATCCCCCCTCCTCTCTCCTGTAGGTATTCCCCAGGTTGTTGCTGTAAATGAGAACGTGTTCTTAGTCAACTTACCTGGTAAAATAAGGGTTAAATAAAAAATGTAAAATGAGTGAGAAAATTACAGAGGCAAATATATCATATGCCCAAAAAATGCCAACCTCCCGTTATTGGTAATGGTGAAGAGGTTAGCATGTTTTAGGGGCATGAAAAGTAGCAGCAAGGTATATGGTGGGTGTATGTGTACATGTGTGATAATGTGTGTGATAATGTGTGTGAGTGTATGTATGTATGTATGTATGTATGTATGTATGTATGTATGTATGTATGTATGTATGTATGTATGTATGTATGTATGTATGTATGTATGTATGTATGTATGTATGTATGTATGTATGTGTGTGTGTGTGTGTGTGTTTGTGGCGTCTGTACCTGTGTGTGTGTAAGAGAGTTATGGGTGTGTGTGCGTATCAAAGGATGGCTGGTGGGAGGAGCTATAGGAGGACGGGCTCGTTGTAAAGGCTTGAATGGAATTAATGGAACGGTATCAAACACATCAAACATATGGAAACCACATGTTTGACTCCATTTGAATTCTTCCATTCCAAGCATTACAATGAGGCTGTCCTCCTATAGCTTTTCCCACCAGCCTCCTCTGGTGTGTATGTGTATATGTGTGTGTGTGTGTGTGTGTGTGTGTGTGTGTGTGCGTGTGTGTGGATAGAGACCTGTGAGTGTACATATAGCCAGTACAGAAGAATCAATAGAGATAGTCCGGATAGCCATTGATTAGCTATTCAACAGTCTAATTGCTTGTAAATAGAAGCCTGTTGGTCCGAGACATGATGCTTCGGTACCACTTGCTGGAAGGTAGCACAGAGAACAGTCCATGGCTTGGGTGGCTGAAGTCTTTGGCAATTTTCTGGGTTTTCCTTAGACACCGCCTGGTATATAGATCCTGGATGGCAGAGAGCTCGGCCCCAGTGATGTACTGGCGGTGATGCAGAGGGCGTCCGCACCACCCTCTGTAGAACCTTACGGTTGCTGTAGCAGTTGCTGTAGCAGGCGGTGATGCAGCCAATCAAGATGCTCTCAATGGTGCAGCTGTAGAACTTCTTGAGGAGCTGAGGGCCCATGTCAAATCTCTTCAGCCTCCTGAGGAAGAAGCAGCGCTGTTGTGCTCTCTTCACAACTCTGCAGGTGTGTGTGGACCTACTCTACTACTGACCCTACTCTACTAGTGTCCCTACGCTACTACCGGCCCTACTCTACTACCGACCCTACTCTACTACCGATCCTACTCTACTACCGGCCCTACTCTACTACCGACCCTACTCTACTACCGACCCTACTCTACTACCGACCCTACACTACTACCGACCCTACTCTACTACCGGCCCTACTCTACTACCGACCCTACTCTACTACCGGCCCTACTCTACTACCGGCCCTACTCTACTACCGCCCTTCTCTACTACCGACCCTACACTACTACCGACCCTACACTACTACCGACCCTACACTACTACCGACCCTACTCTACTACCGACCCTACTCTACTACCGGCCCTACTCTACTACCGGCCCTACTCTACTACCGGCCCTACTCTACTACCGACCCTACTCTACTACCGACCCTACACTACTACCGACCCTACTCTACTACCGACCCTACTCTACTACCGACCCTACACTACTACCGACCCTACTCTACTACCGGCCCTACTCTACTACCGGCCCTACTCTACTACCGGCCCTACTCTACTACCGGCCCTACTCTACTACCGACCCTACTCTACTACCGACCCTACTCTACTGCCGACCCTACTCTACTACCGACCCTACTCTACTGCCGGCCCTACACTACTACCGACCCTACACTACTACCGACCCTACTCTACTACAGACCCTACACTACTACTGACCCAACTCTACTACTGACCCTACTCTACTACCGACCCTACTCTACTACCGGCCCTACTCTACTACCGACCCTACTCTACTACCGACCCTACACTACTACCGACCCTACTCTACTACCGACCCTACTCTACTACCGACCCTACACTACTACCGACCCTACTCTACTACCGGCCCTACTCTACTACCGACCCTACTCTACTACTGACCCTACTCATACAGTGACTAACACACTACTCTCTCCCTTTCCCCATCTCAATGAAACACAGACACACACACACACATTGTGCATGCACATTCACTCTCATAACAAATGTCTCTCTCCAACAAATACACAGGGGGATGGACAATGCTGGAAATAAGTTAGAATGTGTCACATCATGGAAGACAGGCTGCAGGAGACAAGGCAGCTGCAGCCACTAGGACTACAGTATCCCCCATTGAAAAACAACAGCCCTGTCTCCACTGAAAACAGACAGTACTGTAGGAAGATTGGAGGCCATTGGGGATAGGGTAGAGGGGTGGTGGTGCCATACACATCCACACACAGATGTTTGGTCTCGGCTGAGAAATAGCAGGTACAGTTGTTGTTGTGAGGAATTCTACACACACACACACACACACGCACACGCACACAGGTGTTGAGACAGGGAAGGGACTGGAGTAGTAATGAGTACTCAGGGGGATACTATCTGCTAGTTGTACTGCCTATCTGTCATCAGCTCAGATAAGCTCAGTCCTGCAGGTAGACACACCCGAACACACACACACACACACACACACACACACACACACTCTGCCTAGACTAACACATGACTCAAACACACACAAAACATGTCAAATGAACAGTCTCATGAAGGAAAACAACTGTGATTAACAGATATTCTATTTCAGTAATGAATGATTTGTTACAGTGATTGCAATACATACGATATGAAACTAGGGATAAACACCTGCAATACTAAGTTTCCCATTGGTCACACCACGTCATTTAAACGTGGATAATTGGGTCATTTGGTTGAGACATTGATCATTGAGATTACAACCTATCACCCACTCAAAAAGACATCCAAAAGTTAGTTGAATTTCCAATGTGTTATCACTATGCTTCGAAACCATCTAAAAGCACAACCAAATTCCAACGGAAAAACTATGTCTGATCAGTGTTTCCCCTATATGAAATCATGGCCGCCACTGCAAAATAATATTAATAAATATAATAATGACAACAAAACAATAAAATAACAAAACAAAATTCTGATATAAAGTATGTAGAAAAGATAATGGAGCAATATATTTGAGAACTAACGATCACCAAAATAAAAAGTAGACAGGGACAATCCCAAAAAATTCTAATGTTATTGCATGGGGCCCCCATTCATTTTGTTATCTTTGAGTCATTCAGATAGCATAAGAACAAGACCTGGCAGAATGTGTAGAATTGCAGAAAATTAGCTTTGAAACAGCCATTTTTCTCTCAGCCCCATGACAAAATGTGTAGAATTGCAGAAAATTAGCTTGAAACAGCCATTTTTCTCTCAGCCCCATGACAAAATGTGTAGAATTGCAGGAAACTTAGTTTTAAAACTGCAAAATGTTCTCTCTGCCCCATGGCAAAATGTGTAGAATTGCAGGAAATTACAGCGGCTGAAGAAAAAAAATCATAGTGGAAACACTGTCAGATTTTTGGTTTAGTTGTCACCCAAATGTCGATCACTGCGCTTTCAACCATTTAAAAGCACAGCGAAGTTCAAATGGGAATGCAATGTCAGATATTTTGTGTATTTATATAACAGATGAATGTGTGATCACTGTACTTCATCTTATAGAAGAACCAAATGACCTGGATTGCAGTTGAAATTACATTAAAAGTACATGGTGCAAGTGACAAATGCCATTCGAGATTCTACGCAGATTATTACAGCAATTGTGAAGTTCTCCAAAGACCTGTTACGACCTATGCATGCCATCTTGAACATGCACGCTTTATATGATTACATAAGAAGAAATGTATAGTAACGGAAACCTCAAAATGTGTCTTTTTTTTACCCCTTTTTCATGATATCCAAATTGGTAGTTAGTCTTGTCCCATCGCTGCAACTCCTGTATGGACTCGGGGGAGGGTTGAGAGCCATGCGCCCTCCGAAAACAATACCATGCCAAGCCATACTGCTTGCTTAACCCGGAAGCCAGCCGCACCGTTGTGGCGGAGGAAACCCCATACAACTGGTGACCGTGTCAGCGTGCATGCAAACAGGCCGCCACAGGAGTCACTAAAGCACAATGACATCCTGGCCAGGCAAACCCTCCCTAACCCGGACAACGCTGGGGCAGCTGTGCACCACCTCATGGATCTCTCTCGGTCGGCTGAGACACAGCCTGGGATCGAACCCGTGTCTGTAGTGACGCCTTAGACTACTGCGCCACTCTGGAGGCCTGTGTTACTCATTTTAAGGTTGAATGTTACCATTAGTTCAAAAGTATTGTGTTTGGTTGACAACGCAACCAAATATCAACATTTAAAGGAGATGTATCTACTGCTTGAATAGTTCCATCTGTGCCACTGGCTTAATTCCATTCTTTAACTTTTATTTTTTATTGAGTTGGAGAAGTGAATACAACATATAATTTGTTAACGGGTCAACAAGTTAATAGGCTGTTATTTGTATTTCAAAAGTGATATTGAATTGTGTTTGGTTGTCAACGCAACGAAATATCAACATTTGAAGGAGATTTATCTTCAAACAAACACAATTGAATCGACAACCAAACACAATTCATTCAATATCACTAAATATCATTGCATTTGAAATCAACCAGAGCTTGAAACCCTAAGCCTATTGTATTGTGTATTTTTTGTTGAATTTCTGGGTTGAATTGAAACCATAGCTGTTGATGACGTTGCAAATGATATATAGGCCTAAATAACATCGTTAATGATATGAGTGATAAAGTATGGTACATTTTAATTTGCTCTTTCATTTGCTAATTTTTAATAGGAGCACTCGCAGTAATCACTTTCACGATAGCACATTGATAATAGTCAGTAACAAATATCATAGCTAAGCTTGGTTAAAACCCTGGATGGGAGACCTAAGGATAGCTGTAGAAAGATCAATTCTCTGGTAGGAGGTGCTGCCCAGCTTGTTTTTTTTTTGAGAGCGGACATAACGTTGAAGATCTGACATTGTTTTAAAGATAAAAATTCAACAGATTTTATACAAGGTTTGTCTATGTTGAAATTTGGTTACCATGATGACATACTCCTGTGGTTGAAATTTCACCCTCAAAACAACAGTTTATGTTGATAACTTTTTTCAAGTCCAGTATATTTTCCATGTAGATTCCACGTTGCAATAAGTCAACAAATGACTTTGAAACAACGTTGATTCAACCAGTTTCTGCCCAGTGGGTTGTCACTGTACACGTTCATGGATTGGTATGTTGTTTCTCTGGCTAACTACAAGTTCTCTCCCTTGAACCCACAGGTACAGTAGGGAGACCTGCAGTAGCATTGCAATCTATACTGAACAAAAATATAAACGCAACATGCAAAAATTTCAAAAGAAATTGTGAGATGCAGTTCATATAAGGACATCAGTCAATTAAAATAAATTAATTAGGCCCTAATCTATGGACGTCACATGATTGGGCAGGGGCGCAGCCATGGGTGGGCCTGGGAAAGGCATAGGCCCACCCACTAGGGAGCCAGGCCCAGCCAGTCAGAACGAGTTTTTTCCCTCAAACGGGCTTTATTACAGACAGAAATACTCCTGTTTCATCAGCTGTCCGGGTGGCTGGTCTCAGACGATCCCGCAGGTGAAGAAGCCGGATGTGGAGGTCCTGGGCTGGCGTGGTTACACGTGTTCTGTGGTCGTGAGGCCGGTTGGACGTACTGCCAAATTCTCTAAAACGGCTTATGGTAGAGACATGCAGATTCTCTGCCAACAGCTATGATGGACATTCCTGCAGTCAGCATGCCTATTAGCAAGCTCCCTTAAAACTTAAGACATCTGTGGCATTGTGTTGTGTGACAAAACTACACATTTTAGAGTGGCCTTTTATTGCCCCCAGTACAAGTTGCACCTGTGTAATGATCATGCTATTTAATCAGCTTCTTGATATGCCACAATTGTCAGGTGGATGGATTATCTTGGCAAAGGAGAAATGCTCACTAACAGGGATGTAAACAAATTTGTGCACAAACTTGAGAGAAATAAGATTTTTTGTGAGAATGGAACATTTCTGGGATCTTTTCTTTCAGCTCGTGAAACATGGGACCAACACTTCATGTATTGTGTTCATATTTTTGTTCAGTTTAAATGGACTCACACATTTCACGACAGCTTGCTCAGAGATCAAATTAAAAGGTCTGCTAACGATGTACTCTAAATGAAGAGAGGCTAATGAGTCACAAAGCTGTGATCAGGCTCACGGCAGATGGATTGGTTTATTAAAAGGCATTAGTTAGCACCGGGCCTGTCAAGACTACACAGGTGTAACAGAGGTAGTTGGGAGTACCACACTTGTGTGTGTTGGTCTTTCTCTCCTGCTCACACACACACACACTCATTGCCCCTTTAGTTAGACTGCAGGTGTTCAATTCGGACTACTTTATCAAGCCCCTGGAATGTCGATCTTCCTCCGCTTCATAACATCCACGGATAAAAGTTATATTACATTAGAATGCAGGTCAAGGACCATAGAAAAATAATTTGGGTCAGGACTAAAGAGGAGATCTAAGAGAGGGGTAACACGTATGAGGAAGCCGAGCTCCAGCAACTGACAGCGACATCTGTTAAGGCCACCACACCTTGTGGTCAATGTGTAGACTGAGACCGAGGGAAGTGCGGAGAGAGAGAGAGAGAGAGATGGACAGAGAGGGCGAAATAATATGATACAGACTGACGGTGAGAAAGAGAACGGGAGAAAGGAAAAGAAGCAGAGAGAGAGAGCGAAAAAGAAAGAGGAGACGAGGGAGAAAGAGAGAAAAAAAGGGGACAAAGAGAGAGAGGAGAACTGCTTTGTAGTCCGGCAGACTTCATTCTTATTAAAGCTGACGTCTCCATTCAGATGAGAAACATCGGAAATATTGAAATTGTCTGACAGAGAAGCAGCCACATTTGTCCCGATACATTTAAACCAAATCAAATGTGTCGCTGCAGGGTAGAGAGAGAGAAAAGGAGAGAGAGGGAGATAATGCCTTTCGACTGTGAGACGCATCATGAAAATTAATACCTCCTGTCATGGAGACACACATTCATTTTTCTACCCCGCTGCGGTCCCTCGCTCCCCGAGCTGTGAACAAAGCTTCAGGTGAGCCAGGTGTATGTACTGCCTCCCTTTACCTCTCTCTCTCTCAACTTCTGTTGTAGTTGGTCTTGCCATTTTCAGTCATGCATTGCGTTTCCCAGTGGCCATAGTTGTCAATGGTCCATGAGGATTTCACTTTCTGTCAGCACTACTGTTACACAATGAAGCCTTCTGTTATTGGAAGATAATAAACACTAAAACACACACACACACACACACTCACTCACTAACCCACATGCCATTAACCTCTCAACCTCTCAACCCCTGCCCTACACCGCCCATCCACACATACACTCACAAATGCACTCACACACGCATGCACACACGCACACACTCAAAACACACTCTCTCTCGTTCTCTATCCCACTCTTTCTCTCAGTCTCAATTATAGCACTCCAGCTGTCCGTAGGGGAGTGGAACGGCTTGCTGGGATATGTAAGTCCTCCAGAGCCCCCACTGTAATTGGGTGGGCTTGTCGGCTGACAACTTGCCATTGGTGAAGGATGGAGAGATTGGGAAAGTGGTGTGAATGTGTGTGCGAGAGTGATTGTGTATGTGTCAGAGCTCAATGCTGCATGAAAAGTTTTTCCAGCACAGATTGAGCATCGCTGACCAAAGGGACCCACTGGGGCCATTTGACCAGCTGTTGGGAGCACACACACGCGCACACCATCCCAGTTCACCGGCTACTCCTCTCCACCCCACGCCTCATCACGCTCAATCTAATGAGGCATGCTGGGTAATTAACGCCTAAATTAAGCGGCTCATTTGCATAGCTGTCCGGCTTATCAAAGGCCTGACGTCCCCTTTACAAAACCAGTACACCATGAAACGAAGATGTTACTCAAAGACAGGGGGTGAGGGGTGGGGGTCAGGGGGGAAGAGAAAAGGGTAAAGGAGAGTGAGGGATCAGTTAAGGGTGGGGAGAGATGAAGAGAGGGGGGAGAAAATGGGACAGAGAGCGAGACGGAGAGAAACAGAGGAGAAAAGAAAACATCTTACATTCACATCGGACCAGTAATCCTTTGAAATGCAAAAACATCTCAACAGAAGACACTTGAGAAAGAGAGAGAGCGAGAAATAGAGAGAGCGCGATAAAGAGAGAGTTGAAAGCACACATTTGTCCTTTCTCCATCTCGTGGCATTTTTTCATCTCATCTCTCTGCCTGCCCAACAACGTCAGCTGAGCGAAGGAGCGAGAAAGACAGAAGAGGAGAGAAAGAGAGAGAGCGAGAAGGCAGACGGAACAGTTCCCAGGCACTGCCGCGTTCTTAAGTCACCGTATGAAAAGCCTGAGTTATGCTCCCTCGTTCCACTTCGACAATTTATGTACCACTCAGATAATGCCGCTTCTCCTGGAAAAGGCACCCATAAATCTGACCCTGTCTTTCAGCGCTCTTGTCTCTCTCTCTCACTCTCTGTCTCTCCCCTGTTGTGGTGTATGTCTGTTTTCTGGAAACGTAAGAAAAGGTAAGGCTTTATCAGATAATGCTGAATGATCTGCAACAACCCAAATGTGGTCCTAATCTCAGAGATGTCTCACCTTTGCTCGCAGGCGGGCACCACTGTAAAGTAATACCGACCGTCCACCTTCTCACACTGGCATGACTGTTGTGGTGGAGTCAAGGCATACGCGAGGATATGGCCTCTGTCAAAAAGGTCTGGACCTTTTTCGACATGGGCGGTAGTTTGCTTACCTAAAAGCTACAAGGTTGCAGGTTCAAGCATCACTTTTAGCAGTTACCCCCGGGAAATCGCGGAATTACAAATAGAGGATGAATCATTGTTTAATTACAGGTTTCCCTCCTTTCTCAACGGACCAATTGCAAGAGGAATATGCAATCTGAATCAAGAGAAGGAAAAATAACAATGTTTACTTACAGATACATTTTCCAACCCAACCCCATAGTCTCACCCTTGAGACTCAATTAAGGCTCGCTGTGCATCGCTGATGCCCTTTTTAAACATGACTCTGCAGTAATTTGTTTACTTTGAAGGCGAGAATAGGACGAAGCATTATTACAGATAGCATATCTACCATACTCCTTTCATGTCTAATACTATAGCTTAGTCTGCAGACGCCACAGAGCTGGACAGTGCTGTGTGAACGGTCAGTGAGGTCTCTATTCTATCCATGGCATCGCTGCCTCATTTCAAGCACGCACCAGCCAATTATTGACTAGAAATTGATCGTTTAGATTATATGCTGTTTGCCAAGCTTTTGGGGTCAATAGAGTGCAACTTCCAAGTGGCTCGACAAGATTCATTTTTTTGTTGTTGCAGTCTGCAGGAACGCTTTTGTTGAATGATTCATGTCATACATATCTCTTATTTTCTAAAAATACATTGCACAGCGTGAGTTGAAACAGGAAAGAAACATCTGAAAATCGTTGTGAAGTCTACGCTCGCGTCTGTCAATGCCTCAGCATACAGAATCCCAATCTGTAAGCAACTCCCTTACCTTTTCCGGCGAGAATGCAGGACAGCCCGAAAACCACCCAAACCAGGGCAAATGGCACTCCAAGCATCTTCATGACGGGAGAACCAAGACAAGACGACCTATCTCTCTCTCCTTCACTTGATATCCCTTACTTTCTTGCGATATTTGTTCGACACACCTTCTCAGTGCGAGGTTAGCGGGGAACTGACGCTGACTGAGAGAGAGACAGAGAAGAGTGGCAGTCCTACTAGGTGGTGGAGCGGTGCTTTGACGTGGCTGGCTGAGGTTTTGATATTGGGAGGGACGGGCACAGATTTCAGTGCGCCCCGGGACTGGAATTCTACGTCATGCAGGGAAAAATCTAACATCTAACAGCTTTTAGGCTATCATCATTTCCTCTACTTACGATGTGTTCGATTTGATTAACCTATCCATTGAACTATGCCTATATAATCATCACCACCGCCAGCATTTACTCACAAATATATTATTAACGGAATAGATTGCATTCTGGTGCAGCCAATAGAGAGAGTATAGGAGTCTTTGAGTTAGTATAGGAGTCTTTGAGTTAGTATAGGAGTCTTTGAGTAACTGTGGAAATTGGGCAGGGTGAAGTGACTCAACGGCTTGGAGTAACCCTGGATTGTCATGGTCACAAAACATGTTGATACAACGGTAACTACTATGGGGAGAAGTCTGTCCATAATAAAGCGCTGCTCTGCCTTCTCAACAACTATCAACAAGGCAGAACCTACAGGCTCTTTTGTCGCACCTGGACCACTGCTCAGTCGTGTGGTCAGGTGCCACAAAGAGGGACCTCGGGAAATGACAATTGGCTTAGAACAGGGCAGCACAGCTGGCCCTTAAATGTACACATAGTGTGTTGTGAAAAGTGTTATGAAATGTAATGTCGTAGTATTTTAAATAGAACTGCCTTAATGTTGCTGGACCCCAGGAGGAGTAGCTGCTGCTAATGGGGATACTTAATAAATACAAATACAGACGTTGCTTGCTATATAGTTAGTAGCCTATTACAAACCAAAATGACCACAACGGGTTAATGAAATATATATTGTTCTCTCAGTCATATGAATATGACGTTTGTTGTTATGAAACTGCGTAATTTGACCAGAATAATCCTGCAGCAACAGGAAATGTGAATTATAGTTATTTTTTTGTATATGTTGATACATTTTTTTGTTATGGCAAATCAACTCTGAAATGTTAAAGTGGAAATTAAACTTTAGAAGTATTTTTAAACCTCTAAATACACTACAAGTTTGCATTTCCTGCAACAACTTGGTGATCATATTGTGATTCTATATCTGGGATGTTCTCTAAGATGTCTTAGATGTTCGCTGGAAAGGCACAGCTTTGTGGAGGCCATTGTACAATTCCAGCAAGAAACTGACAAAGACTTAAAGCCTATTGTATGGTACATCTGCTCCCCCTCACAGATTTAACTCCTCCAAGTAACCCGTGGCAATATGTCTGGTTTCCTCTCCCGTTATTATTTTCACAACATTCCCTGCTTCTGTTGCGTGTGGTGAGGATTATTGTGTGTGTTAAGCCCCTGTGGTGTTGCCTCCTGCTGTCATGGGCCAGGGGCAGAAGGGAGAAAGTCCCTAGTGGGTCACTCAAAAAGCACAACAAAGAGTAGACACAGAACATCTCAGATTGTTCTGAAATCATTTCCCGTAGTTAGTAACAGATACATTTCTGAAACATTATTGTGTTGAAATATCATTTGATCTCAGATATTAAGCTAATTGATTTCATCCAAAATGGCCATTTTAATTCATAGGATTCGTATAAAATTCAATAAATATAGTACCTAACATCATATTTGGAACAAACTTTTTTCTAACAATGAGTTAGACATGAGGAATCCAAAGAAATGTTCTAAAGCCACCCACGGATCCCTACACACCAATCCCACCCTAACAACGAGTATATAGTATCAGTTCTCCGTGTCTGACAATTAGTATGGAGCTGCAGCCCTGAGTATTGTTTCTTTATCCTAGGTAATGTATTCTCAATGAATTAGGTGATGTTTTTAATCGCCCTGTTCAGAGAAATTATTCATTGGATTTGTTAGGTTTATCTCCCATCCTACATCCTGATATTACCAAGTTCTGACCACTGGATGGTGCTGTTCAACCACTAGATGGTGCTGGTCCTGCTTTTAGGTGTTTTATTGTTTAGATTCCCCCTCCCCCCTCGTAAATGGTAAAGGTATAGTTCACCCAAATTGCAATCATTAGTTTCCTTACCCTGTAAGCAGTATATTGACAAGGTATGACAGCTTTGGTTTAGTTGGCCACTGTTTTAAATGTGTTGCACAAATCCAATGCAAGTCAATTGTACCTATATAAGCATTTTCACACTTCGAATCATCCCAAAGTGTCTAAAAATGGATTGTGTAACTCAATTATCTTACTTGATGATTGAATATGAATTGTGAAAATGCTAATATAGGTACCATTGACATTCATTGGATTTGTGCCACAAAGGCTAAAAAGTTAGCATTTGAAACAGTGAGCAGGTAAACAAAACCATACAGGGTAAAGAAACCAATATATCATATTGTGGGATGGGGGGGGGGGGGGGTAGTTCTCAAACATTTGATGTACCTAATGGAACCTGATAATATCAGGATGTAGGATGGGACAAAAACCTAACAACTTCAATGACTAATTTCTTTGAACAGGAGGTAAAAAAAACATAATCAAATTCCCTGAGAATACATTAGACAAGATGAAGAAACAATACTCAGAGCCAAATCTCCATACTATACTGAACAAAAATATAAACACAACATGTAAAGAGTTGGCCCAATGTTTCATGAGCTGAAATAAATTATCCCAGAATTTTTCCATACGCACAAAAAACGTATTTCTCACAAATTTGTTTACATCCCTGGTAGTAAACATTTTTCCTTTGCCAAGATAATCCATCCACCTAACAGGTGTGGCATATCAAGAAGATGATTAAACAGCATGATCAATTAAACAGGTGCACCTTGTACTGGGGACAATAAAAGGCCACTCAAAAATGTGCAGTTTTGTCACACAACACAATGCCACATGTCTCAAGTTGAGGGAACATTCAATTATCATGCTGACTGCAGGAATGTCTACCTGAGCTGTTGGCATAGATTTGAATGTTAATTTCTCTACCATAAGCCACCTCCAACGTCATTTTTGAGAATTTGCCAATATGTCCAACTGGCCTCACAACCGCAGACCACGTGAAACCATGCAAGCCCAGGTCCTCCACATCCGGCTTCTTCACCTGTGGGATCGTCTGAGTCCAGCCACCCAGTCAGCTGTTGAAACTGAGAAGTATTTCTGTCTGTAATAAAGCTCTTTTGTGGGGAAAAACAAATTCTGATTGGCTGGGCCTGGCTCCCCAGTGGGTGTCCGTGGCTCCCAATTGGATAGGCCTATGCCCTCTCAGGCCATCCATGGCTGCGCCCCTGCCAAGTCATGTGAAATCCATAGATTAGGGCCGTATTTCAATTGACTGATTCCCTTGCATGAACTGTAAGTCAGTAAAATCTTCGAAATTGATGCATGTTGCGTTTATATTTTTGTTCAGTCATAGAGTACTGATACTGTATACTGTGGTTGGGTTTGGAGTGGGGTGGGTTCGAGTGTGGCTTTTGAGCATTTATTTGGACTCCACATGTTAGAAAAAAAGCTAATATTATTAGAATCCTAGAAAATGTAAATGGCCAATTTGGGTGCAATCAATTAGCTGAATTTCTCAGATCAAATCAAACTTTATTTGTCCCATGCACCGAATACAACAAGTGTAGACCTTACTGTGAAATGCTTACTCACAAGCCCTTAACCAACATAACAGTTTTAGAAGAGTTAAGAAAATATTTACCAAATAAACTAAAGTAAAAAATAATAAAAAGTAACACAATAAAATAACAATAACGAGGCTATAGGGTACCGGCACCTAGTCAGTGTGCGGGGGTACAGATTAGTCGAGGCAATCTGTACATGCATGTAGGTAGGGGCGAAGCGTCTATGCATAGACAAACAGCAAGCAGCAAGCAGCAGCAGCGCACAAAACAAATGGAGGGGCGGGGTGTCCATGTAAATAGTCCGGTGGCCATTTGATTAATTGTTCAGCAGTCTTACGGCTTGGGGGCAGAAGCTGTCAAGGAGCCCCCTGGTCCCAGACTTGGCACTCCAGTACCTCCTGCTGTGCGGTAGCGGAGAAAACAGTCCGTGACTTTTCGACCTGTCCCCAAATTAATTTAATTGGTTCAGAGTTTGTTTTGATATTTTAACCTGCGTGTCGTGATCGCGTTTGGTGTGGGGGGACAAAATACATTTATGCATAATGGCTCACACACGCAGCCAGTTTGGGTTCCGTGTTACACTGCACGACATACAGGTTAAAATATCAAAACAAACTCTGAACCAATTATATTAATTTGGGGACAGGTCGAAAAGCACTCAACATTTATGGAAATTTAGCTAGCTAGCTTGCACTTGCTAGCTACTTTGTCCTATTTATCTAGCTTGCTGTTGCTAGCTAATTTGTCCTGGGATATAAACATTGAGTTGTTATTTTACCTGAAATGCACAAGGTCCTCTACTCCACCAATTAATCCACACATAAAACGGTCAACCCTAATCGTTTTTGGTCATCTCTCATCCTTCCAGGCTTTTTCTTTTCTTGACTTTAGATTGCGATTGGCAACTTTCATAAATTAGGTGCATTACCACCACTGACCTCGTTCGTCTTCAGTCACCCATGTGGGTATAACCAATGAGTAGATGGCACGTGGGTACCTGCTTCTATAAACCAATGAGGAGATGGGAGAGGCAGGACTTGAGGCGCGATCTGCGTCAGAAATAGAACTGACTTCTATTTTAGCCCTTGGCAACGCAGACGCTCGTTGGTGCGCGCGAGCAGTGTGGGTGCAACTATTGAATAATATAGATTTCTAAATGTATTTTGCAACGCTCGCTCACGCGACACGAGCGGTGTAGTCAGCCAGAACCCAAAACCTACCCAAAACTAGTGGTCTACCCCTTTACCCTTTCAGTAGACACTTGTCCCTCATATCTAAAGCACTATTCACTGTGTGAGTGTGTTCTTCAAACCAATGGAACTTATTGGACCAAGAAAATACTAAAATAACAGGAATTTAGAATGAATATGAACAGCGAATACTAAAATATGAAAATACTACTTGTCATGTCTCAAAATCGATATCCATCTTACCTCTATATAGAGTTTAATGTCCTGAGGATTCGAGAAGAAAGATGACGAGTTCAACGGGAAAGTGAGACGGTCAGGCAGCCAGTAGACTTAATTCTTGCACAGTACCCAGCCTAGCTGACACGAGGCAATTTTCCTGATTGGTTTACTACTTTTTTTTCTCTGGCCTCCATTGATTTAGTCACCCTTCTGGCCATCCTACAAGGGTAAAAACGCCAATTACTTTTGAACGGATTATGATAGAGACATGAGGAACTGAACATTGGTTTTCTTCGAGGATTAGCTAGACATTTGGATTATTATTTTACACATTGGTCAACATATGTGTTTTTGATTGGATACCTTTCATGCTGTATAGCGGAGTCAAAATGACATCATTCATCTCACATACAATAATAATGATTCAAATTGGTTTTGCTATTTAGATCAAGACTATGATAACCTGTATCATTAAGGTATATTTTTATACTACCTTGATGTTCAAACAAAAAAAAGGTTGTGGCAAGTCATCGTGCAAGTCCTAAAGATAGCGGCTTTTAAAGGCCAGGATTATTAAGTGCTTGAGCATGTGTGCATCTGTCTTTTTCAGAAGGGAAATTTAAGAGGCTAACCTCAAACTGATTTACGCTTTATTTAATTCCCTCTTTTTACATTTATTTGACCTTTTTTGAGCTACCTTCTGTTTTATTCCTCCAGGAAAATAACAGATGCAAACCTTGCACTAATGCAAATGCCCAATCTGGTGCACCATAGACAGCTGCAGGTTGGATTCAAATCCCAATGCTGTACCTTTGACCCATTACTATTAGTAGAAATGTATACCTCTTTAAAATGATTATGCACTGTATAACCTGAACATTTAGTACATAATATGGCAGTAACTGTTTTTGCCTGCATTTTCTATTTTATTTTTTACTACAATCAAATGCAAAGGCCTTGTATTTTATCCCCAATTTCCCATAGTCCCATGTTGTTGCCTCATTGCGTATGTTTAGGCAGTTCTAGGTTGCAGTAAACGTATTCCATCGAATTATTGCTAATCCATCGAATTATTGCTAATCTCCTTTCCTGTGTTTTTTTCCCCTTCTGTTTCTTACTCTATCGTTTGGATATTCAGCACCATGGACAGTGGTCGTGGTTTGCTTGCAATTTATATTGTCCACAAGGGGTCAGACTTGAGTTATTTAAAAACAAAACAAAATTGACACGTTCTTGTGTGTATCTTGAGCTGGTTGTGGCAAGCTGTGGCAAGCACCAAAAGCTCAATGGCGAATACAGGGGGTTAAGCAGAATAAGGGTAAAACATTTTTGGGGTGAGAATCTGTCTCTGCATCTAGTTAGTTAGTTAGTTCAGTGACCTTCCAGCTTGTAGTTCAGCAAAAAGTATTGCAAACAAGTTGTAAAGGTAAGTACAAGGATGTCGCTATAACAGCTCACACTGTACTTAAATGATATAGCTAGTGTGTGTGTGAAGGGTAATTAGAAATCTTCCCTTCTTTCTGCAGGTTGTGTGGATGTGTGTGTGGTAGAGACTTGTGCTTTTTGTACAGTGCCTTCAGAAAGTATTCAGAACCCTTGACTTTTTCCACACACACACACACACACACACATAGAGAGAGAGAGAGAGAGAAAAAGCAAAAACTGAAATATCCTATTTACATAAGTATTCAGACCCTTAGCACTTTGTTGAAGAACCTTTGGCAGGGATTACAGCCTTGAGTCTTCCTGGGTATGGCACGCCCGTATTTGAAGAATTTCTCCCATTCGTCTCTGCAGCTCCTCTCAAGCTGGATTGGGAGCGTTGCTGCACAGCTATTTTCACGTCTCTCCAGAGATGTTCGATTTGGTTCAAGTCTGGGCTCTGGCTTGGCCACTCAAGGACATTCAGAGACTTTTCATGAAGTCACTCCTGCATTGTCTTGGCTGTGTGCTTAGGGTCATTGCCCTGTTGGGAGGTGAATCTTCGACCCAGTCTGAGGTTCTGAGCGCTCTGGAGCAGGTTTTCATGAAGGTTCGCTTTGTACTTTGCTCTCTTCATCTTTCCCTCAATACTGACTAGTCTTCCAGTCCCAGCCACAGAACAACATCCCCACAGCATGATACTGCCACCACCATGTTTCACTGTAGGGATGGTGCCAGGTTTCCTCCAGATGTGACCCTTGTCATTCAGGCCAAAGAGTTCAATCTTGGTTTCATCAGACCAGAGAATCTTGTTTCTCGTGGTCTGAGAGTCCTGTAGGTGCCTTTTGGCAAACTCCAAGCAGGCTGTCATGTGCCTTTTACTGAGGAGTGGCTTCTGTATGGCCACAAACAAAAAGGCCTGATTGGTGGAGTGCTGCAGAGATGGTGGTTCTTCTGGAAGGTTCTCCCATCTCCCCAGAGGAACTCTGTCAGAGTGACCATCAGGTTCTTGTTCACTTCCTACCTGACCAAGGTCCTTCTCCCCCGATTACTCAGTTTGGCCAGGTGGTCAGCTCTAGGAAGAGTTTTGGTGGTTCCAAACTTCTTCCATTTAAGGATGATGGAGGCCACTGTGTTCTTGGGGACCTTCAATGCTGCAGACAGTTTTTGGTACCCTTTCCCAGATCTATACCTCGACACAATCCTGTCTCGGAATTCTACGGACAATTCCTTCGACCCCATGGCTTGGTTTTTGCTCTAACATGCACTGTCAACTGTGGGACCTTATATAGACAGGTGTGTGCCTTTCCAAATCATGTCCAATCAGTTGAATTTACTACAGGTGGACGGACACCAATCAAGTTGGTCAATCAAGAAACATCTCAAGGATGATCAATGGAAACAGGTTGCACCTGAGCTCAATTTCGAGTCTGATAGCAAAGGGTCTGAATACTTATGTAAATAAGGTATTTCTGTTTTTAATTGTTAATACATTTGCAAAAACTTGTTTTTGCATTGTCATTCTGGGGTATTGTGTGTAGATTTATGAGGGGAAAATATTATTTAATACATTTCAGAATAAGGCTGCAACGTAACAAAATGTGGAAAAGGGGAAGGGGTCTGAATTCTTTCCGAATTCACTGTACTAACGTGTCCTCCTTTGATGTGTGTAAATATGTCAGTTTCATGTGAAGAACGCAGATCTCAAACAACTTGTGTTCTTTTTGCATCCAAAAAAAGAAAAGAACTGTGTTCTGTATTTTTGCCACTAGTTGTCTCTATCGTGCCATAATACTACAGAGCCTTTATGCAACGTTGCTCCAAACTGGGGAAGGCAAAAAGTGTAAATGTGTGTACACTACATGACTTTCAAAATCCTAACATTGCAGAGCCTCTCACTGTCTTTTTTTTTGTTGTCTTGCCAACGTAGCGGTGCGCACAAAAAAATACGTGGCACAGACTGGGTGTCAGACACTACAAGATTCTTCACTTGATCGTGAGGATTGTCGATACCACGCTGTGTCGCGAAAACAATGTGTTAGATTAGCTTCCACGAGCTGTGGCTCAAAGCAGCCTCATAAACGTTATCATTCAGACATTCACGCTTGCCGTACAGAGTTGAAATGTACAGCCAACATGTTGATTTGAATAACAAGAGTCTAAACATTCTGGCCACCGGGTTATTTACATTGACACCCCCACCCTCCATTTGTTTTGTACACTGCTGCTACTCGCTGTTTATTATCTATGCATAGTCACTTCATCCCTGCCTACATGTACAAATTACCTCGACTAACCTGCACCCCCGCACATTGACTCGGTAACGGTGAAAGCTGCCTTGAAGGACACAAATAAAAAAAATGCTTTCTGCTACTAAGATCAGAGAAATGTAGGCTAAACTGACAACGGAGTGAAGAGCAGAAATCTCAACTGGCAAGCAAGTCGCAGCAATGAAGAATTGAGTACATGCGCGTTCACGCGAAGGGAGGGGGGAGAATTCTGTCAGAGGGGAGATTTTCGGCACAACACCGGTACCCCCTGTATATAGTTTCGTTATTATTTTATTGTGTTACTTTATTATTTTTTACTTTAGGTTATTTGGTAAAAAAAAGGTATGCTCTTTCTTGAACTGTACTGTTAGTTAATAAGAGCTTTTAAGTAGACTGAACTGTACTGTTAGTTAATAAGAGCTTGTAAGTAGACTGAACTGCACTGTTAGTTAAGGGCTTGTAAGTAGACTGAACTGCACTGTTGGTTAAGGGCTTGTAAGTAGACTGAACTGCACTGTTAGTTAAGGGCTTGTAAGTAGACTGAACTGCACTGTTAGTTAAGGGCTTGTAAGTAGACTGAACTGCACTGTTAGTTAAGGGCTTGTAAGTAGACTGAACTGCACTGTTGGTTAAGGGCTTGTAAGTAGACTGAACTGCACTGTTGGTTAAGGGCTTGTAAGTAGACTGAACTGCACTGTTGGTTAAGGGCTTGTAAGTAGACTGAACTGCACTGTTGGTTAAGGGCTTGTAAGTAGACTGAACTGCACTGTTGGTTAAGGGCTTGTAAGTAGACTGAACTGCACTGTTGGTTAAGGGCTTGTAAGTAGACTGAACTGCACTGTTGGTTAAGGGCTTGTAAGTAGACTGAACTGCACTGTTGGTTAAGGGCTTGTAAGTAGACTGAACTGCACTGTTGGTTAAGGGCTTGTAAGTAGACTGAACTGCACTGTTGGTTAAGGGCTTGTAAGTAGACTGAACTGCACTGTTGGTTAAGGGCTTGTAAGTAAGCGTTTCACTGTAAGGTCTACATGTTGTATTCGGCACATGTGACAAATAAAGTTAATTTCCTGCGAAACAACGTCATCATTTCATTGGCTTCTGCTCTGGCGAGCTCTCATTGGCTATTGCTGATCACCGTTCTCAGAACTTGTTTCACATCTGAGATTTCACATTACAATAGTAGTGCAGATTTTGTGCCGATAAAATCAAACATGTTTGAAAATATCGGGACGTCTAGCACATGAACCTTATGCAAACCAAACAGTACACACAGGTTGGAAAAGGTAATGATATTTTTGCAAGTAGCTTGCTATCATTGTCATTTCTGGTTGACAGTTAAAACTAGCAATGCATTTTAATGAATGTGTCATGATAGGTTTTTCATAAAATAGCAGACAGCATAAGACAGAGGTTTCATAAACTAGGGGTCGCGGGAGAATATCCAAATTCCTGACTCAGTTGACACGCCGTAAGTGAAATCGAACAGCTGATCTAGCTGTGGTGACAGAATGCTGCAGACAACGCGTTCACAGGTCGCTACGGAGGAGTTTTGGTTTCAGACTCTCCCTCTGAATATTACTGCAGCGTTCAAAACAACTGGGAACTCGGAAATCTCTGACTTCAGTGCGTTCAAGTCAACTGGGAACTTGAAAAAAACGAGCTCCGACTGGGAAAATTTGTTTTGAACGGTCGTCCAACTTGGAAGTCCAACTCGGGAACATGGGCCGCTTTCCTGTAGATCACTGACGTCATGATTTGACCTCGCATTTTTCAGAGTTCCCAGTTGTCTTGAAAGCACCATAACACTCATGGTACCCTTCGCCAGCTCATCTATGTGAAGCTTGATTCAGTGCTCTCGTCTGCTTTAAAACCAAATATTGATCCAGGTTAGATGTGACAGCAGAGATGAGGTGCGCACTGTCGACCAGGCTCGCTGCCTTTGAGAATCTCCAGCGCGACATGCATCAAGCATGGTGGTGAGATAAGAGACATTATGTAAGTTCCAGTTGACTGCCCCACACTGAAAGAATGTGATTGTGAGTTGAGAAGACAATCAGAAATACTGTTAGAATGTTTTTCAATTGACTGCCATAAGCCCCAAATAAAAAAAAGTAAACATTGACAGTTAATTACATATTTTTTTCACATGGTTGGGTTTGAGAGAATTTTCAGATATCAAAATGGGGTCGTGGGCCAAAAAGTTTAGGAACCCCTGGCATGAGACATTCGATGTGTGTATTATAGCTAGCATGCTATCAATGTCAAATCACCTGTAGCCACCTGGTAAACACTGGTAACTACCATGTCTGCCAACTATGATGGACTAGGTAGCAATGTAGAAAAAAAAAGACTAGCTAGATGTGGAAAATAGTTTTATTTAGGCAGTTAAATGTATGCTGTACCTATGTTGCACCCACAGTCATTGGTTGTATCGTCCGTCCTTGTGTTGTTATGAAGCTATGTCGCGTTCCGATTCCGTATACTTCCTCAATAAACCCCAAAATCACAACTTAACTCCCATCATAGTTACCATGATTAATACCTCAACATCTGACCACAGTGGTAAACCTTCTTGATGTGAATTTAAGCCCTTCAGTACCTATGATAGGTAATCAAGTATTCAATTTATGCAGGCATTGTTTCTGCATTGCTGGTATTATTGAATGCATTTCCCCAATCGTCACTAATCCTGTGTTTTAGTGTTCTATGGAGTTGACCATGGTTTGAGGGAATGAGTGTGTACATACAGTCTACTTATATCAACCAGAGAAACAGTACTCCACTTCAGTTGGAATAAGTAATGCTCTTAGTTTCCAGTGGACCCTGGGCATAAGATATCAGCTGACCTATGAGAATGTAAACATGTACATAATGGCTGTATAGTATAAGTTATATGGTTACAAGAGCTTTATTTTCCCATATTGTAGAAAACACTTTTTTATTTTTAGATACAGTACAGTAGTAATAGAATTGCCCTTAATACCATAGCCCGGTGACTGGTCTTAGCCCTTTCTGGGGCAACAAGGAAGAGAATATTGCAATGTCAGGGAGTGGGGAGGATCAAGACTCTCATCAACCAATCATTTCCTTCCTTTCAGGTCAGTTCCAGGTGGTGGGTGGGATTGTGTCTACGGTGAGAGACGGTTATAGCAAGCAGGGCCTGGTATTGGCCGAGCACCACATCGGCATGGCTGGCACTGCAGAGCTCATACTTGGTCAGCAGCCCTACTGGACAGAGACGGTGTTCACAATGAGGTGTGGAGCCACACATTTTCTCAGTTTCAACCTTTAAACTAATTGATTAAAGTAACTGGTACACATCCCCAAAATGGCTTCTGTCTGAAAAAATGTTTTGAGAAGTTTTTATTATGAACATGTTTATGAGGTGAAAGTGACGAACCACACTTGCTGTCTCCGCCTCTCTCCATTGGGATTATCTACCTCTGACCCTGGTTCCTCTAGGTTTTTCTTAGGTTCCTGCCTTTCTAGGGAGTTCTTCCCAGCCACCATACCTTGACATCTGCATTGCTTCCTGTTTGGGGTTTTAGGCAGGGTTTCTGTATAAGCACTTTGTGACATCTGCTGATGTTAAAAAGGCTTTATAAATACATTTGATTGATTGATTTATTACAGTTTGGATGAGCAGTGTACTACAGTACACTCAAATGTATATGATTTGAGATTTTTAAAGGATCCGCCTTGTGATGTAACTGGGCATATGCACCACACATTCATCATTATGCAAGTTCGCCACTGAGTGTAATCCCTTCATAACTTTGTTTGGAAGTCTTTTTGTTCAAAATAACACAAACGTCACCTCTACTCCCGCTCCCCGTCTCCGGTGCTCAACGTCGCTGGTTTACTAATCACTGGCTCTGGCAACCATCATTACGTGCACCTGCGCCTCATTATGAGACTCACCTGGACTCCATTACTTCACTGATTACCTCCCCAATTTCTGTCACTCCCTTAGGCTCATTCCCCAGGTAGTATTGACTATGTGTTTCATGTCCAGGCACAACGCTTGGTTTGTATCGTGCCGTGTTCATTGTATTATTAAACTCACCACCTGCTTCTCGACTCCCAGCGTCTCCGTTACAGAAAATCGGATTCAGAGCTTTTACGTAAGGTCTGATAGGTCAGGATTCCACCTCAAACATTAGTGGCGTCAGGTAGACTAGAGGTTAAGAGAGTTGGGCCTGTAACTGAAAGGTCGCTATTTCAAATCCCAGAGTTGACTAGGTGAGAATCTGTCACTGTGCCCTTGAGTAAGTCATGAGAGCATCTGCTAATAACTAAAATGTAAAGTTGTTGAAAAGTGTCGTTACCCCAACCAAACTATGCTGGTTTGATTTCCGAGAGCTCTGGACTATTGTTCAAAGGGGTTTACTTAAGAAATCCTTCAATACAGCTCCACTCTATACATGAAATATCATGTTGTAAACATTTCAAATCCCCTTTGGGGAGAAGCCTGATTTATTCTGCCAGTCATAGGATCATCCTCCTTTTCAGTCAGACAGACCCCTGTCTACACCAGACATTTTAAAATCACTTTTATAATCCTATCACAAATGATTGTTTAAATCTCCTTAAGGACTTAGTTTTCATCCACACCCTGTATCAAAATGTGTCCCAGCATGATGTCACGTCATGCCTCAACTGTCCATGTTGTGAGTGATGACTTTCCACTGCACTAATTTTGACCATTTCATCTACTACACAAGGCATCCATCTACCTGTCCACCGGCTGAAGGGGACAATCAAATCCGACCATTAACATAACATTTTACTGAATGTGGACAACGTGTAATCACATTTGAATACCAGGTGTACACTGGTCCGAAGCTTTGGTTTCTCTCCATGTTGTACTCTACAGCCCCCCCATCCTTCAGCTCTCCATTAGCCATTAGCTCTCCGTATAATCTCTTCTTCCCGCTCTGCAATAGAAGAACAATAGAGCTCCCTGGGTAGAAATCCCCTCTTCTGCTGCTCCTTGACAACTGTCCATAGTGCTGGAAACCAGCCCAGATTTAAGTCTGAGATGCCAGAGGTTCTAGGGCTATTGCGCCAACATGGGGCCACGCCAGTTCTGGGTCTTTACTGGGGTCAGCTCTGGGTCCCTCGCTGCTGGCTGTGTTTTTTTTTGTTGCTGTTGTGACTTGACACTGTGATTAAATAGATGTGGGACACTTGCGTTTGGCGCGGCTGATCAACGAGTTGAAGCTATGCATACAGAAAGTTACCTCCACTTTACATGTGTGGGACGTTAAAATCTCCCACAATGGCAGTCACTGGGGATTTGATCTAGAAGTCTAACAAATGGACCAACACATGATTACACAAACATGACATGCATTTAGTTATATGTAAACAACTGCACATCCTTCTGTATTTATTTGGACAGTGATAAAATTAGTACATTTTGCTCTCTACTGCAGCATTTTGGATTTGAGATCAAATATTTCATATGAGGCAATAGTACAGAATGGCACCCTTTATTTAAGGGTATTGTCATATCTGTTTTACCGTTGAGAAATGAAAACACTTTATGTGTATAGTCATGTGAAGAAGTAGTCAAAAGTTTAGTATTTGGTCCCAAATTCCTAGCACGTAATGGCTACATCAAGCTTGTGACTACAAAGTTGTTGGATGCATTTGCAGTTGTGTTTTGGTTGTGTTTTTTTTTTGCCCAATAGGAACCGAATGGTGAATAATCTTTTGTGCCATTTTGGAGTCACTTTAATTGAAAATAAGAATATAATATGTTTCTGAACACTTCAACATTATTGTGGATGTCACCATTATTACGGATCATCCTGAATTATTCCTGAATAATAATGAGTGAGAAAGTTAGAGAAACAAAGATCATACCCTTAAAACAGGGTAAACTCTCACCATTACCAATAACAGGGGAGGTTAGCATCTTTAGGGGGTATGATATTTATGCCTGTGTAACTTTATCACTCAGCATTATTCATGATTCATTCATTATTATCCATAATCATGGTAGCATCCACATTAATGTAGTGTTCAGAAACATATTCTATTCATATTTACAATAAAAGTGACTCCAAAATGATACAATACATGATTTACCATTAATTTCTGTTGGGCACAACATATAATCCGAAACACAACCAAAACGAACTGCAAATGCATCCACCAAGTTTGTTGAGTCAAAAGCTTGATGTAGTCCAGGGATGGGCAACTTTGATAGGGGTGGGGGCCACAAAAAATCGGGAACATTGCGAGCAAAACGTCTTTACAGTGGAGATAATTGTTTTACGTTTTAGAGTTAATTTTTGTGCAAATCTAGACATTTTGCCATGTGGTGTAGAGCAAATGTTGCAGTTTTTTAAAGCAAGTTTGCTGCAATTCTACACATTTTGTCATGGGGCAGAGAAAAGATTTTGCAATTTTCTAACAGATTTTATGCAATTCTACTCATTTTTCCATGTGGCGGAAAGGAAAATGAGCTGTTTTACAGCACCTTTTCTGCAATTCTACACATTTTTCCATAGGGTGGGGAGAAATGTTGGCAGTTTTTAATATGAAATCTGATTGAGACTGACTAACAACATGAATGGGGGCCCCTCAGCCAGTAGTTCGACCATTTTTTTATTTAATTTTTTATTTCAGCTTTATTTAACCAGGTAAGGTCGTTGAGAACAAGTTCTCATTTACAACTCGGACCTGGCCAAGATAAAGCAAAGCAGTGCGACAGAAACAACAACAACAGAGATGCATGGAATAAACAAGCGTACAGTCAACACAATAGAAAAAAAAGAAAGTCTATATACAGTGTGTGCTAATGGCATGAGGAGGTATGGCAATAAATAGGCCATAGTAGCAAAGTAATTACAATTTAGCAGATTAACACTGGAGTGATAGATGAGCAGATGATGGTGTGTAAGTAGTGATACTGTGTGCAAAAGAGCAGCAAAGTAAATAAAAACAATATGGGGATGAGGTAGGTAGGTTGGGTGGGCTATTTACAGATGGACTATGTACAGCTGCAGCGATCGGTTAGCTGCTCAGATAGCTGATGTTTAAAGTTAGTGAGGGAAATGTAAGTGTCCAGCTTCAGTGATTTTTGCAATTCGTTTCAGTCACAGGCAGCAGAGAACTGGAAGGAAAGGCGGCCAAAGGTGGTGTTGGCTTTGGGGATGACCAGTAAGATATACCTGCTGGAGCGCGTGCTACGGGTGGGTGTTGTTATCGTGACCAGTGAGCTGAGATAAGGCGGAGCTTTACCTAGCATAGACTTGTAGATGACCTGGAGCCAGTGGGTCTGGCGACGAATATGTAGCGAGGGCCAGCCAAATAGAGCATACAGGTCGCAGTGGTGGGTGGTATAAGGCACTTTGGTAACAAAATGGATGGCACTGTGATAGACTACATCCAATTTGCTGAGTAGGGTATTGGAAGCTATTTTGTAGATGACATCGCCGAAGTCGAGGATCGGTAGGATAGTCAGTTTTAGTAGGGTAAGTTTGGCGGCGTGAGTGAAGGAGGCTTTGTTGCGAAATAGAAAGCCGATTCTAGATTTGATTTTGGATTGGAGATGTTTGATATGAGTCTGGAAGGAGAGTTTACAGTCTAGCCAGACACCTAGGTATTTGTAGTTGTCCACGTATTCTAGGTCAGAACCATCCAGAGTAGTGATGCTAGTCGGGCGGGCGGGTGCGAGCAGCGAACAGTTGAAAAGCATGCATTTGGTTTTGATAGCGTTTAAGAGCAGTTGGAGGCCACGGAAGGAGTGTTGTATGGCATTGAAGCTCGTTTGGAGGTTAGTTAACACAGTGTCCAAAGAAGGGCCAGATGTATACAGAATGGTGTCGTCTGCATAGAGGTGGATCAGAGAATCACCAGCAGCAAGAGCGACATCATTGATACATACAGAGAAAAGAGTCGGCCCGAGAACTGAACCCTGTGGTACCCCCATAGAGACTGCCAGAGGTCCGGACAACAGGCCCTCCGATTTTACACACTGAACTCTATCTGCGAAGTAGTTGGTGAACCAGGCGAGGCAGTCATTTGAGAAACCAAGGCTATTGAGTCTGCCAATAAGAATACGGTGATTGACAGAGTCGAAATCCATGGCCACGTCGATGAAGACGGCCGCTCAGTACTGTCTTTTATCAATGGCGGTTATGATATCATTTAGGACCTTGAGCATGGCTGAGGTGCACCCGTGACCAGCTCGGAAACCGGATTGCACAGCGGAGAAGGTACGGTGGGATTCAAAATGGTCAGTGATCAAAGACTTTAGAAAGGCAGGGCAGGATGGATATAGGTCTGTAACAGTTTGGGTCTAGAGTGTCACCCCCTTTGAAGAGGGGGATGACCGCGGCAGCTTTCCAATCTTTAGAGATCTTGGATGAAATGAAAGAGAGGTTGAACAGACTGATAATAGGGGTTGCAACAATGGCGGCGGATAATTTTAGAAAGAAAGGGTCCAGATTGTCTAGCCCAGATGATTTGTACGGGTCCAGGTTTTGCAGCTCTTTCAGAACATCTGCGATCTGCGATTGGAGGTAGAGCTACAGGATGCAAATTGACCATGATAACAACTTTAGATTGCTGGCCGCTAAACTAACTTGGCAATCTAAAACATGTTAGCTGACATGGGCTAATTGACTGACTATCAGTGACTGACATAACAAGAGTAAAACTGCTGATGCACAACCACATTTAGAAATTGCTCCTTGTGTACTTTACTATTCTAACTCTCAACAGTCAGACAGGCCGCTAGTTGCCCATCCCCGATGTAGTCATTGCATGCTAGGAATATGTGACAAAATACTCAACTTTTGACTGTTTTAATACTTAATTCACCTTCAAATGGGGGTCCTAGATACATAGTGCTTTAATATCTAAACGGTAAAAGAGATACGTATGAAAATACCCTAAAATAAAAGTAGACATTCTGTACTGGTACCTACAGTGGGGGAAAAAAGTATTTGGTCCCCTGCTAATTTTGTACGTTCGCCCACTGATAAAGAAAGGATCAGTCTATAATTTTAATGGTAGGTTTATTTGAACAGTGAGAGACAGAATAACAACAAAAAAAATCAGAAAAACGCACGTCAAAAATGTTATAAATTGATTTGCATTTTAATGAGGGAAATAAGTATTTGACCCCCTCTCAATCAGAAAGATTTCTGGCTCCCAGGTGTCTTTTATACAGGTAACGAGCTGAGATTAGGAGCACACTCTTAAAGGGAGTGCTCCTAACCGCAGCTTGTTACCTGTAAAACAGACACCTGTCCACAGAAGCAATCAATCAGATTCCAAACTCTCCACCATGGCCAAGACCAAAGAGCTCTCCAAGGATGTCAGGGACAAGATTGTAGACCTACACAAGGCTGGAATGGGCTACAAGACCATCGCCAAGCAGCTTGGTGAGAAGGTGACAACATTTGGTGCGATTATTCGCAAATGGAAGAAACACAAAAGAACTGTCAATATCCCTCGGCCTGGGACTCCATGCAAGATCTCACCTCGTGGGGTTGCAATGATCATGAGAACGGTGAGGAATCAGCCCAGAACTACACGGGAGGATCTTGTCAATGATCTCAAGGCAGCTGGGACCATAGTCACCAAGAAAACAATTGGTAACACACTACGCCGTGAAGGACTGAAATCCTGCAGCGCCCGCAAGGTCCCCCTGCTCAAGAATACATATACATGCCCGTCTGAAGTTTGCTAATGAACATCTGAATGATTCAGAGGACAACTGGTGAAAGTGTTGTGGTCAGATGAGACCAAAATGGAGGTCTTTGGCATCAACTCAACTCGCCGTGTTCGGAGGAGGAGGAATGCTGCCTATGACCCCAAGAACACCATCTCCACCGTCAAACATGGAGGTGGAAATATTATGCTTTGGGGGTGTTTTTCTGCTAAGGGGACAGGACAACTTCACCGCATCAAAGGGACGATGGACGGGGCCATGTTCCGTTAAATCTTGGGAGAGAACATCCTTCCCTCAGCCAGGGCATTGAAAATGGGTCGTGGATGGGTATTCCAGCACGACAATGACCCAAAAGACACGGCCAAGGCAACAAAGGAGTGGCTCAAAAAGAAGCACATTAAGGTCCTGGAGTGGCCTAGCCAGTCTCCAGACCTTAATCCCATAGAAAATCTGTGGAGGGAGCTGAAGGTTCGATTTGCCAAACGTCAGCCTCGAAACCTTAATGACTTCGAGAAGATCTGCAAAGAGGAGTGGGACAAAATCCCTCCTGAGATGTGTGCAAACCTGGTGGCCAACTACAAGAAACATCTGACCTCTGTGATTGCCAACAAGGGTTTTGCCACCAAGTAGTAAGTCATGTTTTGCAGAGGGGTCAAATACTTATTTCCCTCATTAAAATGCAAATCATTTTATAATATTTTTGACATGCATTTTTCTGGATTTTGTTGTTGTTACTCTGTCTCTCACTGTTCAAATAAACCTACCATTAAAATGATAGACTGATCATTTCTTTGTAAGTGGGCAAACGTACAAAATCAGCAGGGGATTAAATACTTTTCTCCCCCACTGTAATATTTAAACATTTGTTGGAGTATATGCCAAGAGCCAAATTAAAAGTTTTAGCTTCGCTGTCCAAATAATTACGTAAGGGAGCGTATGTGCACCCATGCGAATGTAAACACAAACACACACACACACAAATGCACACGCAGCCAAAGTGCTGATTCCACTTGTGATGCATTATACAACTCTCTCCTTGTCCCCGTGCTCTGACAAATCTTGTTGTGCAAGTTGTCGGCGCTCTAAGCAGTGTTTGCACAACAAGGGAGCAGATTAAACCCATGATGTGGCCACATTGGAGCAGGGCTGTGGGAACCTGTGATATTATGTAACCCAACGCCCAACAGAGATCTTCTGAAACATCTGTAAGAGGCTTTGCTCTCAACAGTAGATTCCTTCATTGGTTTGCTTTGCGTTTGTCATACGTGTGTTTGTGTTTGTTTCTCCCTTTACTTTCGTCTGCTATTATTATTATTATTATCTGTGTTATTACTTTTCTATCTTTCCTCTCTATGCATTGTTGGGAAGGACCCGTAAGTACACATTTCACTGTTAGTCTACACCGGTCGTTTACGAAGCATGTGACAAATACAATTTGATTTGGTTTTGCGGTACCATTATGGTCGGATACTTAGGCAGTACCAAGAGAGCACAAGGAAGGACAGTGGTCCCACCACTAACTCCCAACCCCCCCACAATTAAGACCCTCCTTTACCTTGCATTCTCTAGCTCAGTCCCATTCCAGCCCCTTTATATGTTCAAAGATCTAAAAGGATTGGATAGGTCAGTGGTCTGCAATGTGTGGCTCTGGATCCGCATGAGGCTCTTTACCTGCCCCTTTGTGGTTCCAATGGCAATTCTATAATGAGTATTTTAAAGTAATCAACTATACAAGTAGTTGAATTAACAAAGCAAATTAGCTATACTCACACTTAAACAACTGCATGAGAAGTATTTTACAACAATTTAAATTGGCCTTCTTTTCAACACAATTTTGTTTTCTGAGAATTTTTATGCGAAATGGACTAAAATGGAACTAGGCCTCTCTCTCTCGGCACCAACTGAGCTGCAACCATCCTCCATTAGTTATAAGCCTCCAAATTGGTACTGGCCTCCTTTCCTCACTGTTTAATTGCCTAGTTTGAATCTTATTTAGGTTGAAATATGTATAGGGTCTGTTTTTTCATATTCTGAATCCATCTAAGTCGTCCTTTATTCCCCCTTACGCATGCTTCTCTATGGAAGCAGCTCTATGGAAGCAGCTTTATGGGAGCAGCTTGCTCATTACAGCTAATGATTTTTAGAGGGGGGGTTGGTTGCATTGAAGTTTTAGTATGGGCCAGGGAAGACAGTGTAAATTGAGCCAAACACACTAATAGACACACACCATTCCTATCCAAGTCTGGTGGATATCTGTCAGAAATAACTCTTATCAGAAATTCCTTTGGGGAGACATTATCCACACTGAGCAAAAATCACATGTTGCATTATGCAACAATTTCAAAGATTTTACTGAGTTACAGTTCATATAAGGAAATCAGTCAATTGAAAAAAATAAATTATCAAATCAAATTGTATTGGTCACATACACATGGTTAGCAGATGTTATTGCGAGTGTAGCGAAATGCTTGTGCTTCTAGTTCCAACAGTGCAGCAATATCTTACATGTAATCTAACAATTCCACAACAACTACCTAATATACACAAATCTAAGTAAAATTAGCCCCTAATCTATGGATTTCACATGACTGGGAATACAGATATGCAACTGGTGGTTACAGATACCTGTGGGGTAGGGACGTGGATCACAAAACTAGTCGGTATCTGGTGTGATCACCATTTGCCTCATCCAGCGCACTCCTCTTCAGTGGCTGTGCGAAGTTGCTGGATATTGGGAGAAACTGGAACACGCTGTCGTACACGTCAATCCAGAGCATCACAAACATGCTCAATGGGTGACATGTCTGGTGAGTATGAAAGAACTGGGACATTTTCAGCTTCCAGGAATTGTGTACAGGTCCTTGCGACACGGGGCCATGCATTATCATGTTGAAACATGAGGTGATGGCAGCGGATGAATGGCACGACAATGGGCCTCAGGATATCGTTACGGTATCTCTGTGCATTCAGATTGCCATTGATAAAATGCAATTCTGTTCGTTGTCTGTAGCTTATGCCTGCCCATACCATAACCCCACCGCCACCATGGGGCACTCTGTTCACAAGGTTGACATCAGCTAACCGCTCACCAACAGGACACCATACATGCTGTCTGGCATCTGCCTGGTACAGTTGAAACGAGGATTCATCCTTGAAGAGCACACTTCTCCAGCGTGCCAGTGGCCATTGAAGGTGAGCATTTACCCACTGAAGTTGGTTCCAACACCGAACTGCAGTCAGGTCAAGACCCTGTTGAGGATGACGAGCACATAGATGAGCTTCCCTGAGACGTTTTCTGAAAGTTTGTGCAGAAATTCTTCAGTTGTGCAAACCCACAGTTTTATCAGCTGTCTGGGTGGCTTGTCTCAGACAATCTCGCAGGTGAAGAACCCAGATGTGGAGGTCCTGGGCTGGCGTGGTTACATGTGCTCTGCGGTTGTAAGGCCAGTTGGACTTACTGCCAAATTATCTAAAACGACGTTGGAGGCAACTTATGGTAGAGAAATGAACATTCAATTCTCTGGCAACAGCTCTGGTGGACATTCCTGCAGTCAGCATGCCAGTTACACGCTCCCTCAAAACTTGAGAGATCCGTGGCATTGTGTTGTATGACGAAAGTGCACATGTTAGAGTGGCCTTTTATTGTCCACAGCACAAGGTGCACCTGTGTAATGATCATGCTGTTTAATCAGCTTCTTGATATGCCACACCTGTCAGGTGGATGGAATATCTTGGCAAAGGATAGGTTCTCATTTGCAACTGCGACCTGGCCAATATAAAGCAAAGCAGTGCGACAAAAACAACAACACAGAGTTACACATAAACAAACATACAGTCAATAACACAATAGAAAAGAAAAATAGAAAAGTATATGTACAGTGTGTGCAAATGTAGAAGAGTAGTAGGGTAGGCAATAAATAGGCCATAGAGGCGAAATAATTCAAATGTAGCATTAATACTGGCGTGATGGATGTGCAGATGATGATGTGCAAGTAGAGATACTGGGGTGCAAAAGAGCAAGAGGGTAAGTAATAATATGGGGATGAGGTAGTTGGGTGTGCTAAACTGCTCTGACAGCTGATGCTTAAAGTTAGAGAGGGAGATATAAGACTCCAGCTTTAGAGATTTTTGCAATTCGTTCCAGTCATTGGCAGCAGAGAACTGGAAGGAAAAGCGGCCAAAGGAAGTGTATGCTTTGGGGATGACCAGTGCAATATACCTGCTGGAGCGCGTGCTACGGGTGGGTGTTGCTATGGTGACCAGTGAGCTGAGATAAGGCGGGGCTTTACCTAGCAAAGACTTATAGATGACCTGGAGCCAGGGGGTTGGTGACGGATATGTAGTGAGGGCCAGCCAACGAGAGTATACAGGTCGTAGAGGTGGGTAGTATATGGGGCTTTGGTGACAAAACGGATGGCACTGTGATAGACTACATCCAGTTTGCTGAGTAGAGTGTTGGGGGCTATTTTGTAAATGACATCGCCGAAGTCAAGGATCGGTAGGATAGTCAGTTTGGCGGCATGAGTGAAGGGGCTTTGTTGTGAAATAGGAAGTTGATTCTAGATTTAATTTTGGATTGGAGATGCTTAATGTGAGTCTGGAAGGAGAGTTTACAGTCTAACCAGACACCTAGGTATTTGTAGTTGTCCACATATTCTAGGTCAGAACCGTCCAGAGTAGTGATGCTAGTCGGGCGGGAGGGCAGGGGCAGCAATCGGTTGAAGAGCATGCACTTAGTTTTACTAGCATTTAAAAGCAGTTGGAGGCCACGGAAGGAGTGTTGTATGGCATTGAAGCCCGTTTGGAGGTTTGTTAGCACAGTATCCAAAGAAGTCCAGATGTATACAGAATGGTGTTGTCTGCGTAGAGGTGGATCAGAGAATCACCAGCAGCAAGAGCGACATCATTGATATATACAGAGAAAAGAGTCGGCCCGAGAATTGAAACCTGTGGCACCCCCATAGAGACTGCCAGAGGTCTCTGCCAAATGCTCTGCCAACTGCCAAATGCTCACTAACAAGGATGTAAACAAATTTGTGCACAACATTTGAGAGAAATAAGCTTTTTATGCGTATGGCGAATTGGTAAACCAATGCCTATTCTTCCCCTCTCAAAAAAAGCAAACGTTGAAGAGGTCAAACTCTTCTTAAACTTGGTAGTTACAGTGCATTCAGAAAAGATTCATACCCCTTGACTTATTCCACATTTTGTTGCGTTATAGCCTGAATTCAAAATTGATTAAATATACTTTTTTCTCACCCATCTACACAAATTACTCCTAATTCCCAGTCCTGTCACTTTTAAAACAAGCTGTTAAACAAAAAAGTGTCATGGATTTTCACAGTCCCATATACAGTAGTGTGCCTGTGCTTATGGTACCTTATATAGACAGGTGTGTTTCTTTCTAAATCATGCCCAAACAATTGAATTGGCCACAGGTGGACTCCAATGAAGTTGTGACATCTCAAGGACGCACCTGAGCACAGTTTGGAGTGTCACCCAGCGTCATAACACATTATGACATGGTCATAACCATGTCATAACAACTGACATAACTTGTCATAACATGTTATAATATAGCCATAACACTGTCATAACACATATTTAGACCTGTTGTGACAATTGTATGATTTTATGACTGTGATGTCGATGACAACCTATGGCTAAATGCTCAAGACAGGCTTGATGCAAACAATTGCCTGCTAAACTTTGTTTATTTCATTCATTTAATTTGTTTCATTTGATTACAGTACACCTAGGTTGTAATTATAACTGAACAAGACATGTATTTTTGGCATCAAAGATTGTGAAAAATGTCTTCAAGGATCACACCTTTGATCACACATGGGATATAAATGATGGAAATTGGACTTTCAGTCAATTTTGATGGATAGTGCAAGCGTATTGCCTAATGTCTAAGCAGTGTAATGTACTACAATGTACAGAACTGTAGCATATTACATTCAATGGGCAATTTAGAAAAATGTATCTTGCATTTTTTGCTATTGGATGAACTGGTTGTTAAAACAACTCATTTAAGAAGATATCATTATGTAGTCTTTTTGTGATTAAATCAATGTTCTCACGATATTTCACAGTAAATGTATATTTTGGATCAATGATTGTGTGATGAAATATGTCTCCAAAATGAATGTACAACAAAAGGTTTTGAATATAAGACTGGCTGCATTACTAGTGTTATTACAGTGAGGGAAAAAAATATTTGATCCCCTGCTGATTTTGTACATTTGCCAACTGACAAAGAAATGATCAGTCTATAATTTTAATGGTAGGTTTATTTGAACAGTGAGAGACAGAATAATCCATAAAAACGGATGTCAAAAATGTTTTAAATTGATTTGCATTTTAATGAGGGAAATAAGTATTTGACCCCCTCTCAATCAGAAAGATTTCTGGCTCCCAGGTGTCTTTTATACAGGTAACGAGCTGAGATTAGGATCACACTCTTAAAGGGAGTGCTCCTAATCTCAGCTTGTTACCTGTATAAAATACACCTGTCCACAGAAGCAATCAATCAGATTCCAAAATCTCCACCATGGCCAAGACCAAAGAGCTCTCCAAGGATGTCAGGGACAAGATTGTAGACCTACACAAGGCTGGAATGGGCTACAAGACCATCGCCAAGCAGCTTGGTGAGAAGGTGACAACATTTGGTGCGATTATTCGCAAATGGAAGAAACACAAAAGAACTGTCAATATCCCCCGGCCTGGGACTCCATGCAAGATCTCACCTCGTGGAGTTGCAATGATGATGAGAACGGTGAGGAATCAGCCCAGAACTACACGGGAGGATCTTGTCAATGATCTCAAGGCAGCTGGGACCATAGTCACCAAGAAAACAATTGGTAACACACTACGCCATGTAGGACTGAAATCCTGCAGCGCCCGCAAGGTCCCCCTGTTCAAGAAAGCACATATACATGCCCGTCTGAAGTTTGCCAACGAACATCTGAATGATTGAGGACAACTGGGTGAAAGTGTTGTGGTCAGATGAGACCAAAATGGAGCTCTTTGGCATCAACTCCACTCGCCGTGTTTGGAGGAGGAATGCTGTCTATGACCCCAAGAACACCATCCCCACCATCAAACATGGAGGTGGAAACATTATGCTTTGGGGGTGTTTTTCTGCTAAGGAGACAGGACAACTTCACCGCATCAAAGGGACGATGGACGGGACCATGTACCGTGAAATCTTGGGTGAGAACCTCCATCCCTCAGCCAGGGCATTGAAAATGGGTCGTGGATGGGTATTCCAGCATGACAATTACCCAAAACACACGGCCAAGGCAATTGGGGGGGGGGGGGGGGGGGGAATGTAGTCAGCAGGATACATGTTTTGTATTTCTATTCTTCCTCTCAATGCAAGCAGCAGGTGCTTGTGGCATACCACATTGAGCTCTTCATTGAGTAGGCCTTGCCATTCTATACGCCTCTATCGGATGTCACACTGGGTGACTCAGAGCTTTTCTCTCAGGATTTCAGTAATCCTGACAGTCCCCTGCAACAACGAGAGCTATTTTCCCAATTAAAAGAATGCCAAGCGAAACGTCTCTGTGTTACCAATCCACTTGGCATGTATTACTAAAATAGTGGCTGCCATGGTCAGCTCAAAAGACGGCTATAATCGAATTAGCTAAATTACTTCATTACAAATGATGTGCCAGACCAGTCGTATATGGTCGCCTTCAAGAACATTGTGCTAAACAGCGCGTTGGAAGTTATTCGCATTGCGCTGCATTTTTTAAAATGTGTTTTCAATAGTTATGTGGTTTGAATAAGATAGTAGCCTAACTGTACAAAATCGAGTCTCATTTGTCGTACCATGAAAACTTGTATCATAAAATTACAGTGAAAATTTTGTTTTTCATCCAAACTAGGCCGAATTGATAAGAGGAATACTCCTAACTGGTCTTATTAAGCACTTTTAAACATATAGCACATGCCTTAATGCAGAGGAAAGTGGGGTAAATTTAGCAATTTTTTTACATTCCGTCATTTTTTTAAACTCCGTCAAGGGAATATGGGGTGTTTCTCAAAATGTATACTACTGTACAACCACGCAAATTTGAGCACGGGAGGGTCAGAGTATGAGTCCGAATCAAAGTATGCGAAACGGAGCACGGAGGGAACTTCTCGAATGTGTACTCCCCCGTTTGCCTGTTAAACTATCTGGTTAGCTACATTATTACGCTTCACATATAGCTAGCTGAAGGTTATGATGTAAAACGGTTGTTTTGTGTATATCTTGTTTCATCTCTTTCCATTGTTTTCCTGGCTCGAAGACGGTTCAGGAAATGGGTAAATCCATAGTACGTCAATAGGGCTAACTGGCTAGCTAGCTAGCCACGAATAATTGGTACTATAGCTACCAGCGAAAAATGTACATCTACCTTGCATAACATTAGTTTAAAGTAAATTTTGCCTGTTTTACTAGCTGGCTGGTTAGATTATTACAATTCGCATATCTAGCTGATAATTATGAAGTAAAAAGTTTGTTTTGTGCATATCTTGTTTTGTCTATTGTTGCCATTGCCCTGGCTGGAAGAAGGTTCAGTGGAAGCGTCAGGTAAAACAGTAAGTGGAGTCCGAGTGCTTCTCAAATGTATTGCTTTATGCATTCTCCACACTCTCGTCCTCACAAGAACTTACTCAAGAGGACGTGGTCGGAGAATGCACTCGGAGCATGAAAGTGTGGAGCACGGCATTATTGAGAAACACCCATGGTGTTATTTCTAACAAAGATATCAACATATATTTCCGGATGTTGAGTATCCCTGTATATAATCATGTCAACCTTACGGTTTTGAGAACATAGTTTGTCCAAAAGAAGTGTCTCTTGGTATAACATAACTTAAATTGAGCATAGGGACAGGGTAAATTAAGCCAACTACAAATTTCTGTACAGAATGAAATATTACCACATTTTTTTTAAACCACGTCTATCTTTATATCCCGAATAAAAAAAACATGAGCTGGCGCACACCCAGAGAAAAGTATTTTATGTAGAGGTGCTGACTAACGGCGAATAAACTATAAGCTATAAAAAGAAGGCACAGTAATGTCGAAACGTTGGTGATTTACCCAATAAATTACTATGAGTTTATATATAGAGTGTGTGACTCTCATTGTTTTTTATTTTGATAGCTTATATCTTTATTTCCCAAACAAAATTCAACACAATCACAATCGCTTTATTGCCTTTTAATCATTTTAAGCATATTTTAACACAGGCTTAACATCTAACAAACAAGTTGTACTTTTTAAAACACTTTAAACATTTGCCAGGCCCTGTTCTTACCTCATATCCCAGCGATAATGCCTTGCATCATTCCTGGGAAGAAAACACTTACATTTGTTCAACTTGCCATTGGCTTAATTTACCCCATGGCCGTTGGCTCAATTTACTCCAAGGAAAACATTTTTACTATATTAGCCCACATAGGCTACATGGCTGCACTTTCAGGATAGGTTTAGGACCTCATATTGAAGCTTATAGAGACCCCAACTGATGCACAGAACCATCTTTAAATAATCTACTTTGGTTTAGATGCAAGCATCATGAAACCTCTAACACAATAAATGAATTGGAGTTGGTGATAATCCGTTTTTTTGGACCTAATTTGCTTACCACTTTTTCCATATAGTTTCTTCCTTCAAGGACTCCATGAAATGATGGCCTATTCATAAATATTTGGTCAAATGATACATTTTGTGTATGGTTTCAAAGGTGGTTCAATTTACCCCTATGGCTCAATTTACCCAACGGTCCCATATGTATAATCTCCTCCCCAGCCTGTTCTCTTGAGTCTAGGCTGGGGTTAATTGATGTATGGCTCGTTCCAAATGCGCAGTTTGCGCGGATCAGCGGTGGTGGGAGGGAGGGAGTTTCCAATTCTTGTTTAAAAAAAAAAGCTATTAAGTAATCGGATTAAAGGGGTTCTGGTTCAAATAGGAGGCCTGGACAGCAGTCATGCATTCCGTCGCAAGTAAACAGCGATATCGGATCTCCTTTGCCCATTTCACTGGAAGTAAGGAAACTGGAAACACAGCCAATATGCCAGTTGATCTGAATGGGTATTGGAAAATGATCTCAAATAACAACTTCGAGGAGTACTTAAAGGCCCTCGGTGAGTTGTTACAGCATTTTTTGGGGATGATTAGTTTAAGGGGGACTCCAAACTTCAGTCAAATGGATGATGCGCAAGGATACTGCTGGACCACTGCGCCATGGGTCAATATTGAGCTCGCGGCATTAATATACCTAGCTAATGTTACGGAATTTAGTATATTTCAAAAGTGTGTTTATTGGATCACAGGTGTAGATACTGACATATTGCTTGTGTCATTTAAAATAAGGGTTTTGAAAGTGCTGCAAATTTACAAAGTATCCCAAAAAATAGCGATATGCCTGGTATTAGATCCAGTTCTGGCCTATACAGAAACAGAGGTTATGAAAGTGATGTTAGGCTATAGATGACTGTAGCCTTCCTGCTCCTCAGTGTTAATCTCTCTCTCTCTCTCTCTCTCTCTCTCTCTCTCTCTCTCTCTCTCTCTCTCTCTCTCTCTCTCTCTCTCTCTTTCCTTTTTTTGGGGACCCATCACACAGATGTAAATGTTGCCATTAGGAAAATTGCCACCTTGTTGAAGCCTGACAAAGACATCAGTCACGACGGTGACCACATAGTCATCAAGACCCTCAGTACCTTTAAGAACTACAACATGGATTTCCATGTTGGCAAGGAGTTTGAAGAGGATCTGTCAGGGGTGGATGACAGGAAATGCATGGTGAGTTGACAACAACATTTCCATCACACATTCAGTAGTTGTTTTTTAAAAGGCTATCCAAAACGTATTTCTGGAGACTAGAGATACGGAACAAGGATTCATTTTGATGTTTCAGTAGTGGTTTGTCATATTCCCTCTAGTGTGAGATCCCAAATGGCAGGCCTTATGTGTGCTCATCAATATTTGATTGAGGTACCACTGCGAACACAAGGGGCCTTGAGTTGAGACTAATGGAGAAGCAGTAGATTGCTGCATTAGAGAAGACACTGGTGTCCTTGAAAACATATAAGGGCTTTTCACACTAACTGAGGCGAAACCTAGCTGCACTGTGCTTGCCTAGTTGGGCATCCACCGTAGTTGCTGGAACTGCTGAAAAGGACAATGTGAAACTAAATATCCAAGCTATCACAATACAATTTGGCTCTGCCCTGTAGTGGGAATCAGGCAATAGAGGACAAGTTGAGAAGGTTAGGAGATCTGAGAAAAACTTGGATGATACAATTTTAATTCTGCTAAGATTTTTTTCCTGGGACCTGATTAAGATCTGCATATTTTTCTCCCCCCAAAAAAGAACAGCCCTTGTAAGCCTGTAGGCTGATTTCTTTCCAAGCCCATTAACCAATACCTTGTAGGCTGCTGCAAGTACCATCAGGGAATGAAAGTCCGTTATTGGCCACTGGGCCAACTATATTCTGTATTGTTGTAACTTACCATTTGTGAGACTTTGCTATACCTATAACTTTACTATACCTTTATGACTATTTATACAGTTGAATCCTAACTTGTTTATGTCATGAAAGAGCTGGTGTGTATAATATATGGGAATTATTGAATATATACTGTATAGTCCTTATTAAAGGAAAACTGGACCCAAAAACTATCTTTTGGTATTTCTTTCATTAGTCCATTGTTGACATAGTCCCAAAAGGTTTTCAAGATATGTAACTTTCAAAATACAGAAATCCTACACTGATGCATTTTGCATGATGCTAAACGTAGTATCATATGATGCAAAATGCATCATAACGGAGATCATTTCTGTTTTTTGAAAGTTACATATCTTGAAAACTTAATTGCTGACGAGCGAAACATTTTGGGACTATGTCAACAATGGACTAATGAAACAAATACCAAAAGATAGAGTTTTCCTTTAGCACTAGGAGAACACTCCTTTGTTGGTATGAATATGAACTGGCATTAGGTCGTGTGTTGAAGATGCTGATGGGTAGAGTAGTTCATCTCAAAATGGATTACTCTCTGTTGAGTAGCTGGTGACTTCAACACCATGGGAGGAAGATCTCATTGAAGTCCTCTAGCATATTGTTTTCTCCATCATAAACTGAACAAATTAGAACACTATTTTGCTTTGCTGAGAAAAGAAAAGTGTGTGTGTGTGTGTGTTTGCATGTGTCTGTCTGTTAGTCTGTAAGTTGTTATATGTTCCTGTACACTACTGTGTGTGTGTGTGTGTGTGTGTGTGTGTGTGTGTGTGTGTGTGTGTGTGTGTGTGTGTGTGTGTGAGTCATGCTCCTAATTGCTAATTGACAGTAGAATGCATAATCTTGTCTGTCCTCTCTCTCTGTAGACCATTATCTCATGGGAGGGGGACAATCTGGTGTGTGTGTGTGTGTGTGTGTGTAGACCACTATCTCATGGGAGGGAGACAATCTGGTGTGTGTGCAGAAGGGAGAGAAAGAAGGAAGAGGCTGGACCCATTGGGTGGAGGGGGATGAGCTTCATCTGGTAAGAGAACACATTCATTCATGGCATTTGAATGCAAGTCTTCTTCCTCAGTTCCTGATTTCACTTTTTGTCACAACAGATCTCAGATCAGATGAACATGTAAGACAATAAATAGCAGAGATGAAAAACATTTATTCAAAGCTTTTGTGAAAATATAGCTGGTTTCTGGCTTTGGTAACCTCACAAACAAGATTTTAACTAAGTGTGGACCACCAGGGCAAATACTCCATGACAAAATTCCTACACTTTGTGGATAGAATTGGAGTTTAGGGAGCCTCAATAAAATAGTCTCTTTGTAGTGCACCTCTAGTGTACCCATACATAAACATTAGTAAATCTACTGACCTCGACAATGACTACCGTATGACCACCTTCATTACCTTGTCATTACGGATTTTCATTGCTATGATTATTGTCATCAAAGCTGAGTAAAAGGCATCTGACTGCCAAATAATTTAGTCAAAGTGATTCTAACAGATGTTCGCAATTAGTAGCCATGAAATTATTCATTAGCAGAGTGGCTCCCTGGAGTCACTTAGCCCAGGAACACTGAACAGCAGCTGCCTCTGCTGGTTAAAAATATAACTGCAAGTACGTGTGCTTTGCCTTTGGTTTTCTCCATAGAAGAGATTGATTACTGTGAACATTTTTGACATCTTCACAGCTGTTCACCTCAATTAATGATGATAGGGGGGTATACAAAAACAAATAAATAATTAATCAATGGGATTTATTAAAAATCCTGTTTAATCTCTCGATGGAACATCATTTTACCTTCTGTTCACTCTGCAGGAGCTGAGAGCTTGTGGAGCTGTGTGCAAGCAGGTCTTCAAGAAAACCTAAACCAGCACTGGAACCACAGAATGGCTCCCCCTACCTGAGAGTTCAAGAGAGACACAGACACAAACCAACCCTGTGACAAAAAAAACCCTCTAATGCACTCATCCACCCATCCATCCATCCACCCATCCATCCACCCATCCACCCACCCACCCACCCATCCATCCACCCACCCACCCACCCATCCATCCATCCATCCATCCACTCATCCATCCATCCACCCATCCATCCATCCATCCATCCACTCATCCACCCATCCATCCATCCATCCACTCATCCACCCATCCATCCATCCATCCACTCATCCACCCATCCATCCATCCATCCATCCACTCATCCATCCATCCATCTTTCCATCCTTCCTTTCAATCTTTTCACATTTCATTCCATCATTCAAACTATCCACTACAGGGGTGACGTATCTGTCGATCACTTGTACTGTAACTCTGTCTCAGGGTGAAAGCTCCTTTGATTGACATGTTATAGGTGTGTGGATACATTAACACTGTAGTACGTGTAGTAGGCTTTGTGATTAGTGCCTCAATCTCTAATTGTGCCCTGAGTTGACAACTGGGGGTGAACTTGACCAGTAGGAAGGAGGGTTTCAGTAGAGTGAAAAGGAAAATGAGGGTGAGAGAGGTAAAGAATGAAAATGAAATGGAGAGGCAGCAGAAGATGTGACAGATAGCCACCTGCATCTGAGTCATCATCGCAGTCTTAGTAGAAACCTTTACAAGTACTAACGTGTTCAGGAAATGACAGCAACTTTGTCTGTGTTTTTCCTCAATTAATGTGGGAGTGTCCCCTTGATAGGAAAAAATCACTCAATAAATGAATCTCAACAATGTGGTCTGTCTGTGAGAGTTTTTGTCTGTGAGAAAGCAAACAGAAATGCTTGTCTCGCATGTGTTTCTTTCACCAATGTAAAGTCAACTAATATTTGAGCCATGAGAGAAGCAGCAAAATTCATTCAAAAACAATATTTTTATTTTTAAATTGTTACGACCCTGGTTTATAAGCGCGGAAATCGACACTGCTGCTCGATCATGGTTTTGCTGCACAGTCGATAGCGCGCTGGACTTCGGGCAAGAAGGTCGAGGGTTCGAGGCCTGCTCCCTGCTGTTTCATTACAATATAAAACATCTGTAAGTAAAGAATACAAAATAAATGTAAAAAGATGCTGTGATCATGTAACCAGGAAAACAATAAAATATAATAAATAATTGATTTACAATATGTGACGACCCTCCCACTCTGTCTGCCGAATTCTTTCTCTTTGCTCTTGTTTTCCTTAATCGGATGTCAGTGGACGGAGCTGGGAAGGTCATCAGTGAAATGGGACACACAAGGGCTCGTGTGTCCCGGGATAAATACACCTCTTCCCCATTCATTGAGAAGACGCTCTCCATGCAGACACTGATAGATTTTGGTCTGTGGCATTTTTTTGGTGGCCGTTTTGTTTGTTTACTTTGGCACCTTTCAGCACCCCTCATTATCACATTTATGCACGCAAACACTCACTTACATTACTGACTACACACACCATTGTTAACTGTATTTAGTTTACTTCAGTTAATAAATATATTTTGTTATTCCTTATCTCCACGTTTTCTCCCTTTTTGTTACGAACTTTGAGCCGGTTTGTGACACTACATTATTTATCATTTATTTCTACTGGGCACAACATAATTTGAAACACAACCAAATGCATCCAACAAGTTCGGAAAGCCACAAGGTTAATGCATTCATTGCGTACTACAGATTCAGCCCATACCTGGCACGAACTAGGGACCTCTGCCCTACTAGCGCACGTGATCGCCCTCCCTCGAGCGTTTTAGCCGATCGCACCACCTCAAGGAAAATATGCAAGTGGGTCACTTCAGGATTAGGAGTACATTTCACACATCCCCTTGTGCTACATTCCCCCCTCAAATTTACTCAGCCAAGAGCGTGCAAAACTGTCATCAAGGCAAAGGGTGGCTACGTTGAAGAATCTCAAATATAAAATATATTTAGATGTAATACTTTTTTGGTTACATGATTTTATGTGTTATTTCAGTTTTGATGTCTTCACTATTATTCTTTAATGTAGAAAATAGTGAAAATAAAGAAAAACCCTTGAATGAGTAGGTGTGTCCAAACTTTTGACTTAAACGGGCAGATTTTGATGGGGATTTTTTATTTTTTTATGTTATTTAGATTGACACACAGTAACGTTAATATATTCTTAAGTCTATAAAAAACAAAATGCATGAAATGAAATGTATGCATTCACTACTGTAAGTCGCTCTGGATAAGAGCGTCTGCTAAATGGCTAAAATGTAAATGTAAATGTTAAGGATTTGTCCAATAGCAGTCATGTAGGCTATTGTTATCCTCATCACAAACTGCTAAAGTGGTGGACTCGTTATCGATAGTGCTTTTTAACCGTGGTTCCGAGCCCACCTCTTATCGTGCTTCTATGTTGAGGATTCAAAACACATGTTTATTATAACGCATAAACTCTAAAACATTATAGGCCTGCATGTAAGTGTAACCTACATAAGAATATACTAATGACAGCCAAGTGTCTTCCTCATTGTATTTTCAATCTGCAATACTGCCATCTGCAGGATGAAAACGTGAATGCAAACTATTTCCACTGTTCACTTTGGATCATCCTCCTTGAGTGAAATAACACAAAGTGTGTGACGGATGACTATAGAAATCTATATAAAACGTCAGCATACATTTAGATTTTACACATCCATGTAATATAGCCTATGCAATATGATTATTAGGCAATAGAAGTCTGTATGCAAGGCTGAAATTCAATTCCTTTCTCATTTCAAGCTGTTGGCAGTAGACTTCGTCCCTTTTCAACACAATACACTACATGTAAATCAACATTTCAAAGGGCGGGAAAAAGTTGTAACCCTTGCCACAATCTGTGACAATTACATGAACTAGGCACTTTACACAGAGAGAAATTTGACCGGTCAGTCAAATACACGCGATAACCTAGTTCAGGGTTTCCCAACTGGTGGCCCGCTGTCCGAATTTTGCCCGGAGGTGATTTTATTTGTCCCCAAGTTTTCTGAGCACAAACAAAATTATGTTATTTTTTTTAATTTTATGGTTGGACATAAAAAAAGTCTGTAAAAACACCAGCAAATCAGCTCCAAGTGATTTTTTAAATCTGTTCCAAAGTATTCCCATGCATAATAAAGAGATATGTGATCATATATAAATGTAAGCAAGGTTTGAAATTATGTTTTAGTCAAACATATCTGTTTGGGCTTCTTGCTGTTAATTTTCAGTCTACAATTTATTTGTAATTATGTTCTGGCTCCCTTACTATCCACTCAAGAAAAAATCGACCCGTGGCTGAATCTAGTTGATGATCCCTGGCCTAGTTGCTTTGATGATCAGAAAGTGCTGTGTGGCAGGTATGTTAAATTAAGGACTACATCTACAATTTTAATTGGCTGCAAAAACTGTGCCAATATGTAATCACTTCATCTGATGGGACCAGCTACAATATACAGTACGTGCAAGTAAATCGAATATTTTAATTGGCTGATACGCATTTTGTGCGTGAGAACCTGTTTAACTTTAAATGCTTGCTTATGTTCGCAAGTATGGCCCCCTTCTGTTTTCTATTAGCAGATACTGGATTTGCACATTTTGAACTTACTCAACCTGCATGCTCAAAGTTAAATAGTATTTTTTCAGTCGATGAGTCTCATTCTGCCTATCTGTCTGCCGGTCTATCTCGCTCTTTGTGTGTGTGTGAATCGGCACTACTTACTGTATCTCCCGATAGGCCTCTTCTATGACCGCTCTTCCCATCCCATCACCCCTCCTGTTCCCCCAATAGCCATAGCACTCAACTACTTTATCAATAGTACTCTGCCCTCGGCCTTGGCTGTTATATAAAGAGACTGGGACACCGTGTACCTTCCCATTCTGATTCAGCCCAAAGTTCACCAGCCCACAGAACCAACATGCCTGCAGACTTCAATGGCAAATGGGAGTTGGAGAGCAGTGAGAACTTTGAGGATTACATGAAAGCACTGAGTAAGATCTTTCTTCATTATCTCTATGGATTACCACAATGGAATATATCATATTTTTCTATCCATCTGTAGAGAAGGATGACAAGAAAAGGGGATGTACAAGTGCCTGTGCAGTGTGCACTACCACTGCCAATATATTGTGACTGTATAATGTGCCAATATGCAGGTCTATTGTACATTAGATTTAGATAGTACTTTCAGCAGTGTTAACTGAGAGATTCACATAGGGACCACCGTATTCTGAGGTGCAATATGTAACATGTATGTGGTGCAACATTGTATACCGGTATTTTGCTTTGATTATATATTTTACATCGAGCTAAAAGGTTCAACTCAAGTATTGCTAGTGTCCTTTTAGACAGCTTTGATGTTATAAACATGCGTTATTATTTTCAGTTACATCTCTATTACTCAAATGTAGCGTGTGATTTGATCCTTCCGACTTTTTTCATGCTTTTCCATATTTGACATTTTTTTTTACTACAGACATTGACTTTGCCACACGCAAAATCGCAGTGCAGCTGGCCCAGACCAAAGTGATCATCCAGGATGGAGACAAGTTTGAAGCCAAGACGCTGAGCACCTTCAGGAACTATGAGCAGATGTTCACTGTGGGGGTGGAGTATGTGGAGCACACCAAAGGACTGGACAACAGGGTGGTCAAGGTTGGACACGTGGGCTGTGTTCGAATACTTATACAACGCGTCCTTCTTGCTCTCTTTTTGGGATGTACATGTAATCCCTGCTGATCGCACGTGATTAGCTAGGTGTAAGCAATGATTTATTACAATCAAAAGTCCAGTCACACGAACAATTACTTCAAATAAGGAAGAAGGGAAGGATGTAGCTTTAAACTATTTGAACAGATCGGTCCATCTCATCCTCGTCTTCCTCCTCCGTTTGATCTTTTTCTACTTTACCGTTTGCTTCTTTTTTTTCTGTCCTTAGATCTCGGATAATAGCATTTTCACTTTTGTGTCACAAATGTGGTTTCCTTTATTGCCAGACATTGACAATTCATGTACATTTCGACTGTTTCTTAACAGGCTCTTGTGGTGTGGGAGGGGGACAAACTAGTGTGTACCCAGAAGGGGGAAAAGGACAACCGTGGGTGGAAGCACTGGATTGAAGGAGACAAACTGTACCTGGTGGGTTAACATTATTTACTTAATTGATCATGTTGATGATAAGTTATAGTGTAGTAATACAGAAATAGCAGTATAATATCTCCATCCTTAACATTGCAGGTAGAAATATGAATGTGGGCCTGAAATGATTCCTTACTTTGCAAGAGAGAGAACATGTTAGTGCTGTACATCAGGCAGTTCTACACTTCTGCTGTATCTCAATGATCTCTAAACGTTGCACCTTCCTCATGAGCTGATGAACAGCATAGAGATATTGCCACCTGCAGAATATAAATGTGAAACTTATTTTACAGAGAGGAGAATGCCATTCCTAGTTAGCGTCAAAGACGGCGTATTATAAAAATGACCCAAAAAGGCCTTTTAGCAAGAAACTCTTTATTTGTTACTTTTTTTACAGTTCCAGTCAACTTAAGGGGTGGCTCCAATGCACCAATGCGATAGCAGGTCTACTTAGTTCATTCTCCATGCACCAACCAGAAAAAAGGAGCCTATGAAATCTCTCACTTTCTCTATCATCTCTGGTAGCATATCAATGGTCCTTTCCTTAATTTGCACTGATCGACCGGGACTAACCTGTTTCTTCAAATGGAATGAGATAAGGCGAGGAACATGGCACCCCAAGCTCCCAATCCCAAACTTGATATCTGACCTCAGACTGAGATCTGACTTCAGATTTGTTCTCTCTGAATTCACAGGAACTGGCGTGTGAGGACAAAGTCTGCAGGCAGGTGTTTAAGAGAAAAGAATAGAAAGACAATATCTGGATATCAGTTGCTGGATTCCTCCACTTTCTCATACCTTGTGTCAATATAGTAAACTCCTGCTGTTACCATTTAAACTTGTCATACGATTTCAAATTCACAAGCAAATCTGAATAAAGCATTGTATATTGTTCACTCTTCTAAGCCTATTGGTACTATATGTTATTTTTGTTGGGCGAATCATCCATAACTAATACGTTGTTAGTTTTTACATACAAATGAAACAGTCATATGTTAGCCTAAAACTTCTCAACGTTGACCATGGGAACCCACATTATTGCTCAATTTCCCTCCGGCTGATCATTATTTAGACACTCAGTTGTATAGCCCAGTGTTTCTCAACCTCTGGTTCATTGATCGGCGCCAGTCTGTGGGATGTAACTTTCCTGTCGCTGAGATAGTTAAGTTACACTAATTGAGTCAGTTTAGAGTGCTATTTTAATGTGAGTGTCCCCCATAGAGGAAAAGCCATAACTTGCTGGTCCCTGTCACAAGAGGCACCATAGCTTGTTGGTCCCAGCTGGCATAAAATAACTTTGAGAAACGACTACCTCATCAATGACAATCCGCCTATGGCCATTAGGTGATGATACACAGAGACGCCTCCCAAACCATATAGGAACATAAACCGGTAGGTACTAGGCCCTGGACTACACCAGTTTTACAAAGATGAATTAACAATTTGGGCCATCATAGTGATTCATTTTGCCCTGAAAATAACACTGTCTGAACATGTTTGTAAACTGCAGTTCTTAATATGCACAATTTATACAGTATATGCTATGTTTGAAATAATACTTTTAACAAAGTTATAGCTAAACTACAGACAGCAGTGCAGCTCAGGACACCATGGAAAAATGGGAGAAAAGTGCCACGCTCCAAAATGAGCCACGACCCAAATTGAACCTCCAAAATGGCACGTCATCGTTTCCCATCACACACCGTTTCAGGAAGTTCCACGTCACTCGACAGTCCGTCCACAGAAAACGCACCACCGACTGGGACTATTCATAATTAATTCACAAAAAAAGAGACAGCCCACTGATAAAACATGGTGAGACAAGTGTACATTCGTTGTTGAAATATTTGTAGTCTGAATTGCATGTAACCAGTTTATTTCAGTAAAGCCGGTGTCGATTGTGACAGGCCAGCCATGTTAGCTAACTAGAAAACAAGCTAGTCCTCTGTAGCTAGCTAACATTAGGTATCTTACCATTTACCGACCTAGCTAGTCCGATTCATTATTATTTATTGGGATGATAAAAGCTAAGCACTCGTCAGATAGCTAGATCATTTAGCAAGGATAATGCTAACTAGCTAACGTTAGTTGTGCTAGCTACGTCTATTCGTGGCAAGGATGCTCGTCTTTGCTAACTAGCTCAATGTCACATCTTTACTAAGCGTGAGCAGTTAGCTAACTAGTTCTTTCTACGTTGTGCGTGTAAAATCGTTTTATTTAGATGGTACGGTACCTTGATAGATATTGTGCTGCCAGTGTTGACGGTTTTTTGGATGTGATCATGAAGGATTATGAATTGGTCGTGTTTATAAGCAAACGTTATCACTTTTAGCAAACGTTAGCTGGCAAGCTAGCTAGCTCTCTGCAATCAGATGAGTACGTTGTGCACTGCCCTGTCTGTTTATTTGGATTGACTTGACATCTGTCTCAAAGCCTCTCAGGCTGGACATCAAGCGGAAGCTGACAGCCCGGTCAGACCGGGTGAAGAGTGTGGACCTCCACCCGACCGAGCCGTGGATGCTGGCCAGCCTGTACAATGGTAGTGTCTGCGTCTGGAACCATGAAACACAGGTACACACAGTTTGATGTTGAATATTTGCACAATGGCGATTAAACAGCTCTAAGCTAAACTTGTATGCAATGAATGAGAATGTACAATTTGTAAATATATCCTTTCCAGACCTTGGTGAAGACCTTTGAAGTGTGTGACCTTCCAGTGAGAGCATCAAAGTTTGTAGCCAGGAAGAACTGGGTCATAACAGGAGCCGTGAGTGATGCTTTAAATTCAGGACAAGCGTCTAGCTAATGAGAACTTTTGATGGTTTACCTTCCATGGAGACTACACGCTTACTGTATTTGCAGGGGTCATATGTCTTTCCTCCCTTCTCTGTGTAGGATGACATGCAGATCCGTGTGTTCAACTACAACACCCTGGAGAGGGTCCACATGTTTGAGGCCCACTCTGACTACATCCGCTGTATCGCCGTGCATCCCACCCAGCCCTACATCCTCACAAGCAGTGGTACGCAATCAGTAACTTATCTTTTATGACTTGCGTCATTTTATACGTGGGTCAAATACATAAACTGATTATCTATCACACAAGTATTATATTAACTAATTGTTCCATCCTCTGTGTGTGTGTGTGTGTGTGTGTCCAGACGACATGCTGATTAAGCTGTGGGACTGGGAGAAGAAGTGGTCTTGCAGCCAGGTGTTCGAGGGCCACACCCACTACGTCATGCAGATCGTCATCAACCCTAAAGACAACAACCAATTTGCCAGCGCTTCTCTGGACAGAACCATCAAGGTAACACCAGACACTGTGTGTGTGCGCTTACAACAACCTAGTGTAGATGTTTGTGAATAGTGTGAGTGTATGTATTTGACTAACTCATCCTCTGCCCTATCCCAGGTTTGGCAACTAGGCTCCTCTGCTCCTAACTTCACCCTTGAGGGCCATGAGAAAGGTGTCAACTGCATTGACTACTACAGTGGAGGGGACAAGCCCTACCTTATATCAGGAGCTGATGACCGCCTGGTCAAGATCTGGGACTACCAGGTAAGACGGCTGAGGAATGAAACAAACACTTTTAGCCTGAGAAAGCCGGTAACCTGTTCAGCAGATGGGTTTTCTGGTCTTTGATGATACTGTATCGGTCCAGGCAAATGTCTCACACTCCTGTCCTCTGTCTCTTCAGAACAAGACGTGTGTGCAGACCCTGGAGGGACACGCCCAGAATGTGTCGTGTGTCAGCTTTCACCCAGAGCTGCCCATCATCATCACAGGCTCAGAGGATGGTGAGTAAATACCTTATACACTCTTATTAGATTCTGACCCTTTGTAGATACTTGTTCTGTTCGTGGTGAGCAGACAAACGTCTATGTATTAACTCTACTATATACAATGTGCGCATATTTTTACATAAAAAAAAAAAAGTGAGCACACAATCACAGTTCTGAAAGAAACCAATCGTTTCTCTGGTTCTATAGGCACTGTGCGCATCTGGCACTCGAGTACGTACCGTCTGGAGAGCACGCTGAACTACGGCATGGAGCGCGTGTGGTGTGTGTGTGGCCTGCGAGGCTCCAACAATGTGGCCCTGGGTTACGACGAAGGCAGCATCATCATCAAGGTGTGGAATATGGCCATATACACTACATGACCAAAAGTATGTGGACCTGCTAGTCGAACATCTCATTCCAAAATCATGTGCATTAATATGGAATTGGTCCCCCCCCCTTGCTGCTATAACAGCCTCCACTAGCAGTCGGCGTTCCAATTCATCCCAAAGGTGTTCGATGGGGTTGAGATCAGGGCTCTGTGCAGACCAGTCAAGTTCTTCCATACCGATCTCAACAAACCATTTCAGTATGGAACTCGCTTTGTGCATGGTGACATTGTCATGCTGAATCGGGAAAGGGCCTTCCCCAAACTGTTGCCACAAAGTTGGAAGCACAGAATCGTCTAGAATGCCATTGTATGCTGTAGCGTTAAGATTTCCCTTCACTAGAACTAAGGGGCCTAGCTCGAACCATGAAAATCAGGCCCAGACCATTATCCCTCCTCCACCAAACTTTACAGTTTGCACTATGCATTCGGGCATGTAGTGTTCTCTTGGCATCCGTCAAACCCAGCTTCGTCCTTCGGACTGCCAGATGGTGAAGCGTGATTCATCGTTTCCACTGAGTCCAATGGCTGCAAGCATTACACCACTCCAGCCGACGCTTGGCATTCCGCATGGTGGTCTTAGGCTGCTCGACCATGGAAACCCATTTCATGAAGCTCCCGACAAATGGGTCTTTTGCTGACGTTGTTTCCAGAGGCAGTTTGGAAGTAGGTATTGAGTGTTGCAACCAAGGACAGACGATTTGTACGCACTACACGCTTCTGCACTCGGTGGTTCCGTTCTGTGAGCTTGTGTGGCCTACCACTTCGTGGCTGAGTCATTGTTGCTCCTAGACATTTCCAATTCACAATAACAGCACTTCCAGGGGCAGCTCTAGCAGGGCAGAAATGTGAAAAACTGACTTGTTGGCATCCTATGACGGTGCCACATTGAAAGTCACTGAGCTCCTCAGTACGGGCCATTCTACTGTCAATGTTTGTCTATGGAGATTGCATGGTGGTGTACTTGATTTTATACACCTGTCGGCAACGGGTGTGGCTGACGAAGCCGAATCCACTAATTTGAAGGGGCATCCACATACTTTTGTGTATATATAGTGTATTTGTGCATAAGATTCAAAACTGAAGAACCCACAGATATTTCACAATACAGAATTTGATAGAATTTCAGTTTGTACACATTGCGCACATGCTCTTTTTCAAAGTACCCTTCTATGTTGAAACAACTACTTGGTGACATCTCTGAAAGCCACGGTACTTTACTCAGTCCATCCTCTCCTCCACCTCTCCTGCGTGCTGTAGCTGGGGCGTGAGGAGCCAGCCATGTCCATGGACACCAATGGGAAGATCATCTGGGCCAAGCACTCAGAGGTGCAGCAGGCCAACCTGAAGGCCATGGGCGACACCGAGATCAAGGACGGAGAGAGGCTGCCGCTGGCCGTCAAAGACATGGGCAGCTGTGAGATCTACCCCCAGACCATTCAGCACAACCCCAACGGAAGGTCAGTCCGCACTGCATTGGAGTCCGACGTCAACCTTAATAAACGCCTTGCACAACAACTACATGTTAGTGTTTGTGTGCCACACGTTTTAAAGGCAAGTAAGTTGTTTTCAAATGTTTGGGGAAATATGATATTTATCCAAACACTTCATCTGTTGAAAATCTGGATATTTTATGGAGCCTCTCTTTAATCCAAATGTGTTTTTTGTTTGTGTTGTCAGGTTTGTTGTGGTGTGTGGAGACGGAGAGTACATCATCTACACTGCCATGGCACTGCGGAACAAGAGCTTCGGCTCAGCCCAGGAGTTTGTCTGGGCACACGACTCCTCAGAGTGAGTCCAAAACACACACATTCTTTGCTATGGATGGTTACTCTCTGTCAGTGGTTAATGTGCGTGGTTTGCCTTGTCGCAGGTATGCCATCAGAGAAAGCAACAGTGTGGTCAAAATCTTCAAGAACTTCAAAGAGAAGAAGACTTTCAAGCCAGACTTTGGGGCAGAAGGTAAGTGGAATGGATCAGATGCAGGTAGTTTGTAGTGTGAAAAAGTATACTGCATAAAAAAATGATGGCCCTTTTGATGGAACCTGGCAGGCAACAGAAAATGTTTTAAAATGTTTTGCAACAGAAAACAAAAATGTTATTGGACATGTCCCGATAGCTTAACTGAGGGACTAACTGTGTGTGCAGGTATCTATGGAGGCTTCTTGCTGGGCGTCAGGTCAGTGAACGGTCTGGCCTTCTATGACTGGGAGAACACAGAGCTGATCCGCCGCATTGAGATCCAGCCCAAACATGTAAGTACTGCTATAGCGAGAGCGGCATCTTTATCAGAATATAGATGGGTGCAAGAGTGTCCTAGCATGTACAAATGTTTGTCTTGGTCAATGTTTGTTTTTCCACCCAGTAGCGTATTGGTAGAAATGGTCATATGACACAATTGCATTATCGTCATGAAATCAGGACTGTAAGCGAAGCATGAGAACACTTCATCTCCCTCTCTCTTTCCCTCTCTCTCGGGTTTGTAGATCTTCTGGTCAGACTCAGGGGAGTTGGTGTGTATAGCCACAGAGGAGTCCTTCTTCATCCTGCGCTACCTGTCCGAGAAAGTAGCCGCCTCCCAAGAGAACAACGAGGGAGTGACGGAGGACGGAATCGAAGACGCCTTTGAGGTGTGTGTGTGACAGGGTAATACTCGATATTACCTTGTACCTGTACTGACCTAGCAGATAGTCTGCAACTCTACATGCGAGGCTTATGGTTTCTACTGAAGACAAAGCACAATGCCTATAGCCATCCAGTAGAGGGCCCTAGACAACAGGGCACCAGTGAACACTCACCATCTGCCCTCCCTCCCTCCTCAATCTGTCTGCCATTTTGTGTCTTGATCCTCCAGGTCCAGGGGGAGATCCAGGAAGTGGTGAAGACAGGTCTGTGGGTGGGAGACTGCTTCATCTACACCAGCTCTGTCAACAGACTCAACTACTTTGTGGGGGGAGAGATTGTCACCATCGCTCACCTGGACAGGTACTGCGTACCAGGGTTGTATATTTATTAGTGCACAGCGTAGCAATATATTTTGCAACGGAAAGCGAAAACAAGTGTTTATTGGCCAAATTCGGGTAGGTCCTACCCATTTTGGCCCATTTGCTTTCTAGTGAATGCTACCCAGAATTAAGAGACTGGAATAAGTGAAGCTCAATACTACTGTTGCTTTGGGTCCGACCCTGTTTTTTTTGGGTTGTAAGCACCAATGTTGACCAGAAACAATCTCTGAATATTCAAACGTTGCTTTTTGGAGAAGGATTAGACTAACTGTTAAGTCAGCCAATATTATCTTAATGTTAAGCCGAAAAATCCCCACTAGAGTTTCCTCTATAGGACAACATTTGAGTCCGACAAGTCATTTTGTGTTATGAAAGCAGCCGATGTGCTTAGGCTTCATTGACATCACATTCATCCTACAACAAGACTATTCAACAAATTTAAATGGGGGAGAGGATGGGGGGGTAACCCCCCCCTACATACAGCCTAACTTACTTCAAAAAATACATTGAGGTAGTTTTCCGGACAAAGATTAAGCCTAGTACTAAACTAGAAAGATCTTCCTATGAAAATATCTTCCTACTAAAAAGATCTTCATCCATTGAGCATTCTTTTTAGTTTAGAACTAGGCTTCATCTGTGTCTGGGAAACCATCCCTAAAACTCCTTCTCAAAGTGTGTTTCCTTTTTAATTCCTATAACACATTATCGATCTACTCCATCCGTAGGACCATGTACCTGCTGGGCTACATCCCCAAGGACGACCGCCTGTACCTGGGCGACAAAGAGCTGAACATCGTCAGCTACTCCCTGCTGGTGTCTGTGCTGGAGTACCAGACAGCTGTGATGCGCAGGGACTTTGGCATGGCTGACAAAGTGTTGCCCACCATCCCCAAGGAACAGAGGACCCGTGTGGCCCACTTCCTGGAGAAACAGGTCAGAATCAGGAACTTCCTGTTAATGAAGGAACTGAGGCGTGTAGAATGGGGTACTTTAACTCTATGGTGGAGCTGGGGGGGTGAGTAGATTCTACCTAGACTATGGAATGTTATAGGGTGTCCAATTCAAAATGCATCTTTTGACCAAAGGGTAAAATAATTTTGTGTATATAACCCTTGGTCCAAACCTCATGTCTCAAAAGTAGAGTTTTTATCCTTGTAGGATGGCCAGAATTAGGGTGACTAAATTGATGGAGGCCAGAGGGAAAAAATTAATGAAATCAGGAAAATTACATTGCATCAGCTAGATGGATTCTGTGCAAGTTTTAATTTCCCATTGAACTTGTCATCTTTCTTCTCAAGTCTGCAGGACATAAAACAATATGGAGTTAAGATGGATATCAATTTTGAGACATGATATGTAGTGTTTAAAAATAATATTTTAGTATAAGCTTCTCATATTAATCTTAAATTCCTGGTCTTTATAGGTTTCTTACATAAACAAGCGTATCTCTGAAGCACTGACTGTATACCTGGCTTTTTATTTTCAAAGCCTTTTACATTAGGTTCAGCTTGACATGCTAATTTTTAGCTTTTTTGCGATCCACTGAAACAACTTTAAAGACGACTACCACAAAATGTGAAATCCTCACAAGTTGTTACGATAAACCAGTACTGCTAAGTCAAGAGCTCGGTGCTTATTATGGGATGTATTGGGTTACGAAATCAGACTTTTTGGATATAATGTCAATGATCAGTAATGGGGAGAAACATTTATACAGTTACATATCGGGATATTATTTTTGACGATAGATAATTCTGAGCTCTTCATCTTCAACACGAGTCAAGCTGAGTTTTGTGTGGCTGCTGTTGTAATGTTGTGAGAACTGACTGTTAGTGTGAAATGTTATGTTGACTGATATGTTCTTTTTGGTCGTCCAGGGCTTCAAGCAGCAGGCTCTGGCCGTGTCGTCAGACTCGGAGCACAGGTTTGAGCTGGCCCTGCAGCTTGGGGAGTTGAAGATCGCCTATCAGCTGGCTGTGGAGGCAGAGGTGAGATCTACAGTACACTAGGCTATGGAGAGACCACTTCACACACACTACAAGAGAGTTCGAAGACTAAATCAAATCCAATGTAATTTGTCACATGCAACGAATACAACTGGTGTAGACTTTACCTTGAAATGCTTCCCGATGATGCAGAGTAAAAAAATACAAATAAAATAGTAACACGAGGAATAAAATACCCAAGAATGGAGCTATATACAGGGAGCACCAGGTCAATGTGGAGCTATATACAGGGAGCACCAGGTCAATGTGGAGCTATATACAGGGAGCACCAGGTCAATGTGGAGCTATATACAGGGAGCACCAGGTCAATGTGGAGCTATATACAGGGAGCACCAGGTCAATGTGGAGCTATATACAGGGAGCACCAGGTCAATGTGGAGCTATATACAGGGAGCACCAGGTCAATGTGGAGCTATACAAGGTATGAGATAGATATGTACATGAACGCAGGGCAAAGTGACTAGTCATCAGGATAGATAATAATAAGAGTAAAATAAAGAACATTGTAGCAGCAGCAAATGAGTGGTTGTGTATGTGGTTTGTATACACTTAGTGTACAAAACCTTAAGAACACCTTAATATTGAGTTGCACCCCTCCTTTTGCCCTCAGAAAAGCCTCCATTCGTCAGGGCATGGACTCTACAAGGTGTCAAAAGCGTTCCACAGGGGTGCTGGCCCATGTTGATTCCAATGCTTCAGTTGTGTCAACTTGGCTGGATGTCATTTGGGTGGTGGAACATGCTTGATACACACGGGAAGCTGTTAAGCGTGAAACCCAGCAGCGTTGCAGTTCTTGACACAAACTGGTGTGCCTGGCACCTACTACCATACCCCGTTCAAAGGCACTTAAATCTTTTGTCTTGCCCCATTCACCCTCTGAATGGCACACACTCAATAACCTGTCTCCTTCATCTACATTAGTAGAGGGATGTACAGTCGTGGCCAAAAATTGAGAATGACACAAATATTAATTTTCACAAAGACTGCTGCCTCAGTTTGTATGATGACAATTTGCATATACTCCAGAATGTTATGAAGAGTGATCAGATGAATTGCAATTCATTGCAAAGTCCTTCTTTGCCATGCAAATGAACTGACTCCCCAAAAAACATTTCCACTGCATTTCAGCCCTGCCACAAAAGGACCAGCTAACATCTTGTCAGTGATTCTCTCGTTAACACAGGTGTGAGTGTTGATGAGGACAAGGCTGGAGATCACTCTGTCATGCTGATTGACTTCGAATAACAGACTGGAAGCTTCAAAAGGAGGGTGGTGCTTGGAATCATTGTTCTTCCTCTGTCAACCATGGTTACAGGCAAGGAAACACGTGCTGTCATTGCTTTGCACAAAAAGGGCTTCACAGGCAAGGATATTGCTGCCGGTAAGATTGCACCTAAATCAACCATTTATCGGATCATCAAGAACTTCAAGGAGAGCGGTTCAATTGTTGTGAAGAAGGCTTCAGGGCGCCCAAGAAAGTCCAGCAAGTGCCAGGACCGTTTCCTAAAGTTGATTCAGCTGCGAGATCGGGTCACCACCAGTACAGAGCTTGCTCAGGAATGGTAGCAGGCAGGTGTGAGTGCATCTGCACGCACAGTGAGGCGAAGACTTTGAGGATGGCCTGGTGTCAAGAAGTGCAGCAAAGAGGCCACTTCTCTCCAGGAAAAACATCAGGGGCAGACTGATATTCTGCAAAAGGTACAGGGATTGGACTGCTGAGGACTGGGGTAAAGTCATTTTCTCTGATGAATCCCCTTTCTGATTGTTTGGGGCATCTGGAAAAAAGCTTGTCCGGAGAAGACAAGGTGAGCGCTACCATCAGTCCTGTGCCATGCCAACAGTAAAGCATCCTGAGACCATTTTTGTGTGGGGTTGCTTCTCAGTGAAGGGAGTGGGCTCACTCAAAATTTTGCCTAAGAACACAGCCATGAGTAAAGAATGGTACCAAAACATCCTCCGAGAGCAATTTCTCCCAACCATTCAGGAACAGTTTGGTGACGAACAATGCCTTTTCCAGCATGATGGAGCACCTTACCATAAGGCAAAAGTGATAACTAAGTGGCTCGGGGAACAAAACATCGATATTTTGGGTCCATGGCCAGGAAACTCCCAAGACCTTAATTCCATTGAGAACTTGTGGTCAACCCTCAAGAGGCGGGTGGACAAACACAAACCCACAAATTCTGACAAACTCCAAGCATTGATTATGCAAGAATGGGCTGCCATCAGTCAGGATGTGGCCCAGAAGTTAATTGACAGCATGCTAGGGTGGATTGCAGAGGTCTTGAAAAATAAGGGTCAACACTGCAAATATTGACTCTTTGCATCAACTTCATGTAATTGTCAATAAAAGCCTTTGACACTTATGAAATGCTTGTAATTATACTTCAGTATTCCATAGTAACATCTGACAAAAGTATCTAAAGACACTGAAGCAGCAAACTTTGTGAAAATTAATATTTTTGTCATTCTCAAAACTTTTGGCCACAACTGTAGACAGCCATGATGATTAAGGATGAGAACTCTCTTGGTAGATAAAGGTCTGCAGCTTACCATGAGGTAATCTATATAGGGCTGTTGAGGAGACTGTATTACCGGCGGTCACGATTCACGAAGGCAGTCAAATTCCATGTGACGTTTAGTCATGGTAATTAAGGCTACTCTGATGCTGGTCATTAGTAGCCTACCAAACTTGCAAACTGCCTGGTACTCAGCACTCTATTGTCCCTCTAATCACTCTGACATCAATTCAAATGTAATCGAAAGTCTAATCAAACACTTAATGAAAGCTCATGTTGCGCATCATTTCTATAGGCTATGTAATTGTGAGAAAACGGAATGATGGCCTTTAATAAAGGTCAGCTTTCTATAGGCTAGGCCTACTATATTTATTTCTCAACATTCCTAATATTAAGCACATTGCTTCTCTTTACAACAGGAGTAATAGCCTAGCTGGCTGGCATGAAAATGAACCACGGGAAAAGCGTCCTCCATTCGTTTTAAATGCATAGATGCCATGTATTTTTTCCCCCTGCCCGTTTTGAGACGGGTGCATGATAATCGTCCATTCTAAATCCAAACAAATTTCACACATATATGATTTAGTATATGTAAAGACAAGATTAAATCAAGAATAGTGTGATGGGTGACAATATTATCCTACCACACAGCATAACAAACAATGCCTTTTCTTGTTGTTGACTTATTTTCATCATAGTCGCACCCCTCATGTAGCCTAGCCCATTGTCCTATATGTTTTGTATCACAACTAAAGTGGCCAAATAACTTCTTAAAATGAAGCACATTAATCCGCTTTACAAGGGGGTGCAGAGCCTAACTGGCATACATAAGCTGGGTGTGAGTTTCAAGTTTTGGGGAAGATAATTTTCACCATAAAAATGTACCTTTTTATAATAAAAGCATTACATGCATAATCACATTTGCGGTCACTTTTAATAATGGTGTTTTCCCACTAATGGGGGGGCGTTATAATTATTATATTTAGGGCATATTATATTTAGGGCATATATTTAGGGCACAACAGCCACTGGCTGCAGAAGACGTGGATTACGGCCACACAAAAAGGGATGCCCGGGAAAGTTGAGGCATTGTGCCTTTTCAAGTGACTTTTTTTCCCCTAATCATTATTAGAGTTGCATCATGCAACCTTACAATGTATTAAAAATCAGAACATAGAACAACTAAAGTTACATTAATAACTCTAAATTTAAGCATATATGAGGAGTTATTTAACCGCTCAACACAGAATAGCTGCATGTGCGCGCTCCATTTTTTTGGAGAGAATATCCTTTTCTATTTTATTCAGCTTTGTTCAATTGTATTCATACTATAAAATAATGCCACGGAATTCTAAGAAAATTGTGTCTAAGTGAACTAGTGTCGCCCACAGCCATATGGCATAACCAGATCAGGACATCTGAGTATGCGATTCTGTTCTTCTGAAATATACTACATTTTTTTTCATATCATGTTTCTTTAGACCTGTCTAAAATAAGATTTATTGTGAAGGTGTAGGCTATATTACATGGATTTATTGTGAAGGTGTAGGCTATATTACATGGATTTATTGTGAAGGTGTAGGCTATATTACATGGATTTATTGTGAAGGTGTAGGCTATATTACATGGATTTATTGTGAAGGAGTAGGCTATATTACATGGATTTATTGTGAAGGTGTAGGCTATATTACATGGATTTATTAGACTTTTAAAAATGTAGATGTTCCAAAGGTCTGCATCAGTGGCTTGTAGGAAGCCAGGAGATGCTAAATGTGTTAAATAACGGTCAATTATCCGGCAGTTATTTGCTTGACAATCACCAGCGGACAACATTTTCTGATCGCCACAGCCCTAGTTCTATATCAGGAGAGCAAAATCTTGAGGTTTCCTTCACACTGGAAGCAGCACACCAGTTGTTATTTATGAAAAAAACACACCCCTCCTCCTTTAGACTTGCCTGAAGTTGCCAACCGATCATGTACTACGTGTATAGCGCCATCATACATGTCAGTCGTTCACCAATGAGTTATTCAATACTGAAGACTAGTATCTGCTCGGTTTAAGCCTATTCAGTCAACATCTGATTTAGATCTGAATGGATTGTGTACTCAATCATATCGTTAAATGTATTAACCGTCCTTCAGCTAGGCAGCCCTGCACTGCACTAAACAGTGCTGAACTATGATTGTTTTAGCGTTGGTCCAACTCCATACAATATTAGTCTAACTGACAGTACTGTATAACATGTATATAACATTAGAACCGTTTCCTTTTTCTCTGGTGGCAGTCGGAGCAGAAGTGGAAGCAGCTGGCAGAGCTGGCCATCAGTAAGTGCCAGTTTAGCCTGGCCCAGGAGTGCCTCCACCACGCCCAGGACTACGGCGGCCTGCTGCTGCTCGCCACGGCCTCGGGCAACGCCGCCATGGTGGGCAAGCTGGCCGAGGGCGCTGAGCGGGACGGCAAGAACAACGTGGCCTTCATGACTTATTTCCTGCAGGGAAAGTGAGTACAAGGGAGGGTAGAGGGGGTCTACGACGATGTCATATCCAGCTCAGTTACAAATCCAGCTTTCTTAAATAGAGTAGTATTTTAATAAGTTACAATAAGGTGTAGGGAATCCTACATGACACTACTCCTGTATGTTTGATCTTTGGTGGGAGCATGTGATCAGTAGCAGTGATTTGGACCTCTCTCTGGTACTGGTCTCAGTCTCCTGTCTGTTTTCCCCCAGACTGGACCACTGTCTGGAGCTGTTGATCCGGACCAACCGGCTGCCCGAGGCGGCCTTCCTGGCCCGCACCTACCTGCCCAGCCAGGTGTCCAGGGTGGTCAAGCTGTGGAGGGAGAGCCTGGCCAAGGTCAACCAGAAGGCGGCCGAGTCGCTGGCCGACCCCACCGAGTATGAGAACCTGTTCCCCGGTCTGAAGGAGTCGTTTGTGGCCGAGCAGTTCCTCCGGGAGACCTGCCTGGGCAACTCCCGGCCAGCCACCGACTACCCTCTGGTCACAGTGAGTGGTGGGGGTTCGATGTGGGACTGTAGAAATTAAATGGAAATATCTGGCTTGCAAATCTCTAAACTCAACGCAAACTATGGATGTGTATTTGCTGCACAGGAGGAGTCCAACTTGAATACGTAGTAATCCCTATTGCTCCCATTGCAGTCTTTCTACTTATTTACTCACATTATCCATATCTTGCCCTCTTTTCTCCAGCCCAATGAAGATCGTAATATACTAGAGGATGCCACGGGCTACGAGCCCAAAGGAGTTCCTCTCTCACTTGCCACACTGGTACCGGTAAGTCTGCTTCTGAGACCTTTACTATACAGTTAAAGTAATAGCCGACTTGATCAAAGGCCTTTTATTTAGATCCACACAGACTAGGTGTTTTTTTTCCATCATAGGCCTGGAAGTTAGAGTAGAGTTTCACATCTAGAAATGGCCTCATGTGTTGGCTGGATCGATGGGCAAGCCCGAAGACAGCTGAGACACTGGAAACAGAGTCCTGCTCATGCCTGTGTGTCTGTCAACAGGGTGAAGATGGCAGGGAGGAGGAGACCACGTTGGCTGCTGGAGTGCTGGCGTCCGTGTTGACGGCCCCCGTGATCCCCTCGGAGCCAGAGCCTGAGGCTGCACCTGAAGAGGAGGAGGAGGAGGCGAGCCCCGGTTCATCTGAGGCACTGAAGAACAAGGTAGGCAACGGTCTCCCTAGAAAGACAGTACGGCAGGCTCTGGACAAGTAATGCACTGTACCCGGCGAGAAGAACGGGAGATGTATAAATGTAACCCGTTGCAATATTCAGTACCGTTAGCTGTGTTATGGGCCAGATGTGTTATTTCACACTGTGTTATTTCCCCCAGGCCCTGGACGAACTTGAAGATGACCTGGACAACATGGAGCTGGACGACATCGATACCACAGACGTTAACCTGGATGCCACAGACATTAACCTGGATGACGACTTCTTAGACGACTGAGAACCCCCCCCCACTATGAATTTATTTAAGAGACCAACCCCCCTTTTGTATTTGTACTTAACATGTTTTGTTAGTCCTACAGTGTTTGGAAGACTGAGTAGATGATGAATCCATGCGAGGGGAAAGAGGCAAATTATACGTCTTGATTCTTAAGCAGATTTTATACTTCATCCAGGGCCTTACCTTCACTAACTATCCGTGCATTGAGCTATATATTTACTCTCTGTATGTGTACAATGATAAATCACTGTTCATTTACGCCTAATAAATTGCTATTGCTGTACATTTGAACACTGGTGTTGTCGGGTTTGACATTTTTGGACCCATACGGGATTTCATCATTAGATGCTGGCTTTTAAACTGAAAACCTAAAGTTAAATATTCCATGATTATTTATATTTGGTGTCAGTGCTTTATCAGCAAACATTCTTGCCTTCACAGTTGACTTATGTTATGGTTAACTGTTTTTAGCTTCAGCGGATGTATTCATTTTTCCGTTCCTTATGTATAAAATTTGCTGGTTTTAAATGTTATGTCAATCAAATTACTCTAAAGCAACTATTGACATACCAGTAAGCCATCTTAAAGGGATCGTTCACCCAAATTATAAAATGACTGATTTCCTTACCCTGTAAGCAGTCTATGGGCAAGGAATGACATCAATCCATGCTTTGGTTTTGTTTACCTGACCATTGTTTTTTTTTGAGCATTTGTCGCACAAATGCTAGTCAATGGTACCTATATTAGCATTTTTGCAGTTCATTTTCAAATCATCCTAAAGTATGAACTCGATTGTGTAACTCGATGAAGTTACTTCAAATTGCTTTTGTTTACCTGGCCACCATTTCAAATGCTAAGCATGTATTGCTGTCATACCTTATAGAGTAGACCGCTTACAGCAGGGGTGTCAAACTCAATCCATGGAGGGCCTAGTGTCTGCTGGTGTTCATTGTTCCTTTCAATTAAGACCTAGACAACCAGGTGAGGGGAGTTCCTTACTAATCAGTGACCTTAATTCATCAATCAGGTCCAAGGGAGGAGGGAAAACCCACAGACACTCTGTGGAATGAGTTTGACACGTGGTTTACAGGGTTAGGACATTTTGTAGTTTTGGTGCACTATCCCTTTAAAGGTTTCCGTATTTACCAGTAGCTACATAACTAAATGCTGCAATCATAACCAAGTGGGGAAGTGGTAATTACCAGTTGTGAATTCGTAAATACCAGTTGGATGCATTCATGTGCTTTGAGCTTGTTGAGAAATGCCGATTGGTTAATGGCCAACAAGCTGCGTCAAACACAAACTAAAAGTACCGCTATCATGCTTGTAAAGGAAAACAAAATTAATATTGCTTTTTATAAATCATGTTTTAATATATTTAAACTGATCAATTCTGTTATCTGACGTCAGAGGTCAGCATTTGGGAGAAGTCGGAGCTCAGAGATGATAGTTTCCAACTGGTAATTACTAGTTGGAGGGGCATTCAAGTGGATTTTTCCCAGTCGTATGTGGTAAATACCACTTTCAACTTGTTTATGAATGCAGCACAATAAAGGGAAAACTAATCTTGTCATGTTCAGCAGGCCAAACCATTGCGGAACATTCAGAAAATGTTTATGTAGAACGCCCACTCTATTGTATGTTATTTGAATCCTGCACAGATTCAACCACAAAGTTTGATTCAACAATCCACCATGTCAAACAGAATTACTACACTCCCCAAAGTCAAAAAGACTATTAGTACTAGCTATGAGTGTGGGTGTCTGCGCAGCCTAACTGCAATGTAGTCGATCTTTAAAGTTCACCCCCCTCAAGGGTTTTGTCTAGATATAGTATATGTGACAGGTTAAAGGAAATACTCATAGCCTGTTATACATTAAAAAGTATTAGTAAGTTCATAGTATGTGAGCATCTTAAAACATCTAAGGTTAAAAAGATCATGCATTCAGTACTAGTTGATAGAGAATCAGATATTTTGCAGTGTTATTTGTATAATGGGTTTTCAAACACTTTATTGACTGTTGAATAATTGAGTTATGGTTTACTGAGTTAAAGCTTTGTGCTTGACAGTTATATTGAAATTAGTATATGTTTCAGTGAATTACAGTGTATACTGTTGTGACTTGAATAAGCCTTGTACCCTACAAAACTATCTATTTCCTGTAGATCTGTTGTTATGTAAAATGTGTTACTTTTGTAAAATGATTGCACTAAAAGTTCTCATTGAGGAAACAATACAATATCACTCTCGTGATTATTTCTCCCCTTTTTCAGGGGCGTAACATTTTTGGAGGCTCCGCTGAGATTGCTGCTCAGATGTCCAGTTTCCACACCCTGGTCGCTGAATTCCGAGCCAGCTAAATCCCCACATAACAACTCAGGCAGGCTGCAGTGAGGAAAGTGTTGCTGTTCGAGGGGAGCTGGAAGTTGGGGGTTAAGTACGTGTCAACTGAGGCCATTGATCGACCATCAGAGACAGTAAGGACCATCTAATTCAGAGTCAACTCCTGCACAGTAAAAGTCCCTCCTGTTCTGTCAACATGACGACCGCCTTGGAAGAACTACAGGAAGAGGTAGTAGGAGAATTGCACACCCTGACTAAAGACAAGTTACTAGAGATATGTGATTTCCTTGACATATCAGGCGAACAGAGAAGAGATGTTCAAGACAAATCCCGCATATCATTGATGACTCACATTATGATGTTTCTTGAAAGAGAGGAAGTTGCAGAGTTAGAAGATGGCGGCATGTCGGAATTGTTGCTACTTAAAGACAAAATGACAGAGATGATCAGTGGCATAGATCAGCCCCAACCCCATGCCAATCTTCAGGGGAGCGTGCCGCTCTCACCCAGTGCACAGCCCAGCTCATACTGGCGCAAAGAGTTTAAAATCTCTGGTCAGATAGGTGAACCGGGCCAGAAAGATAAACTGATTTTTTCCAGCCTTGCCCATCAGATCGAGAATGGACTTAACAGAGGCTACCCTGAGGTAGAAATAGTAGACGCAGTAGTCAGGGCTATTTCTCCAGGCTCACAGCTACACAGCTACTTGGAAGGTAAACCCCAGCTAACTCTTCCCACACTTAGATGTATCCTGCGTTCCCACTTCCAAGAGAAGAGTGCAACAGAGCTTTACAAACAGCTAGCTTCAGAAGCACAGCATAGCAAGGAGACCCCTCAAAGCTTCCTGATACGCGTCTTAGATTTGAGGCAGAAAGTACTGTTTGCATTCCAGGAGTCAGAATCAGGGCTTAAGTATGACCCTGCTCTAGTCCAGCGCATGTGTTTACACACAGTCCTTACAGGTCTCCAGAGTGACAGTATCAGGATAGACATGCAGCCTCTCCTGCTAGATAGCGAAACATCAGATGAGGTTTTGCTAGAGAAGCTTAACATTGCTTGTGCTAATGAGATAGAAAGACGAAACAAAAAGCAGTTTAATGCCTCACAGCCTGCTACAACTGTAAGTGTAGTCCAGTTAGAAGATACGCCATCTGCAAAGTGTCCTGTGAAGGAAGCCAAAGCTAAGATACCCGCAGAACTGTTAACAGAGTTAGCTGAACTTAAGACAGGTGTAGCTTCTCTAAAAGGTCTCAGTGCAGAGATTGCTCAGATTAAGGAGACATTACAGCAGCCTATGTTTCAGTCACTGCCTTGTGCCTATGCCCCACCTCCAGTTAGGAGGCCAGATAGGGACCCCCAGCCACCTGTTTCCCAGCAGCAGTATTACAGCAACTACAGTCAGCCCCAAGCACCTGACACTGCGCAGCATCAATATGCACCTAACCTGTATACCAACCGCTCTGCTCAAGCTCCAAGGAGGTGTTTTGTCTGCCAGCAGGCCAGAACAGATGCACGCTGCACACACTGCTTCCGATGTGGGAGTGGAGAACATTTTCAAGCTGGATGTAAAATCCGGGGAGTCAGACCATCAAGAGAGGCCCCTTTAAACGGGAAAGGGTTACCGCTGAGGGACGAGTGTTAACCGTAGCTACCAAAAAGTCCCAGAAATGTGCAAATTGTGCCAGAGAAGATTCATTTGAGAACCTGAAACAATGTTCATCATGTAAAAAGACACTGTACTGTTCCAAAGTATGTCAAAACCAACATTGGACTAAACATAAGGAAAAATGCACTCACCTGAAAATTGACTCTACCAGCGAAAGGTTTTCCTGCACAGAGGAAAATGCCCACTCTTTACCATCCCTAGCTCAAGGTTGCCACCCCCATAAGGTCACCTCGCTAGTCGGCCTTATTGAGTGTCACCTGAATCGCCACCACCTCCAAGTTCTATGGGACACAGGCTCTCAGGTATCGGTCATTGATGAATGATGGAAAGAGAAATCTCTCCCAAACGCAAGGCTGAGAGATGTTTCAGAAATCCTGGACTAACCTGATGATCTAAGGTTGACTGCAGCAAATGGGACTGAAATGCCGTACCTGCCGTACCTGGGATGGATTGAAACAACTTTTCGGCTAGCCTCTGAAACTGACCAAACAAAGGAACTGATCATCCCAGTGCTGGTAATGAAAGGCTGTCACCTATCTCATCCCATCATAGGTTTCAATGTTATCAAGCACATCATGACAATGACCGAAAAGACTAAACGATACAGTACAGTATAAAAAGCTTTCCCAAGCCTCAAAAGAAACAAGGTGAGAGCTTTTATACGGGCTGTTAGCGCAGAACAGACAGATGAATACGCAGTGAAAATCAAGAAAGAGAAGGTTGCTGTACCAAAACACAGTAGCATTCAGATTGAGTGCCGTGTAGCTTCCCAGCCTTTCAAAGAGGACATGACAATGCTTTTCCAGCCAGACCTGAACCCGCAGTGGCCAGACGACCTTGAGTTCTTTGACACACTAGTCAGAGTCAGGAAAGGTGTTTTTCCAGTTATCATGCTTGATGTCTCTAACCCCACAGACCACGACATTGCCCTGCTAGGACGCACAATAATCGGTACATTACAAACCATTATGACTGTGTTACCTGCCCAAGTCTTTGAAAAAACTGTCACCCCAGCCACAGTGAATCACACCAGCGTTCGAACCCCATGTACTGCTACTGAACAGTGGGATCCACCAGTAGGTTTAAATCACCTAACCGAAGAGCAGAGAGAGGTTGTTAGGCAAATGCTTAGAGAAGAGTGTCACTCCTTCTCCAGATCAGACAATGACATTGGCTGCATTGAACGATTGAAAATGACTATTTCTCTAAAGGACTCTGAACCAGTCAAGCGCACATACATGTCAGTGCCCAGGCCACTGTATCAGGAGATGAAGGGTTACCTTTATGACCTCATAGCCCAGGGCTGGGTTAGGAAGTCAAACTCTTCATATTCTTCACCTGTCGTGTGCGTTCGGAAGAAGGACGGGACCCTCCAGTTGTGTATAGATTACAGAGACCTGAACAGAAAGACACATCCCGACCGCCAGCCCATCCCTCGGGTCCAAGACATCATGGACAGTTTAGGTGGTAATTCCTGGTTCTCCCTCTTAGATCAGGGAAAAGCATATCACCAGGGGTTCATCTCTGAAGAAAGCAGACCACTGACAGCATTTGTGACCCCGTGGGGACTCTGAGTGGATACGTATGCCATTCGGCCTCATGAACGCTCCTGCAGCTTTTCAGCGGTGTTTTCAGTAAAACTTTCGACAGCCATGTGAATGATGTGCGAAAAGTTTTGCAGCGTCTCAGAGAGTATGGCATTAAACTCAAACCAAGTAAGTGTGATCTTTTTAAACCCCAGGTCCGTTATTTGGGCAGAATAGTGTCTGCAGAGGGCAGCCGAGTTGACCCAGCCGATTTTGAAGCAGTAAGAGCATTGAAAGAAATCAGACCAGAGACTGTGGGCCAGCTCAAAAAAATGCTTGGTTTACTCACTTACTACAGGCAGTACATCAAAGACTTTTCTAGGAGGGCCACCTGTCTGTATGACCTCCTGAAAGCAGATTCAGAGAAATTACCTGACCACCCACGGAAAACAAAAACAAAGAAAGTAAGTCATGTGGTGCCCTCGAACAAGCCAATCCTGTGGACTGACCAGCATCAACAGGCACTTGAACAGCTGATTGAGTGTTTGCTTCACCCACCAGTCTTAGGTTTCCCTGATTTCACTCAGCCATTTGTTGTACACACTGATGCGTCCCACCAAGGCTTGGGAGCAGTTCTTTATCAAAAGCAAGATGAGAAGCTTAGGGTCATTGCTTATGGCTCTCGAACCTTAACAGCAGCTGAGAAGAACTATCACTACCACTCGGGCAAGCTAGAATTTCTAGCTCTAAAATGGGCAATCACTGATAAGTTCCATGATTATTTGTACTATGCTCCGACCTTCACTGTATACAGCGATAACAACCCGCTCAGCTACATTCTGTCTACTGCAAAACTGAACGCAACCACTTCCAGGTGGGTTGCAGAATTGGCTGATTTCCACTTTACAATAAAGTACAGGCCAGGCAGAGAGAATGGTGATGCAGATGCTTTGTCAAGGATGCCACTGGATGTAGAGTCACTGATGGAAGAATGTTCTGAGGAGCTTCCACCAGACACCATTGCCGCCACGATACAAGCAGTTGAGGTACAGAAAGAGGCTGTTGTACCTTGGTTACTTTCAGCTGCATCTATGTCAGTATCAGCTGAAGGTGAGACAACCACTGCAACAATCAGCTCGATCCCAAAAGATGGGATAAGAGAAGCACAAGAATCTGATCCGGTCATCCGTCCTGTGCTCAATTTCAAACTGTCTGGTTCCAAACCGCCAGTTAAAGAGCAAAAGGAATCCAGTCCAAAGACAAAATGCCTATTCAGAGAATGGGACAAATTGACAATAGACAGTGATGGCATTCTGTACAGAATTACTTGTCATGATTCTCTAAGACAGAACCCAGAAGCAGACCAGGACAAGGTGAGTAAAATGAAAGTGAGTATTTATTGGTAGTCTTGATGTGTATATTGAGTAATCCAGGAGACGGAGCGGCAGCGGAGGTGAGTTGATGAGAGTAAATGGGTTGATCCAATGACGTCACTGTATCCACCGACGGCCAGGCAAGGGAGTTGAATGTTCCGGGAGAATGATGTTCATTGCTAACGATCCGGCAGGGAATGGATGTCAGCTCAGGGCTTAAGAAGAGGTGATGATCAGGACCAGGTGTGCAGAAGGTTGATGAGATGCAGGTGCGGGTAATTACTAGATCTCCCGCCTAACTTTGTTGCCTAGCAACCAGACAGGGTGCGTTCAGGAACCTTAGACAACACTCCAAACAAAAAACAGTCAGCTCAGGCAGAAACAGACTCAGGAAGCGGGATTCCTGACAGTACCCCCCCTCCGACGAACACCACCGGGCGGACAAGCCGGAGCGCCAGGATGGAGGCGGTAGAAGTCAGTAAGGAGGGTATTGTCAAGGATTTGACGCCGAGGAATCCAACTCCTCTCCTCAGGACCATACCCCTCCCAGTCCACGAGATACTGAAAACCCCGACCCCGCCGTCTGGAATCCATAATGCGGCGCACCGTGTAGACTGGACCACCTCCGATCATCCGAGGTGGAGGAGGAGGAGGCGGAGGGGGTAGCAGAGGACTGAGGTGCACAGGCTTGAGGCAAGAGACATGAAAGGTGGGGTGGACTCTGAGAGTTCTAGACAACTTAAGACGAACCACAATGGGATTAATCACCTTCTCCACCACAAACGGACCAATGAACTTAGGGGACAGTTTCCTTGATTCCGTCCGCAGAGGAAGATCCCGTGTAGCCAACCATACCTTATCTCCAATGGCATAAACTGGAGCTGGAATCCGGCGACGATTCGCCTGGAGCTGATAACAGTCAGAAACTCTAAGGAGAGCCTTTCTGGCCCGATGCCAGGTCCGGTGGCAATGACGAATGTGGGCCTGGACCGAGAAGGAAACAAGGGAGGTTGGTAACCGTACAGGCACTGGAAAGGAGACATCCCAGTAGCAGATGTAGGGAGAGTATTGTGGGCATACTCGACCCATGGCAACTGAGGGGCCCAAGAGGCGGGGTTGGAGGAGACAAGGCAGCGCAGCGTGGATTCCATCTTCTGGTTGGCTCTCTCCGCCTGACCATTAGATTGGGGGTGAAATCCAGATGTCAGACTGACTGTAGCTCCAATGGCCAAACAGAAGGATTTCCAGACAGCAGAGGTAAACTGAGGACCACGGTTGGAAACAATGTCACTGGGCAACCCGTGGACCCTGAATACCTCCCTAACCAGGATCTCGGACGTCTCAGAGGCAGAGGGAAGCTTGGAGATGGGTACAAAGTGGGTGAACTTGCTGAATCGGTCCACAATAGTCAGAATGACCGTGTTCCCTTCAGAAGAGGGCAATCCCGTAACAAAGTCCAGAGCCAGATGCGACCATGGTCGCCGGGGAATAGGTAGGGGGTGAAGAAGTCCAGAACTGGCCCGATTGGCACTCTTATTCTGTGCACATACTGGGCATGCAGCAACAAACCCCCGGGTATCTTCTCCAATGGCAGGCCACCAAAATCATCTGCGTAGTAATGCCATCGTCCGAGCCACGCCAGGGTGAGAAGCCATCTTACTGGGGTGGGACCATTGGAGGACAGCAGACTGGACAGACTCAGGCACAAACAACCGACCGGGTGGACCGTTACCGGGACCGGGCTGCGTCCGAAGGGCTGCCAGAACCTCATCCTCAATCCTCCATGTGACAGCTCCCACGACGAAGTTCTGGGGAAGAATCGTCTCGGTCTTGGCCCCACTCTCCTCCGTCTTGGAGAACATCCAGGACAAGGTGTCCGCCTTGCCGTTCTTAGATCCAGGTCAGAATGTCAGGGAAAAATTAAAACGTCAAAAAAACAAAGCCCACCTGGCCTGACCCGAGTTGAGACGTCTAGCCGATTGCATGTACGCTAGATTCTTGTGGTCAGTCCAGACAATAAACGGTTGCTCCGCTCCCTCCAACCAGTGGCGCCACTCCTCCAAGGCCAGTTTCACCGCAAGAAGCTCCCGGTTACCCACATCGTAATTCCTCTCCGCCGACAACAGACGACGAGAGTAGAAAGCGCAGGGATGGAGTTTGCCATCAGTGGAGCTTCGCTGGGACAGGATGGCGCCAACCCCCACATCAGACGCGTCCACTTCCACGACAAACTGTCAGGCAGCGTCAGGTTGAGAGAGAATCGGGGCATTGGTGAATCGACTCTTCAATTCCAGAAACGCTCGATCTGCCTCCGGATTCCAACTGAAGGTCCTGGTGCTAGAAGTCAGAGCAGTTAATGGAGCGGCCACACGGCTGTAGTCTCGGATAAACCGACGATAGAAATTCGCAAACCCCAGAAACCTCTGGAGTTGCAATCTCATATCAGGCTGGGCCAAATCCAGAACTGCCCTAACCTTCTCTTGGTCCATCTTAATCTCTCCCCGGGAGATGATGTACCCAAGGAAGGATGTAGTGTGGGCGTGAAAGTCACACTTCTCGGCCTTCACAAACAGGCGGCTCTCCAGCAATCGCTGCAGAACCTGCTTGACATGCTGGACGTGGCTGGAATGCTCCTTAGAAAAAAAAAAAAGTCATCCAGGTAAACGAACACGAACAGATCGATCACATCTCTCAATACGTCATTCACCATGCTCTGGAACACTGCAGGAGCATTGGTCAATCCAAACGGCATCACCAGATACTCGAAATGACCCATCGGTGTATTGAAGCCAGTCAACCACTCGTCCCCCTCTCTGACACGGACCAGATGATACGCATTGCGTAGGTCAAGCTTAGTAAACACCGTAGCACCCTGTAAGGAATCGAAAGCAGAGTTCATCAAAGGCAGGGGATACTTGTTCTTGACCGTAATATCATTCAACCCCCGGTAATCAATACACGGTCGAAGAGAACCATCCTTTTTACTCACAAAAAATTATCCTGCCCCCAGTGGTGAAGACGAGTGACGAATGAGACCAGCAGCTAGAGACTCCTTTATGTAGGTCTCCAAAGCTTCCCGTTCAGGTCGAGAGATGCTGTATAATCGTCCCTTGGGATAGACAGCTCCAGGAAACAGGTTAATGGCACAATCATACGGTCGGTGGGGAGGAAGTGACAGTGCCTTCTGCTTACTGAACACCTCACCCAATTCGTGATATGTTTCAGGAACCAGGGACAAATCTGGGGAGTTAGAATCACTGACCTTACTGGGAACCGAATGGGAACAGGCCGTCCTCAGACAGTTAGCATGGCATTCAGTGCTCCAACTAGTTACCTTGCCGGTCACCCAATCGAATGTGGGATTGTGTTCTCTCAGCCAGGGGTATCCAAGAACCAGAGGAACATGGGGAGAAGGCAAAATGAGGAAGGATATAACCTCTGAATGATTCCCTGACAACAACATCTTAACTGGTTCAGTCCTCATAGGGATACGTGCCAGACTACTGCCGTTCAGAGTGGTAGCTTCAATGGCTTCCGGTAGCTTCTCCTTAGAAAGCCCCAGCTGTTCCACTAAGTCGGCATCTATAAAGCTGCCATCTGCACCTGACTCGATAAATGCGTTAATCGCTAAACTCTGAGTCTTGTTCATGAGGGTAGCAGGGAAAAAAGGTCTAACAGAACTATTGAGAGGTTGAAACTGGCTCGCTAAAAGACCTCCCACCTTTAGCGAGCAGAGCCATTTAACGGGCGCTGAGGACAAGCGGAGATGTAATGTCCCGAGGTACCACAGTAAAGGCAGCTGTTGGTCTTGCGTCTACGTCAGCGCTCTTCCTGGGTTAACCCGTACCGCCCCACTTGCATGGGTTCAGGATCTGGAAGCAGGACCCCTTCACTAATCCCGTGAGTTGAATCATGATCGACTCGTTCTGGTCCATTTCCTGACCCAATAGGTAACCGAGCAGCTGATTGCTTGGACGTGCCCCATTGCTTTTCCCTCTTTCTCTCTCGGACTCTATTATCCACCCGAATAGCTAATGCTACCAAACTGTCCAGGTCCCTAGACTCAGGATAAGAGATCAACTCATTCTTGAGTTGCTCCGACAACCCCTGGTAAAAAACCGCTTGTAGTGATTCCTCATTCCACCCACTCTCCACAGCCAATGTCCTGAATTCGATTACAAAATCGGCCACACTGCGAGCTTCTTGGCAAAGGGAGAGTGGTCAAAAAGTTTCCTCATCTCTGCCGTGAAACCCTGGTATGACCCCATGCAGGTGTCCTGTTGTTCCCATATGGCTGATGGCCACTCCAGAGCTCTTCCACGCAGCAGTTCAATAACAAAGGCTATCCTAGCCTTGTCTGTGGCGTAAGAGTAGGGCTGTAGATCAAAAACTAGTCCACACTGCATAAGAAACGAACGGCATCTTCCCAAATCCCCTTCGTACTTATCTGGAGTTGAGACCTTGGACTCACGGAAGGAAACATCTCCAAAAGCGACAGGTGAGAGGGGTGTAGCAGGTGGTGGATGATCCGCCGGCAAACTGAGCTGAGCCTGGATATTCGTCAGAGTAGTAGAAAAATTCTGAACTGAAAACGCGATCTCCTGTAGCGCCATGCTGTGTTGTCCCAACATCTTCTCCTGAAGGGAAATGGCATGGTGAACGGAGTCCAGGTCCGCTGGGTTCATTTTTGGCCGGATCGTTCTGTCACGATTCTCTAAGACAGAACCCAGAAGCAGACCAGGACAAGGTGAGTAAAATGAAAGTGAGTATTTATTGGTAGTCTTGATGTGTATATTGAGTAATCCAGGAGACGGAGCGGCAGCGGAGGTGAGTTGATGAGAGTAAATGGGTTGATCCAATGACGTCCCTGTATCCACCGACGGCCAGGCAAGGGAGTTGAATGTTCCGGGAGAATGATGTTCGTTGCTAACGATCCGGCAGGGAATGGATGTCAGCTCAGGGCTTAAGAAGAGGTGATGATCAGGACCAGGTGTGCAGAAGGTTGATGAGATGCAGGTGCGGGTAATTACTAGATCTCCCGCCTAACTTCGTTGCCTAGCAACCAGACAGGGTGCGTTCAGGAACCTTAGACAACACTCCAAACAAAAAACAGTCAGCTCAGGCAGAAACAGACTCAGGAAGCGGGATTCCTGACATCACTACAGCCCGCAAGCAGTTAGTTCTACTAGAGCAGTACAAAGGTAAAGTGATGGAAGAGTTGCGCAATAACATGGGACACCAAGGTACTGACCGCACTGTATCACTAGTATGTGACCGCTTCTTTTGGCCATATGTGCAATCTGACATCGAGCACTATGTGACTAAAACTTGTAGCTGTGTCAAGCAGAAAAAGCCAGCCCATGAATCAAGAGCTCCTCTGACAAACATTGTGACAACACAGCCATTTGAACTGGTATGTATAGACTTCATCTCGACAGATGCAAAGGGGATATGAGTACATCCTCGTGATTGTTGATCATTTTTCACGTTTCATTCACGCCTACGCCACCACATCAAAGTCAGGTAAAACTGCTGCAAATCTCATCTTCAATGACTTTGCCCTGAAGTTTGGGTTCCCGTCCCGCATCCACCATGACCAAGGGGGAGAATTTGAAAATCAGTTGTTCCATCAGTTAAAGAAACTCAGTGGCATGGCGGGGTCCAGAACAACACCCTACCACTCGATGGGGAACGGTCAAGTGGAACGCATGAACAGAACATTGTTGCAAATGTTAAAGACACTAACTGAGACACAAAAGTCAAATTGGAAGGAGTCTCTGAACAAACTGGTTTATGCCTATAACTGCACCTGTTGCGAAGTGACTGGCTATTCACCATTTTATCTTCTGTTTGGGAGATCACCCAGGCTTCCAGTTGATATGCTCTTTGAATTGTGCACAGAGGCAGGTTCTAGTAACCAGCGAGACTACTTGGAGAACTGGAAACGAGGGATGGAAGAAGCATACGCCATTGCAAATGAAAATGCTCAGAAAGCCGCTGAAAGGAGAAGTACTATGACACTAAAGTTAGGAGTTCAGTGCTACAGCCTGGCGAGCGAGTTCTGATTAAAAACCTGACACCAAGAGGAGGACCAGGCAAACTCCGTAACTATTGGTAAGATACAATTCACACAGTAGTGAGACAAATGGGTTCAGACCTGCCGATTTATGAATTTAGAAAATGTTTACAAAAAAACCTTGAATGAGTAGGTGTGTCCAAACTTTTGACTGGTACTGTACATGTAGTTAAAGTGACTATGGATAGATAATAAACAACGAGCAGCAGCATAAAATAAAGAAAGAAAAGGGGGGTCAATGCAAATAGTCAAGGTAGCCATTTGATTAATTGTTCAGCGGTCTTATGGCTTGGGGGTATCGACCAGCTCCACTACAGCCCTGTCGATATGAATGGGGTGTGCTCTGCCCTCCTTTTCCTGTAGTCCACGATCAGCTCTTGCTGAGGGAGAGGTTGTTTCCCTGACACCACACTGACAGGTCTCTGACCTTCCCTATAGGCTGTCTCATCGTTGTCGGTGATCAGGCCTACCACTGTTGTGTCGTCAGCAAACTTAATGGTGTTGGATTCGTGATTGTCCACGCAGTCTTGGGTGAACAGAGAGTACAAGAGGGGACTAAGCATGCACCCCTGAGGGGCTCCCGTGTTGAGGATCAGCGTGGCAGATGTGTTGTTGCCTACCCTTACCACCTGGAGGCGGCCCGTCAGGAAGTCCAGGATCCAGTTACAGAGGGAGGTGTTTAGTCCCAGGGTCCTTAGCTTAGTGTTGAGCTTTGTTGGCACTATGGTGTTGAACGCTGAGCTGGAGTCAACGAATACCATTCTCACATAGGTGAGATTGCGTCATCTGTGGATCTGTTGGGGCGGTATGCGAATTGGAGTGGGTCTAGGGTTTCCGGGATGATGGCGTTGATGTGAGCCAAGACAAGCCTTTCAAAGCACTTCATGGCTACAGAGGTGAGTGCTACTGGGTGGTAGTCGTTTAGGCTGGTTACCTTGGCATTCTTGGGCACAGGGACTATGGTGGTCTGCTTGAAACATGTAGGTATTACAGACTGTCAGGGAGAGGTTGAAAATGTCAGTGTAGACACTTGACAGTTGGTCCGCGCATGCTCTGAGTACACGTCCTGGTAATCCGTCTGGCCCTGCGGCTTTGTGAATGTTTAAATGTCTTGCTCACAATGGCTACGGAGAGCGTGATCACAGTTATACGGAACAGCTGGTGCTCTCATGCATGCTAAATGTTTCAATTTGCCTGCATTAAAGTCCCCGGCCACTATTTATCAAAGTTCAATAATTCATTTTGAACAGAGAAGCAGAAGGAGTAAAGGAGAAGTGGAATGTCAGTTCAAAGTTGTAATAAATGCATTACTAAATGAGTCTGACTTCTGTTTTTTCATAATGATGAAATAACCACGTTCATTTGGCCTTTCATAAACTGGCCAGTAGATGGTGTAGATGGAACAACAATTTGTCTCCCTAAATGTGGAGTATGAAATAATTTTTACATAACTAATTTTTGCTATCGTTCTTTTTTTTACATCCATTGTTAGACAGTGGCAACGCGGAACATGGTCTTTTGCCTGCTAATGCCTGCAATGCAGTGAAGAAAACGATATGACAACAATAACGTCTAATGTAACTGGCCCCTCTAACAGTACAACTGGCCCCAGCTTGGCCCCCCCAGTTGAAATGGTCTAGAACCGCCACTGCTTGGCACGTGCGCTCTAGCCAACAGCTCACAGATGGTGTGGGCATAGCCTACTACATTAGTGTATTATGGACAAAAGAGCAAGATTATTTTGATTTGTCGGCAGCCATCATGTCACCAGAAGACCCTCAATATTTAAAAGCTCATCACCATGCACTTTTACAACCCTGTGAAGTTCATCTAGTTGATTTAATCTGTAGCCTAATAAAACAAATGATTTGTAGTGGGAGGATCACACACCATATCACATGACTCCAAGTTGATGGTTACTATAGCAATATATGCCATAAAAGCTTTCACTGCCATTTCTCACATTAATTGTACCACCACAAAAAGATCCCAGTTGTATTTGAATTCCAGACTTTTCAATTTGTATTAGGATATTGAATTTGATTGTGAATTACAAATTCAAAAATATCACTAATGTAATCATTGAATTCATAAATTTAACTTGTATTTCATGATTTGAAACTGAATATTGCATTCGGTTTTGAAATTAAGTCAATTTAATATATTCAGTTTCAATATTGGTAGTTATTGCATTCATTGCAAGTTTACAAACCATAATTTCAAGTCAATCAAAGTTTCATATATTAAACTTGTCAGATGCATTCAGAATCTGTTAAATTCAGTTCTCTAAATTCAGATTCAAAACCAGAGACAACATCCTGGCACTTTGCCAGCCAGGAAATGTAAAGGAGCAGATAGAATCTGTCACGTTGTATAAATGATTGGAGACAGGCGCAGGAATACGTAATAGGGGTTTTTAATACTCCACCCAAAAATACAACATGCCATGAAAAGGCACGGGACGAAGCCCAAAACAAACACGTATACAAAAACACAGGGATGTAACCCCCCAAAAAGAGTGAGGTAAAACCTTGAATAAATACACGGGACGAGACCTGTAATAACAATACACGAGACCCGTCATAACAAGTGCACAACAATACACGGGACGAGACCCGTAATAACGAGTACACACTACAAGCAGCATGAAAGCTGAAACAACAAAGTGCTGGTACGCAGGGCTATATAAATAGTAAAGCAAAGTACAGATACCCCCAAAAAGTACTTAAATAGTACTTTAAAGTATTTTTACTTAAGTACTTTACATCCCTCACCTTTGGTAGCTAGCTAGATGACTACATCCTGAGTTGTGCAGCCTACGTCAAATACAGATTTATACAGGGATTATTTAAACCACTCTTTGAAGAGCCCACCTTGCCTGGCGAGGGTTCAGTCTCCTCGCCGCCCGGGTATACTCCAGATTGAAGTGGTCAGTCCAGATGAGAAAAGGGTGTTTAGCCCCCTCAAGCCAATGTCTCCACGCCTTCAGAGCCTTGACAACAGCCAACAGCTCCCAGAGGAACCCCCCCAGCACCGACCAGCAGTGTGCCCTCTGCGGCCACAGATGGTGCAGGGAATGGCCCCTCCTCCGGTCGCCCTAAGTGCAGCACCTCCCAGCTCCATGGGCGTCGGAGCGGAGGTGCTGGACGATGGAACTGACAGATCCCGATCCGGACGTCCGCGGGCAGTCAGCAGGTTGTCCAGCCGGATGGACATGTCCACCAGCTGGTCCAATGTGAGGGTGGTGTCTCGGCAGGCCAACTCCCGACGGACGTTCTCGCACAGACTGCACCTGTAGTGATCGATCAGGGCCCTGTCGTTCCATCCCGAGCTGGCGGCCAGGGTCCGGAAGTCCAAGGCGAAATCCTGCGCGCTCCTCGTCCCCTGTCTCAGGTGGAACAGACGTTCACCCGCCGCTCGACCCTCAGGCGGGTGGTCGAACACTGCCCGAAAGCGGCGGGTGAACTCTGCGTAATGGTCCAACGCCGCGTCTCCCTCACTCCATACGGCGTTGGCCCACTCCAGGGCTTTGCCTGAGAGGCAGGAGACGAGGGCGGACACACTCTCACGCCCCGAAGGAGCCGGGTGGACGGTCGCCAGGTAGAGCTCCAGCTGTAGTAGAAAACCCTGGCATCCGGCAGCCGTCCCATCATACTCCCTCGGGAGCGCGAGTCGAATCCCGCTGGGACCAGGTGGAAGAGGGGTGGACAGTGGGACCTGTTATAGTGGGGCTGGTAGAGGCGCTGGAAAACCTCCTCCTCTCTCCCAACAATCCAGTGTCTGCAGCACGCGATCCATGGCTGTGCCCAGACGTTGTAACATGGTCGCGTGCTGCTGAACGCGCTCCTCCACTGGAACTGGGAGGGCATCTGCTCCTGCTGACTCCATTCGCGGTGAGTGATTCTGTAAGGATCTATGTGTAGCTGATGCAGAGGAGTCAGGCGCAGGACAGCAGAGATGAGTAAATAAAAATTACTTTACTCAAAGTCATCAACATACAAGAGAATTACCAAGCCCACAAATACGGACCACAATACAACAAACAATCACTCACAACCAAACATGGGGAACAGAGGGTTAAATAATAAACAGGTAATTGGGTGAGTGAAACCAGGTGTGTAAGACATAGACAAAACAAATGGAAAATGAAAAGTGGATCAGCGGTGGCTAGAAGGCCGGTGACGTCGACCACCGAACGTCGCCCGAACAAGGAGAGGGACCAACTTCGACGAAAGTCGTGACACACGCAAACACAGAACTAGCAGCCACATATAAACCACATGATCACTTTGCTTGTTGCATATATAATTCCTTCTTGCATCTACGCTCTCTTCTCCTCTCACCTTTTCCCTTCGATTGTGGACTTCAGTGTACAATACAACAGCTGTCTGTGACCAGGCAACAAAAAAAACTTTCCAAGCAAACTTTCGTACCATAACCGCTAACCGCTATACACAGCCTACATCGTTTTCACCATATTAACATCATAGTCAACATAGCTACTAGAACTAACGCATTAGTAAACCCGCTACAATCATGCAGTACAGTGTACAGCAAGCAGTTTAGCAGTTACAACGGCGGGCCCCGGTGGCAATAAATTAATAAAACCAAACACTTACCTTGACTTGGAAGAGTTCCAGTATTGGATAGCCATAGCCATAACATAGCTTCCTTATCAGTTTGAACCGGGTGTTTGAGTAGGCTAAACGAGTTAGCTGCATTCACTAGCTAAGTAAGTGAAAGTGAAAGTCTAAAAAAATATATATATATATATATAGTACAAAATATAGCTAGCTCTCTCTGGCTCACTCTCTCTTGCTTCTCCTTAATTTTGAAAGAAATTCATTTGTTCAAAACTGTTCAACTATTGTCTTTCTCTTTGAGTGAACTACTCACCACATTTTATGCACTGCAGTGCTAGCTAGCTTTAACATATGCTGTCAGTACTAGACTCATTATCTGATCCTTTGATTGGGTGGACAAATGTCAGTTCATGCTGCAAGAGCTCTGATAGGTCGGAGGATGTCCTCCGTTAGTTGTAATAATTCCTGTGTAAGTCTATGGAAGAGAGTGAGAACCGTTAGGCGATTAGGCCTGGCTCGCATTCCGCATTCCAATTCATCCCAAAGGAGTTTGATGGAGTTGAGATCAGGGCTCAGTGCAGACCAGTCAAGTTCTTCCACACTGATCTTGACAAAGCATTTCTGTATGGACCTCGCATTGTGCACAGGGGCATGAAAGTGCCTTCCCCAAACTGATTCTACAAAGTTGGAAGCACAGAATCATCAAGAATGTCAATGTATGCTGTAGCATTAAGATTTCCCTTCACTGGAACTAAGGGGCCTAGCCCAAACCATTATTCCGCTATAAGTCCATGGTGCTTGCCTACGGAGCTGTGAGGGGAACGGCACCTCCGTACCTTCAGGCTCTGATCAGGCCCTACACCCAAACAAGGGCACTGCGTTCATCCACCTCTGGCCTGCTCGCCTCCCTACCTCTGAGGAAGCACAGCTCCCGCTCAGCCCAGTCAAAACTGTTCGCTGCTCTGGCACCCCAATGGTGGAACAAGCTCCCTCACGACGCCAGGACAGCGGAGTCAATCACCACCTTCCGGAGACACCTGAAACCCCACCTCTTTAAGGAATACCTGGGATAGGATAAAGTAATCCTTCTACCCCCCCCCCCTTCCCCCCCAAAAAAGATTTAGATGCACTATTGTAGTGTTTTTTCCACTGGATATCTTAAGGTGAATGCACCAATTTGTAAGTCGCTCTGGCTAAGAGCGTCTGCTAAATGACTTAAATGTAATGTAAATGTAATTATTCCTCCTCCACCAAACTTTACAGCTGGCACTATGCATTTGGGCAGGAAGCGTTCTCCTGGCATCCACTAAACCCAGATTTGTCCGTCAGACTGCCAGATGGTCCATTGGCGGCAAGCTTTACACCACTCCAGCCGATGCTTGGCATTGCGCATGGTGATCTTAAGCTTGTATGCGGCTGCTTGGCCATGGAAACTCTTTTCATGAAGCTCCCAACTAACAGTTATTGTGCCGATGTTGCTTCCAGAGGCAGTTTGGAACTCAGTGGTGAGTATTGCAACTGAGGACAGACGATTTTTACGCGCTACGAGCTTCAGCACTCAGTGAGCTTGTGTTGCCTAGATGTTTCCACTTCACAATAGCAGCACTTACAGTTGACCGGGGCAGCTCTTGCAGGGCAGAAATTTGAAGAACTGACTTGTTGGAAAGGTGGCATGCTATGACGGTGCCACCTTGAAAGTCACAGCTCTTCAGTAAGGCCATTCTACTGCCAATGTCTGTTTATGGATATTGCATGGCTGTGTGCTCAATTGTATACAGCTGTCAGCAACGGGTGTGGCTGAAATAGCTAAATTCACTAATTTGAAGGGTGTCCAAATACTTGTGTATATATAATGTATTGTAGCCTAATCTTTGGCATTTTGTAATCATTTACAGTATTTATAGTTAAAGGGTGTTGTGCTTATTTCGGGCCGCAGACGGAGCCTAGTGGTTGCTTCACGCGCTCTCACTCTAGTGTCTCTCGTGCTAGCCTGCCTTGTCGGTGAGTAACTTGAATGAGAGAGCCAAACCAACTGAAAACTAAAGAGAGAAGCAGCAGTTAAACAAAATATTTGAAACGTTTTCATCACGGTGGGCGAGTTATAAAGCATAGAATATGAAACACCAAGTTAAGTGGAGTGTAATGATATAATTGTCATTTTTTTATGTTTTGATAGTTTAATTATTAAAAGTCTGTTAGCATAGAAGACTAAAGTTAGCTCCAGTCAAGCTTGCCTGTCGTAGTCATGGCGACAGGACCAATGAAGTTCACACAGTGTAAAAAAAGGGAAACATTGTAACTTGCTGTTTTTAGGGATATGTTGAGAATTACATGATGATAATGTATCTATGAGATAAAATGCTAATTAATACCATTTTACAAATTGTTTGTTTAGTGTGTCACTATGTAGAATTGTACTGTAAGAGTAGCCAAGTCTGTTGAATGTGAGAGAGCCAACTGAAAACTGTTTTGAAGAGAGATGCACCAGATAAACTAGCTATTTTAAATCATGGTTTCAGACTCAATTCATTCTTCTCACCATATGCTATCCAGGTCCCAAGGTTTAAGAGGGTACACTACTAGACCATGTGTTGTGGTTTTTCACTATAAGCTAAAGGGGTATAAGAGGGTAGGTACTAGGCCTATTGCAGAGCGAGAAGTCAATGTTGCATTATGTGAGTACCATAAATTACGATGTTTTTGGTCGCTACCCCAAAAAGCATGGTAAACAACTACCATGCTTTCATGTTTCACTACATGCTGCTAGTACAAAACCATGGTATTGTTTTTATTGTACTACCATTTTTGTAAAAAAAAAAACTACATTTAACCTTTATTTCCCCTTGGCAAATCCATGGTTCCAGTGGTGTAAAGTACTTAAGTATTACTTTCAAGTATTTTTACTTAAGTAGTGTTTTTTTGGGTATCTGTACTTCACTATTTATATTTTTGAACTTTTACTTCACTACATTCCTAAAGAAAATCATGTACTTTTTACTCCATACATTTTCCCTTTCACTTAAAAGTACTCGTTGAATTTTGAGTGCTTAGCAGGACAGGAAACTTGCCTAATTCACACATTTATCAAGAGAACATCCCTGGTTCTCTCTATTTGGCAGACTCACTAAACAGATACTTTGTTCGTAAATGATGTCTGATTGTTGGAGCATGCCCCTGGCTATCCGTAAACGTAAAAAAAATACAAGAAAATGATGCCTTCTGGTTTGCTTTATATAAGGAATTTGAAATTATTTATACTTTTGATAAAGTATATTTTAGCGATTACATTTACTTTTGATACTTATGTATATTTAATACCAAATACTTTGACTTTTACTCAAGTAGTATTTTACTGGGTGACTTTCACTTGAGTCATTTTCTATTAAGGTATCTTTACTTTTACGCAAGTATGACATTTGGGTACTTTTTCCACCACTTTATAGTTGAAAGTGGTAGCTAGTACAATGAAACAAATGTTTTTGTTCACTACCTGTCACAGTTGTCTTCATGAATGGACCAAGGCGCAGCAGGTATGTGAATACTCATGGTTATTTATTACCAAAAAAAGGAGTAGAGCATCCACTTGAAAAACCCAATGACGGTGACAACAGTAGCAGTTTTACAGGCTATACACGCAGTGTAAAAACAACCACCCACAACCCCAAAGAAAAACACACACCTATATAGGACTTCCAATCAAAGGCAACTATACACACCTGCCTTCAATTGGAAGTCCCAATCATCCACACAAACATTCCCAACACAAACATGCCACGTCCTGACCCCAAAACTAAAGCACTAGCTCCATCTGCTGGTCAGGACGTGACAGTACCCCCCCCTCAAGGTGCAGTCCCCGGAATGCACCTACCAACAGAAAAACACCAACAAAAAACCCATAAACAATAACCCCTAAACAATAAGGGAGGGACGGGAGGGTGGCTGCCGTCACCGACGGCACGGTGCTACACCCTCCCTCCCCAACCCACCTATCCTGGAAGTGGCTCAGGTGCAGGCCGTTCCTGGCTGTCGGGGCGGTCCGGCAGCTCGGGGCAGTCTGGCAGCTCGGGGCAGTCCGGGCAGCTCCGACAACTGTTGACTGGCGGGCAGCTCCTGCCCCGTCAAACAGCCCTTGTGCCCCCCCCCTAAAAAATTATTGGGGGTGCCTCTCGGTCTCCCTAAACTCCTCCATCACCCTGGAAACGCTCCTCCTTAGCTCTGCCCACGTCCATCCTTCCTCCTCGTTCCTCTGCTGCTTGGTCCTGGTGAGGTGGGAGATTCTGTCACGGTTGTCGTCGGTGAAGGAGGACCAAAACGCAGCAGGTATGTGCAGGCTCATCTTGACTTTTATTAACTATCAAAATGAACACCAAAATAACAAACAGAAATACGATCGACAAAAAAAACCAGTCTGGTAAGGCACAAGGCTAAACACAGAACAATCTCCCACAAAATACAAGACAAACACACCCAACTAATATAGGACTTCCAATCAAAGGCAACACCAAACAGCTGCCTTCAATTGGAAGTCCAACCCCAATTAACTCAACATAGAAACACACACACTAAACTAACCATAGAATACATGAAAACCAAACAGTGCCCAAAAACCCCGGAATACTTAAATCAAATGCCCTTTTAACAAACACACCACCCTGAACCACATAAAACAAATACCCTCTGCCACGTCCTGACCAAACTACAATACTAATTAACCCTTATACTGGCCAGGACGTGACACTACCATGGCAGGAAAATGCCATGTTAGTACAATGAATAAACTACCATGGTACTATCATGTTTTTTAGTCACTACAATGGCAGGAAAATACCATGGTATTTGCACTAGTACCATGGTATTTTCCTGCCATGGTAGTTGACCCAAAAAACATGGTATTTTTTTCATTTTACTACCATGGTACATTTTTGTAAGGGTGACGCTACCCTATAGAGTGCTGCTGAGGCTACTGTAGACATTCAAAACAGTGTGTTTTAATCAATTATTTGGTGACGTGAATATATTTAGCATAGTTTTATCACAATTTTTTTTTAAATGAAATTCCCAGAGGAGGTTGGTTCTCCCCTTCCTCCTCTGAGAAGCCTCCACTGGAATATCAACATAATGTGAAAACGGTGCATTTCTACATTTTGTAGAAAAATATTACTAAGAGATTAACGGTGGGGAGCAAGAAAATACCTTCCTTTGGGCTAGAAACTCCTTGCATATTTTGAAAATCCCTGTTTTTTTTTGTTTTTTTACTTTTAATCCTACCCTGTGATGTCACAGAGAAGCACATTAGGACCTTATATTATTAACCACAGATCATAGAAACGCGCTGTTTTCACATATGTAGACGGGTTTAGTGCTGGAGATTATGAATAGAAGGTTCAAAAGTGGCGCAATTTCCCTTTAAACCAAGTCAATTATTTTTCTTCCCTCCTCTCCGATAGAGGGAGAACTTTTGGGTTTGGGTTGGTGTTTGTTTTTGTAGACTGCATTCTGAACTCGGGAGGAAGGATTCTTCGTGTGTATTCAACAAAATAACTGCTAGCTAGCTCGAAAAACGACTGCGTAAATTCACATTTAGCTAAGATTTGAAAGTAGTTACACGCATTTGGCTCCTTTTCAAATTGGTAAAATAATATCAGGGTACATAGCTAATCAGTCGTCGTCTGGCTGGACCTTTGTGGAGCAAGGTGCTTCTGAATAGCTAGCTAGCTAACGTTAGCTAATAGGATTCAAAAGAACAACTAGAAGCTAGGTTGCTGGCTAGCCAGAAAGCCGGGGGAATCAGCACCACGGGGAGCCGGGGCCCGAGAGGGAGCCATCCAGGCCCGCGGCTTGATGTACCCTGCCTGCCTCGCCCCAGCAACCCACAATGGGGGAGACCAAAGTCATATATCACCTCGACGACCAGGAAACACCCTACCTGGTCAAATTGGCAGTGCCCGCGGACAGGGTCACACTTGCGGACTTCAAAAATGTTCTGAAGAAACCCAACTACAAGTTCTTCTTCAAATCTATGGATGACGATTTTGGGTGAGCATTATTATCAAGCAGCGTATTATGGTAGATAACTACTGTATGTAGGGAGCTATACTTTCAGTCTAAACCACAGATGAAATAATCATAATCTTTTTCAAAACTGTTACTATAGCCAACTAACCAACGTCTCAATGTTCATCCTCATGAATGATGATCATGGCTTGAGTTTTATTCCTTTGTTTAGCATTATTCGTCTCTGCCCTGTTTCTTTTGGTTGTGACTAACGTAAGTTAGCTACAACAGCCACAAAGTTAGGTCTGGCAGAATTAACGTTAATACATCATCGTGTAACCGACAATTATGGGTAATAGCCATGACCAAAGTAATGTAGTCGTTTTAATACATTTATTTTAGTAGGGTGGATTTAACGTAATTTTCAAGTAAATATAATTTACCCAATAGCAGTTACTTATTTTACTGTACATAATTTTAGGAGTAGAACTGCAGGCAAGGAGAAACTATAGTAATTTCTAGAAGTTCCCAGCGGTCAAAACCATGAATTTTCGAGCTGTCGTTAAAGCTGTGTTGTATTTTTAAAAGATGCATTACAACAAGCTCAAAACATTTTGGAATAAAAATAATACATTTGACAATAACCGTGGCCATTTGCATTACAATTAATGTTACCCAAAATGCCATAATCGTTACAGCCATACACAGTCAAAATTCCCAATAATCGATCTCCTCTCTGCCCAGAAAACTACAATTCAAGCTACCATTCACCAACTCTGCGAGCATTATGTCAAAATACATTCTTTACTCAACAAATACGCCAGCAACTATCATAATTTACTGCCGTTAAGGCCTGTATGTACTTCCAAAAAAAGTATAAATAAACACTTACTAGCAACCGAAACATTGAATTGTTTTTTTTTGCAAGAAGAGGTGCATATTTTCAATCTACTGGTGATGTGTGCAACTTAATCACCTGCACATAGTTCTTACATAGTTGGTTAGTAATAAAACGTCACAATGAGTACGTTTACATGCACAGTAATAATTCAATATTAAACTGATTATGGCAGTAGGCAGATTATGCAATAGTCATGCAAACATCTTCCTCTGCTTATTTTAAAACCCATTGCAGTCTATGGCCTGTCTACTGGAAGGGTGGTTCTACTAAGCTATATGGAATTGTTTTAAGGTCATACCAAGGATCATTTAGCTATTTGATTTAGAATTTTAACACCCCTTGAAGTATAATAAAAAATATACATATTTATTTGATAACCTTTATTTGGCCTTACTGCGATTAGCACATACAAATGCATTGAATAACAGATTTGCTACATGGAACAGATAGTCCCCCCCCCCAAAAAAAAATTGAAAGGAAGTTTGTTTTTAAGTGTCTGTCCTATATCTGAGAGATAAAAGAAAGATCAGGAAACATTGAATTTATTTTTTATTTTTAACATGTATTTAACCCCATACTTTTGGCACTAAACAGTCTCCATATATATTTCCATTCATTTTTTTCAACTAATACCAGGAGACCTTCAGATGAGTCTTGTGAGGCCCATGGGTGTCCTAGAACAAAACTCCACAGAGGGTGTGTTCCATTAGTGTGTAGCCCAAACTTTTCGGACGCTACAGACAGAAGTTGGCAGATTGGCTGTACCGACTTCAAACGAGTCCCAAGACGCGTGTGGGGGTCTTAGAGCAAAACGGAAAACACCATGGTGTTCGTGAGAGTCACATTTTTCCATAGAGGCGTAGGCCAAACCATTTGGACGCTACAGATTGTGTTGGAAGACTGATTTTCGGGATGTCTTATGGTCTGACCAACAAAGCTCTAACTCTGTGACCTTTCACCACAGATGCGGAAGTGTGACATCGGTGGATGTGGTGAATTGAGACACTTCCAATGCAAAAAACTATCTCTAGCTTAAACGGACAGATTTTATTATTATGCTAATTATATTTGCACGGGGGCGCGGACATCAACTCTATGGGGCTAATCGGCGTAAGTTCAAAATCTAAGTAAGCATACGTCGATTAAAACACCTGGTTTTCTGATCAATCTTTCAAATTACGAAGACATGTAAATGCCTTAATCGGCGTTCCAGCTGTGTATTTGATCTGTGCATGTGCTAGCACCAGCCGAGCGAGCCTCCCTCTTTAGTGCGAGTGAAGTAAGTTCGAAACACCTAAATCTGTGTGTCTTAAAGTAGTTTTCAGATGCGAACTATATGTCTGACCTCTGAATCAAATATGCTTCCTAAAAATAACATGGTTGCTGTGGTAAAACATGCGATTTTCTGCATTTATCAGAGTGCCATCCGGTAGCCTGATTTCAGATGTGTCCGTGTAAACAGGATTATTATGGAAATTGTTCTTTTTGCAAAGCATGTACATGTTTTAATCAAACTATTATATCAATCTAACTATCCACAATATTAACGCTTGCGTCCCACCCTAGTCAACAGCCAGTGGAATCGCATCGCGCGAAATACAAATACCTCATAAATGCTATAACTTCAATTTCTCAAACATGTGACTATTTTACACCATTTTATAGATACACCTCTCCTGAATCGAACCACGTTGTCCGATTTCAAAAAGGCTTTACAGCAAAAGCAAAACATTAGATTATGTTAGGAGAGTACCCAGCCCAAAATAATCACACAGCCATTTTCAAAGCAACTAGCATGCATCACAAATACCCAAAACACAGCTAAATGCAGCACTAACCTTTGACAATCTTCATCAGATGACACTCCTAGGACATCATGTTACACTATACATGCATTTTTTGTTCGATAAAGTTCATATTTATATATAAAAACAGCATTTTACATCGGCGCGTGACGTTCAGAAAATATTTTCCCTCAAATGCTTGCGGTGAATCAGCGCTACAATTTACAAAATTACTATTCGAAAACATTATTAAAATGTTTTATTGTCATTCAAAGAATTATAGATTAACATCTCGTGAATGCAACCGCATTGCCAGATTTAAAAATAACTTTACTGGGAAATAACACTTTGCAATAAACGAGGTGCTATGCTCAGAAAAATAGGCTAGGCGATACAGGTTAGCGCCATCTTGGAACCATCTAAAATCAAATATACTATTGTAAATATTCCCTTACCTTTGATTATCTTCATCAGAAGGCACTTCCAGGAATCCCAGGTCCACAACAAATTTAGTTTTGTTCGAAAAAGTTAATAATTTATGTCCCAATAGCTCCTTCTTGTTAGCGCGTTCTGAAGGCTACTCATAATGTACGAGTCGCATGGGACTTGTCGTCACGAATGTGCAAAAAATATATATTTACGTTCGTTCAAACATGTCAAATGTTGTATAACATAAATCTTTAGGGCCTTTTTCAATCAGAGCTTCAATAATATTCAAGGCGGACGATTGCATTGTCTTACTAAACGTTTCGGAACGAAAGGGTACCCACGGGCGCCCGCGTCATAGTAGTAATGGCCCTCACTCTATGACCAACTTTCCAGGCCTCTCGTTTGGTCAGTTTTTACCAGAGAAGACTCAAACCACTTTAAAGACTGTTGACATCTAGTGGAAGCTTTAGGAAGTGCTAAATGAATCCTAACTGACGGTGTGTTTCATAGGCAAAGTGTTGAAGGTGATTCCACAAATCAGATTTCCACTTCTTGCATGAATCTTCTCAGGTTTTGGCCTGCCATATGAGTTCTGTTATACTCACAGACACCATTCAAACAGTTTTAGAAACTTTAGAGTGTTTTCTATCCAAATCTACTAATTCTATGCATATTCTAGTTACTGGGCAGGAGTAGTAACCAGATTAAATCGGGTATGTTTTTTATCCGGCCGTGCAAATACTGCCCCCTAGCCCCAACAGGTTGTAACCGTATTCTACGGTGCAGAGCGTTACATTTGAAATGTGAATGATTCTCATTGCGATACAGCTCTAGAAATCTAAATTATTTTGCAAATGCAAAATACACTGTCGTAACCCTATAAAGGTGTGTATCAATTTCATGTTTTTTTATCATTATTTCTCGCTGATATGAAAGATAAGGTCCGTATGCTTCCAAAACCTTACCGCAAGCGATGCGTGTTAATGTTCAGACCGAGCGTCGGGGCTCTTAACAGAACTCCCCGTAATAAAGACTCCATCGTCCAATGACTCTGATGTGTAATGGAACTGAGTCATGATCAAAGGGTAGTCAGAACTAGCTCCACAACTTTTCAGATTATTCAACATTTAGCTTTATCAGAGTTACACAGCAAGTAACTGCATGCTTTTCATGATCAGTAAACATAAATTGATCATGTAATTTCATATAATTGAGTGTAACGTTAGCCCATCCATTTGGAATGTAGCTAGTTAGCTAAGCAAACAATGTGTCATTTAGCTTGCTTCATCAGAGATTAGGCTTTTTGGAAAGAGCTTGACATTGTCAAGTAAAGTTGTCAGTCGGACTTCTGCCATTGCCACTACAGTGCCTTTATACATGTGTTCATCTCCCTTGGCGTTTTTCCTATTTTGTTGCATTACAACCTGTAATTTAAATTTGATTTTTATTTGGATTTCATGTAATGGACATACACAAAATAGTCCAAATTGGTGAAGTGAAATGAAAAAAAGAACTTGTTTCAAAAAATTCTACAAAATAAAAAACGGAAAAGGGGTGCGTGCATATGTATTCACCCCCTTTGCTATGAAGCCTCTAAATAAGATCTGGTGCAACCAATTACCTTCAGAAGTCACATAATTAGATTGCACACAGGTGGACTTCATTTAGGTTTCACATGATCTCAGTATATATACACCTGTTCTGAAAGGCCCCAGAGTCTGCAAAAAGGGGCACCATGAAGACCAAGGAGCTTTCCAAACAGGTCAGGGACAAAGTTGTGGAGAAGTACAGATCAGGGTTGGGTTATAAAATATCAGAAACTTTTAACATCCCACGGAGCACCATTAAATACGTTATTAAAAAATGGAAATAATATGGCACCACAACAAACCTGCCAAGAGAGGGCTGAACACCAAAATTCACAGACCAGGCAAGGAGGGCATTAATCAGAGAGGCAACAAATAGACCAAAGATAACCCTGAAGGAGCTTCAAGACTCCACAGTGGAGATTGGAGTATCTGTCCATAGGATCACTTTAAGCCATACACTCCACACTGGGCTTTACGGAAGAGTGGCCAGAAAAAAAGCCATTGCTTAAAGAAAAAAAATAAGCAAACATGTTTGGTGTTCACCAAAGGACATGTGAGAGACTAAAATTGAGCTTTTTGGCCATCAAGGAAAACGCTATGTCTGGCGCAAACCCAACACCTCTCATCACCCTGAGAACACCATCCCATGAAGCATGGTGGTGGCAGCATCATGCTGTGGGGATGTTTTTCATTGGCAGGGACTGGGAAACTGGTCAGAATTGAAGGAATGATGGATGGCGTTAAATACAGGGAAATTCTTGAGGGACACCTGTTTCAATCTTCCAGAGATTTGAGACTGGAACGGAGATTCACCTTCCAGCAGGACAATGACCCTAAGCATACTGCTAAAGCAATACTCGAGTGGTTTAAGGGGAAACATTTAAATGTCTTGGAATGGCCTAGTCAAAGGCCAGACCTCAATCCAATTGAGGATCTGTGGTATGACTTAAAGATTGCTGTACACCAGCGGAACCCATCCAACTTGAAGGACCTGGAGCAGTTTTGCCTTAAAGAATGGGCAAAAATCCCAGTGGCTAGATGTGCCAAGCTTATAGAGACACCCCAAGAGACTTTCAGCTGTAATTGCGGCAAAATGTGGCTCTACAAAGTATTGACTTTGGGGGGGTGAATAGTTATGCATGCTCAAGTTTTCTGTTTTTTTGTCTTATTTCTTGTTTCACAATAAAAAATATTTAGCATCTTCAAAGTGGTAGGCATGTTGTGTAAATCCAATTATACACCCCCCCCCCCCCCCCCAAATCCATTTTAATTCCAGGTTGTAAGGCAACAAAATAGGAAAAATGCCAAGCCACTGTATATGTGTACAAAACATTAGGAACATTCTGCTAATAGACTTGGGTGGTATACCGTATATACCCTATACCGGGGTATTTGTAAATAGCCACGGGATGTTTTTTTCAATACCATTGAAACAATTTCTTTGAAGTTTTTTAATAAATTAATATTTGTTGATACTTTTGAAGTAAATACCTGCAGTCAACTTGTGTCAACTGTAACGCTGCTGGGTTTTTCATGCTCAACAGTTTCCTGTGTGTATCAAGAATGGTCCGTCACCCAAAGGATAACCAGCCAACTTGACACAGCTGTGGGAAGCATTGGAGTCAACATGTGCCAGCATCCATGTGGAACTGTTTCGACACTTTGTAGAGTCCATGCCCAGACGAATTGAGGCTGTTCTGAGGGCACAGGGGGGGTGTGGCCAATGGCTCTGTCTCCGACTGAAATTTTAGAGGCCGACCTCTTGGTCGCAGAGGCAAAATGTTGCTGTTATTACTCCCTAGAGGCGATTGACGCACTGGTGCCTAAATACCTATCAAAATCCGGCAGTTTATGCTAGAGGTACCGTATCTGTTTTTTGCATTGGATCCGTCTAAATCCACCATGAAAAAGTATTTTCCCCTTTCTGATTTATTTCTGTTTTTGCATATTTTTGATACTGAATGTTATCAGATCTTTAACCAAAACCTAATATTATATAAAGGGAACATGAGTTTACTCATAACAAAAAAAAGTACTTATTTTATTTATTTAATTAACGAAGTTATACAACACCCAAATCCTCTTTGTGAAAAAGTAATTTCCCCCTTACACTCAATAACTGGTGTGCCACCTTTAGCTGTAATGACTCCAACCAAATGCTGTTGTTGATCGGTCTCTCACATCGCTGTGGGGTGATTTTGGCCCACTCTTGCATGCAGAACTGCTTTAACTCAACGACATTTGTGGGTTTTCAAGCACGAACTGCTCATTTCAAGTCCTGCCACAACATCTCAATTGGGATTAGATCTGAACTTTGACAAGGCCATTCCAAAACGTCAAGTTCATAGCTTTTTAACCATTTTCATGTAGACTTGATTGTGTGTTTTGGATCATTGTCTTGCTGCATGACCCAGCTGCGTTTCAGCTCACGGATGGATGGCTTGACATTCTCCTGTATAATTCTCTGATGGAGAACAGAATTATTGGTTCCTTCTGTTGAGGCAAGTCGTCAGCAAAGCATCCCCAAACCATCACACTACCACCACCATGCTTGACCGTTGGTATGAGGTTTTTATTGTGGAATGCAGTGTTTGGTTTGATGGGTGATTAGTTGTTCGATGGGGTTGAGGTCATGGCTCTGTGCAGGCCAGTCAAGTTCTTCCACACCGATCTCAACAAACCAGTTCTGTATGGACCTCGCTTTGTGCACGGGGGCATTGTCATGTTGAAACAGGAAAGGGCTTTCCCCAAGCTGTTGCCACAAAGTTGGAAGCACAGAATCGTCTGGAAAGTCATTGTATGCTGTAGCGTGGAGATTTCCCTTCACTTGAACTAAGGGGCCTAACCCGACCCATGAAAAAACAGCCCCAGTCTATTATTCCTTCTCCACCAAACATTACAGTTGGCAATATGCATTCGGGCAGGTAGCGTTCTCCTGGCATCTGCCAAATCCATATTCGTCCGTCGTACTGCCAGATGGTGAAGCTTGATTCATCACTCCAGAGAACGAGTTTCCACTGCTCCAGAGTCCAATGGTGGCGAGCTTTACGCCACTCCAGCCGAAGCTTGGCATTGTGCATGGTGATCTTAGGCTTGTATACGGCTGCTTGGCCATGGAAACCCATTTCATGACGATCCCGACGAACAGTTATTGTGCTGACGTGGCTTCCAGGCAGTTTGACATACTATTAGATCAGTTTTTTAATCATATTTCTTTGGAGTGGTTGCAACGATTTAGAAGCAGCGTGAATATAGGGGAAACACTTTAGAAACATTTGTGAAAGTTAGAAAAGTATATTTTCAACCACAACTCCTGCAGCCTTGTTAGCATGCTCAAGCGTACCTGCTCGAGTTGAGGACTCACAGGACGGTGTATTATATTCGATTATGCTGTGGCTTTTATTTATATATATATATGTGTGTGTGTGTGTGTGTGTGTGTGAATGTGTAGACCGGCAAGCTGTCGAAAATGAGACATGCAGTATGCTGCTGGTGGGAGTTGTAGTTCTAATGAAACAGTTGTACATTTTCAGCTTCTTGCTTCTTCATAGCTGTCCAATACGTTGAAAACCGGCATATGGTAAGTCAATTCACATGGTATTGACATTTTGACCAACTTTAAACTTGTTTGACACATGCATTAAGGGAGAAAGGACCACAATAATGGTCTCCTCTTTCTTTCTGTTGTTGTCATAAAGGAATGCAGACTGGTTGGACCCAATGGCCGGTCACTTACTCTGGAATGCCATGTTTTTCACTGGCTTGTTTACAAGCCAGCCCTTACGCATGAAACATGTCTGAAATGAGAAAGGAACCTCTAGTCTCAAATGAGTCCATCTCCCATTCCATCACAGAAAATGTCTTCACTTAGATTTTTGAGTGAACTATCACTTTAACATCAGGAATGTGCTTTGGATAAAGTGTTTGGGTGTTTTAAAATACGGTAGGCTCTATATCAGAGCCATGTCAGAAATAAGTTACCTCAGTGTGGACCACTTTAGTTAAGTGAAACACTTCAATGGTCTGTTTTGGAGAATGGCTTAAGGCATCCGCATGTAACATTTAGTGATATTTTTGTTTGTTTTGGTGTTCGGCAAGGTTCTTTTTTTATTTATTTTTTTCATGCTCACATTTTTTATCGAGGCAAGTCCGATGTCGGTCGAAGTCGTAGCTCCGGTGATTGGTCAACGGTAGGGATTATTCAATGAAGGGTTTGTTGTCATTCAACGAGACAAATCGCATATGCACATTTTTTTTCACTTGAGAAATACTGCTCCACATATCTTAGATGTAAAATTGCGCAACTAAGATTTATTGAGTCATCTTCAATTAATTCTGACTCTCTTGAGGAAGTGTTTCAAAATTGACAAATAGTACTATTGCCATTTTTTTCCTTGTTTTTCAGGCGAAGATCTTTTTAAGGGAGTATGCGAGCACACTCATTTGTTTTGCCTGTCTGAGTATGGTTAGGCACCAGCCTAACTGAAGCTTGCTGACGCCTTTATGCCTAGCTGTCTAGCAAGACAGTGGAGAAATACAAAGTATTTTGCCAGATTGAGCTCCTGGTAGAATTCCAACTCCTCTGAGGGTCAGGATTGAGGGGTTCATATACAGTACCAGTGAAAAGTTTGGACACCTACCCATTCCATTTTTGTTATTTATTTTTATTTTTTTACTTTTTTCTACATTTTAGAATAATAGTGAAGACATCAAAACTATGAAATGACAATGGAATCATGTAGTAACAAAAAGTGTTTAAACAAATCAAAATATATTTTGGATTCTTCAAAGTTGCCACCCTTTCACTTGATGACAGCTTTGCACACTCATGGCATTTTCTCAACCAGCTTCATGAGGAATGCTTTTCCAACAGTCTTGAAGGAGTTCCGACATATGCTGAACGCTTGTGGGCTGCTTTTCCTTCACTCTGCGGTCCAACTCATCCCAAACCATCTCAATTGGGTTGAGGTCAGGTGATTGTGGAGGCCAGGTGATCATCACTCTCCTTCTTGGTCAAATAGACCTTACACAGCCTGGAGGTGTGTTTTGGGTCATTGTCTTGTTGAAAAACAAATGATAGTCCCACTAAGCACAAAACAGATGGGATGGCGTATCGCTGCAGAATGCTGTGGTAGCAATGCTGGTTAAGTGTGCCTTGAATTCTAAATAAGTCACATGCAATGTTACCAGCAATGTTACCACCTCCATGCTTCATGGTGGGAACCACACATGCAGATATCATCCGTTCACCTACTCTGCGTCTCACAAAGACACTGTGGTTGGAACCAAAAATCGCAAATTTGGACATCAGACCAAAGGACAGATTTCTACCGGTCTAATTTCCATTGCTCGTGTTTCTTGGCCCAAGCAAGTGTCTTATTATTGGTGTCCTTTAGTAGTGGTTTCTCTTGAGCAATTCGACCGTGAAGGTCTGATTCGCGCAGTCTCCTCTGAACAGTTGATGTTGAGATGTGTCTGTTACTTGAACTCTGAAGCATTTATTTGGCCTGCAATCTGAGGTGGAGTTAACTCTAATGAACTTATCCTCTGCAGCAGAGATAACTCTGGGTCTTCTTTTCCAGTGTCGGTTCTCATGAGAGCCAGTTTCATCATAGCGCTTTATGGTTTTTGCGACTGCACTTGAATAAACTTTCAAAGTTCTTGAAATGTTCCATATTGACTGACCTTCATGTCTTAAAGTAATGATGGACTGTCATATCTCTTTGCTTACTTGAGCCTGAAACAATGTCTAAAGACTGTTGACATCTAGTGGAAGCCATAGGAACTGCAATATGGGTCCTAACCCATTAGATACTCTATAGGCATTCAATTGAAAACCACCCACATCAAAAAAATCCCACTTGCTGGATGGATTTTCCTTAGGTTTTTGCCTGCCATATCCGTTCTGTTATACTCACAGACATTATTTTAACAGTTTTGGAAACTTTAGAGTTTTCTATCCAAATCTACTAATTATATGCATATCCTAGCTTCTGGGCCTGAGTAACAGGCAGTTTACTTTGGGCACGCTTCTCATCCAGATGTTGAAATACTGCCCCCAAGCCATAAGAAGTTTTAAGAAGTAAAGAAATTCCACAAATTAACTTTTAACAAGGCACATCTGTTAATTGAAATGCATTCCAGGTGACTACCTCATGAAGCTGGTTGAGAGAATGCGAAGGGTGTGCAAAGCTGTCATCAAGGCAAAGGGTAGCTACTTTGAAGAATCTCTAATATAAAATATTTTGGTTTGTTTGAAACTTTTTTTCGTTACTACATGATTCCATTGTGTGTCATTTCATTGTTTTGATGTCTTGACTATTACTCTACAATAGAGTAAAAATAAAGAAAAACCCTTGAATGAGTAGGTGTGTCCAAACTTTTGACTGGTACTGTATTTGATTTCAAACCGGTCTGCAAATTGCATTGAAGAACTCTATTGACATCGTGTTAGATTGGAATTTGAGACTGCAGGTTTGTTTGTTTTGTTGTGTTTAACCTCCACACACACATACATATTGAACAAAAATGTATATGCAATAATTTCAAAGATTTTACTGAGTTTCAGTTCCAATAAGGTAATTGCTCAATTGAAATAAATAAATTAGGCCTTAATCTATGGATGTCTTGTGACTGGGAATACAGATATGCATCTGTTGGTCACAGATGCCTTTTTAATAAAGGTAGGGGCGTGGATCAGAACCAGAAAGCCAGTCCGTACCTGTGACCACCATTTTTCTCATGCAGCATGATATATCTCCTTAGCATAGAGTTGTTGATTGTGGAATGTAGTCCCACTCCTCTTCAATGGCTGTGCGAACTTGCTTGATATTGGTGGAAACTGTAACACGCTGTCGTGCACGTCGATCCATAGAATCCCAAATATGCCCAATGGGTGACATGTCTGGTAAGTATGAAGGCCATGGAAGAACTGGGACATTTTCAGCTTCTGGGAATTGTGTACAGATCCTTGTGACATGGCATCTTGCATTATCATGCTGAAACATGAGGTGATGGTGGTGGATGAATGGCACGACAATGGGCCTCAGGATCTCGTCACGGTATCTCTGTGCTTTCATATTGCCGTCAATAAAATGCAATTGTGCTCGTAGCTTATGCCTGCCCATAACACAACCCCACCAGCACCATGGGGCACTCTGTTCACAACGTTGACATCAACAAACCGCTCGCCTACACAACGCTGTACGCTGTCTGCCATTTACCCAGTACAATTGAAACCGGGATTAATCCGTGAAGCGCACTTCTCCAGAGTGCCATTGGCCATCGAATGTGAACATTTGCCCACTTAAGTCAGGTCAATTCTTTGGTTGTGCAAACCCATAGTATCATCAGGGTGGCTGATTTCAGACCATCCCGCAGGTGAAGAAACCGGATGTGGAGGTCCTGGGTTGGCGTGGTTACATGTGGTCTGCGGTCGTGAGGCCGGTTGGACATACTTCCAAATTCTCAAACGACTTTGGAGGTGGCTTATGGTAGAGAAATGAACATTCAATTCTCTGGCAACAGCTCTGGTCGATATTCCTGCGGTCTTCATGCCAATTGCACACTCCATCAAAACTTGAGACATCTCTGGCATTGCACGTTTTAGAGTTGCTTTTTATTGTCCCCAGCACAAGGTCCACCTGTGTAATGATCATGCTGTTTAATCAGCTTCTTGATATGCCACAGCTGTCAGGTGGATGGACTATCTTGGCAAAGGAGAAATGTTCACTAACAGGGATGTAAACAAATTTGTGCACAGTTTTGAGAGAAATAAGCTTTTTGTGCATATGGAACATTTCTGGGATCTTTTATTTCAGCTTCATGAAACATTGGTCCAACACTTTGACGTTGCGTTTTATATTTTTGTTCAGTGTGGTAAATTTTAACTAGCTAGCACAGTGATGTAACAAATGAGAGTGCAGAAGCTGGAAGCGTTAGGCCAATATGTTTTTACCATCATACTAATTATTAGAATGTCTTTGTGGTATTGGTCCAAAGCAGGGACTTTAGACGGTTTTCCTATTGTTGGGAGTGTTTCTATGTGTTTGTGCATTCCTTACCAGCATTTGTGTACACATGGTGAGTCAATGTTGTTCTCTCTTTCCCTTGCAGGGTAGTGAAAGAAGAGATATCTGATGACAATGCCAAACTACCTTGTTTTAATGGCCGTGTGGTATCTTGGGTAAGCGCGCACACACACACACACACACACACACACACACACACACACACACACACACACACACACTTCATCTTTGTCTTAAGTGTTTGTCAATGACAACCATCTGTTGGGGCTGCTATTGACCCCAAACAGCACTCCGTCCCTAGAGAGAAGCCCCGCCCATCTGTTTGATAATATCATTACTACATAATGATGTTAGGAATAACAATGGCACACACACACACACACACACTGTTTCTCTCACGCATTCTGTATCTCGTCAATCTTTCTAACTCCCTTCCAAATACACTAGTTATTTATGTCTCTGTAAAACTCCTACATTTCTCATCTCACACACGGACCAATGATCCAATCTCTCCATGACTGAGCCATCTGGTTCTTTGCTCTGCCTCTCTTTATCCCCGGTTTGTCCGTTTTGAGATCTGATTAAGAGAAACTGAAATCACAGGATCGTAGACATCACTCCAAAATAAAGGGCTTCACTGCGCCTAATGAGGAGATTGAATCACAAGTCACAGAGCGGCGAAATGAAGGGGTTTGTTTAAGAAGGAAATGGTTTGTGTGGGGGGAGGGGGAGGCGGTAGGCCAACCCTGTTACTATCACTAGGGAAGTCTCTGGGCCCTAGTTATTGGCTTTATTCCGTACAGTGCGTGGTCAGGAAAGGAATGACAGTCGTCTCTGTTCGTGTTTCTGTGCGTTCATCTCCGTTTTAATGTCACGTGCACAAGTGCAGTGAAATGCCTTTCTGGCAAGCTCTAAACCCAACAGTTCAGTAATCGACATCAATGTAGGACTGAAAAGAACATGAGGTAGAACAAAAATCTGTCTAGATGTGTGATAGGCAGAGACAGAGGCAAGGCCAATCTGATCAGGCTAAATGTATTAAGTTCTAGTGAAATGTTTGGTATCCAGGGTGTCTGTCTGTCACCTAGGTTACAGACCTGGCTTGCTGTAACATGTATTTGTAAAAAATATAAAATTAAATAGCTGTGTAGTGCATGTAAATCAAATTTGAATGATTCTTAGGGTCTGAAAGTTGGTCTGTCTACCTCTGTGTCCTCAGCTGGTGTCGGGGGACGGTGCTCACTCAGATGGTGGCTCTGTGGTCCAGAGTTTGTCCGAGTTGCCGCCACCCCCCCTGGAGAGGACTGGGGGCATCGGGGAGTCCAGACCCCCCTCTTATCAGTCAGTTCTCTCTAGGTTGTGTGTGTGTTTAGCTGTGTGCGTTTGCATTTCTGTTTGGCTGTGTGTGAGAGATGTTGTGCATGTGAGTAAGTGGGTTTGTCTCCGAGTGTCTTTATAGGCTTAGTCGTGATGAATAATCTCCATTGTGCTTCTAATGTCTGCTGAATAACCATGGCAACGGTGAGCACAACATTTTCTCAATGGGAAAATAATGACCTCTGTGACCCCCCCCCTCCTTTCCTCCCCCTCCTTTCCTCCCCCTCTCCATTTCTCACTGCAGCGGGAAGGCCACAGGTGGACGAGACTCGTTGGACAACGAGACGGAGACGGGCTCGATGGTGTCCCAGAGGAGAGCGAGGGAGCGACCACGCCGGAAACACACGCGTGAGCACGGTCAGAGAGCAGTCTATGCCCCCCAGTTCCTCTCACTCAGAATTTCTCTCTCTTCCTCAGAATTTCTCAACTATGCTGTCCAGTTCCCCGCGTGACACGGGATCTAGCCTAGTTGTTGGATATGTGTATGAGCCATATTCCACCCAGACTAACAAGGGGCAATGTGGAGCTATTACTATCGCTTTATACCAATCCAAACTACATGAAGTGCCCAGAGGCTGATTAGGAACTGAGCCCCTCCCCTGTGTAACTCTTGTCACCTCATCTCTCACCCCCTGCAGGTGGGAGGAATGGCTACTCGCGGGTGGGCCGAGGGGCGGAGCTGGGCCAATACGACAGCTGCTCGTCCTTCATGAGCAGCGAGCTGGAGTCCACCAGCTGCTTCGACTCTGAGGATGACGACGCCACCAGCCGGTGAGAACTTCCTAGATAACCATTACGCAACGTTCCGCCAACCTTCACTTTCTTGCCTCCTGTGTATTTTACTTAATACCTTTTGGTTCTCGCAGGTTATCCTTACCGTAACCCTATTGAACTTTGTCCCCCAGGTTCAGCAGTTCCACAGAACAGAGCTCCTCTCGCCTGATGAGGCGACACCGCCGGCGCCGCCGGAAACCAAAAACATCCAACATGGAAAGGGTGAGATGGGCAGACACACGCCAGGGTTTCCGTTAGCCAGTTATTGCTGGCTTTTGGCCAAATAAAATGAAAAGCCAATAAATATAATTGTTGCCTGCCAAATTGACCGGGAGAACAAAACAACGGTAGGCAGGCTATCAGTGCGTCACCCACCACTTTACAATGTGTGCGGGAGGCAGTGTGCATTTTGAAAACGTTCTTCACATTTTGAGGCATGTCTTCCCTTGCTTGAAAATCCGACCATGGAAACGTGGAGGCAAATATTTTATAGACTTCATAGGCGGCACGTGAGTTCTTTAAAGTTTAGGGAAGCATGCAGTTTATCCTACGATTTCTACCGATCCGCGTGCCAGTTATGATTTTCATATGCGCGTTTTCATGGAACAGTTTCATTTCAATAACAACGTTTTCATCTCTTAATCATTGTCACGTGGTTAACGGGATACTTTGTGATTTTGGCAATGAGGCCCTTTATCTACTTCCCCAGAGTCAGATGAACTGGTGGATACCATTTTTGTGGCTCTGTGTTCAGTATGAAGTTACCCATAGACTTCCAGTCATTACGCTATCTATTTCTCAAATGGCCAGTAAATTAAAATCTCCCCGGTCACGTCCGGTGCCACACACACACTTTCTTACTTCTCTCGCCCCCTTTTCCCTCTTTCTAGTCGTCATCATTCAGCAGCGTCACAGACTCCACCATGTCACTGAACATCATCACTGTCACTCTGAACATGGGTAAGTATTTCTCTGTGGCTGTCTTTCTCTCTCTCCCTCTATTCTGCTGCCTCTATTTCCTGATAACTTGCAATAAAGCTTTACATAGTCCTCCTGACCACTCATTCTTTTTCATTGTCTTTCTCTCTCTCTGCCTCTCTCTCTCTCTCTCTGCCTCTCTCTCTCTCTCTCTGCCTCTCTCTCTCTGCCTCTCTGCCTCTCTCTCTCTCTCTGCCTCTCTGCCTCTCTGCCTCTCTCTGTCTCTCTGTGTGTAGAGAAGTATAACTTCCTGGGCATCAGCATCGTGGGGCAGAGCAACGAGAGGGGCGACGGGGGCATCTACATCGGCTCCATCATGAAGGGAGGGGCGGTGGCCGCAGACGGCCGCATTGAGCCTGGAGACATGCTACTGCAGGTGCGTGCTCGTATGTTTGAGGGTTTGGGACTCTTTGTGACAGCCTTGAAACCAGAGTGACTTAAGTGGCTCCCATTGGACATTACAGCAGGGCGATCAAACGGTTCAAATCAGGGTTGTACGAAGTACCAAATGGAAGAAAATCGACTGAAGCGAAGGAATCTACTTAAACATGTCCAATAAGAAAATGCTTGTTTTTGTTTTCAGTTTCAAAGCATTTTGCTATGGTGAACCCTAATGAATACGACCCACTTTAGCCCGGCTAAACTCGACCCCACGATTTACGATGGAGTTGAGCGGGCAACTACTGTGGGCGGACTGGAGCGCTGACGTCACATAAAATGACGTTTTTATCAAAAACTACTGATTTCAGCACCCAGAACAGCCCACAATTACCCAGAACAGCCCACAATTACCCAGAACAATGCCGTAGAGAGACTGAGAGACTGTCTCCGCCCTCCTAACAGGTGAACGACATCAACTTTGAGAACATGAACAACGACGACGCGGTTCGAGTGCTGAGGGACATCGTACACAAGCCAGGGTGAGTCACACACCAACAAACACACTCAAGTTGCCACAAGTCTTAGGACTTATTAAACCTGTATTTTTAGCTTTCACTATCTTTTGGTGTTGTATTCCATCTGTAAAAAGACAGGTGCAAGTTTTGCCACTTTGCCTAAGCTGTATAAACATGGCGTTGTGAGCATTGCCAGCTCTGTGTTAACTGTGTGTGTAAACTCTGTTTACAGCCCCATCACTCTGACTGTGGCTAAGTGCTGGGACCCTAACCCTCGGAGCTGCTTTGCTCTGCCAAGAAGTGAGTATTCACCTGCCGTGCTTCCTCTCACAACACACCCACGAATGTAAGACTATTTTTTATTAAATTTTTTTGTGTGTGTTTTGTGAAGTCTGTGTACTACGTCGAACCCCTCGTTTTTCTCCCCCGACAGGTGAGCCGATCCGGCCCATTGACCCTGCTGCCTGGGTGTCCCACACTGCGGCGATGACGGGGGTGTACCCTGCTTATGGCATGAGCCCATCGATGAGCACGGTCACCTCCACCAGCTCCTCCATCGGCAGCTCTGTCCCCGAGACCGAACGTGAGTCCCACACCTGGGTCCTGTCAAAACTGACCCAATTAAACTGTATTTAAAACACTCTCAATCTTGCTTTATTGTGTCATGAAATCTACAGTTGAGGACAGGCTAGTATGCGAAGGAGCACATAATGTAATGTTTGTCACAAGTTCAGCTAATATTTGAAAGTCCCACAAAACTGCCATACACTGGAAGACCTACGTCCTATCAAAACTGCCGCACTGTCCCGTTGTAAACCACGATACCTACCTTCGCTAAGCCCAGTAACCCACCTCCCGATTTTGCTCCTCGCAGGCTTCGACGATTTCCACCTGTCCATCCACAGTGACATGTCAACTGTCGCCAAGGCCATGGCTTCCCCGGAGTCGGGCCTGGAGGTGCGAGACAGGATGTGGCTGAAGATCACCATCGCCAACGCCTTCATAGGTACGCTCACTCTCCTTTTCCTCTCGGTCTCTCTCTCACCGTCCGTCTTCCTGTCCTCTGGTTTTTCACTTTCTCCTTTTTGTCTAGTTGTCTTTCTATATGCCCCCATTTTATGTCTGTCTTTGTCTCTTCTACCTAGTTTGTGGGTTAATTGCCATGGAATGTGTATTTTGTGTCTAGACTCATATGTTTTGTGTTTCTGTATCCAAAGGATCAGATGTGGTGGACTGGCTCTTTCATCACATGGAGGGATTCTCGGACCGACGGGAGGCAAGGAAGTACGCCAGTAACCTGCTCAAGGCCGGCTACATCCGCCACACCGTCAACAAGATCACCTTCTCTGAGCAATGCTACTACACCTTCGGAGACCTCTGTGGCAGTGAGCGTTTTCACTAGATCCTCATTGTATTTCATGGTTTGAAAACGACGCCTTGTCCCTAGCCCTTCTGCGTTTGCAGACAAAACGGCAACATTGATATTCATGATAACTCGATCTCTCTCTCTCTCTCTCAGACATGACCCACCTCTCTCTGCACGACCATGATGGCTCCAGCGGCGGGGCGTCGGACCAGGACACCCTGCCCCCTCTGCCCCACCCTGGGGCGGCCCCCTGGCCCATGTCCCTGCCCTACCAGTTTTCCATCGCCCACCCCTACAACCCCCAGCCCCAACACGACCTGCCCCAGGGCTTCCCGGGAGTAGGGGCGGGCAGTGCTGGCAGCCAACACAGCGAAGGTGAGGAGAGCTGGGACTCACCAGCGGTATTCAATCATACCCAGACACTAAGAGAGGGGGAACTAGTTTGAATTAACCAACACTTCGGCCACTTTGTGAAAAATTCTATCATAATACTATCGTAACATTATTTTTTGAACATGTTGGCCAGTAAATATCAATGAATCTGTTGGCCCAGGCATAAATCATATAGCTCTCCCATGAGCCTACCCCAAAACGGGGTCACTGCTTCTTACATCACTGCACTAGCATGCCTGACAGAGCTCACAGTGTAAAATGATGATATAGAAAAACTTGAAAAAATAAGATTAATGACAGGAGTATTGCAGTAATAGATAATGTAATTTTAATGTGTGTTTTCACTCAACATATACAATAATGGACGCAGCAAAGCCAGAACATACACCCAGTCATTCATAAAACACTTGCAGTCGTGTATGAAGGATAAATACTTTAGTATAAATAGTGTATTCGGCTGTTTTAGCCACACCTGTTGCTGACGGGTGTATAAAATCGAGCACACCGCCATGCAATCTCCATAGACAAACATTGGCAGTAGAATGGCCTCACTGAAGAGCTCTGTGACTTTCAATGTGGCACCGTCATAGGATGCCACCTTTCCAACAAGTCAGTTCTTCAAATTTCTGCCCTGCTAGAGCTTCCCCAGTCAACTCTAAGTCCTGTTATGTTATTGTGAAGTGAAAACGTCTAGGCATAACAATGGCTCAGCCACGAAGTGGTAGGCCACACAAGCTCACAGAACGGGACTGCCGAGTGCTGAAGGGCGTAGCTCGTAAAAATCATCTGTCCTCAGTTGCAACACTCACTACAGCGTTCCAAACGGCCTCTGGGAGCCACGTCAGCACAATAAATGTTCGCCAGGAGCTTCATGAAATGGGTTTCCATGGCCGAGCAGCCTCACACAAGCCTAAGATTACCACGCGCCATGCCAAGCTTCGGCTGGAGTGGTGTAAAGCTCGCCGCCATTGGACTCTGGAGCAGTGGAAACGCGTTCTCTGGAGTGATGAATCACGCTTCACCATTTGGCAGTCCGACAGACGAATCTGAGTTTGGCGGATGCTAGGAGAACACTACCTGCCCCAATGCATAGTCCCAACTGTAAAGTTTGGTAGAGGAGGAATAATGGTTTGGGCTAGGCCTCTTAGTTCCAGTGAAGGGAAATCTTAATGATACAACATACAATGACATTCTAGACGATTCTGTGCTTCCAACTTTGTGGCAACAGTTTGGGGAAAGCCTTTCCTGTTTCAGCATGACAATGCCCCTGTGCACAAGCGAGGTCCATACAGAAATGGTTTATTGAGAACGGTGTGGAAGAACTTGACTGGCTTGCACAGTGCCCTGACCTCAACCCCATCGAACTCCTTTGGGATGAATTGGAACGCCGACTGCAAGCTAGGCCTAATCGCCCAACATCACCTCACCAATGCTCTTGTGGCTGAATGAAAGCAAGTCTTGCAGCATTGTTCCACCATCTAGTGGAAAGCCTTACCAGAAGAGTAAAGGCTGTTATAGCAGCAAAGGGGGGGGGGGGGCAACTCTATATTAATGCCCTTCATTTTGGAATGAGATGTTTGACGAGCAGGTGTCCACTTACTTTTGGTTATGTAGTGTATTTGGATACTAACACACTTTCTTTGTTTTGCTCCCGTCTCCAGGGAGCAGCGGCTCCAACTGCAGTAAGACTGAGGGCCGAGGCGGTGCCGGGGGCTCCAACAAGTCGGGTGGGAGTGGCAGCGAATCAGAGATCAGGAGCCATCGGGTCCCCAGCGAGCGCTCTGTGGCCCCTAGTGAGCGCAGCATCCGCAGTTCCTACAGCCATCGAAGCGCACACTCGTCCCACTCACTGGCCTACAGCCCTGGCTTGGTCTACGGCCCCCCAGGCCTGCCTCCTAACCCCCCCCACCTGGCCACAGCTGCTCCAGGAGCCCCACCAGGCCGACAGCTGGCCAACGCTCCCCCAGAGCTCACCGGCTCCCGCCAGTCCCTGCGCATGGCCGTAGGCAACCGCGGCGAGTTCTTTGTCGACGTCATGTGACGCAGGTTATGTCATAGGCGCACCACATAATGGTGGTTAGGGATATTTTTGTTTCGTGCTGAGGGGGACAGACAGGAGGAGGAAGTCTCTAGAAAATCACAGTTGGGATCAATGTAATTTCCTTTTGAATTGCCAGAATTGAAATGGAATTGAGCCCAACCCTGCTGGAAATGTCCTCTTGCGCTCCTGAGGGTGTATCTGATTCGCTATACTTTCTTCAGTGAAGAACCCCCCCCACCCTCGCAGATGGAATCAAAGCGCCTTTTCTCATTTTCCTCCCTGTGAGACGAGTTGTGCTTGGGTCGTAACAGGGAGGGAGGCCTGGGGAACAGCTGGGGATGACTTGGCGCTTTTCTACGTGGATGTTTTTCATTTGTTCTTTTCTCTAGCTCCACGTCCTGTCCTCCCCAACCTTAGTCCGCCAGAGACTTTTTTTTTTTTACTCCTCGCTCCATACATCCTTTCACCTAAAATTTGAAAATGAACACTAACCTTTGAACCTTATGTGTACTTTTGTTTGTTTGTATGACTATGAAAAAGAATGAAAAGTTAAATAATGTAGTGCAAAAGAATTGAGGCCTTTTCTGTTCTTATGTTTTTATCATAGCTGGTTGCCGATACATGTAGTTTCTTTTTCAACACTTAACATGAGCTTCCAGCTTAGACTGATTTTAAAAGTACATTTTCGTCTTAAGTTTTCTTACCAACTCTTTCACACTACTCCAGTGTTTCCCAAACTCGGTCCTGGGGACCTCAAGGGGTGCACAATTAGGGTTTTGCCCTAGCAGTACACAGCTGATTCAAATAATCAATTTATCATCAACCTTTGATCATTTGAATCAGCTGTGTAGTGCTACGGCAGAAAGCAAATTGTGCACCCCTTGGGGTCCCCAGGACCGAGTTTGGGAAACACTGCACTACTCTTGAGAAAATGTATTTTTATTTATAAATATAGTTTTATGACTCTAAGTTGGTTGTGTTGTGTTTTGTGTGTGTGTGCGCACACGCGCAAGAAACCTGGAGTTTTCCAGGTGGGCGTAGGGACATTATTTGCACAAGCAAGGAATTTCAGTCTGAGAAGGAATGTGAAGGTAATATGGCTTGCAGATGTGTGCGTAGGCTTGACCTGACCATGTCTACTATTTTTTTGTTTGTTCAAGCCTCCTTTGAACTGGGTGACCTGCTGCATCATCAAAAAGTTTCCAAATGTGGAGGTCTATATTTGAGTACACTTTTTTTTATCAGGGGAATATGATATGGGAGCATAACTTGAAGTATTTTGAGATTAATTTGGTAGGTCTGCATCATACATGAATCTGATGTGGAATTCCTACATTGTGTAGGGATACAATTGAATGTGCAGGAAACAAAATACTTGTGTTGATATCCTGCTGCAGTAGGCAAAATAAATAACCAATGTGCTTATCTTCAGGGTGCGGTTTACCCATTCCCAGTTCAGTTTAACCCCCCCATATCTTTATTTTATTAACAAACAGAGGAATGTGTACATACAAACTTTTTACATTGCCAGGAATCCTACATAAACTAGCCTTGTTCCTTGTTTCGACCATGACGTTTGTCAGTCGTGACAGTGGTCTAGGAACATATAGAGAAGGAGTTGTCCATAATAATAAATAAACTCCTCCCGAAGTGCGAGGCATTTCATTGTCTGCTTTCTCTGACCTGATGGGAGATCAAAGCAGTGGTGGAGACTTGAGTGGGTGGTCTGGGTTGGAGATTGTTGTTTTTATCGCTGTATAGGACGTTCGTACGGTAGGTGAGGGGGATCCAGTGGAAGTGCGAAACTTGAAAGTACTTGTGGTTTGGTCGAGCGAAATGACACCAGTGCGCTCCGAAGAGGAAAGAACGATATGTAGTCTCACATCACTCCCATACCGCACAGATTCTATTTTTTTCCTTATAGAGTACTCTTAAATTGTACACTGAAAAACAAACGTAACATGCAACAATTTCAAATATTTTACTTAGTTAGATTGTATAACGAAAATCAGTCGAATTGAATTAAATTCATTAGGCCCTAATCTATGGATTTCACATGACTGGGAATATCTGTTGGTCACAGATACCTTAAGAAAAAAAGTAGGGGCGTGTATAAGAACTAGTCAGTATCTGGTGGGACCTCAATTTGCCTCATGCAGCACGACACATTTCCACATAGTTGATAAAGTATTGATTGTGGCCTGTGTAAATGTTGTCCCACTGTGCGAAGTTGCTAGATATTGGTGGTAACTGGAACAGGCTGTCTCAGATTATTCCAAACATGCTCAATGGGTGACATGTCTGGTGAGTATGCAGGCCATGGAAGAACTGGGACTGCTTCCAGGAATTGTGTACAGAGCCTTGCATTATGTTGAGGTGATGGCGGCGGATGAATGGCACGACAATGGGGCTTAGGTTCTCGTCATGGTATTGCTAAAATGCAGTTGTGTTCGTTGTCGTAGCTTAAGTCTGCCCATACCATAACCCCGCCATTGGGCACTCTGTTCACAACGTTGACATCAGCAAACCGCTCGCCCACACTACATCATACGTCTGCCATCTGCCCGGTACAGTTGAAACCAGGATTCATCCATGAAGACCACACTTCTCCAGCGTGCCAGTGGCCATCGAAGGTGAACATTTGCCCACTGAAGTCGGTTACGACGCCGAACCGCAGTCAGGTCAAGATCCTCGTGAGGATGACAAGCAGGAAGATGAGTTTCCCTGAGACGGTTTCTGACAGGTTGTGCAAACCCAGTTTCATCAGCTGGTCTCAGACAATCCCGCAGGTGAAGAAGCTAGATGTTGAGGTCATTAGCTGGCGTGGTTACACGTGATCTGCGGTTGAGGCCGGTTAGGCATACTGCCAAATTCTCTGAAACGACATTGGAGGCTGCTTATGGTAGAGTGATAAACATTCATTTTTCTGGCAACAGCTCTGGTTGACATTCCTGCAGTCAGCATGCCAATTGCAAGCTCCCCCAACTTGGGATATTTTGTTGTTACAACCGAGCATGCTAGTAGCCTTTTCGTGTCCCCAGCATAAGGTGCACCTGTGTAATGATCATGCTGTTTCATCAGCTTCTTAATAATGTGCCACACCTGTCAAGTGGATGGATTATCGTGGCAAATGAGACATGCTCACTAACTGGGATGTAAGCAAATTTGACCACACAATTTGAGCAAAATACGTTTTTTGGGCATATGGAACATTTCTGGGATCTTTTATTTCAGTTCATTTAACATGGGATGCCAAGTTACACACCAAAATATTTAGCGTCATATTACGGTCATTCCTCCCTTTCACACCAGGGCTGCCAATAATATGGTTGCTGTAAGAGACCTAAATGGGGGAAAATTGGACCTGTGAAAAAACGACAATGGGGACCCACTTTCATGAGACGTATTAATTGAATGGTTGCGACCACAGCCATAACGAAAGTTAATTTAAATCGTGTTTTAATGCGTTTTTTCCTCCCTACTCCATGTATTCAATGTGCAACATGTTTAAATATGGCTGTAAGTGCGGATTTACTTCCGGGCTATTATCAGATCCTTCTCTGTATGTTCCTAGACGGTGGTCAGCTGATTTAGATGAGTGGGAGCAGCATAATTACCTGGTGTGTGTGACCCAGAAATATCTCTGAGAAAAAAAGGTGTGAACCTAGGCGTGAGAGAAGACTCCGGTAAGATGATAATTATATCCAAGATAAATCTCAGCATATTTAACAGTAAAAACGGTATAGCTCGTTTACGTTACCGTTTATACAAGCTAGGCAATAGTTTGCCAATTGTTAGGCTGGCTAGGTTCTGCCTATTTTGCTAGTTAACTAACTACCTTGCTAACTAGTTTTCCTAGCTCTGCAGCTCAATAGTTGGTTAAATCCCCATCGTATTTTTCCCAAGCCACTGAAGTTAAATCTGAACGCGTAACTAACGTTAGCTAAAGAGAATATCAACAATGTATGAACTTGTCGAGATGGTTAGCTATCTTTTCCGGTCAGGCAGGCAGACATCTTGGGGCAATAAAATAGCAATTAAACCGCTTAGTGATTTCATGCACACCATGTCAGCGAACACCAACAACATTCCCCTTTCGTGGATGGGAAATTAACTTGCTAATCCAGCTACGTGTGTGTCCAGTTAATAAGTAAAGCCATGTTGTGCTGGAATGGGGGAAACTGTCTTGCTTTCTGTTCTACGGTAGTACTGTAACAGGAAGTCACACACAGCTAGAATTCCAGGCATGTCTTTCATTTCATAGTATTCATACGCCTCATCATATTATAAACTATAACAAATGAATAATACATTATTTGGCCCACACTTTGCATAATCAGGAAATTTGTCTATTCCTTTTCCCAATACCAGCAACCATCCATATGAACCTGAAACCACTCCCATAGTCATAGCTAGCTACTACTGGAGTTTTGTAACATTGACTAGCTTTAATATTTACCATTATACATCTAACCTACCCAGCATGAACCCTACATTAGGATGTGTGTGTGTGTGTGTGTACATCACCATAGTGACTGACTTATTCACCACTGTGGGGGAGTAATGGGATACTCTGCTGAAAACACCCTTGATATCTGGGTAATTCAGAATCATCTTTATTCTCCAAATACATGTACCTGGAATTTGACCCGGTGAAATGTAATATCACCCTCTCAATCAGACGGAGTTCGTTTTCACCATGGCCAGTTTGGACTAAGGAACAGCCACGATGATCGGAGGACTGTTCATCTACAACCACAAAGGGGAGGTCCTTATCTCCCGAGTCTACCGCGATGATATAGGGTAAGTGGTAATTGGTTTTGGGGAGTTAAGGAGGTTCTGTTACAATGCCGTCATAAGGGCAGAGGGAGATGGGAAGTGGTGTCCACCTGGTTGGCCTGAAGTAAGTTGGGAGATGAATCTGATAGGGGTTCAATGTAACTACGTAGGCATTGAACTTACTACTTAGGTCATGTACTCATTGGGTCATTAGCACAGTGCACCCACCGAACAAAATAACTGCGCTAATAGCTAGGCTATAATCATCTTGGGGATAATGGCTCTTGTATCAGGTCTTAGACAATGCAAGATTTCAGCAGTAGCGAATGCATCAACTCTTTTGACTCATCACATACGCTGCTGTTACTGTTTATCTATACTGTTGCCTAGTCACTTTACCCCTACCTATATGTACATACTGTATCTCAATTGCCTCGTACCCATGCACATCGACTTGGTACTGGTACCCTGTATATTTAGACAAGTTATCGTTAGTCGTTGTGCATTTATTCCTCGTGTCATTATTTTTCAATCATTTCCATTTTTTCCCCTCCGTTGTTGGGAAGGGCCTGTAAGTAAGCATTTCCCTGTCAGTTTAGGAAGCATATTTGAACATTTGATTAGATTTTCTCACCCCACCACTACATCTAGGGTTGATCTTGCTTGGCACTGCAAAATAATGCCAAGATTTTTCAGATACAAGATTTGTTGACGCATTCAAGTTGCCTTAGATTAGACTCCACTCTCTCTTAAATTCAACCACTATTGGTGGAAAAAGTAATAAATTTAACTAATTTAGACTGCATTTGGCAGTTTACTACAGTGGTATGGCCTTTTTAAACACCATGTTACTCAATCTGTGTACATGCACAAATGTCTTTGTGTACATTTTTGTCTCTTTCCTCTCCTTTTATATCATCCCTCTACCTCTTTATCCTTCTGCCATTTTCCTCCATCTGTCCATCTTGGCCACTGTAGAAATAGGTAAGCGATGCACCAGCCTATCAAGCATGTCCCCTGACCCATGGCAACCAATCAGTGACTCCCGATGCATGTCCTCTGGCCCACAGCAACTACCTGATGACCCTTTTGTCATGTCACCTGACATATCAGTGACCAAAGAACACCAACTCAATTACTGCAACCAACCAGTGCATCTACTGTCCTCACCTTACCCACTAGTATCTCTTCCCTCCTTACTGGACATTGCTTTCTAAAAAAACAGATAGACAGACCCTGTTAAATGATCATGTATGGTACAAGTGTCCCTTCTGTCCATACCTCATCTCTCTCTGTCCACTCTCATGGGTAGAGGCTGGCTAGTGCTGAGTCTGGCTCTGCAGAGTCCCTCATCTGAAATTGGTTCCAGAGATTTGAATTTCAGGGAACTGGTTCCCAGAATCTGTCCTGGTTTCAAATGAATAAAGGTATGATAAACTACTAGGCAGTAGCTTTATGGTCAATGTCAGTTTCACTGTCAAGCTCACAGAAGTTGTGGACCCTGCACCTGGGAATGTATTCCTGAATCTTGAACATCACTGATTGGGACTCTGCAGTCTTGTCTGGACATGCTTTCTCATCTGTAGTAAACCCTTCAGTTATTTATACATCCACACCAGATCTCTAAAGCACTCTAACCTTCCCACTAATCTTCACCCTCTAAGTAAAATATTGCTCTATCAGTGCCAGAATGGTCAAGTCAGTTTGGGAGATTCAGTCATCTTCCCAGTTCTCAGACAAGTTAATATGTGCTGTCCTCAGCAAAGCGTACTATTACGATGTTCGGGGGGGGGGGGGGCACAATAGTCTTTTATATTCTACCAGGAACTTGAATGTCAAGTAGGTCTGGAAAAAAGAATATGGTAGGTAGTGTAGTTGACAAATGCTTGACAGTTGACTATCCCTCTGAAAGTCCCAGGGAAACAGTTGTAATTTATACACACTACTGATGTGTGTGTACTATTAACCAAGAGCGTATTATGAGTTTGCTTTTGTTGTGATCAACTGCAGATGGAGGTACATCCTCTTCCACATTTACTCATAACATGAAAGCACTCCTCTTCCTTGCTCTGTGTTGCCAACAAATGTTCAGGGTAAGTTGCTAGAGGCAGGTTGATAAGTTGCTAAATGACGTTGTGATTTCGTAGAATTCACAATCTTACTCAAATTGACTGGCCATCTCGGCAAAAAAAATATGATTTGACATTTGTTCAGGTACAGACTCCCACTCTTTTCTGTACTTCTGGCTGTACAATTTTGATTGAGACGTTGATTGATGTTGTCTGTTCAAGATCAAACATTCATGACTAACTATATTCATTGGGTTTGGCTCGTCAAACCCGTACTGCTGCTGCAGTCAGCCAACAATGATTTGCAATTTGCTGAAATTGCTGCTGGCCTGCTGCTGCCTGTGCACGAGCTGAGCGCCTGCTGCTGACGTCACTCACAATGCACTTTTGCAGCGTTTGAGTCACTTTTGAAAAGTTGCTAAAAGTTCCAAATACATGTTTAAAAGTAGCAACATTTGTTGCTAGGTGCTGTTTGAAAACAAAGTTGCCAGGGTGGTCTGAAAAGTTGCTAAATCTAGCAACAAAATTGCTAAATTGCCATCACTGCTTGCTCTACCTTCTTTTCTCAGGCGCAACGCGGTGGACGCGTTCCGTGTGAATGTAATCCACGCCCGGCAGCAGGTGCGCTCTCCAGTGACCAACATTGCACGTACCAGCTTCTTCCATGTCAAGCGTTCCAACATCTGGCTGGCAGTGGTTACCAAGCAGAACGTCAACGCCGCCATGGTGTTCGAGTTCCTCTACAAGATGTGCGATGTCATGGCTTCCTACTTTGGCAAGATCAGCGAGGAGAACATCAAGAACAACTTTGTGCTGATCTACGAGCTGCTCGACGGTAACTGCGGCTGACCAAATTTCTCACTCTTATGCCATTTTGATATCTATTTTTCCTGTTCGGTTCCTCTCTTACCCTCTTCATCATTTGATTTCTTTGTTTTGTGCAGAGATCCTGGATTTCGGGTATCCCCAGAACTCTGAGACGGGAGCACTGAAGACCTTCATCACTCAGCAGGGCATCAAGGGCCAGGTGAGGATGACGAATATCTCCGTGTCACTGCCGTAACGCTCTGCGATGGGCTCTTTAGCAGAACTGTGGGCCATCTGTTTTTTGACTCTCTTCTTTTTCTTTCTCTGGGATTGTGGACACGGCTGGTTGCAGCATCAGGTAATGATGAGCCTCATTTGGTTCGGGCTGTTCATTTCAGTTCTATTTGGGACATTAGGCCTGGTTGCAACCATACACAGTTTTTTCCACTTGATATCCTGTTGATCTTTCTCTCTCTCCTTTTCCAGACAAAGGAAGAGCAGTCTCAGATCACTAGTCAGGTGACCGGGCAGATTGGCTGGCGTCGCGAGGGCATCAAGTATCGACGCAATGAGCTCTTCTTGGATGTGCTGGAGAGTGTCAACCTGCTCATGTCGCCTCAAGGTGAATGATTGTCATAACGCTTGAACGTAAACGGCCTAAACAGTTGTCCTGTTGAATATGCTAAGAGGGAAAGTATCTAGGGGAGTTGTAGGAGTAATGTTGTTTCCTAGTGATTGACCCTTTTAACTTTACCCCATCCAGGTCAGGTCCTGAGCGCCCACGTGTCCGGCCGTGTGGTAATGAAGAGCTACCTGAGCGGAATGCCAGAATGCAAATTTGGCATGAACGACAAAATTGTAATTGATAAGGCTGGTAAAGGCGGGGTCACTAATGAGGCGGGAAAGAGGTGAGTAAGAGTGGCTGTTTGGACAGAGCCAGGGTTGGGGGTCGATTCCATTTAGTTTCAGGAAGTATACTGAAATTGCACATTTCATGAGGAGAATTAGAATTTTGCTTTAGTTTCTGAGTTGAAAAGCAATTCACTCCAACCCTGGACGGAGCTTGACATTAAAGGGGTGGGGCTAAATATAAGACTTGTGCTGCAGAATTGGATAAAGAATGGATGTCTTGTATTGATTTTCAACTTAGACATTTCAGACTGATGGGCAATTGTGTTGATTCTGACTTAACCTTCTGTGAACAGTAGAATTTTTTTTTTTTTTTTCCCCCAGACAGTTTACTGCCCTAACTGTCAGTCCCTGGACTAAGACTTCAATTTAGAGCATTGCTTAAGGCTTACAATTTGTTTTCCTTTCGATGTGTCTCCTTTCTCTCTCTCTCTCTCTCTCTCTGTGCTGTACCTCAGTGATTTAGGGGGAGGAGGAAGGTACTGTATTGATGTCTGGCCTTACCTCCATATGTCCCGCTGTCTTGGCTATCGTGCCATTAATGGTGACTGCTTTATTAAGCATTTGAGGAGAATCCAATATTTACTGGAATTACTGTATCAATTTGTGCTTTGTGCCAATTGATACAAATCTGACTTGCCTCCTCAAATCTTTAGTGGACTGCCCAATTGGTTGTTTATTTCTTAGTCATTACTGAGTGTTGTTAGTTTACCCGCTTGACCCTTAACCCGGACCCAGTCTTTGACAGTGATGGAAATGGTTAGCATCCACAGGGTTGCTGTGTTGTAGCCACGGTGTCCCTTTTTTGTATACGTATTGTGTTTCTGTGGTGTTGTATTAGGATGTGGGGCATGTAGAACAGTGTGTTTTAAATGACTGGTTTGGTTTTGTTTGTTTGAATGTGTCAGTATGACCAGGTGTGTGTGTGTGTACGCGGATAGACGTTCAACTCTCTTCTCCCTCTGACCCTGTAGTACCAGTGGTAAGCAGTCCATAGCCATCGACGACTGTACGTTCAACCAGTGTGTGCGTCTCAGTAAGTTTGACTCGGAGCGCAGCATCAGCTTCATCCCCCCCGATGGAGAGTATGAGCTCATGAGGTAAGTGTGTCACAGGCTAAACTTCAAACCTAGATTGACCCTGTGCATGGGCTCGCATGTTTAAGTCCTCTCGCTTTGTCTGTGTGCGTTGTCTAATGATTTTGATCCACCACCCCCCCCCCCCCCCCCCCCCATGTTTTTTTTACCCCTGCGTCTAGATACCGAACCACTAAAGACATCATCCTACCTTTCCGAGTCATTCCGCTGGTCCGGGAGGTGGGCCGCACCAAGCTGGAGGTCAAAGTGGTCATCAAGTCCAACTTCAAACCCTCGCTACTGGCCCAGAAAATTGAGGTAGTTATTCAGCCTCGTTTTTATTTAATTTTTTTAGATTGTGGTGTTCTGTCAGTTTGTTTGTTTGAAACTGGTCTTTCATGCGATCTTGGGGTAAATTGTACTCTTTTTGAAGTTGGTATGTTTTGTATCATAACCCTTTGTTTATGCTCGGTCTGTTAATTGCAGTTGTTGTTCTTACAAGTTCACGTTTAGTCTGCTGCATGAGACTTTATCATGTTATGACTTGTTTACCGTTGCTCCAGGTGCGCATTCCCACACCGCTCAACACCAGCGGTGTCCAGGTGATCTGCATGAAGGGTAAGGCCAAGTACAAGGCCAGCGAGAACGCCATCGTATGGAAGTGAGTTATGTCAACCGTCTCTATCACGGGTACCCCCTTTAATTTTGAATGGCACTTTTCGATGTTGAATGTTTGTTTCCTGCATGTAGGATTAAGCGCATGGCTGGGATGAAGGAGTCTCAGATCAGTGCTGAAATCGAGCTGCTGCCCACCAACGATAAGAAGAAGTGGGCGCGTCCTCCCATCTCCATGAACTTTGAGGTATGGCTGCAGTCACACGCAATGATCATTTGAGCCTTTCAGCTTACTGTATTAAAATGCAGTTGCATACAACTCCTAACCTGGATATCTTTGTCCCCCCCCTCAGGTTCCATTTGCCCCCTCTGGGCTGAAGGTGCGTTACTTGAAGGTGTTTGAGTCCAAGCTGAACTACAGTGACCATGATGTTGTCAAATGGGTGCGCTACATTGGCCAAAGTGGCATCTATGAGACTCGCTGCTAATGTTAGAGAGCGAGCCTGAGGAGAGGTATACCAAGCAATCTCCCTCTATATATGTTCCTGTCCCTCTCTCTTCCTGCCATCTCAATCTCTCCCCTTATCCTTTACTCAATGTTGGGGATGAATAAAAAATGTTTTTATAACGCACAGATATGCCAAACGTTGTCGCATCTCTTTTAGTATAATTTTTAACTGGTAAACAAACGGGTCCTGTAGAAAAGACAGTTTGTGGTCATACTCACATCCTAAACTCAGGTGCCGGGCTCAAATAATACTTTGAATGAACGGAAAGGCCTGCACACTGTCTATGCTCACAATTCACTGACAACGTATTGCTCTGAAACAGATCTTCACCAGGTCCGACTGAGTGCTCACATCCCAAAATATACGCAATGTGAAAATCAGTGTTACAGTCCAGTCTGCAGTTTCTATTATAGGGTCTTTGAAGTGACCCCTTGATGTTGTTTTTCTAAATGGCTTTTTGGGTCCATATTCTTTTAGCTAATTAGTTCCTTTCTCCCCTTTTGAATTGCTCTGTCTGATCGCATGTGAGCTTATTGAGAATTCACTGTGGCGGTTTGTTTTTCGGTGAGTGGGACTCATCCTGACCACAAGTGGCTTAGCTCTGACCTGCCCTTGAGGTTGCATTGCCTTGACTGGCTCCTTGTTTGTAAAATTTGATAATGAAACGAGCACCACCTCTCGTCTTTGTTTTCACTTGACTACTTGGGATTTGTACACGCACTTTCTCTGTTGGGTTGCAATGTATATGAACGTGTGCTAGTGAAGGATTGGTTGTGTTCTAGGCTACATTGTAGTCGTTGCATTGCCTCAAAGGTTATGCCATGTCATCTAATGCGCAGTCGGGGATCAGATTGCTATAAACACCTATCTAGCATGTCTGCAATGTAGACCTACTGGAACGCAGCCATCAGGGGATCTGATTAAGCTGGCCCGGGGTGGCTGAGTTAGCCCCGTTCAAAGCAAAGTGACATGTCAAGCACTTGGAGTAATGACTTATTTACATTTGTCATTTAGCAGACGCTCTTATCCAGAGCGACGTAGTAGTGAATACATGCAGGTTTTTTTTTGTACTGGCACCCCGTGGGAATCGAACCCACAACCCTGGCATTGCAAACACCATGCTCTACCAACTGAGCCACAGGGAAGACTTGAGAAACCTGTACCCTATGTAAATTTAGTTTACTCTTGATATAAGTGCTGCATCTGTCTTCAAGGAAATGTTTGCATACATTGTGGAAAAGACTTTCTGCACCATGCCGCCTTGTTGACAACCTGGCGGCGGCGATTACTGTTCCATTTGAGAAGAAACAGGATTTAGGATTAAAATCATCCATGGATTTGATTATGGTTGACTTTTTAATTCCATTGACATGTTCCCTGGTATCTCATGCCTGCACATTCAGGAGCTAAACAAACTCAACCCAAACAGTAAAATGTTTAAAACAATGTACATTTTGTATCTGACAGGTAGGTATTGGCTTCTTACATATCAGACAATTCTTGCTACCAAGATATATATATAGACATGCCCTAATGAGAAGCAGCATTTTAATGGATTTAATCAGTCCAATAAAATGATGGATCATATCATCCCTTATACTGTATAGACAATCCAACATGGTTACAATAATATGCTTAAAATCCCATATTTCAATTATATAGGAAATAAAGCCTGCTTTGCTGCCACAGACTAGCAAGGGTTGGGTCAACAGCCAAAATCTAGTGATCCCAACTACAGGAGGGAGATATGTAACAGGGATAAAATTGTATTACGTATGTAGTCATTTTTAAAATGAAGACTCGTTATTGCACACAATTGTTTGGCTTCAGCTAAAACCTCCTGAAAACAAGTTCTCTTGAGCCCTACTGAACAGGATCCAGTTCTCTAGTTAAATGCTGGGCACTATGCTTTGAAAACCTCTGTCCAAAGACTGACCTCAAGTCAGACCACCTATTAGTATTATGTGCAAAAAGGTCAAGCTGAGTCCATGGATGGAGGACATTGAGATGCCTACACAAACTAGCAGTTTACACACTCACAGAAGCAAACAAACACTGAGGGGGAATCCTCAAGGGACTGGTGGTTACTATATATATCATACTCTCAGATCATCTGTGGAGGAATGCAACAGTGCACCAAACACCCCTCAACTTATAGAAGACAAAACTGAATTTCCCACTAAACTCATAGCTAATTAAAAATCTACCCACTAAGGTTATAACATCCTGAGTAGGAAGCATGCATCAAAATAATCTGTAAGTGTTCCTATCGGTGAGAAATGCAACATCAGCTGTCAAAAACGAATTGTGCATTAACCTCCCTCTGATGTGGTACAGTACATATGAAATGGACCCCAGCAATTGAAAAAAATGAAGTGAGGGACAACGCTATACAGATAATTGGACATACTGATGATTGGTTGGAGGGGGTTGAACGCTGATACTGTCGATGGACCGAGGAGCAGGATTGAGAAATGGGAGCCCTAACCTTCGTCAGACTCGTCATCATCCTCACTGACGGTGTATCCCCGTGCAGCACTGTGGTGGGGTGAGGCAAAGGCCTTGTTTAAGAAGGGCATGCGGAAGACGGGGGAGGGAGAGCGCTCACGGGTGGGACTGCTGCTGGGACTCTGTCTTGGGCTGATGGCCTGCAGCATCCGGCCCCTGCCCTCCTTCAACATGTGCTTCTACAGAGAAAGAGAAGGTGGCGTGTTAGTCAACATTACAAGTTCATTGGTTGTTCTTAGGCTATAGAACAAATAAATCCATGTTGGGCCGTGCATACTGATCTATAGCACGATACAAATCTTCCATGGAAAACCACACTCTTCACTATCTTATTGCCCAGAGCAGGAAATTAGGATTGCCACAAAATACACCAGTCTACTTTACACCACACAGAGAGAACAGAAGTTCTCACCAGTGCTCCCTCGGGGCCGAACATCTGCAGGAAGTTGCCGATGAACTCCCGGGACTTCTCCTCCCACTTCTGGATGAGGTCGATGCTCTTGTTCTCCACCTTCTGCACAAACTCTTTACTCTTCTCCTCCACGTCACGCACCTTCCTCTTCACCTTGTCCACACGCTCCTGCAGGTGGTACTTCTTTTCCTGAAAGACAGGGGCACAGTGTCATACCAGTGCAGTGTCAAATCCAGACCATGGCGAGCAAGGCTGCACTAGACTAGTAAAAATATCTTAGCCGCTTTCATTCAACTTCTTCAATTAATTCTGCTTCTACTGTCCTCTGACAAATAGACAGATGGCTACCTCAACTTTTGAGTCATAACATGATCATCACAACTAATAAGAATGATAGCAACACGAAGTGTTAACGCACATTTATGAAGCTGACGTTGAGCTCTTTTGCCGTGTAGCCGCGTTGCAGGTTGCGTCTCACGTACACGTCGTAGTCGCGGACGATGCGTGTGATGATGTCCGAGGTGGAGATGCCCTCCGTCCGCTGGGTGGGCGCAAACATGCCTGTAGGCACAAGGGGTCAAAAGGGCAAAGGGTGAGGGGTCATCGTGACAGACACAGGGTACCAGGACGTTCATGTTTGTCATTCCTGCTGGTTGTCATGGTACCCACCCGCCTCCTTGATGTGCTTGTAAACGTCATCCTGGCCTGCTGATGTATATGGGATGTCGTCATGGGCAACAAAGTCGATCTGGTGGGTTATCGGGGTGAATGAGAGATGGATGACATCACACACAAATATACACAGACAAAATATAAACCACAGTTAAAGTGTTAGTCCCATGTTTCATGAGCTAAAATAAAAAGAGCTCCGAAATGTTCCATACGTACTAAAAGCTTCTCAAATTTTGTGCACAAATGTTTACATCCCTGTTAGTGAGCCTTTGCCAAGATAATCCATCCACCTGACTGGTGTGGCATATGAAGAAGCTGATTAAACATGATCATTACACAGGTGCACCTTGTGCTGGGGACAAAAGGCCACTAAAATGTGCCGTTTTGTCACAATGCCACAGATGTCTCAAGTTGAGGGAGCGTGCATCTGGCATGCTGACTGCAGGAATGTCCACCAGAGCTGTGGCCAGAGTTGAATGTTAGTTTCTCTACCATAACCCACCTCCAATGTTGTTTTAGAGAATTTGGCAGTATGTCCAACCGGCCTCAACTGCAGACCACGCCAGCCCAGGACCTCCACATCCAGCTTCTGCCCCTGCGGGATAGTCTGAGACGAGCCACCCGGACAGCTGATGAAACTGTGGGTTTGCACAACCAAAGAATTCCTGTACAAACGGTCAGAAACCGTCTCAGAGAAGCTCATCTGCGTGCTCGTTGTCCTCACCAGGGTCTTGACCTGACTGTAGTTTGGTGTCGAAACCAACTTCAGTGGGCAAATGCTCACCTTCAATGGCCACTGGCACGTTGGAGAAGTGTACTCTTCATAGATGAATCCTGGTTTCAATTGTACCTGGCAGACAGTGTGTATGGTGTCGTGTGGGTGAGTTGTTTGTCCATTGTGGTGGTGGGGTTATGGTACGTGCAGGTATAAGCTGCGGACAATTAACACAATTGCATTTTATCGATGGCAATTTGAATGCACAGAGATACCGTGACGAGATCCTGAGGCCCATTGTCGTGCCATTCATCCTCCACCATCACCTCATGTTTCAGCATGATAATGCACGGCCCCATGTCGCAAGGATCTGTACACAATTCCTGGAAGCTGAAAATGTCCCAGTTCTTCCTCGGCCTGCATACTCAGACATGTCACCCATTGCGCATGTTTGGGATGCTCTGGATCGACGTGTACGACAGCATGTTCCAGTTACCACCAATATCCAGCAGGCCACAATCAACATTGCAGGCCACGACAACATTCCACAGGCCACAATCACCAGCCTGATCTCCTATGCATAGAGTTGATGTCGCGCTGCACGAGGCAAATGGTGGCCACACCAGACACTGACTGGTTTTCTGATCCACGCCCCTACCTTTTATGTATCTGTGACAAACAGATACATAATCTGTATTTCCAGTCATGTGAAATCCATAGATAAATTCCTTAGGCCCCATTTCATTTGAACTTATATGAACTGTAACTCAGTGAAATTGTTGCACAATATATTTTTGGTCAGTGTACATACTCTCAGACCAATCAGCATGTCATTGCTTTCCATTCTCCCCCCCCATCCCTCTAACTTTCTTTCCCTCTCTCGTGCTCACTCACTCGGTGCTTGGCGAGGAATTCAGGCGTAAGCGTCCAGGGCGCGTTCCTGACGACCTCGTCCACGTAGCGGCAGTGGCTGACTGCATCGTAGCGCTCGTCCTCGTTCATCACTGTGAACCCCTTGAACTTGTGCGTCAGGTCGTCACTACACACTGAGACGGGATGAAGAGAAGCACAGAGGTTCAGGGAAATCAAATACACAATTAGTCCTAGTACTTAATTAAGCTCCATCTATGTAAAGTTAACCAAATGGACAGACAGTGACATGTTAAGAGGAAAGGTTGACACGCACACAGCCAGAGTGAGACACTCACCGCCCACGATGAGGTATGTGTTGGGGAAGAGGCCCTTGGCCTGCATGAGGGCCCGGGCGTGGCCTGAGTGGAAGACATCAAAGATGCCATCTGCATAGACCCGCACTGGCCTATGAACTGTGGGAGAAAGGAGGGATGTTAGTGCAACATTCTATACCCCTCAAACTCAACTTCAGTCTGGACCTTGAAGCCATTTGTTCATTGTTCCCCTGTAATCAGGGACTGATTTAGACCTGGGAGACCAGGTGTGTGCAATTCATTATCAAGCAGAACAGACAGTGGAGGAAAAAGTACCTTAATAGAAAATGACTCAAGTAGAGGTGAAAGTGACCCAGTGTAATTCTACTTGAGTAAAAGTCAAAGTATTTGATTTTAAATATACTTGTATCAAAATTAAATGTAATTGCTCAAATATACTTAAGTATCAAAAGTAAAAGTACACTTTTTCTAATTCCTTACATAAGCAAACCAAATGGCACCATTTTTATTTTATTTTTTTATTTTATTTATTTACGGATAGCCAGGAGCACGCTCCAAGACTCAAGACATAATTTACAAACGAAGCATGTGTTTTGTGAGTCCGCCAGATCAGAGGCAGTAGGGATGACCAGGGATGTTCTCTCAATAAGTGTGTTAATTTGAATATTTTCCTGTCCTGCTAAGCATTCGAAATGTAACAAGTACTTTTGGGTGTCAGGGAAAATGTATGGAGTAAAAAGTACATCATTTTCTTTAGGAATGTAGTGAAGTAAAAGTAGTCAAAAATATAAATAGTAAAGTACAGATTCCCCAAAAAACGACTTAAAAGTACTACTTGAATACTTTACACCACTGAGAACAGGAAACCAGCAGGCTCCCGACCTCGTGGGGTAAGAGTTGAATACCCCTGTTCTATACATTTTCGGAATGGTACATTTGGGGTGAGAGTGAATATAAGACCGTGAGTGTGTGCGCGCGACTCACATGGAGTTCCCCTCTTGGCTTCCTCCATGCTGACTCGCAGGTATGGAGTGTTCTCAGCCGACTGCAGCTCATCAGCAAAGGAGGCGGGATCTTTTAAACCCTAGTGTAGGAACACACATTACAATGAGGTTTTCCTTCATACGAATCATATGACTCACTTGCCTCTCTTACCCAACACATCACAACTCCCCATAAACAAAGTCTGCACACATACACACATCCCACAAAGCCTCTTCCTCACTCACCACGGTGGATCTTGGGACTTTCCCTGGCCGTTCTACCTCCTCAGCTTCTCCCTTGGATCCATCTCTCCTCCTCTTCCTGGACAGGCTTGACCGGCTTGAGCTGTGGGCCTCCATCTGAGGGCTGAAAGGGCAAAAGTCACATGTTCACACACCAACCACCATCTTGCTAAGAGAGCAAAAGTAATCACATGCAGTTTTGATACAACACATTCTGTTTGAGATTCTACATGGAAGAACAACATTAACCAGTACCAGGATGTGCAAATAAGTCCTCTTGACTCTACTGAAGATCACATAGGCTTATTTCTTACAAATGATGAGATAGAATTGTCTCTGCAGCGAGTCTAAATCGAATTACTTTGGTGAATTTCATTCAATTATTGGCCACAGGGCAGCGTCCATCCACGAACACGACCCGGAGGCAAGCAGGTCAGGTGGTGGGTTTCTGCGTCTGCCGCGTCGAATGGTACCGTTACCTAATAACTTGTGCATGTTCTCGGTGAACACATTCACTTGGATTTAAAATCACCCACACTTTCAAATCGACACTTGCCTCTGTTCTGGTTTAATGCTCGGATTTACGTTTAAATAAGAAATGCCTTTTTTAAAGGAAATAACTTTGCCCCGCCTCATTCCGGAAATTCCTTCGCAATAACATTGAGGGCTAAAAAAAAAAAAAGTTTGACCGTCGGCTAATACACTTTAGTCAAAAAGTACTACTGGATTAGGTTGCTGGTGTTAATGTATTAGGCTATAGTTTCACAATCAACAGTGTGGTTGCATACCTTTGTGGCTCAACCTTTCTTTGATAACTGGCACAGTTCAACAGTGTTTCAGAGATTTACATTTGCATGTCATGTCTGAAATTAGTAGCTATTTGATCAAGGGCGATATTCTGGCAATTCCATGGTACCGGAACTACGCTTTCACTCCGATTTTTCACTTTGAGATGCATGCCAAACAAAAACCATTGATTTCGAACTTAACCAGTCGTAAAACTGTATTAACAAGGACTGTTTCGAACGATTTACACAGAATATTTCACAAAAACATATTTACTGGAAGAACTGTGTAGATGCAAAATTTGGTAAAACAATTCAGGTAAAATATCCCGCGAAAAAAACCTGGAACCACGTTTTCCAAATATCTGCTCCAAATGATGATTCAAAGTTGTCTGCAGAAAAAAATGGGGTGTCAGCTATGACATGACAAATATTTTGTAAATTGAAATGGATTTACATCTGGTAACGGAATTCCATCATTTGTCCCTAATCTGTACTATACAGAAATGCATTATTATGGATATGACTATCACTATCCTACATAGCTACACAAAAGGTAAAAATATGCAATATCCTTATTTTGCATATTTGGGTATTATTCTACACACTGGCTATCATTGTAATGAGCTCCGCCTCCAAACAAGATCACATTTGGTTGGTACCGACCAGACCAAATCTGAACCAATCATAGATGTCTATGTATCACAAGTTTGGACATCACAGCATAGCTCAGTATACATTAGGGCACAGAATACAGCTCAGTAGAGTAGGAGTACAGTAAATATGTTCAGCATAGTAGATACAGTATGTTCAGTGCAGTATACTCTCCCCGATATACTGTACTCTACTTTTTTTTACTGTTATATACTGTACTGCCCAAACTTGTGAAACACGTCTGTGATCGGTTCAGATTTGACCCGGTCAGGGCGGACTGACCAAATTTCAGCTACTTTTCAACTTCCATGGAGGCCCGGTGTCGATCGGTGCTCAGTGGGTGAGGATGATTGTTACAGTAAATGGAAAGAGGGTAGGTGTCATGGTAGGTGTCAGTAAGAGCCCGGGAGAAGTGACATTAACTGAACACACACACACACACACACACACACAGAGAGACAGAGACAGAGAGAGAGAGACAGACAGAGAGACAGAGAGAGAAGCAGAGAGAGAGAGAGAAGCAGAGAGAGCAGCAGAGCGAGAGAGAGAAGCAGAGAGAGCAGCAGAGAGAGGAAGAAGGAGAGGGAGGGGTTGTCCAGACTGTTCAGGTTTGCTTTGACCACCAGACGACAGTCAGAGGAAGAGAAAAGAAAACAGTTGTGAGCTGAACATAACAGTATGCCAGTGGAAGAGAGGACAGTAGAAGGTCAACCAACTGTGGTTGTGACTATCATTTCCCATAGTAGACAGTTAAATTGCAGTAATTCCGTTACTAATTAATAAACAAACTTGACATCAGTAAAAACACAAACTAATTGCTAGGTCTACCTTTACTTGTTACTTTATGAACTTTCATTATCCTTCCTCATGAGGGAGAGAAATTAGAAAATATCTTAAAGATACAGTATGTGGGTTTTTTGGTAACAAAATTACAAGGTAAAGTTTCTTAAACTTACAGAAAGCAAATAATTTCTCAAACAAAATGTGATGATATTAGTGGGCAGGGGTCTTCACTTCAACATGATTGTGTTTTGATGCATTTCTAGTATCACGTAAGACTTTTTCTGGTAGATGTTTTCTAAGACCCCTTTTCAATCTGTTATACCAGAAATCAAAGCCTTTGCTTATTGAACAATGTATATAATATGCCTTAATTAAAGAGACTCATCTTTCATTTGACACCCAATTTGACATGCTCTTATGAAGTTCACATGCTCATGGATCCTTTTAGATTGAAATCCCCAGATGCAGTTTGCAAAAGTCATAGGCTATTTGTAATGTTAGCTGGTGCCAAGCTGCAATGGCTTAAACACAATGTTCCCATAACTCTACCCGTGTGTGTCTTCCACAGATTCAGTTACTTTGGACTACTAGTATTATTCTATTCCAGTCCACAGACCATTATCTTCTAGCAAAGTGTGTGTGTCACTCTCTGTATGTGTAACTGCCAAAATAAAGGAAACGTTTGAGTAAATTGAAAGCAGGTGCTTCATGTATAAAATGTATAAAAATGCCCAGTTGCCCATTGTTTTTTGTTACCATGGCTAGAAGAAGAGATCTCAGTGACTTTAAGGGGAGGGTTAACGTGTGTGTCTGTCACCAGATCTCAATTGAACACTCGTGGGAGATTCTGGAGCAGTGCCGGAGGCAGCGTGTCGCACCACCATCAACAAAACACCAAATTGTGTCATTTCTCATGGAAGAATGGTGTTGCATCCCTCCAATGGAGTTACAGGCACTTGTAGACTCTATATTAGTGGTCACCAACCTTTTCTGAGTCAAGATCACTTTGAGTCAAAATGCATGCCGAGATCTACCGCTCTGATTTTTTTATTAACATGACTTATAAAATGTAAGCCTATGCAACATTAACCTATTAAAAACAGTACTGTAGCAATGAGGTTTGTGCAGTAAGCTATAGGCCCAATACATTATCACCGCATACTTGCTTTACTTGAATTGACCTGCCAATGCATTGTTGTTCGGGACATTTGAAAAAAAAAAATATTTCACATTTTGGAGGTAGGCTATATGATCACACCGGTAACAGATCCATTGTTGTATTACTTGTGAGGCACAGCTGAGTGAGCATACATTTCAATCATTTGCTTTTTATTTTACTGGGCTGATGGTGCCTGCATCTGATGGTCAGTCTCAGTGGAGAGAGAGCAGCAGACTGAGGGTCTGTCAACTTCCCGCCACTCTCCCTTTCCTCCACTAACACTGACCAAAAAGGGACACCGTCTTCCAGATGATGGCGAAACTCGAGTCGCACCGCATTATTTCTGCCTCATGCACAAATTCATGTTACTCCTAGGAACAGAGAAAGTGAAATATTCCTCAATATAAAAAGAGGCCCAAGACACTAATAATAACGCAAGCCTATCAATACACTTTCCTACTCATTCATTACTGCTACAGTGCTTGTTGTAGCGCTGAGTGGAAATAGGAAGAACTCACATTATGGGTTATAAAAATGTTGAATACAAAGTGTTGACCTTGCTGAGTAAGAACTTAAACATGAACTCACTCATAAAAGCAGCAGCTCTTTGCTGTATTCGTTGACAGTCTCTCTCTAGTCATGGTTTTAAAAGTTTAGAAATCTCACAGTATCCATTTTGCCGTAGCTTTCTTTTATGCCTGCTAGGTTACTGCAGACTCCGTCATCTGAGCAATTTGATTGGCCAGCGGTAGCATAGTGCACTTGATTTCCTCTCCAGGACCACCGGGAAGGCAGATTTTGTACCTTCAGACATGAAATGGCAACAGCTTGCCTACCCGGCACGCAGGGCAGCTGAATTGGCTGCACCTACCACCAACAGCCTGAGACTAATAAAACAAAAATAGAAACGCAAGGCTTCATCGTTGGGTTTTTTACAGAAATGTTTGGCGATCGACAAGAAATGCCTTGGAGATCGACAAGTCGGTGACCACTGCTCTATTTTTTATTTTATTTATTTATTTATTTCACCTTTATTTAACCAGGTAGGCAAGTTGAGAACAAGTTCTCATTTACAATTGCGACCTGGCCAAGATAAAGCAAAGCAGTTCAACAACATACAAAAACACAGAGTTACACATGGAGTAAAACAACATACAATCAATGATACAGTAGAAAAATAAGACTATATACAATGTGAGCAAATGATGTGAGATAAGGGAGGTAAAGGCAAAAAAGGCCATGGTGGCAAAGTAAATAAAGTATAGCAAGTAAAACACTGGAATGGTAGATTTATAATTTGAAGAAAGTTCAAAGTTAAAATATAAATAATATGGTGCAAAGGAGCAAAATAATAAATAAAATAAATAAATACAATAGGGGAAGAGGTAGTAGTTTGGGCTAAATTATAGATGTACAGGTGCAGTGATCTGGGAGCTGCTCTGATAGCTGGTGCTTAAAGCTAGTGAGGGAGATAAGTGTTTCCAGTTTCAGAGATTTTTGTAGTTCGTTCCAGTCATTGGCAGCAGAGAACTGGAAGAAGAGACGACCAAAGGAGGAGTTGGCTTTAGGGGTGACCAGAGAGATATACCTGCTGGAGCGCGTGCTACAGGTGGGTGCTGCTATGGTGACCAGTGAGCGGAGATAAGGGGGGACTTTACCTAGCAGGGTCTTGTAGATGACCTGGAGCCAATGTGTTTGGCGACGATTATGAAGCGAAGGCCAGCCAACGAGAGCGTACAGGTCGCAGTGGTGGGTAGTATATGGGGCTTTGGTGACAAAACGGATGGCACTGTGATAGACTGCATCCAGCTTGTTAAGTAGGGTATTGGAGGCTATTTTGTAAATGACATCGCTGAAGTCGAGGATTGGTAGGATGGTTAGTTTTACGAGGGTATATTTGGCAGCATGAGTGAAGGATGCTTTGTTGCGAAATAGGAAGCCAATTCTAGATTTAACTTTGGATTGGAGATGATTGATGTGAGTCTGGAAGGAGAGTTTACAGTCTAACCAGACACCTAGGTATTTGTAGTTGTCCACAAATTCTAAGTCAGAACCGTCCAGAGAAGTGATGCTGGACAGGCGGGCAGGTGCAGGCAGCGATCGGTTGAAGAGCATGCATTTAGTTTTACTTGTATTTAGGAGCAGTTGGAGACCACGGAAGGAGAGTTGTATGGCATTGAAGCGCGTCTGGAGGGTTGTTAACACAGTGTCCAAAGAACGGCCAGAAGTATACAGAATGGTGTCGTCTGCGTAGAGGTGGATCAGAGATTCACCAGCAGCAAGAGCGACATCATTGATGTATACAGGGAAAAGAGTTGGCCCAAGAATTGAACCCTGTGGTACCCCCATAGAGACTGCCAGAGGTCCGGACAGCAGGCCCTCCGATTTGACACACTGAACTCTATCAGAGAAGTAGTTGGTGAACCAGGCGACGCAATCGTTTGAGAAACCAAGGCTATTGAGTCTGCCGATGAGGATGTGGTGATTAACAGAGTCAAAAGCTTTGGCCAGGTCAATGAATACGGCAGCACAGTATTGTTTCTTATCGATGGCGGTTACGATGTCGTTTAGGACCTTGAGCGTGGCTGAGGTGCACCCATGACCAGCTCTGAAACCAGATTGCATAGCGGAGAGGGTGCGGTGGGATTCGAAATGGTCGGTAATCTGTTTGTTGACTTGGTTTTCGAAGACCTTAGAAAGGCAGGGTAGGATGGATATAGGTCTGTAGCAATTTGGGTCAAGAGTGTCACCTCCTTTGAAGATACCAAAGATACTCTATACCAAGGCACATTGAAGCCGTTCTGGTGGCTTAACACCCTATTAAGGAACTGTTAGTGTTCCCTTTATTTTGGCAGTTACCTTCATCTGTCTCACACACTTTGCTAGAAGATGGTCTCTGGTCTATAGACTGGAAAATAATGCTTGTAAGTCACTAACTGATCCCATGGAAGGCTCACCGATCTACACCAATTGATTGTCAGTGGTACAAGAGAGAAAGGTGGCTAGGGGTTTTCACACGAAGCTTTAGTTTAGCTGATAGTGACATCATAGGGCAGCTGTACAGTCTTAGCAAACAGTCGTTCATCTCCTAGTTTGCCATGAGTCACCATGCAGACAGATTCCTTCTCTGACTCAGATTTGACAAGCCAACAAAGTATGCAGTTAAGCAACCAGCTGTACCTGACAAGTACAACCCTCTGGAAACTAAATTAGTGGGCTGATTCGATTATGCTGAGGCGCGGGGCACTGCTCTATTGCCCGAAACGTGAACGGGCAAAAGAGGGAGTGCTGGCCCAACAGTCATGGTGCTTTCAAGACAACTGGGAAATCGGGAGAAAAAAACGAGGACGAATCATGACGTCAGTGATCTTCAGGACGGAAATCTGTTCTAAAAAGTAGGCGACTAGTTCCCGACTAGGAATTACGCGTTGGATGACAGTTTAAACGAATTTTCCCAGTCTGTTTTTTTCCCGAGTTCCCAGTTGTCTTGAACGCACTGAAATCGGAGATTTCCAAGTTCCCAGTTATTTTGAACGCGGCATCATACACAGATAACTAAAAAGACATTCACGTACTTACCGTTCTATGCTTGGGATTTGCAGTGTAGAAGTAGGTAACGTTACTGCTGAAAGCTATCTAGCTCATAGACAGTGTGCTAGGGAAATCTTTTATAGCTAACTAACGTTACTGTCAAGTTGGTTTGCTCTCTGTTGCTTGCTAACTGTCGATTAATAACGCTAAATTCACTAACTAGCTAGCTAGAACAGTGCCCCCAACACTCAGGTAATGTTAGTCCAATGTCTCGAACTGTGCCACCAGCTCGATAGGAAGAGGACGCGCATTGGTTAGGGAGTAGACTAATAGATGGATTATCAACAGAGTATTTCTAGCTAACTAATGCAGTCCTCGGAATGACAGATTACTCCACAGGAACTACAACAACCGGGACACGTCTCCAGGAAGTTACGTAATAATTAAAGGGTGCCTGACATTTCCGGTAAAATCACCTCAGTCAGAGAGGAAAGATGCGAAACGAGATGTTACTCTCGCCAAAACCTGGCAAAAATAAGCCCAACGTCTACATGGCCTTTTTTGGACCTAAACGTGTCGCCTTGCCTTCCCGCCCAAGTATAGGTAGCTGCGTCCCAGAATGGTCTCAGATTAGTGGTGTGTCAAAAACTCCTTTCCATGCACCCATACCAAAGATTTTTTACAACTAAACTAATATTAATTGATTTACTTCAGTTAATTTGAGTAAATACTTTAACACTTTTCTTTCTTAAAACTGCATTGTTGGTTAACGGCTTGTAAGTAAGCGTTTCACTGTAACCTGTTGTATTCGGCGCATGTGACAAATACAATTTGAGTTGCTAGACCACAGCCTGTCATTTCAAATTGGAGCATATTAGTCATAGTGGGCAGAGCCAAGCACGAGCTAGCGAGATCCGATTGGCGCGTTCTAGCCAATATTTGCATATTTCCGTCAGTTAACGCCTACTCTGTGAAGTGCGCGTGTGCAATAGCTCAATTTGCCTTTACACTCTTTCTAAACAACGCACTTTTTTAACACCTTGGCATAGGGGAAATTATACAAAACCTCAGTCCCTCTGTTCGTAACAGATACTAGTTTGGGGAACAGAAAACTGTATTGAGTTAATGTTTCATCGATGAGACAATTTAGCAGAATGTCGGCCAAAATTAATCTCGTTCCATCTTCTCCCACTGCCGGCCACTGGTCTTCCTCTGACTACACATTTGATAGCGAGTGGAAACAACAAGCGGATGCTTCACATTTATACATCCGGTGAAATATCTCTCATTGTTCTATCTGTGCCCATACTCCGTTCGCCATATCGGGACCACTGAGGTATAGCTTGGGACGCAAAACACCCTTCTCTTTCGGTCTTTGGACGACTCCCAATGTTAGGGCGGAGACATCAGCGTCTCGTCATTATATACAGATTTATGTTTCTTGTTTTGCATGAATGACCCGATGCCCCAGTTAGGTGAAGATTTCGCTTAATGACCAATATAATGGTCTAAAATACCAAACTCCACCCACCCGGGACAACAGGCCATGAAAAACGAACTCTCCCTCAGTGGCGTAGAAAACAGACCACAATGTAGCAACCAATGATTTATATGTACACACTAGACCTGGCACTCCCCCACCATTTAAAACAATATTTTGGAAGCTATAGAAATGCATTTATTAATGTACAGACACCTTAATGCATATTTTAAAGTTATATTATGTGAGCTAAAAAAAATATATAAATAAAACCGTTATCTTAATGTATCGTTTTTTTATAGATTACTAATGTTATGGTCCCCACTACAACCAATAAATAGTTTAATATATTTAATTGTGGCTTTTAAACATTTAATTGATGTAAGAATTCCATTAATTAATTACTTTGGAGGACTGCTCCTACTGGAGAGTGCCAATACATAGCATTAACAATCCAGGGTTTATACACATCATTAGCGGCAATGAACTGGCAGTGGATGAGGCTAAATAGTTTATTCTCTACTCAGGAAAATACATTTTCAGGACACTACACTAGCTAGTATACTACACACATGCAAATATGTGAGTTTTTATTCTGGGTGATAAGTATAACGCATAAGAAATGCACACAAAATAATGTACCAATTATCATCTTTTATTCATTTCTCTCATACATTGCCAGCATATTTTATGCAGTCAAACAACCAGGTGGTCATTTACATCCTACCCTTAATCTTTACTTCTTAAACACTGGTTTAGCAAAGATAATTCAATTTTATCCAGTAAGCGTGAGCCTTGAACCATTTCCGTCAACTTGAGGACAGGACAATGTCAGATCAACTATCTAAGTATGAAGATGACCTCATCTTACTTTTGCTGATCCATATTCAACTAACTGTGGACCAGATGACAATACCAAAGCCTCAAGAAAAGGCAGGGCAAATCAATAGAGACAAAATTGAGATAAAGTAGATGAGGAGTAGACCGCAATCTGAAGATGCAAAAAAAAAAAATAGGACTGCTTATTATCATTACGTACCACTAGTTTCTACTATTGAGTTCTCTTGCCATGAGAATTATATCAGGCTTCATATCTTGTGCTTAGACTTGTGTTGCTGAACTTCTTCCCAGTCCAACCAAGGCATTTGGTCGTACTACCAAAACTGAACATTTTCAAAGCAAACATAACCTTTCTTTCAATATACTAAATTAAAGTGGAAATTGAATAGTTCATATTACACAACAATTATAACGAAGTGGTGGCAAATAAGACTTCCAAAAAGGACAACCGAAAACAGAAATAAAGCTCATGATTCCACAAGATGGCCAACTTGCCTGAGATTGACAGAACACATTACCTTATTATTTCAGAAAACCCACTACCGGAATGCAGCTTATGGCTTTTTTTGTGCTGTAAAGTGTTCACCTTTATCATTTAAGGCACAAGGAAGGAATGACTTGATAGAGCTTGCCAAAAGTAACCAGCAAGACAAATAATATAGAAAAGGCCAAATAAAATAAGACAAATTAAGAACAAAAAGTCACAAAAAGTGCAAGATAGTGGCTCATCCTCCTTGGCCTAGCTTTGTGCAGCTTAAGAAGACTGAGAATGTTGAGTGAAGGATAATGGGATGTTATAGAGCAGAGACAGAGGTGTTTCTTGGTTGGCCAGATACTGAGTGGAATGGATGGGTTGGACATGTCATCCTACATGCCCATCCGAATGCTCTGAATGATCTGGAAGATAGCTGTGGAGAGAAATTCAAATGTTAAGAAAATAAATCACTGGAGTTCATGGACAAAGAAACTTGGTGAGTCAAATAATCACTTGAATGACACTGGAAAACCCTGACCTGGAAAAAAAGCATTTTAATAGGTTTTAATTCACCGATGACAGCAGTCGTCACTGAAGCTCAGAACACAGCTGGGAACTGACCAGAATGTTCCACCGGAATTATCTACTTTACCCATTTTCTTCTAACTCGCCAGTGTGACTATATCCCTCCTTTCCTGCAAGGTTTTAATTTTGATTTCCAAGGTGACTAATGTAACTGCTCAATTATGTTCTGATGGAATCTCTGAAAGTGTTGCCAAACCCACTGACTACTAAAAGCTTGGATTGGGACAAACAGTGGGAGGTAGTAAAGCAAAATGTCAAACCAGACCACACAGAAACAGTACAAACAGATTATCTGACCCTGGATAAAGAAGAAACAAACAGTCTCCAACAGTTAGCTGGCGGAGGTCCTAGAACACTTATCAAAACTTGTGTCCTTCCCCAATATTAGCTGAGGTGGGCAACAAGCACGTTGATATTGCCTGTTAAAGGCAAACAGTGACAAAAAGGTGTGTAAAAAGGCTGACAAAACCCTAAGGCTGTTACAAGAGACTAACAAACCCCTCAAGGGACCACTGCTTGGTTTAAATACTGCAAAAACTAAATACTACGATAAAGTTATGAAATCTGTTTTTAGACTCAGGTTTCGCCATCAGCTCGAAGATGGTGTCTCCTTTTTGGTCAGTCTTACTCTTAGCGGAGGGGGCAGAGCTGAGGGTGGTCCGACAGTGAGAAGCAGGCCCTCTGATGGTCTCCCTCCGCTGAGACTGACCATCAGACGCTGGCACAATCAGTCCAATAAAATAAAGAAGGCACATTATTTCAATTTATGCACACTCAGCTGAGCCTCACAAGTAATACAACAAATGATGATCCTGTACCTCATGTTGAAATACAATTTTTAAAATGGTTTGAGAAGAACAATTCAAGCATAGCCAATCATGTATTGGGCATATAGCCTCCAACAACCTCATTGCTACATAACTGTTTTTAATAGATTAATGTTGCAGAGGCTTATGTTTTTTAAGTCATGTTTTTAAAAAAAAATATAATCTGAGCGGTAGATCTCTGCCTTCATTTTGAGTCAGGAAGCGATCTAATCTCAGAAAGGTTTGGGGACTACAAGGATCAGATAGGTATGCAATAGGGTTTCATCTGGCCTTATGACAAGCTCAGTAAAATGTTGGATACACCCATCCAATCCTTTCAGATCAACAAATGTGTCTAGGACATGGGATGGGCAAATGGCGGCCTACGGTGCAATTTCAAAATTTGGTTGTGCATCAGCAGTTTCTCTCTTGTTAAGTCAGTCACTGATAAGTCAGTCAATTAGCCCATGTCAGCTACATATTTTTTTTTTAGATTGCCAAGTTAGTTTTGAGCCAGCTATCTATACTTGTTATCATGGTCGAATTACCGGCAGGTCCTCATTGATTTTGTTAGTCAGTCTCACTCAGATATCATTTTAAAAACTGAAAACATCTCTCCACCCTATGGCAAAATGTGTAGAATTGCAGCATAGATTATTTAAAACTTCAACATTTTCTCTACACCCCAAATTCCTCTCCGCTGTCAAGAGGGGGGAGCCACTAAAATGTTTTGCTTGAAATGTGGGACAGGGGGAGAATATGGGGATCAATTTCAGAGCTGTTCAGAGCTGTTCACTGGCAAATTAGTAAAAGTCAACACAACTCACCTGATCCACACACAACAAAGATGAAGAGCGCCAACAGCCAGGGCCCCACGGCTACCTTATCATCCTGAGGGTTTCTCTGTGGAACCAAATACAGTACACGTCATGCTATCATGTCAAAAGTAATCATTACAAAAAAGTTTGGAAACTGCATCAAAACCGCAGTAACTGCAGTCGACTGTGTATTTTGGACGCAGTAACTGCAGTTATACTGCACTGTAACTGCTGTTACACTACAAAATTACTGTATTAAAAAAATATATTTGCAGCATACTGCTGTTAAACTGGAATTTGACTGTAATCAGAGTGCAGTCATTCTACTGTACTGTATCATATTGGTCAAACATGTATACCTCTAAAAGCCGTAATCAGAAACATACAGCGGTTTAAATAAAACATGTAACTCAACTTGGCATGATGTAAAAATGTACTTTCATGGATACTATTAACGTTACAGCTGACCAAAGATTGACGGCATGAGCTGTTGGCACCTGGGCTAGAAACATTGATATATGTGAATATAAAAATAAAAAGCTAGCAAACAATCAGACAATTAAGCGTTTGCCTTTGACTAATTTACGTAGCGTTAACATATTCCTTAACTCGTTCGCAAACCGAAATAAAAATAGTAAAAAAAAAACATGTTACCGTGGATTTGGATACGTTGCCTCTTTGCGTGATATTCTTGCTGTGTTTTTCGTTGGCCATACGAATCCTCTGTTTGGCGACCATCTTCCAAATAAGTAGGTTATTAATTATTTTTTACAAAAAGTCAGGAATGTGAGTGATATGGTTAATATGTCTCACTTATGTACTACTGGCTCTTGTCTACAGTAGCCACTTTTTCAAAAGGAAGAATAATAGCAGTGCAAATGTCTACGTATACAAATCTTAACCCCGCCCACACAGGAAGACCACATTTCGAACTTGCAATGTTTATTTGGCATATCTTTCCGCCGCCCACTGTGTGGCAATATAGTTCTTCCCACTTCGATCATTCCACAGTAGCATTTACAATACTGCCTTTGCTATTGCAGTTTCGGTCCGTGTGTTTATGTATAATTCCTATTACCTTGACCAGGTCCACAATCCTAGTGCATCAGCTATTTCGACTTTGATGTAGTAAAAGCAAACCTAATGCACTTGACTTGGATGTTATTTGGTATTTTATTAGGCTCCGCATTAGCTTTTGCAAAAGCAGCAGCTACTCTTTCCGGGGACACATAAAACATTACATAGTAAAGAACATTAATATACAAGAACAACTCAAGGACAGAACTACATCAACTAAAAAAATAAGGCACACATAGCCTACATATCAATACATACACACAAAATATCTAGGTCAAATAGGGGAGAGGTATCGTGCCTTGGGGTGTTGCTTTATCTGTTTTTTGAAACCAGGTTGGCTGTTCATTTGAGCAATGCATTGACAATTACATTTTAATTTCAGTACTGTCTTTATTCTTGTAAAGGGTGGAATGTAAGGTAGGTTCATGATCCCCAAACCAACAATGATCAGAATTTACAAATATACTGAACAAAAATATAAAAAAAGTGTTGGTCCCATGTCTCATGAGCTGAAATAAAATATCCCAGAATTTGTCCACACTGTAATAATATTTTATCCTCAAAATATTCTCAATATTCAAAATATTCTTAGTGTGGACAAATTCTGGGATATTTTATTTCAGCTCATGAGACATGGGACCAACACTTTATATTTTTGTTCAGTATATTTGTAAATTCTGATCATTGTTGGTTTGGGGATCATTAACCTATGTAGTTCTGTAGTTGATGAAGTTCTGTCCTTGAGTTGTTCACAACGCAGAGGACGAGAGGTCAATAGAGTACTAATGATCAATGGAAATAGTGTTTTTTCTGTAATATCAATGGGTCAGAGACATGGGAGGAATTTCAGTCCGGGACTCATAGCTACATGGCAAGTTCTCATTGGTCCAAATTGTTTATAAATTGAACCTGAAGTAGGATACTTGTTATTTGGCCATTGGCCCAGTTTTATTGCAATGAATTGTGATTGGTCAACCACAGGCTATGGCTGGGTTATAAAACTACATCCTGTCCCTTTGTTCTGTGGAGAGAGTCACTGAGGACAGGGGAGCATCAACATCTACTGCCCTGCATGATTTGTTCTCTTTGAATAAACCCATTTTCCTCCCCCTGGTTTGCTTTGGGGTCTGTGTTATTGAAGAATAACATCAACTGCTAACAACACCCACAAAAAGCTTATTTCTCTCAAATTGTGTGAACAAATTTGTCTACATCCCTGTTAGTGAACATTTCTTCTTCTGCCAAGATAATCCAACCACCTGACAGGTGTGGCATATCTAGAAGATGATTAAACAGCATGATCATTACACAGGTGCATCTTGTGCTCAGGATAATAAAAGGCCACTCTAAAATGTGCAGTTTTGTCACACAACACAATGCCTCAGACGTCTCAATTTTTGAGGGATCGTGCAATTGGCATGCTGACTGCAGGATTGTCCACCAGAGCTGTTGAAATTGTTGCATGTTGCGTTTATATTTTTGTTCAATATACAGTGCATTCGGAAAGTATTCAGACCCCTTGACTTTTTTCATATTTTGTTCAATTACAGTTTTATTCTAAAATTGGTTAAATTGCTTTTTCCCCCATCAATCTACACACAATATCCCCTAATGGCAAATCAAAAACGGAAATATCTAATTTACATAAGTATTCAGAACCTTTACTCAGTACTTTGTTGAAGCACCTTTGGCAGTGATTACAGCCTCGAGTCTTCTTGGGTATGAAACTACAAGCATGGCACACCTGTATTTGGGGAGTTTCTCCCATTCTTCTCTGCAGATTCTCTCATACTCTGTCAGGTTGGATGGGGAGCGTCGCTGCACTGCTATTTTCAGGTCAATCCAGAGATGCTCAATCGTGTTCAAGTCCGGGCTCTGGCTGGGCCACTCAAGGACATTCAGAGACTTGTCCCGAAGCCATTCCTGCGTTGTCTTGGCTGTGTGCTTAGGGTCATTGTTCTGTTGGAAGGTGAACCTTTGCCCTAGTCTGAGGTCCTAAGTACTCTGGAGTAGGTTTTCATCAAGGATCTCTCTGTCCTTTGCTCCGTTCATCTGTCACTCGATCCTGACTGGTATTCCAGTCCCTGCTTCTGAAAAACATCCCCACAGCATGATGCTGCCACCACCATGCTTCACCGTAGGGATGATGACAGGTTTCCTCCAGACGTGACGCTTGGCATTCAGGCAAAAGAGTTCAATCTTGTTTCTCATGGTCTGCAAGTCCTTTAGGTGCCTTTTGGCAAACTCCAAGCGGGCTGTCATGTACCTTTTACTGAGTAGTGGCTGCCGTCTGGCCACTCTACCATAAAGGCTTGATTGGTGGAGTGCTTCAGAGATTGTTGTCCTTCTGTATGGTTCTCCCATCTCCACAGAGGGACTCTGGAGCTCTGTCAGAGAGACCATTAGGTTTTTGGTCACCTCCCTGACCAAGGCCCTTCTTTGGCCAGGTGGTCAGCTCTAGGAAGAGTCTTGGTGGTTCCAAACTTCTTCCATTTAAGAATGATGGAGGCCACTGTGTTCTTGGGGACCTTCAATGCTGCAGAAATGTTTTGGTACGCTTCCCCAGATCTGTGCCTCAACACAATCCTGTCATCGGAGCTATAACTACAGTTCCTTCGATCTCATGGCTTGGTTTTTGCTCTGACATTCACTGTCAACTGTGGAACTTTATATAGACAGGTGTGTGCCTTCCCAAATCATGTCCAATCAGTTGAATTTACAACAGGTGGACTCCAAGTTGTAGAAACATCTCAAAGATGATCAATGGAAACAGGATGCACCTGAGCTCAATTTCAAGTCTCATAGCGAAGGTTCTGAATACTTATTTAAGGTATTTCAAAAAACATGTTTTCACTTTGTCATTATGGGGTAATGTGTGCAGATTGATGAGGGAAATGTTTTATTTTTAATCCATTTTAGAATCAGGCTGTAACGTCACAAAATGTGGAAAAAGTCAAGGGGTCTGAATACTTTCCGAATGCACTATATATTCAACCCACAGACAGTTTAAGCAGACAAATGGTGTTGGTGGTGACCGTTATGATTGCAGATTATTATTCACTTGGTTGTGTCCAGTGAGATAATTTAATCTTTTAATCCTTGAGATAATAAAAAAATGATAATAATTCAATTTTACAGGTAAATGTTCACCTACTACTGAATGCTGGTTGGCATTAATATTAAAGAGTCACCTCAGAGACAGTTGCCGCACCTATTTCCAGTAATTCCTGTAATTCCTGTCCTAGAGAGGAAATTATTTTTTATGTTCCACCTTGAAGACTGACGCTGGCTGCTAATACATATTCGGGCTTTCGGGGTGGGAACGTTGTGGTGATTTCCACGTGTAGCAGAGAAATAACAAATAGGGCACTCACTGACAGCTGTCACTGTAATTAGCTAGCGTGCTAATCCTAGCCAGCTAATGAAAGTTATGTGACACCTGACACCATTTAGGTACTGTAAGGTGTCAGGTGAAAATAATTATTATAAAATAATAATAATTCTAAAATGATTTTTTAAGAAGTCTACCACCCTACATGTCAAGAGATGAGTTTCAGCGAAACTGTGCCTATATGAGCTGTTGACATGCGGGCAACCAACCATACACATTCACCCTGACCCTACACACCCTACTTAGACAAAGGCAATAGTGCTGACATAACATTGACAGGTCAGTGCAGCATTTCTCCACCATTTCTGTACCAGTGACTGGCAAGACATGGTCCTCTTTTTTAACCAGCTCATGTTTAAAACAATATGTAAAAACACCACTGGAGATACAACTCACCAATATTACTGTTCCTCTGCTCTAGCCTTGTTGTTTGCCTCCCTGTTGTGCCTTCAGGAGGTATTCACACCCCTTGACTTTGTCCACATTTTGTTGTTACAGCCTGAGATTTTGTGTCACTGGCCTACACACAATACCCCATAATGTCAAAGTGGAATTATGTTTTTAGAATTTTTAACAACTTAAAACATTTTAAGCTGAAATGTCTTGAGTCAATAAGTACTCAAACCCTTTTTTTTGGCAAGCATAAATAAATTCAGGAGTAAAATGCATGTTTTGGAATATTTCTTCCCCTACAGGATTCCTACTTTTCACTCTGTCAATTAGGTTAGTATTGTGGAGTATCTACAATGTTGTTGATCCATCCTCAGTTTTCTCCAATCACAGCCATTAAACTCTATAACCGTTTTTAAGTCACCATTGGCCTCATGGTGAAATCCTTGAGTGGTTTCCTCTCCTGCAACTGAGTTAGGAAGGACGCTGTTACGTATACGCCGGGAGTCAGAAAGCATGTGCAGGAGGTGCATTTAATACAGAACAGCTACAAATGCACAAACATGGGAAGTGAAGTGAATGTGAGACAATTAAAAATACCTATGGACTGATGAACACAGAGGGCTTAATAAAGGGGAAGTAATCAGGGAAGTGATGAATTCCAGGTGTGCCTAATGATGAGGCGCAGGTGTGCGTGATGAAGGTTGCCAGGTGTGCGTAATGATGGGTTGCCAGAACTGGTGGTTAGTAAACTGGCGACGGTGAGCGCCGAAGCGGTAGTAGACGCCTAAACTCAGCAAAAAAAGTAACGTCCCTTTTTCAGGACCCTGTCTTTGAAAGATATTCGTAAAAATCCAAATAACTTCACAGATCTTCATTGTAAAGGGTTTGAACACTGTTTCCCATGCTTGTTCAATGAACCATAAACAATTAATGAACATGCACCTGTTGAACGGATGTTAAGACACAAACAGCTTACAGACGGTAGGCAATTAAGGTCACAGTTATGAAAACTTAGGACACTAAAGAGGCCTTTCTACTGACTCTGAAAAACACCAAAAGAAAGATGCCCAGGGTCCCTGCTCATCTGCGTGAATGTGCCTTAGGCATGCTGCAAGGAGGCATGAGGACTGCAGATGTGGCCAGGGCAATAGATTGCAATGTCCGTACTGTGAGATGCCTAAGACAGCGCTACAGGGAGACAGGGCGGACAGCTGATCATCCTCACAGTGGCAGACCACGTGTAACAACACCTGCACAGGATCGGTACATCCAAACATCACACCTGCGGGACAGGTACAGGATGGCAACAACAACAACTGCCCGAGTTACACCAGAAACGGACAATCCCTCCATCAGTGCTCAGACTGTCCGCAATAGGCTGAAAGAGGCTGGACTGAGGGCTTGTAGGCCTGTTGTAAGGCATGTCTTCACCCTACATCACCGGCAACAACGTCGCCTATGGGCACAAACCCACCGTCGCTGGACCAGACAGGACTGGCAAAAAGTGCTCTTCACTGACGAGTCATGGTTTTGTCTCACCAGGGGTGATGGTCAGATTCACGTTTATTGTCGAAGGAATGAACGTTACACCGAGGCCTGTACTCTGGAGTAGGATCAATTTGGAGGTGGAGGGTCCGTCATGGTCTGGGGTGGTGTGTCACAGCATCATCAGACTGCGCTTGTTGTCATTGCAGGCAATCTCAACGCTGTGCGTTACAGGGAAGACATCCTCCTCCCTCATGTGGGTAACCTTCCTGCAGGCTCATCCTGACATGACCCTCCAGCATGACAATGCCACCAGCCATACTGCTCGTTCTGTGAGTGATTTCCTGCAAGACAGGAATGTCAGTGTTCTGCCATGGCCAGTGACGAGCCCGGATCTCAATCCTATTGAGCACGTCGGGGACCTGTTGGATCGGAGGGTGAGGGCTAGGGCCATTCCCCCCAGAAATGTCCCGGAACTTGCAGGTGCCTTGGTGGAAGAGTGGGGTAACATCTCACAGCAAGAACTGGCAAATCTGGTGCCATCCATGAGGAGGAGATGCACTGCAGTACTTAATGCAGCTGCTGGCCAAACCGGATACTGACTGTTACTTTTGATGTTAACCCCCCTTTTGTTCAGGGACACATTATTCCATGTCTGTTAGTCACATGTCTGTGGAACTTGTTCAGTTTATTTGTCAGTTGTTGAATCTTATGTTCATACAAATATTTACACATGTTAAGTTTGCTGAAAATAAACGCAGTTGACAGTGAGGATGTTTTTTGTTGTTGTTGCTGAGTTTATATCTTTGTAGTGACTGGGTGTATTGATACACCATCCAAAGTGTAATTATTAACTTTTCTATTCTCAAAGCGATATTCAATGTCTGTTTTTTATATTTCTACCAATAGGTGACCTTCTTTGTGAGACATTGGAAAACCTCCCTGTTGAATCTGTTTGAAATGCGCTGCGCGACTGAGGGACCTTACAGATAATTGTATGTGTGGGGTACAGAGATGAGGTAGTTCAAATATCATGCTAAACTATTATTGCACACAAAGTCCATACAACTTGTTAAGCACATTTTTACTCCTGAACTTATTTAGGCTTGCCATAACAAAGGGGTTGACTACTTATTGACTTAAGTCATTTCCACTTTTAATTAATTAATTAGTAAAAGTTTTGAAAAATATGATTCCACTTTGACATTACGGGGTATTGTGTGTTGGCCAGTGACACAAAATCTCAATTTAATCAATTTTAAATTCAGTCTAATACAACAAAATGTGGAAAAAGTCAAGGGATGTGAATATTTTCTGAAGGCACTGTAGAACCTAAAATGGTTCTTTGGACAACCCTTTGAAGAAAACCCTTTTGGGTTTGAGGTAGAACCCTTTTGGGTTTCAGGTAGGCCCCTTTCCACAGTGGGTTCTACATGGAACCCAAAAGGGTTCTACCCAAAACACAAAAGCTTTTTACCTGGAACCTAACTGATAAAATAGTCAGAGCAGGTCTCTTTTATGATTCCGCGTTTGACCTCGAATGTGAGTTTGTGTGACCTCAGCTCAGCCTATCAGAACACCGGGCTGGCCAAACGCTCATTATAGATTAGTATAATACAGAAATTGCGAGAAAAAATAAATCTTAACGGGCCCATGGGCCACCGGCCATGTCACCTTTTTCAATTTTTTATTTAAAAAATATATATATGTATATATATATATATATTTGTGTGTCAATTTCGACCAGTCCACCCAATAAAAAAATGGTCCAGCCCATCTGGTCAATCCGCCCCTGTATATTTGGAAAAATTGAGTTGCTGATTATACAGATAGCAGATCAGCTCATGAATAATGGGGAGATGAAGAGTGGATATTGTTTTAATGTCAAGGTATCTTAAGGACCAACTCTGTTTTAAAAAATATCCATATCTACTCTCATACCGTTTGTTGATCACACATTCTCTACTGAAGCTCTCACATGGGCAGCAAGTACGAAACAGCGCAGGGAAGCAGATGAAATTGTATAGCGGTATTTTGACATGCATAGGCGAGAGACGTGCTTTGATAATGCAACCTATGGATTACAGAATAAAGTTCCGAATTTTTATGCGAGACAGGAGTCAGGATTTGGGCTTTCAGTGGCATTGGGACTGGATAGGAAAATAGCCAGGCTCTACAACAGGAGAGGATAGAATTTTCCCTCATGCCTCACTGACATTGACGCCTATGTAGTAAATTGTGTATAGGTCTATCACATTTGTTACTGTCTGAAGAGTCACAATGACAGCTCAAATAAGCACACGTTTTTTTATAAGCTACACTGTAGGGGTTTCCTGTAGGGTTTATTAACTGCATTCAGGTTGTGTATGCAGTCCGGCAGTGTCAATTGTGTGTGTGCTTTCACTTTGTGTGAATTAAATCAAATCAAAGTTTATTTGTCACGTGCGCCGAATACAACAGGTGTAGTAGACCTTACAGTGAAATGCTTACTTACAGTGTCATGGGCGTCGTAAGGATTGGACCAAGGCGCAGCGGGTAAAGTGCTCATCTTCTTAATTTATTCAAAGCAACGTGAACACTTAAACAAAAATAACAAAACGACGAAACAGTTCCATAAGGCACACAGGCTATACAGAAAATAACCACCCACAAAACACAAGTGAAAACAAACCCAACTAAATATGGCCTCCAATTAGAGACAATGACAACCAGCTGCCTCTAATTGGAGGTCATTGCCAAAAACCCAACAGAAATAGAAAACTAGATATACACATAGAAATAGAAAATATAGAACATAAATCAAAAACACCGAACCACACAAAACAAACACCCCCTGCCACGCCCTGACCAAACTACAACGACAAATAACCCCTTTTACTGGTCAGGATGTGACAGTACCCCCCCCAAAGGTGCAGACCCCGAATGCACCTCAAAAACAAAAATCCCACAAAAATAACCCAAAACTTAAAGGGAGGGTGGCCACCGTCAACAACGGTCCCTGTGCTACACCCCCCCCCCCCCCCTCCCAATCCTCCCACTATGGAGGTGGCTCTAGCTCTGGGCGTAGCTCCCGTTCCGTAGACTCCGGGCTGGGGAGCGTCGCTGGAGACTCTGGGCTGGGGAGCGTCGCTGGAGACTCTGGGCTGGGGAGCATCGCTGGAGACTCCGGGATGGGGAGCGTCGCTGGAGACTCTGGGCTGGGGAGCGTCGCTGGAGGCTGCAGACTGGAGAGCGTCGCTGGAGGCTGCAGACTGGAGAGCGTCGCTGGAGGCTGCTGACTGGAGAGCGTCGCTGGAGGCTGCAGACTGGAGAGTGTCGCTGGAGGCTGCAGACTGGAGAGCGTCGCTGAAGGCTGCAGACTGGAGAGCATCGCTGGAGGCCGAGTGCTCACAGCAGGCACTGGCTGTACCGGGTTATGGAGGCGCACTGGAGGATGAGTGCAGGGAACAGGATCAGGACGTACTAATGGCAGAGTGCTCACAGCAGGCACTGGCTGTACCGGGTTATGGAGACGCACTTGAGGGTGAGTGCGAGGAGCACGAACAGGACGTACTGGACTGGGAAGGTGCACTAGAGGCCTGATGCGTGGGGCTGGCTTTGGAGGCGCCAGACTAGTGACACGCACCTCAGGGCTAGTGCGAGGAGCAGGAACAGGACGTACTGGACTGGGCAGGCGCACTAGAGGCCTGATGCGTGGGGCTGGTTTTGGAGGCGCCAGCCTAGTAACACGCACCTCGGGGCTAGTGCGAGGAGCAGGAACAGGGTAAACTGGACCGAGGAGATGCACTGGTGGCCAGATGCGCTGCGCCGGCGCACTTCTCCCTGGCTGCCGGCTAACTCTCGCCTGGCAACGCTGCGGAGCCCTTATTGACCGCACCGGACTGTGCACGCATATGGGTGACACAGTGCGTATCACCGCATAACAAGCTGCTTGCTTGATCCGTCGCTCCCCATAATAAGCACGGGGAGTTGGCACAGGTCTCCTTCCTGACTCTGCCCAACGCCCGTGTGCCCCCCCCCCCCCCCCCATTTTTTTGGGGGGGATGCCTCTCGGCCTCATCTAGCTCCCTTAGTTTCCTCTCCCAGAAATAACCCCTTTTACTGGTCAGGACGTGACATACAGGCTCTAACCAACAGTGCAAAAAAGGTATTTGGTGAACAATAGGTAAGTAAAGAAATAAAAACAACAGTAAAAAGACAGTGAAAAATAACAGTAGCGAGGCTATAAAAGTAGCGAGGCTATAAAAGTAGCGAGGCTACATACAGACACCGGTTAGTCAGGCTGATTGAGGTAGTATGTACATGTAGATATGGTTAAAGTGACTATGCATATATGATGATCAGAGAGTAGCAGTAGCGTAAAAGAGGGTTTGGCAAGTGGTGGGTGGCAGGACACAGTGCAGATAACCCGGTTAGCTAATGTGCGGGAGCACTGGTTGGTCGGGCCAATTGAGGTAGTATGTACATGAATGTGTAGTTAAAGTGACTATGCATATATGATAAACAGAGAGTAGCAGCAGCGTAAAAGAGGGGTTGGGGGGGGGCACACAGTGCAAATAGTCCGGGTAGCCATTTGATCATTTGATTACCTGTTCAGGAGTTTTATGGCTTGGGGGTAAAAACTGTTGAGAAGCCTTTTTGCCCTAGTCTTGGCACTCCGGTACCACTTGCCATGCGGTAGTAGAGAGAACAGTCTATGACTGGGGTGGCTGGGGTCTTTGACAATTTTTAGGGCCTTCCTCTGACACCGCCTGGTGTAGAGGTCATGGATGGCAGGCAGCTTAGCCCCAGTGATGTACTGGGCCGTACGCACTACCCTCTGTAGTGCCTTGCGGTCGGAGGCCGAGCAATTGCCGTACCAGGCAGTGATGCAACCAGTCAGGAGGCTCTCGATGTTGCAGCTGTAGAACCTTTTGAGGATCTCAGGACCCATGACACACACTTAGTATTACTTTCTTAGCTACACTATACATATCTCCCTGGAATAGTACATAATTTATGAAGCAGCATACAATACATTTTTGGACTCACCATTGAGCTGTGCTCACTTGAACAGGATTTTGGCACGGCGGTCCTTCCTGTGGTCAAATCTGTCATGAAAAGTCTGGCATTCAAATCAAATCAAATCAAACTTTATTAGTCACATGCGCCGAATACAACATGTAGACCTTACCGTGAAATGCTTACTTACAAGCCCTTAACCAACAGTGCAGTTCAAGAAGAGTTAAGAAAATATTTACCAAATAGACTAAAGTAAAAAATTATAATAAAAAGTAACACAATAAGAATAACAATAACGAGGCTATATACAGGGGGTACCGTTACCGAGTCAATGTGCGGGGGTACAGGTTAGTTCAGGTCATTTGTACATGTAGGTAGGGGTGAAGTGGCTATGCATAGATAATAAACAATGAGTAGCAGCAGTGCACAAAAGGTAGGGGGATCAATGTAAATAGTCCGGTGGCGATTTTATTAATTGTGAAGCAGTCTTATGGCGTGGGGGTAGAAGCTGTTGAGGAGCATTTTGGTCCTAGACTTGGCCCTCCGGTACCGCTTGCCCTGCGGTAGCAGAGAAAACAGTCTATAACTTGGGTGACTGGAGTCTCTGCCAATTTTATGGCCTTTCCTCTGACACCGCTTATTATATAGGTCCTGGATGGCAGGAAGCTTGGCTCCAGTGATGCACTGGGCCGTACGCATTACCCTCTATAGCACCTTACGGTCAGATGCCAAGCAGTTGCCATACCAGGCAGTGATGCAACCGGTCAGGATGCTCTCGATGGTGCAGCTGTAGAATCTTCTGAGGATCTGAGGACCCATGCCAAATCTTTTCAGTCTCCCGAGGGGGAAAAGGTTTTGTCGTGCCCTCTTTACGACTGTCTTTGTATGTTTGGACCATGATAGTTCGTTGGTGATGTGAACACCAAGGACCTTGAAACTCTCGACCCGCTCCACAACTGGGGGCCTGTTCGACCCGCCTGTTCGGCCCACTTTTTCCTGTAGTCCACAATCAGCTCCTTTGTCTTGCTCACATTGAGGGAGAGGATGTTGTCCTGGCACCACACTGCCAGTTCTGATTTATGGTGCTTTCAAGACAACTGGGAAATTGAAAAAAACAAGGTTGTATCATGATGTCAGTGATCTCCAGGTCGGAGCTCTAGAAAGAGGCTTGGAATTCAAAGTTGGATGACCATTCAAAACGTTTTTTCCCAGTATGAGCTTGTTTTTTTCCGAGTTCTCAGTTGTCTTGAACTCACTGAAGTCTGAGATTTCCCAGTTCCGAGTTTCCAGTTGTTTTGAACGCAGGGGAGTCATGCTCGATTGACAGCATGGCCAATGTATTCTAGCTTTTCTGTCCCAAAGTGTTGCATGTGAATGTTTATGCTTTTAAGCTTGGAAAAGAGACCCTTAAACCCAGACTTGGACCACACACCCACTCCACTGAATAGCAAGCAGGCTAGTGATTGCTTTGCAACGCTGTGTAACGTTTATGTCCAATGGCCGATAAGCACCGATACGTTTTATCTATAATTTCTCTTCATATGACAAGAAAAGGATTTGCCAGTAGCTTGTTGACTTGATTTATGACGACTGCTTGTCTAGCTTTCTAGCTATAGTTTTTAAGGTATGACGTTAACATGATCAGTCCAATCAAAGCTACGGTAGATTTGACGTCATTTTATCTGTGGCCAATGACCCTGAGCCTTGGATTGGCACTTCTAATGTAAATCTATGGCAGCACCCAAGGGGGCTTGAACTTTCTAGCTCTCCCTGTAGATTTTGCAGTGATGTTGTGTCCCCATGAGTGGCAGAACACTGAACCAATCATGGCGCAGCTAGAGATTACCTTACACTCTGTATTTTCTGCCGGCTGCCAATCCACCTGCATTTTGGAGCTGCCTTACTCAAGAAAGCAAAAAAGAGACCATGTTTGTATGTGGCTTTATTAACTAAATTATACAATTTTAAACATTGTTTCCAAATTGATATGTGACACGTATTAATGCCAAAATAACATGCAAAACAGGCAACCACAAATGTATTTTTATTTTATCTGCTAAACAGGTTGGGCTCTGCCCTGAATGATGCAATTTCAACAGTTTTTTTGGTCAAGTTAACTAATTATTGTATTTTGTAGAATTTATATAACAACATTACAAACTTGTTTAGCATTATCTAGTGAAATTGTTGCATGATTCCGCTATTTTCATCCGTTTCAATTGGGGACTTTTATTTTGAAGGCGAGCCGCCGATTACACTATTGTTGCTCACCACACATAGGTGGACAAATCGAAGGAGAAATGGCGAAGAGATGGCTACCCTTTTCGCTTCTGTTTCTAGTTCTCTCCCTGTACTGTGCTGCGTCGGCTGATAACAGCGGTCTAAAGAAAATGAAGATGCAGTTTGCAACAGGGCCACTTCTTAAATTCCAAATCTGGTAAGTTAAGCGAGTACAACAATACACTTTGAGTAGACATCTTGTCTTGTTGTTGTTCGGCTAGCATCAGCTACTTGCCCGTATGACGTTAGCTGTGCACAGCTAGTTAAATCCTGTTAGCTAATTCTGCTCAGGAAATTGGGGTGGGTGCAGTCAAAGAATCCTGACAGTTTCCACGCAACACCGTATTTTGGTTAGCTAGCAACATCCAAATGTTTATGTAGCTAAATTACAACCGTGTTTTGTCTGTTGTTAATGAATCTGTAGTTGCGAGGTTGAAAAAAAACAAACATACTATTCTAGCTACTTCCGCTGTCAAATAGCTAATTTTGGGATTTGCGTCCCCATGTGGCCACTACCGGTTGGATTAATATCTAACATGTCAAGAGAATGGGATTAACTCAGACCAAGGGATGTGTTTGGAATGTGAAATGCCTTTAAGTATTTTAATAATGGATTTGGACAGTAGATGAACCGTGTGCCATACAGCAATGGAAGGTCACCTCATGCTTTGCAGGCAGCATACAATGCATGGAAGTCACAACGGATCAAAGATAACCTTGGAGTCTTTGATGTTTAGCGTTGTTTGGCTGTGGCCAAGTGTATATAGCCTTGCCTTTAAAGACTGTTTTTTTTTTCAGCGTGTGTCACTGTCTGTTCCCCTCTGGCCCTGTTTGTCTATCTCTCTCTCCTTCTCTCACCCAGCATCTCCTGAGGGTACAAGCGGGTGTTTGAGGAGTACATGCAGGTCTTGTACCAGCGTTACCCAGACATCCGCATTGAGGGGGAGAACTACCTTCCTCTACCCCTCTACCGGTAAATTACACTGTGTGCCACCATACTGTGTAAACACTTGAAGCGTGTTGCAATGTATTCTCCCTTGTGGTTGTTAACAAGTTGCCCTTCTTTGGACTCAGAGGTTTTTGCTTTTTCGGACACTTGTAACTGCCATTTCCTGCCATCTAAAGCAAAAAATGGTCTTGTATGATAACGGATAAAGTAAAAAAATAAATGTGTGTATAAAAAAAAATGATATAGTGGTGCAGCCTGTCCACAAGGTGAAGCAGCGCCCCTCGTACGTTCTTTGGGTAGAACCCTTGATGTGCGTATGCTCTACCGTCTCTCTGGAAGTTGACGTTATTATCTTCTTGTTTGCTGTCCTCAGCCACGTTGCTTCCTTCCTGTCCATGTTCAAGCTGGCACTGATCGGACTGATCATTATCGGCAAGGACCCCTTCGCCCTCTGCGGTATGCAAGCCCCAGGCATCTGGGTCTGGAGTCAGGAGAATAAGGTGAGACTCTCTCTTATGTTTAAAATTTGACAACACTTGGAGTTAGCGTCACAGGCATACCTGCTCTAATGGAAATTAAAGGGTAGATGTAGACAAGAATAGTCAGTACCTCAAGAGACACAGACCGTACCCATGGGATGTCATTAATGGCTCATTTGGGAGAGCGAGGAGATGATGCAGTCTTTGTTTGTGCGTATTGTCAACCTGGATCTCCAAGGTAACATGAGTCCATGGTGCTGAAGTAGAGGGCACACAATATTCAAATCCCCTCCGTGTATATCCTGAACACACTGTGGGCCAATAAAAACGGACCTGTTATGTAAGCACTACTACGGCAGCATTTCTCTCTGTTCCTCTGCTATAACACGTTGGTGTGTTTCCCTGGGCTGGGTACACAGACAGAAGGGCTACGGAATTTTGTGCCCTTGTCCTTGGCAGAACCAATGTGCATATTGACCAATGAAACATTTTTACTTGATGTTCAACTTTCGCTCGCAATTGATTGATGGTGATATTGAATTTCTCTTTTTCTCTCTTTCAGATTTATGCCTGCATGATGGTATTCTTTTTCAGCAACATGGTTGAAAACCAGTGTATGTCAACAGGAGCTTTTGAAATCACATTAAACGGTAAGGCTCACTTTGCCTTTGCATAAGTATGCACAGATCCTTTACGGATCCTGCATAGACGTCATTGTAAAATACCACACAGAGAAGTGTTGAGAGCTGATGTGTTTGTACCTCCCTGGGCAGATGTGCCGGTGTGGTCCAAGCTGGAGTCGGGTCACCTGCCCTCCATGCAGCAGCTGGTCCAGATCCTGGAGAACGAGATGAAGATGAACATACCCATGGACCACCGCTCCTAACCCTGCCTTTACGCCCCCCTCGGACGGAGCCAAAGACCCCTCCACGTACGCAACCCTCGCCCCCCCCCCCCCCCCCCCCAAATCTTCTATCCACCGCAATTTGCACAGTGGAAAGAACCACCATCGCACACACACCCAATACCTCAGATAAATGTATTGTGTGGTATGGGGTTTGTGCACTTTCATATTGTATTCACATCAAATCAAATTTATTTATATAGCCCTTCGTATATCAGCTGAAATCTCAAAGTGCTGTACAGAAACCCAGCCTAAAACCCCAAACAGCAAGCAATGCATGTGAAAGAAGCACGGTGGCTAGGAAAAACTCCCTAGGAAAAACTCCCTAGAAAAAACTCCTTAGAAAGGCCAAAAACCTAGGAAGAAACCTAGAGAGGAACCAGGCTATGAGGGGTGGCCAGTCCTCTTCTGGCTGCGCCGGGTGGATATTATAACAGAACATGGTCAAGATGTTAAAATGTTCATAAATGACCAGCATGGTCAAATAATAATAATCAGAGTAGTTGTCGAGGGTGCAACAAGCACATCCGGTGAACAGGTCAGGGTTTCGTAGCCGCAGGCAGAACAGTTGAAACTGGAGCAGCAGCATGGCCAGGTGGACTGGGGACAGCAAGGAGTCATCATGCCAGGTAGTCCCGAGGCATGATCCTAGGGCTCAGGTCCTCCGAGAGAAAGAAAGAAAGAGAGAATTAGAGAGAGCATGACCATAGTTCACATGACCATAGTTGTCAAATTAGATTACTCAACCTACTCAACTAATTTTTTTGACAGAACTTCAAGGACTTTTATTTATTTATGCGCTTGATGTTTTTGATGCACTTGATGTACTCACTTTTCTGTCTCCCTTTCTTCTCCTCTGCAGGTTTGAGGTGGGTTTCTCAATGGACTGTGAGGTGATGTTTATGAAGGTCTGTGCTGAAGGCAGGAAGACTGCTAGCTCAGACTGGATGTCCCCATTGCTTCTCACCACGTCCCTACGAGATGCCCCTCCCCTAATGCTGGACTGGGATCCACGGCAACCGTGATGGCCATTTTCTCTACTATTACTACTGCAGATCATTCATCCTGGTGTAATAAACGTTCAGCTTTGGCTCTTGCGCTCACAAGGATCAATTCAAGCTCAACAATGTTGATTTTCATGTGGATGGTCAGATTAATATCGAGGTCTTTAGTTAGCCACACAGAACCGATATGTTTTTATTTTGACCCATTATGTGTAGTTTAACCATTTGTTAGTCTTAATTTAACTTAGTTACCTGTAGAACATCTTACATAGTCTGATCATGAGCATTTGAATAATGTTTAACATTTAATTTCTGAATTCTGGTAATTTTTTATCTTTGCATAGCTGTAAGTGGAGCTAAGACGATGAATAAATGTCTAATGGTGAAAGAGCTGTGTGAGCGCTGTCTGTTTGCTAGGACAAGATGTACTGATTTGTTGTTGGTATGAGAACAAGTAAATCATTTTCTAAAGTGACTTGGCGAATGAGGGCAAGACATTCACACCAGCCATATATCAAAGGTTAGGTACATGTAGAATCCAGGAGGGTACTATTTTTGTATGAAACAGGCCTACAGTTTCATCGTAAATTTAAAAGACCTATGTAAATACAGTTAAAGAACACAGGAGACCACATTCTAAGCAGATGTAAAATGTATTGATTTTGAATTTGCACGGTAAGTAGAGACCATCTGGCTTCTCATTAACCACCCAGATAAGGTTTACATGGTAAGTAGATCACCAGGTTAAGACATTTGGTTAAATCCTTATCTAGTCAAATCCTTATCGAGTCAAGCTTCTATGAATTTCTAGCACATCCTTGTGTAAAGGGCCCTGCAAATTAGGCAGAGACGTGAAGTAAATTCCTAGAAACTCATGGAAAGCAAAACTTAATGGATCTCTTTAATAAGAGACTTCTGTTAGAGATAGCATTCCACAACTGAAGCTACTGTAATGTTAAGTTAGAAACAGTGTAAATAGTCAAAACCAAATAACTAGGTGTGTTGCATGGAAAGTTATCCCCTACTGTAATTCTTAGCACCAGAAGCAATCTACCACTATTTCTTGTAATGCCACTTAATGAGAGTAAATTGCTGCCCAAAGAACATCACAATCATAACCGTCTAAAATGCTATCTAGACTCGTATAGAGAAGCAGTCTACAGGAGCATATCTCCCAACTAGGTTCAACGATTAAGGGATTTAGAGTTTATTTGGACTGGAGCAGTGAATGTTGAGTCTCTTAAAAATGTGATTTTCCTGTGTTTTATATATATTTCCACACTCTGAGGTTGGAATAATACTGTGAAATTGTGAAAATTATGATCATGCCCTTTTAGTGTGTAAGAGTTGTTTGAAAAGACTGCCTGAAATTTCTTCCTGTTTTGGTGGGTAGGAGTTTTGGCCTGCCTGGTGATATCACCAGGTGGTAAATTAGTTAAGTCCCGTGTGGCTCAGATGGTAGAGCATGGCACTTGCAACGCAAGGGTTGTGGGTTTGATTCCCATGGGGGACCAATAGCAACAAATATGAAAATGTATGTACTCACTACTGTAAGTCGCTCTGGATAAGAGAGTCTCCAGAATGACAAATGTAAATTAGTTAATATTTCATGATGAAATTTTATTGGTCACATACACATGGTTAGCAGATGTTAATGCGAGTGTAGCGAAATGCTTGTGCTTCTAGTTCCAACCATGCAGTAATATCTAACAATTAATCTAACAATTTCACAACAACTACCTTATACACACAAGTGTAAAGGAATGAATAAGAATATGTGCACATAAATATATGGATGAGCGATGGCCGAATGGCATAGGCAAGATGCAGTAGATGGTATAGAGTACAGTACACATATGAGATGAGTAATGTAGGGTATGTAAACATTATATAAAGTGGCATTGTTTATAGTGACTAGTGATACATTTATTACATCCCATTTTTAATTATTAAAGTGGCAAGAGATTTGAGTCAGTATGTTGGCAGCAGCCACTCAATGTTAGTGATGGCTGTTTAACAGTCTGATGGCCTTGCGATAGAAGCTGTTTTTCAGTTTCTCGGTCCCAGCTTTGATGCACCTGTACTGACCTCGCCTTCTGGATGATAGTGGGGTGAACAGGCAGTGGCTCGGGTGGTTGTTGTCCTTGATGATCTTTTTGGCCTTCCTGTGACATCAGGTGGTGTAGGTGTCCTGGAGGGCAGGTAGTTTGCCCCCGGTGATGCGTTGTGAAGACCTCACTACCCTCTGGAGAGCCTTGCGGTTGTGGGCGGAGCAGTTGCCGTACCAGGCGGTGATACAGCCCGACAGGATGCTCTCGATTGTGCATCTGTAAAAGTTTGTGAGTGTTTTTGGTGACAAGCATCCGGCTTGACATTCTTGGATCCCGGTCAGTATGAGAGGGATAAGTTAAACCAGGTGAAAAGCAGGGCCCATCTAGCTTACCTGGAATTGAGACGTATGGCGGTGCGGAGATATTCCAGGTTCTTGTGGTCGGTCCACACAATGAACTGATGTTCCGCCCCCTCCAGGCAGTGCCTCCACTCCTCCAACACCATCTTCACCGTGAGAAGCTTACGATTCCCCACAACGTAGTTCCTCTCCGTGGTCTTGAGGCAATGGGAGAAGAAGGCACAGGGATGTAACTTGAGGTCCAGAGTAGAATGCTGGGACAAGACAGCTTCCACTCTGACATCTGAACCATCGCCCTCCACCACGAATTAGCGAGACGGGTCAGGATGAACCAAGATGGGAGCTGTGATGAAACGGTGTTTGAGATCCCGGAATGCCCGGTCAGCAGCTGGGGACCACGTGAACGGAACCTTGGGAGAGGTGAGTGCAGATGGGGGAGGCCCCTGAGCGGTTTCCTTAATCTCCGGCAACTAAGTTAGGAAGCCCACCTGTATGTTTGTAGTGATTGGGTTGTATTGATATACTATCCAAAGTGTAATTAATAACTTCACCATGATCAAAGGGATATTCAACGTCTGCTTTTTTAAATTTATACCCATCTACCAATAGTTTCCCTTCTTTGCGAGGCATTGGAAAACCTCCCTGATCTTTATGGTTGAATCTGTGTTTGAAATTCACTGCTCGACTGAGGGACCTTACAAATAATTGTGTGAGGTTCAGAGATGAGGTAGTTAGGGCTGTTATGGTGACCGTATTACAGCCACACCGGCAGTCACAAGTTATGACTGCAGTCAAATTACACGTGACCGTTTAGTCATGGTAACTAGGCTTCTCCAAGCTCTGATGCTGCTGATGGTCATTAGTAGCCTACCAAACTTGCCTGGTACTCAGCACCCTATTGTCCCTCTAATCACTCTGACATCAATACAAATGTAATTGAAAATCTATTCAAATACTTAATGAGAGCCCATGAGCTCATGTTGTGCAACATTTCTTTAGGCTATGCAATTGTGTGAGAAAACAGAGTTGATGGCTTCTATTAAAAAAGCAATTTCCCATCAGCTTTCCATAGGCTACTATATTTATTTCCAACTTTCCTAATCTTAAGCACATTGCTTCTCTTTACAGCAGGAGTTTAGCCTACCTGGCTGGCATGAAAATGAACCATGGGAAAAGCGTCCTCCATTTGCAATTAACAGTTGAAGTCGGAAGTTTACATACACTTAGGTTGGAGTCATTAAAACTCGTTTTTCAACCACTCCACAAATTTCTTGTTAACAAACTATAGTTTTGGCAAGTCGGTTAGGACATCTACTTTGTGCATGACACAAGTCATTTTTCCAACAATTGTTTACAGACAGATTATTTCACTTATAATTCACTGTATCACAATTCCAGTGGGTCAGAAGTTTACATACACTAAGTTGACTGTGCCTTGAAACAGCTTGGAAAATTCCAGAAAATGATGTCATGGCTTTAGAAGCTTCTGATAGGCTAATTGACATTATTTGAGTCAATTGGGGGTGTACCTGTGGATGTATTTCAAGGCCTACCTTCAAACTCAGTGCCTCTTTGCTTGACATCATGGGAAAATCCAAAGAAATCAGCCAAGACCTCAGAAAAATAATTGTAGACCTCCACAAGTCTGGTTCATCCTTGGGAGCAATTTCCAAATGCCTGAAGGTACCACGTTCATCTGTACAAACAATAGTACACAAGTATAAACACGCAGCCGCCATACCGCTCAGGAAGAAGACGCGTTCTGTCTCCTAGAGGTGAACATACTTTGGTGCGAAAAGTGCAAATCAATCCATAAACAACAGCAAAGGACCTTGTGAAGATGTTGGAGAAAACGGGTTCAAAAGTATCTAAATCCACAGTAAAACGAGTCCTATATCGACATAACCTGAAAGGCCGCTCAGTAAGGAAGAAGGCACTGCTCCAAAACCACCATAAAAAAGCCAGACTACGGTTTGCAACTGCACATGGAGACAAAGATCGTACTTTTTGGAGAAATATCCTCTGGTCTGATGAAACAGAAATAGAACTGTTTGGCCATAATGACTATCGTTATGTTTGGAGGAAAAAGGGGAGGCTTGCAAGCCGAAGAACACCATCCCATCCGTGAAGCACGGGGGTGGCAGCATCATGTTGTGGGGGTGCTTTGCTGCAGGAGGGCCTGGTGCACTTCACAAAATAGATGGCATCATGAGGCAGAAAAATTATGTGGAAATATTGACGCAACATCTCAAGACATCAGTCAGGAAGTTAAAGCTTGGTCGCAAATGGGTCTTCCAAATGGACAATGACCCCAAGCATACTTCCAAAGTTGTGGCAAAATGGCTTAAGGACAACAAAGTCAAGGTATTGGAGTGGCCATCACAAAGCCCTGACCTCAATTCTATAGAACATTTGTGGGCAGAACTGAAAAAGCGTGTGTGAGCAAGGAGGCCTACAAACCTGACTCAGTAACACCAGCTCTGTCAGGAGAAATGGGCCAAAATTCACTCAACTTATTGTGGGAAGCTTGTGGAAGGCCAACCAAAACGTTTGACCCAAGTTAAACAATTTAAAGGCAATGCTACCAAATACTAATTGAGTGCATGTAAACTTCTGACACACTGGGAATGTGATGAAAGGAATAAAAGCTGAAATAAATCCTTCTCTCTACTCTTTTTCTGACACTTAAATAAAGTGGTGAGCTAAGACAGGGAATTTTTACTAGGATTAAATGTCAGGAATTGTGAAAAACTGAGTTTGAATGTGTTTGGCTAAGGTGTATGTAAACTTCTGACTTCAACTGTAAGTGCATAGATGACGTATTTTTTCCCCCTGCCCCTGTTTCGAGACAGGTGCATGATAATGGTACATTCTAAATCCAACAAATTTCACAAATATACATTTTTATATATGATAAGACAAGATTAAATCAAAAATAGTTTTATGGGTGACAATCCTATCACTTATGTATTATCACTTGGGAATGATGCTCAGCTTGTGTGCAGTAAGGAAGAAACAGCGCATGCCTTTTTCTTGCACATTTTCAAATTATAGTTGCACACCTCATGGAACCTAGCCCATAGGCCTATATGTTTGTATCACAACTAAAGTGGCCAAATAACTGTTAAAATGAAGCACATTAATCCGCTTTACAACTGGTGTAGAGCCTAACTGGCATACATAGGCGGTACATGAGTTTCAAGTTTGGGGAAGAAATTTTCACCATAACAATGCCCCTTTATAATAAAGCCTTACATGCATAATCACATTTACGGTCACTTTTGAGAGTGGTGTTCTCCCGCTAATGGATTAATGGCTGTGAGAAAGACCCGAACACATGACGGGCATTTGCTAATAAGAACTGAGATATCTGAGAGAGTCATGTGAGTCAGAGGTGCTTTGAAGCCGAGAGAAGGGATTTATAATTATTATGTCCAGTCCAAGGGCACAACGGCAGCTGGCCGCAAAAGGCATGGATGTTTTTAGGAGACATTACGGCCACAAAGGGGATGTCACTGTGAAATTCAAGTTATTATCAAGTGCTTGTCAAATTGTGAACGAGAGACTGATTTAGTGTGTACAGCCTGCGCAACAAACAAAGCAGAGCTTATGCCTTTCACTTTTTTCAAATCATCATTAGAGTCGCATCATGCAGCCTTACAATGTATTAAACATCTAAACATATAGCCCAACGTTTGCATCACAACTAAAGTTCAACAAATAACTCTAAATTAAACATATAGGAGGACCTGTTTTGTTGTTAACCGCTCAACACAGAATAGCCGCATGTGCGCATTCCCTCAAATTGTTTCGAGAAAATAACTTTTTTATACTGAATAAAAAATAAACGCAACATGCAAAAATGTTAAAGATTTTACTGAGTTACAGTTCACATAATGAAATCAGTCAATTGATATAAATGAATTAGGCCCTAATCTATGGATTTCACTTGACTGGGAATACAGATATGGATCTGTTAGTCATAGATACTTTACCTTAAAAAACGTAGGGGCGTGGATCAGAAAACCAGTCAGTATCTGGTGTGACCACCATTTGCCACATGCAGCGCAACACATCTCTTTCGCATAGAGTTGATCAGGCTGTGGATTGTGGCCTGTGGAATGTTGTCCCACTCCTCTTCAATGGCTGTGCAAAGTTGCTGGATATTGGCGGAAACTGGAACATGCTGTCGTACACGTCGGTCCATAGAATCCCAAACATGCTCAGTCGATAACATGTCTAGTGAGTATGCAGGCCATGGAAGAACTGAGACATTTTCAGCTTCCAGGAATTGTGTACAGATCCTTGTGACATGGGGCCGTGCATTATCATGCTGAAACATGAGGTGATGGCAGCGGATGAATGGCATTACAATGGGCCTCAGAATCTCGTCATGGTATCTTTTTGCATTCAAATTGCCATCGATAAAATGCAATTGTGTTCATTGTCCGTAGCTTATGCCTGTCCATACCATAACCCCACTGTCACCGCGGGGCACTCTGTTCACAATGTTGACATCAGAAAACCACTCGCCGGTTGGACATACTGCCAAATTCTCTAAAACGATGTTGGAGGCGGTTTATTGTAGAGAAATTAACATTCAATTATCTTCCAACAGCTCTGGTGGACATTGCTGCAGACAGCGTGTCTATTGCACGCTCCCTCAAAACTTGAGACATCTGTGGCATTGTGCTGTGAGAAGGGGCCTTTTATTGTCCCCAGCACAAGGTGCACCTGTGTAATGATCATGCTGTTTAATCAGCTTCTTGATATGCCACACCTGTCAGATGGATGGATTCTCTTGGCAAAGGAGAAATGCTCACTAACAGAGATGTAAAGAAATGTGTGCACACAATTTGAGATAAATAAGCTTTTTGTGCATATGAAACATTTCTGGGATCTTTTATCTTTACATCTTGTGTTTATATTTTTTGTTCTGTGTATTTTATTCAGCTATGTTCAATTGTATTCTTCATATTATAAAATAATATCAAATAATGCCACGGAATTCTAAGAACATTTAGTCTGCTAAATGAGCAGCCATATGGCATAGCCAGATCAGGGCCTAACTACTCTGTTCTTCTGAAATAGACTACATTTTCTTCATATCATATTTCTTTTGACCTGTCTAAAATAAATATTGGATTCATTGTGATTGTGTAGGCTATATTAAACAAATGTATTATATCTTTTTTAAATGATGATGTTCCAAAGGTCTGCATCAGTGACTTGTAGTCTATGAGTGGAAGCCAGGAGATGCTAAATGTGTTTATCTTAATTAACTTTCACACACACACACACACACACACACACACACACACACACACACACACACACACACACACACACACACACACACACACACACACACACACACACACACACACACACACACACACACACACACACACACACACACGCGGCTGGAGCGGAATCAGTGGAACGGTATCAAATTTCTTCTTAACTGACTTGCCTAGTTAAATAAAGGTTCAATAAAATGGAGTCAATCATTTTGGACCTCCAATGTATGTGTCACTCTAATAACCTGGGTCTATACCCGGTTGGTTGTTTCCCTCTTCCTTCACTTCAATTCCACATTTTTCCCCTCTATATACAAAGTGGGGTCTTCTTTGCTTTCAATGTCTCCTCCAGTTCTAACATTTCACTCCTGATGATACTGTTTGACTCCATGGAGGCCCCTCTTCCTTCGTCCACCCCATTCTGTCCACCACTATATATTTTCAGATCCTACTCACCACAGAGCACACGCTCATACACACAGTTCCACATTGCTGTGTTTTCATCCCCGAAATTGAATCACAAGAACCATGAAACATGGTTTTCTTGTCTTCATGTGTCTTTACTTGAAAGTCTTGAATGTCAGCTGTTTAGGTGCCATAGGGCTTTTGAGTCACCCGCTCTAGAGATCCACCACGGAGGCTGGAGATGAGTGCCATCCTTGGGCGATCACTACTGTACATCTCTCCCTGTCCACTAGTGGTCTTTTCCTCATGGTTAAATGGTTTGACTCTCGGCTCATCACTGTCCCTCGATGTGGGTTGGCATTTTGATCGCTAGTCTCTTGAGAAGCAAGTGTGTCTCTGCAATGACTGTAAGCGCCATTTGTTCATGTTTTTGTGGCATGAGTGAGAGTGGAGGCTGCTGAGGGGAGGACAGCTCATAATAATGGCTGGAACGGAGCAAATGGAATGGCATTGATGTATTTGATACCATTCCACTAATTCCGCTCCAGCCATTACCATGAGCCTGTCCTCCCCAATTAAGGCGCCACCAACCTCCTGTGGTGTGTGATTAGATGACATGTCAGAATGACATTATATGGTTCCATGATACTAACATGATAATTTGATGGTTTACTGACTGTTCTCTTTCAGTAACGCTGCTATAGCAGATCCTACATAGATGTAGCTACTCCATATCTGTCCATCACTCTGAAAAGATGTTCACATAATGATCCAATGAATATCCCGAGCACTTTTGTTTCTCGACATCACATTGGATGTATTCACGGATCAGGGCATATTTGTGAGTGGTGCAACGTAAACCCGTGCCGTGTTGCGAACGTGGACATGCACGTGCACACTAAAAACACTCCTTTATTCATCTTTATCCTCTTACTCTCAGGAAAATAGAGGAAAGGATGGAGATAAGAACTGACCTCTATCCCCGCCTCTGGGCCCGACCAATAATTCATCCCCTCCCCCATCCTTGAACCAGGCTCTTTCCACAGGCCCGGTCATCTAACGCAGGAGGACTTTGACATGGATGTGGATGAGCAGGACGAGGAGGGAAGAAAACGCTACAAGAAGAAGGCCTTAGACCCGTGGTGGGTGGGCAAGTGCGACGAAGACGCATGTGACGGAGAAAAAGAAGGAAGAAGAAGAAATGTCAGAGGCAGGACGGTTAACAGCCTGAGTTGGGCTGAGGAGCTGCAGCACATTCTCATTCCTCTGGCTGAGGCTGACTGTCAAAGGAGAACAAAAGCAGATCATTCGACATTACTGTAAGTGCTCTCTCTCTCTGTCTCTCTCTATCTCTCTCTCTCGCTCTCTTTTTCGCTCTCTCGTGCTCTCTCTCTCTCTCTCTTTTTCTCTCTCTCTTTTTCTCTCGCTCTCTCTCTCTCTCTCGCTCTGTCTTTCTCTGTCTCTCTCTATCTCTCTCTTTCTCTCTCTCTCTCTCTCTCTCGTGCTCTCTCTCTCTCTCTCTCTCTTTTTCTCTCTCTCTTTTTCTCTCACTCTCTCTCTCTCTCTCTGTTTTTCTCTGTCTCTCTCTCTCTCTCTCTCTCTCTCTCTCTCTCTCTCTGTGTAATTGTAGATGTGTCTGAGTGTTGTTCAGAGATAGTCCACTGGATAGTGCTATTTTTTTTTTACCCTTCCACTCCAACACTGAACATACCTCAGCCAGCCAATGACAGTAAGCAATTAGAGTAAGCAATTAGCTCGAAACCAATCCATGATTTGACAATCAGTGGACCATTACAGAGAGTTGAGACATTTCCAGCTACAGTCACTGGTTTTTAATGGTACCCTGTGGATTAAGGATTTCCTCTCTATTCATTTTATAGCCACAGTATAATACATTAAGGGAAGTGATGGAGGATGACTCAAAAGGTTTTAGTTAGTTTAATCAGCCACAGTGAGCCACTGCTGCATGGTGACACAGTAGCACCCTGAGAGCCAAGTGTATGTGTGAGTGTGTATGTGTGAGTGTGCCTATGTGTGAGTGTGTATGTGTGAGTGTGCCTATGTGTGAGTGTGTATGTGTGAGTGTGCCTATGTGTGAGTGTGTATGTGTGAGTGTGCCTATGTGTGATTGTGTATGTGTGAGTGTGCCTATGTGTGAGTGTGTATGTGTGAGTGTGCCTATGTGTGAGAGTGTATGTGTGAGTGTGCCTATGTGTGAGTGTGTATGTGTGCCTATTTGTGAGTTTGTATGTGTGAGTGTGCCTATATGCGTGTGTATGTGTGAGTGTGCCTATGTGCGTGTGTATGTGTGAGTGTGCCTATATGCGTGTGTATGTGTGAGTGTGCCTATATGCGTGTGTATGTGTGAGTGTGCCTATGTGCGTGTATATGTGTGAGTGTGCCTATGTGCGTGTATATGTGTGAGTGTGCCTATGTGCGTGTGTATGTGTGAGTGTGCCTATGTGCGTGTATATGTGTGAGTGTGCCTTCTCTGTGTCTTATGACTCACCACAGTTGGACTGATGGTCAAAAGAGAGGAACAATCTTCTAGGAGGAAAACAAACCAAGTGTACACAAATAACCACACATTTACAAACACGTACACAAACATGGCATTAGGTGAATGTCAGTGGCGGTCAGTCACGTTTATGTTGAGGGAGGATTATATATTTTTTATGAGCATGGCCTTATTTCTATTACAGCATGTTGGATGACTGTCATTCATATTCCATTCACCCAGTTCAATGTAACGTCGATAGTTTTAGGCTACTACTTGAATTTCCCCTATACCCATCATGGGTTGCTACAACCTAGCCTATGAATGAAAGTTTACGACGTAGGTGCACACAGGTCGAGAGAAAAAATTGAGATGACAGACAGTGACACATGGACAGACGGTGACACATTCAATACCGCCTTGCACACTCTTGCCTGCATCTAGCTTATGTAGGGTGTAATCATTAGTCCAACAGTTTCTTTTGGACAAATTCAGGTATTTTTATCCCCATTTCATTTGCTTCCGTTTAAGAAATGTTTTTCAACAGAATGCACTCTCCTCCTCTCACCTTTTCCCTTCGTTTGTGGACTTCAATGTGCAACACATCAGCTGTATGCGACCAGGCGAAAAAACCTTTCCAAGCCAAACCATATCATAACCGCTACACACAGCCTACATAGTTGTCACCATATTAGCTACAGTAACGCCATAGTCAACATAGCTAATAGAACTAACAACCATTAAGTAACGTTACAGTGTATAGTCAGTAAGCAGTTACACCGGCAGGCCCTGGTGGCAATAAATTAATTCAACCAAAAGCTTAACTTGACTTGGAAGAGTTCCGGTGTTGTGGTGGATAGTCATAGCCAGCTAGCTAACATAGCATCCCTCTGTTTCAGCCAGGTGTTTGAGTAACTAAACTAGCCAGCTGCATTTGCTAGCTAAGTAAGTGAAACTGAAAGTGAATAAAAAAGGCTAAATCTCACTCTCTCTCTTACGCTCTCTTGCTTCTCCTTCATTTTTGAAGAAATGAAGGAGCACTGCAGTCCTAGCTAACTTTAGCTTATGCTTTCAGTACTAGATTAATTCTCTGATCCTTTGATTGGGTGGACAGTATGTCAGTTCATAATGCAGGAGCTCTGATAGGTTGGAGGACGTCCTCCGGGAAGTTGTCATAATTACTGTGTAAGTCTATGGAAGGGGGTGAGAACCAAGAGCCTCCTATGTTTTGTATCAAAGTCAATGTACCAAGAGGAGGATGGAAGCTAGCTGTCCTCCAGCTACACCATGGTGCTACCCTACAGAGTGCTGTTGAGGCTACTGTAGACCTTCATTGCAAAACAGTGTGCTTTAATCAATTATTTGGTGACGTGAATATATTTAGTATAGTTTTATCTAAAAAGGATACATTTTTCAATGTTTTACTATTTAAAAAAACATGTATTCACTGAGGAGGATGGTCCTCCCCTTTCTCCTCTGAGGAGTCTCCACTGGTGAATGTTAGGTTTGTCAACATCCTGGTCAGCTCTCCTTTCACTGTTTTGCCTCCAGTGGAACAGATGATACTCCACATTATATAATAGTCTTGCTCTTTACATAATATCCTGAATATCATTTCAATCTGGTAAATGCAGGTTACATTTAGTCTCTCCACCTCTCATTCACTCCCATCCTAATTCTCTATCTATCTCAAAATCTCTCCTTGAATTTCTTCCTTCACATTTCTTCATTATCCCATCTCTCCCTTTCTCGCTCCATCAATCATGTTGTTCCCATGGAGGAGCGGAGAGACAGGGAGACGGAGATATGAAAAAAATGGAGGATACAGAGAAAGAGAGAGATGGAGGAGCAGATAGGTCTGGGAAGCTGCAGCCATGCTAACAGTCACCAGGAGGAGAGTAGTGGAGAGCGCCCATGTCTTTCCATCAGCTGTGCAGACTCTCCCCCCACTTCCTTCCTTCCTTCCTTCCTTCCTTCCTTCCTTCCTTCCTTCCTTCCTTCCTTCCTTCCTTCCTTCCTTCCCTCCCTCCCCCCCTCCCTCCCTCCATCCATCCATTCATCCATCCCCCTCCCTCCTTCTCTCCTCCCTCCTCCCTCCCACGTTCTTCTGCATTTAGCTGTGGTATATGAGTGGTTCTCCTGGGTCTGGCTCACTGCAGTGTAGGGAAGGGTAGCGCTGCTGCCTGTACAATGCGCTGAAGGATGGTGCACCAGGAGAAACGTGTCTACCAGGTGTGTGTTTGGTTCTAGTATAATGTATACCATGCATTCGAATACCGTATGTGTTAGGTTAATATAGGTATGTTACGTCAATGTGTGGGTTATGTGTACGTGTGTGAATTTATTATGTGAGGGCGTGTCCGTGTGTATATTTGACCTGATTGTGTGTGTATTTGCGACTACATACATTAGCCTGTAGTTTTTGCTGTGCCATCCTGTGTGTGTGTGTACATTTCTAGTCTGTATGCTTCTTTTGGTGTGCATTTATGCATAGGTGCTGTTTCTCCTAGGTGGGTGTGAACACATTGCACATCGCATGAGAGTTTGTTTAAGAGTAGGCTTATGCCATGCTTTTTACAGTTCAGTAATACATAGCATATACTTAAAACATCATACAGTGTGTGCTGTTTATGTTTCATATGGGCTATATGGTCTAACTACCCAGTAGGATAGTACCTGGCTGTGTGTGTAGATGGTCTAACTACCCAGTAGGACAGTACCTGGCTGTGTGTGTAGATGGTCTAACTACCCAGTAGGATAGTACCTGGCTGTGTGTGTAGATGGTCTAACTACCCAGTAGGACAGTACCTGGCTGTGTGTGTAGATGGTCTAACTACCCAGTAGGATAGTACCTGGCTGTGTGTGTAGATGGTCTAACTACCCAGTAGGACAGTACCTGGCTGTGTGTGTAGATGGTCTAACTACCCAGTAGGACAGTACCTGGCTGTGTGTGTAGATGGTCTAACTACCCAGTAGGACAGTACCTGGCTGTGTGTGTAGATGGTCTAACTACCCAGTCGGACAGTACCTGGCTGTGTGTGTAGATGGTCTAACTACCCAGTCGGACAGTACCTGGCTGTGTGTGTAGATGGTCTAACTACCCAGTAGGACAGTACCTGGCTGTGTGTGTAGATGGTCTAACTACCCAGTAGGACAGTACCTGGCTGTGTGTGTAGATGGTCTAACTACCCAGTAGGACAGTACCTGGCTGTGTGTGTAGATGGTCTAACTACCCAGTAGGACAGTACCTGGCTGTGTGTGTAGATGGTCTAACTACCCAGTCGGATAGTACCTGGCTGTGTGTGTAGATGGTCTAACTACCCAGTAGGACAGTACCTGGCTGTGTGTAGATGGTCTAACTACCCAGTCGGATAGTACCTGGCTGTGTGTGTAGATGGTCTAACTACCCAGTAGGACAGTACCTGGCTGTGTGTAGATGGTCTAACTACCCAGTCGGATAGTACCTGGCTGTGTGTGTAGATGGTCTAACTACCCAGTAGGACAGTACCTGGCTGTGTGTGTAGATGGTCTAACTACCCAGTAGGACAGTACCTGGCTGTGTGTGTAGATGGTCTAACTACCCAGTAGGATAGTACCTGGCTGTGTGTGTAGATGGTCTAACTACCCAGTAGGACAGTACCTGGCTGTGTGTGTAGATGGTCTAACTACCCAGTAGGACAGTACCTGGCTGTGTGTGTAGATGGTCTAACTACCCAGTAGGACAGTACCTGGCTGTGTGTGTAGATGGTCTAACTACCCAGTCGGACAGTACCTGGCTGTGTGTGTAGATGGTCTAACTACCCAGTCGGACAGTACCTGGCTGTGTGTGTAGATGGTCTAACTACCCAGTAGGACAGTACCTGGCTGTGTGTGTAGATGGTCTAACTACCCAGTAGGACAGTACCTGGCTGTGTGTGTAGATGGTCTAACTACCCAGTAGGACAGTACCTGGCTGTGTGTGTAGATGGTCTAACTACCCAGTAGGACAGTACCTGGCTGTGTGTGTAGATGGTCTAACTACCCAGTCGGATAGTACCTGGCTGTGTGTGTAGATGGTCTAACTACCCAGTAGGACAGTACCTGGCTGTGTGTAGATGGTCTAACTACCCAGTCGGATAGTACCTGGCTGTGTGTGTAGATGGTCTAACTACCCAGTAGGACAGTACCTGGCTGTGTGTAGATGGTCTAACTACCCAGTAGGACAGTACCTGGCTGTGTGTAGATGGTCTAACTACCCAGTCGGATAGTACCTGGCTGTGTGTGTAGATGGTCTAACTACCCAGTAGGACAGTACCTGGCTGTGTGTAGATGGTCTAACTACCCAGTCGGATAGTACCTGGCTGTGTGTGTAGATGGTCTAACTACCCAGTAGGACAGTACCTGGCTGTGTGTGTAGATGGTCTAACTACCCAGTAGGACAGTACCTGGCTGTGTGTGTAGATGGTCTAACTACCCAGTAGGATAGTACCTGGCTGTGTGTGTAGATGGTCTAACTACCCAGTAGGACAGTACCTGGCTGTGTGTGTAGATGGTCTAACTACCCAGTAGGACAGTACCTGGCTGTGTGTGTAGATGGTCTAACTACCCAGTAGGACAGTACCTGGCTGTGTGTGTAGATGGTCTAACTACCCAGTCGGACAGTACCTGGCTGTGTGTGTAGATGGTCTAACTACCCAGTCGGACAGTACCTGGCTGTGTGTGTAGATGGTCTAACTACCCAGTAGGACAGTACCTGGCTGTGTGTGTAGATGGTCTAACTACCCAGTAGGACAGTACCTGGCTGTGTGTGTAGATGGTCTAACTACCCAGTAGGACAGTACCTGGCTGTGTGTGTAGATGGTCTAACTACCCAGTAGGACAGTACCTGGCTGTGTGTGTAGATGGTCTAACTACCCAGTCGGATAGTACCTGGCTGTGTGTGTAGATGGTCTAACTACCCAGTAGGACAGTACCTGGCTGTGTGTAGATGGTCTAACTACCCAGTCGGATAGTACCTGGCTGTGTGTGTAGATGGTCTAACTACCCAGTAGGACAGTACCTGGCTGTGTGTAGATGGTCTAACTACCCAGTCGGATAGTACCTGGCTGTGTGTGTAGATGGTCTAACTACCCAGTAGGACAGTACCTGGCTGTGCGTAGATGGTCTAACTACCCAGTCGGATAGTACCTGGCACGGTCTCCAGTGGGAGGAGACTAGAGTGGGTGGAACGTTGGTTGCTTCCTTTACAATGGAAGTGTCCATCTGTGATTTATGACGTTACATCACAGCCCATCTGTGTTCTGTTTGTTTCTATGTTGGTGCATATGCGTGTTCATGTGTGTGTTTGTGTGTGTGTTGTTGTATTTCTGTGTTTGTGAGTGCTTATGTGTGGTATGGGCAATGTATAATAGATTTGAGAGGAGTATGTATTTATTGTGATGTTTGTGTGTTGCGGTGATGTGGGAGTGCATGTGTTGGCACAGTCTACGAGTGGGCAGGAGAAAGTGTGGATAGAGTCTAAATTGGTTTGTGTGTGTGTGTGTGTGTGTGTATGTGTGTGTGTGTGGATGCGCATGTGATACAGCACACACTACTAGTAGGCCTGAGGGATGTGGGCCCAGTAATGGACTCTAAATATAACATTTGTGTGGAAAAACTGGAAAGGAAAATCACGTTTACTGTAGCACGATGCGTTTTCTTTGGTTCTCTTTCTATATGGTTGCAGGAGCAGGTCTTAGAGAAGATAGTATGTCAACCTAAAAGCTATATGACATAAACAACCTGCCCAGGACAAAATGCGCTTTGGATATAGTGGGTAGAGAGGAAAGAAATTGAGAAATAGAGAGAGGGGTGGATAATAGAATGAATAGTCAGGAGAGGAAGATGGGAAGCAGGAAATAGAAGAGAGGAGAGGAAAGATGAGATGAAATCAATGCGAGGCGACTGGACATTTACTGGCCCTTCAAAATGTCCAGTGAGTGTGTGTTGATCACAGAGATCCTATCAAATTACTCCAATTCCTGATTCTCTGGTGTTGACGGCCATTATTGATGACCTCACAATAGGCAGCCTGTCTACTGAAGGCTATTGATGGCGACCTCGATGAGTGTTTCTTTATCGCTCCGCCACTCACTGTTGACGACTAGGCTACAATAGTGAATAGGAGGGACGTGTGTCTATTTATGTGGCGTGTTTCTAAAAATACATATGAGTGCCCTTCTCTCCATCTACAAAAGGTCTTTGATCTATGTGGGGTGAAAGTTTGGCATGGATGGAGTATTTTTATACGTTCAAGTGTGATCCTATTAGTGGTGTATGGTATATTGTGCTATATGTGATGTGTATGCGGTATGTGTATGATATGGTATGTGTGTGATAAGTGTATGTGTGATGCATTCATTTGTGTGTGCGTGTGTGTGTGTGTGTGTGTGTGTGTGTGTGTGTGTGTGTGTGTGTGTGTGTTCCTCCTGGCGTGCGTAGCTCTTTCCCTTCTCTTCGCGGCTCATTGAGTCAACAGTGATTTCACCTCCAGCATGAACTCAGATTCCATTTCCACGCTCCATCCATCTCTCCTTCTCCATTTCTCCACTCATCTCTTCTCTTTGTGTGCTTGTGTGACCATGCTCCAATTCTACATCCCCCTATTGCTTTGCTTTAAGCAGGAGTGTGCGTCATATATTTTCATTTCTCTCTCTCGTTCTATTTCACTTGCTCCGAATAGTTTAACGTGGTCCAATCCTCTTAGTTTGCTGTGTCTCTTAAAGAAGCCAATACATGGAAAAATCCATCTTTATCATCAGGGTTTTTACTGCAGGTTTATTGTTGTACTGTTGTGGTATTAAATTGGAGTATTATTGGAGTATTGATCTGTTCTATATGGCTCTACCTCCACCAGGCCCAGAGGAATGACAGAGAGTCCATCAGGCAGAAGCTGGCTCTTGGCAGTTTCTATGACGACGAGGAGCCAGTCATCTACAACAGCTGCGGCAAGAACGGCCTTCCCGCCCGGTGGGTTATAAAAGCATCATTATACAAACGTTGAGAGTCAGTTGTACAGCACCCTTTCCACCACTAGAGGATGTGGTGCTGTACAGCGCAGTCAGTATTTGACATACTTTCTAATTGAAAAGCGCTAGGCACAGGTCTAGGATTAGCTTATCCCTTGTCAAACGCAGACCGGCTCAGATCAGCGTCTTTAGGGAGAGACTCATCCTTGAATAGAGAGTACTCAAATATAAACCATGTGGGATTGGTGAGTATTACATCTAGCCAACAGGCAGGCAAGGTGGAATTACTACCAAATTACACCGAGCAAAAATATAAAAACGCAACATGCAAAAATTCCTAGATTTTACTGAGTTACAGTACATTTAAGGAAATCAGTCACTTTAAATGAATTCATTAGGCCCTAATCTATGGTTTTCACATGACTGGGAATACAGATATGCATCTGTTGGTCACATACACCCCCCCCCAAAAAAAAGTAGGGGTGTGGATCAGAAAACCAGTCAGTATCTGGTGTGACCACCATTTGCCTCATGCAGCGTGACACATCTCCTTTGCATAGAGTTGATCAGGCTGTTGATTGTGACCTGTGGAATATTGTCCCACTCCTCTTCAATGGCAGGGTGAATATGCTGGATATTGGCGGGAACTGAAACACGCTGTCGTACATGTCAATCCAGAGAATCCTAAATATGCTGAATAGGTGACATGTCTGGTGAGTATGCAGGCCATGGTAGAACTGGGACATTTACAGCTTCCAGGAATTGTGTACAGATCCTTGCGACATGGGCTGTGCATTATCATGCTGAAACATGAGGTGATGGCGGCAGATGAATGGCATGACAATGGGCCTCAGGATCTCGTCCACGGTATCTCTGTGCATTCAAATTGCCATCGATAAAATGCAATTGTGTTCGTTGTCCGTAGCTTATACCTGCCCATACCATAACCCCACCATGGGGCACTCTGTTCCCAACGTTGACATCAGCAAACCACTCGTCCACACGACGCCATCTGCCCGGTACAGTTGAAACTGAGATTCATCCATGAAGAGCACGCTTCTCTAGCATGCCAGTGACCATCAAAGGTGAGCATTTTCCCAATGAAGTTGGTTACAACGCCGAACTGCAGTCAGGTCAAGACCCTGGTGAGGATGACGAGCACGCAGATCAGCTTCCCTGAGACGGTTTCTGACCGTTTGTGCAGAAATGATTCGGTTGTGCAAACCCACAGTTTAATCAGCTGTCCGGGTGGCTGGTCTCAGACGATCCTGCAACTTGAGGCATCTGTGGCATTGTGTTGTGTGACAAAATCGCACATTTTAGAGTGGCCTTTTATTGTCCCCAGCACAAGGTAACCACTTCAATCTCCACATGAGCCTAGAGGATAGGGGGAAATTTGGGATCGGGTCTGGGAGCAGTAGATGCTCTCACTTTTAGGAGCCCCATGAAATGAGTCATTTAGGTATTGAAGCAGAGAAAATCCCACAGCGGGAGATAAGAAAGTGTTGCGAGAGAAATGTATAGAGAGAGAGAGACAGAGGGAAAGTTAGCTACATTGTTTTCTCAGTCTTTCAGCCAGTAACACAAGAACTTCATTCTTCAGTGCAAGACAAGAGTCACTTACTTAAAATGGCTGAATGGGAAAGCATGCAGACGTAACACATAAACAACACATGCACGGATTATGTACTTGCACACTGACTTAGAAATACTCATCAGCTCATAGCATAGTGAAACCACTAATGCACACACACACGCACACACACACACACACACACACACACACACACACACACACGCACACGCACACGCACACGCACACACACATACACAATGAACTGTCACTTCAAATGACACAAATGTCACAGACTATTATACAAGAACATATGACACCCACACACTGTAGGTTCCCTAAATGCACGAGTATAGAGACAAGGTGAACCAAATCCCTCAGAAACGGCAAGTCTCTCTGACGAGTGAATGTGAGTGCCTACACCTTGCTCTTTTCCTGTAAAATAGCTCGGATTTCATTCAAATTCAAGGGGACCGCCCCTTGTCAGTCCAGTTTAGGGAAGTGCTCATCTGTCTGTAGTCCAGCCACTGGAAATTAGGAAGTGTTGGCTTTTGATATCCACTGCTCCTATTGGATGTTGTGTCACGTGACCCTTAGTGAAGGTCAAAGTGCACCTACCAGTACATTGTAAGTTGGAAATTCCAATGTGAACAGGCATTTGGGGGGTGTGGTTCCTCACTACATGTTTTGTTGGAGCTTGAATGAATGAGGTTTAGCATGAGCTGTTAAGATGACATAAAAGTCTGGCTCACTGAAGGTGACAGAGAGTAGTTAACTCCTGACTCGTTGTCATCACTGTGGCCAAGAGACTGTCATCACTGTGGCCAAGAGACTGTCATCACTGTGGCCATAGATGGCTGGTGGCACCTTAATTGGGGACGACAGGCTCATAATGATGGCTGGAATGGAGTGACGTGTTTGATACCATTCCATTCAATCCATTCCAGCCATTACTATGAGCCGTCACCCTCTCACCAGCCTCCTGTGCTGTCAATGGTTCCAATTATTATGTCATGTTGTGCATTTGGTTGTTTCAATTAACCTTTTGTGGTTGCTTGTTTTATCTATTGAGGAGGGAGCCTTATTGAGCCGGGTTTCGTAACCCTTGACCTAATCTGTTACTTATAACAGTGATGGCATGGTGTGAGCAAATGAAACAACACAATGCCCAAACACCCCACATGATCCCTTCTGCCCTCTTTCACTCTCCTGTGCGGATTTGAGATGACTGGGTTGATGTAAAAGCCATAGTTCCACCTTTCATGATTTTTTTGAAAGCAACTCTCTGGAACGAAATGAAGACCCAGTCCGGGGCCCCCAGATCTAAGATCCGTGAAGGACAGTGAAATGAAGGCATTTTTTTCCCCCTCCCCCTTTCACATTTGCTCAATTCAATTCCAAATTGACCACTAGCCGCTACCCTTAGGGGCTTTGTGTAGATCTAAAAGGATTGGAAAGGTGAAAGCAACATGGTGAACATTCGACCTAATGTATATATCAGTGGTCCACCTTGAGAATATGAATATACCTACTCAATCCTTTCTACAGGAAATGCCTAAGGATATAGGGTTATACGGGTCAGTGTGGAATTTAGCCATTCTCTCTCCCCCTTCCTCCCTTTCTCTGTCTGTCCGCTCCCTCTTTTCTAAGGTCGTAATTTGATCGTACTCTCTCTCTCCCCCCTCCCTCCCTCTCTCCCTCTCTTTCTCTCTCGCTCACTGTCAGTCCTCCGAGTGGGGTGAACCTGCAGGTGTGTTTTGTCAATGACAGCAGCAGTGACAAGGACAGCGATGCCGAGGACAGTAAGACAGAGACCAGCCTGGATACGCCGCTGTCACCCGTGGTACACGCTATAGATGTAAATGTGTGTGTGTGTCAGTTTGTGTGTGATCTTCACGTTCGTTCACACAAGCGATACATTTGAACTTGACTTAACGGGATTAAAAATAAGCATATTGACTGTGGAATGTGTGTGTGTGAGCATACTCTTACACCAATGTGTTTGTGTGGATGATGACTTCGAAGTGTGTATGTATAGGTGACGTGCATGATCATACGTTACCATCTCTGATTCTGTGTAATGACTCTGGGGTGCATGTGTGTTTATCCAGAGTAAGCAGAGTTCGTCGCTGTCGGACCGGGACACGGGCGAGGAGGACTCGGACCCCCTAGAGGACTGTGGCTTCTGGCGGGTGCAGCGGCGGCTCCAGGAGGAGGCCAGGGTGGCGCTGGCATTGGCTCGCCCCATGGCCCGCATGCAAGTGGAGGTAGAGAGACAGATCCAGCTCCACCGCCGCTCGCCCGTCGCCGACCTGGTCAGTGTGTGCGTGTGTGTTGTAGACTCGTCATTTCTGATAAGTTGACTTGGCTGGAGAGTGAGGAGTCTTTGAGGCCATGGTGTGATCGAAGTAACACATTTTACACAGAATTATTCTGGGGACATGCATTACAGTTGCAAGATGCGAGAGCAAGTTACATCTTAGATGCAAGGGAATTGTACAAAATGAATAGCATTACATTTCCGTTTACAGTTTGATGTCAAAAGCAGTAGCTAAAAAGCCCTAACAGCGAAGAAGCAAATTCTTCTTTTGAGTCTCAAGATTACATAGTCATTCTGAATTACGTATACATGCACCAATACAAACGTTGGTTAATATGAAACTCCCACGTGAAAAAAATCCCACAATTTACTGTAGAATATTATAGTACACTGTAAAACCCAATGTGCTGTCATTACTCACAACTTTTGAGGAAACCTGTTGCACTTAATATGAGTACAGTTACTTAAAGTAATTTTGTAGTCATCATTACTCAAACCAATAGTCACTCTGTATAAGGTCCAGATTTGAGTTGCATCGGCTTGAAAAAATGTAGTAACGCCCCCACTAAGCCACGCCTCCTAAATAATTTCCCAGCGTGCCTTGCCTTTTCGAGTGAATTGTAAAATGACCACCTATGGCTGTATTTGTTAGTGACAGAGACATGGTTTTTGGATTTGTTCATTTTCAGTACTGTGGCCTTCACCAAGTGAATTCCTAGGCCAATGTCATCAATTTAAGGAAACGCTTCATGACAATACATTATATATCTCATAAGGCCTTATTTTGAGGCCTAGCTTTACAAGAGACAGGTGCCTATAACTCATGGTTCACAGGCCACATCAGGCCTGCAAGAAGGGTTACAAAATTCCAGTAACTTTCCAAATATTCCCAGATTTTCCAAAAAATCCTAGTGAAATATTTCCAGGAATCATCCAACTGGGATGTCTGGAAAACCTGGGAAATATACTTGAATTTTGCAACTCTATGTGCATGTCACATTATGCTGGCTTGCATATTCATGATGACTGCCAGGATTAGGAACAGTGTGAGGAGACTACCAGCAAAAATCTTGCGCTAAACACTACAGTGAATACTATAATATATAAATATAGTAATACTACAGTATTTATACCATAGTATATTACAGTATTCTTTTCATGTGGGCTGATACAACTTTCAGTTGAACAATGAGAACACTGAGACTTCTGCTACTATGTCATATTTCCTGGTACAGAGAGTAAAATTCAGCCGCTTCTGCCAGTTCAAGGTTGGATTGTCGGAGTTCCAGAGGCCTTTGAGAACTTGATGACCTGTGTGATCTGAGGCCCTTTGTGTAGCATAAGATTAATCAATCCCTCAATGTACATGCAAAAACACCAATATTAAAAACAATCCCAAAAAATAAACCTGCAGTAGAGCATGCTGGGAAAAAAGTGAATTTGTTACCATATTTGGTGTGACTTATCAGTTGGTGTAACTTATCAACAAAAAAATGTCATTACCACATAAACATTATAAGTAATAAGGACTTTTCATTGACTTTGAGTTCAACTTACTAGAAGTAGCTCAAAGCTCATCACTAAGCTAAGGACCCTGGGACTAAACACCTCCCTCTGCAACTGGATCCTGGACTTCCTGACGGGCTGCCCCCAGGTGGTAAGGGTAGGTAACAACACATCCATCACGCTGATCCCCAACATGGGGGCCCCTCAGGGGTGCGTGCTCAGTCCCCTCCTGTACTCCATGTTCACTCATGACTGCATGGCCAGGCACGACTCCAACACCATTATTAAGTTTGCCCCCCCTCTTTTATGCTGCTGCTACTCTCTGTTAATTATCTATGCATAGTCACTTTAACTCTACCTACATGCACATATTACCTCAATTACCTTGACTAACCTGTGCCCCCGCACACTTATCTATTTTTTACTTAACACTTACTTTTCTTAAAACTACATTGTTGGTTAAGGGCTTGTAAGTAAGCATTTCACTGTAATGCTTATCTGTTGTATTCAGCACATTAGCACTACACCAAATTTTGATTTTGATTTGAGTATTTGAGTAAAATGTGTAAAAAGTGTATTCTGTAGTAAACTGTAGTATACTGTAGAATACTATACTCTGCACTGTAGTATCTCTTGATCATGTGTTGTACGTACTATAGAATTGTATAGTATATTGTAGAATACTATACTACACACTGTAGCATCCCTCGATCATGTAGTACTGACTATATCATTTTGTAGTATACTGGAGAATACTATACTACACACTGTAGTATCCTTCGATAATTTGTATTATATAATTTTTGGGGATACTGTAGAATACTATAGTAAATACTACAGTATTAATGCGCAAAAAAATGATGTCCACAAAAACACTGCAGTGTCCACAAAACACGACAGTTTTTTAACTATAGTAATAATACAGTATTTAATTTGCATGTACCCCACCCACAAACACTAGAGTAGATATTACAGTATACTCCAGTAATGTCTGCAAAAACACTACAGTAAATACTACAGTATACTACAGTCATGGCCGCAAAAATCTTGTGCAAAACACTACAGCAAATACTATAGTATATAAATATAGTAATACTACAGTATTTATACCATAGTATATTACAGTATTTTTTTCATGTGGGCTGATACAACTTTCAGTTGAACAAGGAGAACACTGAGACCTCTGCTACTATGTCATATTTCCTGGTACAGAGAGTGAAATTCAGCCGCTTCTGCCATTTCAAGGTTGGATTGTTGCGAGTTCCTGTGGCATTTGAGGACTTGGTGACCTGTGTAATCTGAAGCCCAGAGTGATGGGAAAAAAACATGTACTTCAGAACGTTTTCAGTTACTGTATGTGTAGGCAATTAAGCAGGTTACTCATATTGTGATTGTAAGCAAAGATATGTAGGATATGGCATCCGGCATGGGTTCTGCTCCATCCGCAATGTGTGCGTGTCTGTGTTTATGTGCAAGAGGCCTGACAGGTAGCCAGGGTGGGACAATGCGTCCATTAGACTCAGTTATTTACTGGAATTAAACAGTGCTTTTTTTGGAACAAGCAAAAGTACTTTAGTACTTCTGAGAAATTGGGAGCTAACTTTGTTACATGTCATTTTTATATTTTCCCCGCCCCAGAGATTGTGGTGAATGAGTTGTAAATACAACTATACAACCATTGTGATCAGACCAAGCAATTTCCCCCCTGACTGGAGTACTACTGAACTGTAGATGTATGTGTCAGTACCTAAACAAGCAATGGTGGGGAGATGGGCATTTAACTCACCCAGGTCTAAAACAACTGCTCCATGAACAGGATAAATGAAAGGTTGAGTAATTTCCCACCTGGCACACACTGGTTGACTTTGTTTCAATGTGATTTGTCAACGTATTGTGACGTGGAATCAACGTGCAAAATATAAAAAGTAATAACCAGTACTGTCTTCATCTCATTTCAACCACCGTTGTTAACATTGAAATGAGGGTAAAACTTAAACGTAAATACATTGACTTAACCTGACTAACATGTTGTTATATCAATTACACACAGAAAAAAATATAACATATTTTTCATCCTATACAAAACGTATAGGATTGGGTGGTTGAAATATATTACAAAGAATATACACTATTTATACACAAGTATGTAGACACCCCTTCAAATTAGTGTATTAGGCTATTTCACCCACACCCGTTGCTGTGTATAAAATAGAGCACACAGCCATGCGATATACTTAGACAAACATTGGCAGTAGAATGGCCCTACTAAAGAGCTCAGTGACTTTTAACGTGGCACCCTCATTTTTTTCAATGCATTTTTTTTTAACCTTTATTTAATGAGGCAAGTCAGTTAAGAACAAATTCTTATTTACAATGACGGACTACCCCGGTCAAATCCGGTCGACACTGGACCAATTGTGCGCCGCTCTATGGGACTCCCAATCACAACCTGGATAGGATGTCACAGCTCAAACAAGTCAGTTTCGCCAAATTTTTGCCCTGCTAGAGCTTCCCCGGTCAACTGTAAGTGCTGTTATTGTGAAGTGGAAACGTCTAGGAACAACAACGTCTCAGCCGCGAAGTGGTAGGCCACATAAGCTCACAGAACGGGACTGCCGAGTGCTGAAATAATCTGTCCTGTCCTCGGTTGCGACACTCACTACCGAGTTCCAAACTGCCTTTGAAAGCAACATCAGCACAAGAGCTGTTCGTTGGGAGCTTCATGAAATGGGTTTCCATGGCCGAGCAGCCGCATACAAGCCTAAGATTACCATGCGCCATGCCAAGCGTCGGCTGGAGTGGTGTAAAGCTCGCCGCCATTGGACTGTGGAGCAGTGGAAACGTGTTCTCTGGAGTGATGAATCCCGCTTCACCATCTGGCAGTCCGACAGACGAATCTGAGTTTGGCGGATGCCAGGAGAACGCTACCTGCCCAAAAGCATAGTGCCAATTGTAACATTTAGTGGCGGAGGAATAATGGTCTGGGGCTGTTTTTCATGGTTCGGGCTAGGCCCCATTGTTCCAGTGAAGGGAAATGTTAATGTTACGGCATACAGTGACATTCTAGACGATTCTGTGCTTCCAACTTTGTGGCAACAGTTTGGGGAAGGCCCTTTCCTGTTTCCTCATGACAATGCCCCCGTGCACAAAGCGAGGTCCATACAGAAATGGTTTGTTGAGATTGGTGTGGAAGAACTTGACTGGCGTGCACAGAGCCCTGACCTCAACCGCATCGAACACCTTTGGGATGAATTGGAACGCCGACTGTGAGCCAGGCCTAATCGCCCAACATCAGTGCCCAACCTCACTAATGCTCTTGTGGCTGAATGGAAGCAAGTCCCTGCAGCAATGTTCAAACATCTAGTGGAAAGCCTTCCCAGAAGAGAGGAGACTATTATAGCAGCAAAGGGGGACCAACTCCAAATTAATACCCATGATTGTGGAATGAGATGTTCGACGAGCAGGTGTCCACATACTTTTGGTCATGTGGCGTATACTGGGTGGTTGAAATTCTATCACATTTTTTGTTTGATTAGACAGATTTTATTTGACCTTATTTCAATGTTGATTGTAAAATTGTATGTTTGAATCAACGTCATGCCATCAACCTAAATAAAGAGGTATATTGAACTAAAATGTGAAGCCACAGTCCAATGATTCCTGCCTGAACAGTGACTCCTACTGGTATGAAGAGGGTTAATTCACTTCAGTGCGAACAAGTCGACCATCCAGATGGCTACATTACAGTATGTACCCTGTTCTTTTCAGCTGAGCTATCATGTCAACACATAAAAAAATATTGATCAGCTTCCATACTCATTTGTGTAGACTACCTAAATCACCTTTCTACTTTTCTTGCACAAGCTGTATGTGAAAGTAAATTCAGAGTGAGGTTGGGTTTATGTTGTCTACATTGACATCTGATTTGCCCAACAAAGAACACCATCATTTCAATGTGTAGAGATGTATACTATCATTCTTCTATGGTTGATTGGATCTTTGGAAGTTTAGAAGTAGTTACCATTAGCCCTATAAATAGGATGCCAAATTCATTATAATAATAATACACTTCACCTTTGGATATTGTCTTTAATCTACAAGTTATTAATATGTTGGATCTCCAACTCAACCAAAAAATAGAAGTTGAAGAATAGGACTCAATGGAATCAAACTTTATTTGAAGTGAATTTAAAGTTAGATTTGGTGTAGTGCTATTTTTTTACTTAGATTTTTTGGTTGAGATACAGACGTGAATCCAACATATCAATCATACATTTGTGGACAAAATGGATATTGAATTGTGAACGCAACCAAATATCAACATTTGAAGGAGATGTATCTTCTGCTTGGATAGTATATATACTGTAGGCTATATTATGAATAACATATATACAAGACAATATCCAAAGGTAAGGTTTATTATGAATCATTTGGCATCCTATTTATAGGGCTAATGGTAACTACTTCTAAACTTCCAAAGACCCAATCAACAATAGAAGAATGATAGCACACATTAAATGGTGTCCTTTGGGAAAATCAGATGTCAATGTAGCCGACATAAACCCAACCTCACTCCGAATGTATTTTCACATACAGCTTGTGTAAGAAAAGCTATAGCGGTTACTTTTCAACTACTAAACGTTATCAGGTAGTCTACGCAAATTAGTGTGCAATCTGATCAATGTCTGAATGTGTTGCAGCGATAGCTCAGCTGACACGTACACAGTTTGTTTCTCAAAGTTTAGCAGCGTACATAGAGCTAGGTATCTGGATGGTGGACGTGTTCTCTCTGAAGTGCATTACCTCTCACCTACCAGTAGGTGTCGCTGTTCAGGCGGGAATCGTTGAACTGGGGCGTCTCATTTTATTGCAGTATACCTCTTTATTTCGGTTGATAGGACGAAGTTGAAACAATGACGTTGATTCAAGCATACTGTTTTACTATCAAGGTGAAATAAAACATGTCTAGTTAAATATGAAATTCAACATCATTTCAACCACCCCAATATACCCTATATAGGATAAAGATTTTTTACATTTACACGTAGAATTTCAACGCAATTTCAGCACATACATAGTTCTGATGATTATGTTGAAATTACGTTGCTGTAACAACCTCTTAGTCCGGTTAAATCAATGTATTTAAGTTGAAGTTTTACCCTAAAAACGCTGGTTGAAATGAGAAGAAAACAGCGCTGGTTGATTACTTTTTTCAAATCCAATGTATTTCCCACTTTGATTCCACGTCACAATACGTCGACAAATTACATTGAAACAAAGTTGATTCAACCAGTGTGTGCCCAGTGGGTTGCATCTAATAACCCTAACCCCAAAGGCCCAAATATAGTTGCCTTATTTCTCTCTTCAACATTAGATCAACATGACTCTGCTGACTAATGACTGTGACCCCGGTTTCTATTTAACATTGTTCTAACGTTATCCCTGTGTCTCTCTGTGTGCAGCTGCCCCACCTGCCCCACATCAGTGAGGGTCTGATGAAGAGGAGTCTGAGGAGGGGAGACATGAGGGACATGAGCCTGGGTCAGCTCCAGGTCATCACCAACGATCTGCACTCACAAATACAGAGTGAGTACACACAAGCACACGCGCGCGCGCGCACGCAAAAACTACACACACACGGCAATAAACACACAGGCACACAAACGCTACACTAAACACACTTACGTGCAGACACAATCTGCCTTCATCACCACCATCATAACTCTGTTGTTCTGGTGCTATGAGGATGTTAAGATAAAAAAGAAAAATGGATGACGTTGCAGGCCTGAATGAGGAGCTGGTGCAGCTGTTGCTGATGAGAGATGAGCTCCATGTGGAGCAGGACGCCATGCTGGTGGACGTAGAGGACCTGACCAGGTGGAGATCCCTTTCATACCCAGTACTATGACCACAGAAGCACACACACATACATGTATTAATAAACACACACTTGAGCAGCGACACCACTAACACAAATAACAATAGGCCTCTGTTCGTTCTGGAGGTCAAATGCCATGGAACGTCTCAGTTTAAAAAGGCATTCTTCTGAAAACAGGTCACCATTGCATCCTTTCTAAAAATGTTTTATCTAAGGAGGATTTTTCACGCATTCTTTAATGAGGCTGTTTTTTGTTGTTCTTTCTTGTCACAGGCATGCTCAGAGCCAGCAGAGACACCTGGCAGAGAAAACCCTCTCCAAATAAAACCCCGGCCACCTGTCCCCATCATCAACCACGTCACATGACAACCACCACAGAGCAGTGGTCAACAACCCGGGTCCTGGAGACCAATAAGGCATGCAGGCTTTTGTTCCAGCCCAGCACTTTCACAGCTGATTCAACTCATCAATATCTTTTGATGCTTAGTTGATTAGTTGATTCAGGTGTGTTAGTACTAGGCTGGACCAAGCCTGGACATGCTTTAGCTCGTCAGGGCCTACCGTCCACTGCAAGAGGACCCCACCCACCCGGGAGTCATACAGAGCCACGAGTTTTAAGTGGTCAGGCAGAATTCCAGGCCCCAGTCATAAACCATGTGTTGTAATGACAGTTTGATCACAGAAGATGACTAGAGTTCTGTTTGTTGCCCTCCTCAGCCAGTTGCGTGCTTTGTAGAATACTCGATACACTGCATAGCTATATCTATTGACAACATACTGTAGTTGTTTGTGCCGTCGCTAAGGAATGAGCTCCTAGGCTTCCCAGTATATAAACTTTGCGGCAACTGCACAGCTCTTGTATGAATCATTTAGACACACATGGATGTAGTACAGCTGTTGTTGCATAATTCCACCTGCTTGAACATGCTGATGTTCTGAAGATTTACTGGTTGACCCTTGATTTTGCCAAATGTACAGACAGATTGCATTGACCTTATTTTCTGTCTGCACTATAGCTAAGAGTCCTTTTAGTGCTCTTTGTGGCAGGGTTTAAATAACTCATCTTACTTGACTTGACATCCGTGTTCCAAATATTAACATTGGTTTAGCCCAATATTTTTAGGACGCCCCCAAACATCAATGTGTCATTCAATCCATGCTTTGTGACCCCAATGCTAGTCCACAGTAAAACATTCAACAATATATATTTTAATACATCATATTATTGACAAAGTAATGATACCAATGATTAAGAACTAAAGATGTCTGAGCTGACTGATCTTGACACTTGTAAAGCGATAGCTGGTCGGTCTCGGCTGAATAAATACAAATTCTGTGCTGGAAGGAGACCTGGATGCCTTGTTGCCTGGTTGTAGATGATGGTCATCCGTATTCACTATGATTAGTCAATCTTCAGCATTTAGAGAATGTAATTTTCAAGCGGGTCTTTTGCATTTTTTTTTCTCCATCAGATTATACTAAAACTCATTCAAACGTATTCTGCAGCATTCCGAAATCATACAACGTTTTGTGTACAGAGATGAAAATGATAAATAAACGTTTTAAGTGTTAAAGTGTCTTTATTGGTTCACTGGTTGTGGTCAGTCTCGGTAGCTATAGGAACCAGATCTAACTCTCAGCAGAGGAAACAGGAACAGTTTAAATGAATTCATGAATGGTACAGAAGGATGCTTGAGGGACCAAAGAAGGCTGCATTTGCCTACATGTACCTCTTCAACAAAACACATAAAACATATAAATACAAACCACAAAATAAGACAAGGTCAAACTTAGGGTAGCGGAAGCCTACTAGTTGTTTTCTTCTATGGATGTCAAAAATGACATCATAAAATTGGCATTAATGCTATGACACAGCCTAGCTGAATATAGGCCTGAAAATACCACTAGACAGCAGAGAAGGCGACCACATATTTTCTACTAAACTGTGAGAAACTACTGTAGTTTGTAATAGTGGCCACAACCAAAACATCGGATCCAGTCAACTCAACTCCAGCCAATGTTAATTCCAGTTCCACTCTGTCAAAACAGATCCTTTTTTTATATCTCTGGCATCTAGGAAAATTACAGACAGTGAGATTATGTTACCTGCATTACTCTCCATGTATATTATAGTGCCTGGGAAATGCCTGCCCAGGAAAGTATAAAAACACTGAGAGGTGAAGCAAGACACACAAAATAATTTGGATAAACCAAGGATAAACATTGTTAATACCATGCTGCCAAACACCAAGCTTTATGAGTAACCTATAGTCTTTCTCTTTTTCTTCTAACGAAATTATTGTTATAAAATAGCTTATTTATTTGACTTAGAATAGGTTAGGACAACGGATTTTTAAAAATCCCGCATGAGAATATTGCAAAAGCTTCTGGAAAAGAATATAGGGCGCATATTAGTGACAAATGTATTTGTATAGAAAGTGTTAGTTTTAAGTCTGTTCTATCCTCTTCTTGAACCTGTCAGATTTTTCCCATTGGCTGCTCTACGTCGCGCTCAATTGTTCTATCTGGCACGTAAGTGGGTACAACATCTCCTATACACTTCCTTATAAACTCAATCACGTTCTCTTTGTATTCGTCAATATTATTATCGGAACCTACCCGGAACATATCCCAGTCCGCATGATCAAAACAATCTTGAAGTGTGGATTCCGATGGGTCAGACCAGCGTTGAATAGTCCTTAGCATGGGTACTTCCTGTTTGAGTTTCTGCCTATAGGAAGTGAGGAGCAAAATGGAGTCGTGGTCAGATTTGCCGAAAGGAGGACGGAGGAGGACCTTGTATGCATCCCGGAAGTTGAAGTAACAGTGGTCGAGTGTTTTAGTAGCGCGAGTACTACAGTCGATATGCTGATAGAATTTAGGCAGCCTTTTCCTCAAATTTGCTTTGCTAAAATCCCCAGCTACAATAAATGCAGTCTCAGGATATATGGTTTTCAGTTTGCATAAAGTCCAGGGAAGTTCCTTAAGGGCCAAAATTCTCTTGGGAGATAATACAGTCGGCATTTGATTGTGAGCTATTCTAGGTCGGGTGAACAAAAGGACTTGATTTCCTGTATGTTATCCCAATTACACCATGAGTCGTTAATCATAAAACATTCATCCCGCCCTTCTTCTTCCCGGAGAAATGTTTATTCCTGTCGGCGCGATGAACTAAGAATCCAGATGGCTGGACGGACTCCAACAGTATATCGCGAGAGAGTCATGTTTCCATTAAACAGAGTATGTTACAATCCCTGATGTCTCTCTGGAAAGAAACCCTTGCCCTGAGTTCGTCAACTTTATTATCCAGGGACTGAACATTAGCGAGTAATATACTCGGAAGCGGTGGGTGTTGTGCATGCCTCCTAAGTCGGACAAGAAGATCGCTTCGAGTACCTGTCCTTCGCCAGCGTTGTTTTGGGTCGGCTGTATGTAACACATAACATTTTCTGGGCTAACAATGTAAGAAATAATATATTTTTAAAAATACTGTAAAGTTTCCTAAGAACTAGGTGCGAGGCAGCCCTGTCTGTCAGCTCCATCTTACTCACCATATATTAAATATGTCAAAGTAAATCATTATTTTAATTTGATGATAGTAAATGTAGCACATTCACACATTTTCACAACAATGACATCTATTTCTTCCTACTTTAACCATTGAGAGAGTTTAAAAATGCTCCTAAGCACAATTTAATTAACCAGGCGCTCTTGCGGCCTGGTCTCATAGACTAGATGTAACATAGTAAAAGTAAACCTGGGAAACTCAAATTAGTATGATATGTTACATTTGGTATGGTTACATAAGACAGATGGTTACTTCAGGAAAAAACGAAAGGAGGGTGGTTTGTTGGGGTGGGTGGGTGTAGAACGCAAACATCTAGTAGCTCAAAGGTTGCATGTTCGAAACTCATCACGGGTAAATTTGCAACTACTTACTACTATTTAGCTACTTTGCAACTACTTAGCATGTTAGCTAACCATTCCCCTAACCTTAACCCTTTAGCACCATTCCCCTAACCCTAAACTTAACCCTTTAGCCTAACTCCTAACCCTAACCACAACCCACGTTAGCACTAGCCACCTAGCTAACATTAGCAACAACAAATTGGAATTCGAAACATATCATACATTTAGCAAATTCCTAACATATGATAAAATAATTAAATTCGTAACATATTGTACAAATTGCAATTTGTAATGTGATGAAACATTTTATATTGGTGCTTTTCTATTTACCAATTGATGTGTTCATTCAAGTGACTGACTGAGCGAATCATCACTATCAGTATCTGCAATTTGGCAGTATGCGCAGACCCTTGTTTTGAGAATGAAAGATATCTCAGTTTCAAGGTCTCAGCTTAGAGAAAGGAAGCCTCGTGAGGTATTGGTCTGTCACATGAATGAAGCAGATGTTAATGATTAATTAATTGTGAATAAGCTAAATCATGAAAATATGACTTGTCTGCATTATATAAGAGAACTAACGGGACTGCCCCGTTAGAGCTCCTGACAGACATTCACTATGGTGCACCAAGTTTGTTGGAACCTCTCCAGTGTGCTGACAATACAAAATGATTCATTTAAGGTTGACTTTGAGTGTCCGTGTGTAATAATTTCCACGACAGTAACATATCATACAAATTGTAATTCGTAACATATCATACAAATTGTAATTCGTAACATATCAAAAAAATGGATGATGGACATCCACAAATGAATACATACCATACGAAACATAAATGATCATAGTAAATGGAGTGTCTTAGATTTACATACAGAATGATATGAAATGCTCTCCTAAGGGTCTGTGCAGAAGGCTGAATGTTTGACATCCCTACTGCTAGGCCTGCTATGCTATATTTTGGGGGTGGTATGGTTTTGACTGAGCACAGCCAAGTTGCTGCACATGCACCTCGCATTGGACTTTGTTAAATCTCGAGAAGCGTGAGAATGCATGCAGCTAACAAGGCTGACACCTGCTTGTTCGAAACAATGGTAGGTTTTTGCATTCGGCTTGAGTTCACAAATGGCCTAATGTTAGGCTCTAGGCCTATGTTGGTCCCGTTACTGGAATAGCCTACTAGCTACAAGGGGCCAGTGAAGACAAGTGCTAAAGTGGAAAGTGGCAATAAGTTATTCTTAGGGTAGCCTAATAAATGTCTTACGTCAATGAATTCAAACAGGTGTGAATTTATAAAGATTATGTTAACGAGCAATAACATGTCCACTTAAGGGCATTGTTGGATGTCTTAGAAAAAATAACCAGGGTCCAGGTAGTGCAGATGATGGGCACAAGGACAACGTTGGCACTTTGGACTGCTGGACTGCATCATAAGTGAAGGGGTGCGGTTGGAAAATCTATTGAATGGAGTTGAGAGTGTTGGCGAGTACAAAGCAGTGTACATTTCTTGGAGGTTTTATTACAATTCCTAATGACAGGCCATGTACAGTTCAGAAGCCATCACAGAAACAGAAGTCCTCCTCGTCATTCAATGGAAGTGTAGGTCTACCACTGACACCTAGTGGCAGGTGCACAGTACTGTAAAAAAAAGAGCAAAACTGGCCCAACAATTATTTTTTGCATCTCCTCTCTAAGCTACTGCATTTTCACTGCTTGATACATCTTATTACCTGGGCTTCATCCTCTGTGATCGAGGATGAAGCCTGTTCTAGCCTGTTCTAGAGTTGGGTCGAGGATGTTTTTTTTGCTTCAATTTCTTTCCATGCTTTACTTATGGACTGTTTGTGTGTTGCTGTTTATTAATGTTTTATCAATATTACCTTGACAAGCTAAACAATAATAAAGTAGCTTTTTTTAAATTATTACTGTAACGGCCGTCGTCGCAAGAAAACCAAGATGCAGCGGAGGTTGTGTGTTCATCTTGATATTTAATAAAAATGAACCACTACAAACAAAACACTCGATAGCAACGACAGCAAACAGTCCTGTCTGGTCCCAAATGAACAAAACAGAAAACAATCCCCCACAAAACCCAAAGGAAAAACATGCTCCTTTTGTGTGACTCCCAATCAACAACAACGAACTTCAGCTGTGCCTGATTGGGAGCCACACACGGCCCAAAACAAAGAAATACAAAAATCCTAGAAAAAGAACACAGAACGCCCACCCAATGTAACACCCTGGCCTAACCAAAATAAAGAACAAAAAAAACCTCTCTATGGCCAGGGCGTTACAATTACTCTAAAAAGGAGGATCCTTTAGGTCACGTGTCAAACTCATTACACGGAGGGCCGAGTGTCTGCGGGTTTTCGCTCCTCACTTGTACTTGATTGATGAATTAAGTTCACTAATTAGTAAGGAACTCCTCACACCTGGTTGTCTAGGTCTTAATTGAAAGGAAAAAACAAAAACCAGCAGACACTCAGCCCTCTGTGGAATGAGTTTGACACCCCTGCAGTGCTCTTCAAATTGAAACTGTGGGGGAACCCCCATAAGTTCTTCGAGGAACCCTTTATAAGGGTTCTTTAAAGAATCCCCAGTTATGGTTCCTCGAATAACCTTTTCGGGTGCATTTTTGAACCCCCTATTATTAATCAGCATAAACACGATACCACCATTTTTAAGTTGTCAGTGTTTATTATGATTTTAGTGGCAAAGCAGAATAAAAAAAAGCAAATATGAGGTAAACTCCCAGCAGAGCCCCAAGTCCAATGTCCTCTGTAGGCTATATCCATAGCCAGAATAATTGAGCAGTGCATTAATTAGAGGTGTAGGGAGGCCTTACCTTAAGTAGAGGAGCTCTAGCACATTTTTCAGTTAAGTGCCTGCACCTGCTGTCCTCTCAACTCCACATTTTTCATTGGGCAGTTAAGTTCCTGCAAGAACCCCCAAGAACTAAAGAGGGTCCTCTGTAAACCCCACCTCCTATGGTGTTCTTGGAAGAACCTTTTGGGGGCATTTTCCAGTGCCAAGAACCTTAAAGGGACAGACGTTCCACTAGCGGAACGCCTCACCAATATCCAATGGTATAGAGTGGCGCGAATTACAAATACCTAAAAAATGCAAAAACTTCAATTTCTCAAACATATGACTATTTTACACCATTTTAAAGACAAGACTCTCCTTTATCTAACCACATTGTCCGATTTCAAAAAGGCTTTACAACGAAAGAAAAACATTAGATTATGTCAGGAGAGTACCCTCCCAAAAATAATCACACAGCCATTTTCAAAGCAAGCATATATGTCACAAAAACCAAAACCACAGCTAGATGCAGCACTAACCTTTGATGATCTTCATCAGATGACACTCCTAGGACATTATGTTATACAATACATGCATGTTTTGTTCAATCAAGTTCATATTTATATCAAAAAACAGCTTTTTACATTAGCATGTGACGTTCAGAACTAGCATACCCACCGCAAACTTCCGGTGAATTTACTAAATTACTCACGATAAACGTTCACAAAAAACATAACAATTATTTGAAGAATTATAGATACAGCACTCCTTTATGCAATCACGGTGTCAGATTTTAAAATAGCTTTTCGGTGAAAGCACATTTTGCAATATTCTGAGTACATAGCCCGGCCATCACGGCTAGCTAATTTGACACCCACCAAATTTGGCCCTCACCAAACTCAGATTTACTATAAGAAAAATTGGATTACCTTTGCTGTTCTTCGTCAGAATGCACTCCCAGGACTTCTACTTCAACAACAAATATTGTTTTGGTTCGAAATAATCCATAGTTATATCCAAATAGCTCCGTTTTGTTCGTGCGTTCAAGTCACTATCCGAAGGGTGACGCGCCGGCGCATTTCGTGACTGTCACGCTTGTCTTCGTCTTCCGACGATAGTGCGAAATCGTCATCAGAAAATGTGGACCAATATGCAGCAGGTACGTGAATGCTCATCTTGACTTTTATTAACTATAAGAACGAACATACAAAATAACAAAATACGAAGACGAACAACTAACAGTCTGGCAAAGCCTAGGGCTGAACACAGAACAATCACCCACAAAACACAAACACACCCTCATTTATGAGACTCTCAATCAAAGGCAGATAGAAAACACCTGCCTTCAACTGAGAGTCCCAACACCAATTCACCAGACATAGAAACAGACATACTAGACTCCACATAGAAATACCTAAACCTAAACCAACACCCGGAATTACTAAAACAAACACCCTTAAACCAAACACACCACCCTGAACCACATAAAACAAATACCCTCTGTCACGCCCTGACCAAACTACAAACAATTAACCTTATATACTGGCCAGGATGTGACAGTACCCCCCCCCTTAAAGGTGCTACCCCAGAAGCACCTTAAAAACAAACAAAAAAAAATAAATACCCCCAAACAATACCTAAAAGAAAAATTCCCCCTTACTAAAGGGAGGGAAGGGAGGGTGGCTGCCGTCAACGACGGCACTGTGCTACACCCCCCCTCCCCAACCCACCTATATTGGAGGCGGCTCAGGTTCTGGCCGTTCCAGGCAGTCTGGCGGTTCGGGGCAGTCTGGTGGCTCGGGGCAGTCTGGTGGCTCGGGGCAGTCTGGGCAGTCTGTCAGCTCGGGGCAGTCTGGGCAGTCTGTCAGCTCGGGGCAGTCTGGGCAGTCTGGCCACTCCGGCAGGTCAGGGCAGTCTGGCCCCTCCGGCAGGTCAGGGCAGTCTGGCCCCTCCGGCAGGTCAGGGCAGTCTGGCCACTCCGGCAGGTCAGGGCAGTCTGGCCACTCCGGCAGGTCAGGGCAGTCTGGCCACTCCGGCAGGTCAGGGCAGTCTGGCCACTCCGGCAGGTCAGGGCAGTCTGGCCACTCCGGCAGGTCAGCGCAGTCTGGCCACTCCGGCAGGTCAGCGCAGTCTGGCCACTCCGGCAGTTCAGCGCAGTCTGGCCCCTCCGGCAGTTCAGCGCAGTCTGGCCCCTCCGGCAGTTCAGCGCAGTCTGGCCCCTCCGGCAGTTCAGCGCAGTCTGGCCCCTCCGCAGTCTGGCCCCTCCGGCGCAGTCTGACCACTCCGGCAGTTCAGCGCAGTCTGACCACTCCGGCAGTTCAGCGCAGTCTGACCACTCCGGCAGTTCAGCGCAGTCTGACCACTCCGGCGACTGTTGACTGACGGGCAGCTCCGACGACTGTTGACTGACGGGCAGCTCCGACGACTGTTGACTGACGGGCAGCTCCGACGACTGTTGACTGACGGGCAGCTCCGACGACTGTTGACTGACGGGCAGCTCCGACGACTGTTGACTGGCGAGGCTGGGTTTACGCACTTGCCGTTTAGTGCGGGGAGCGGGAACAGGACGAGTCGGACTGGGTGGACGCACTTCCGGGTCCGCACGAGAGACAGGAGCTGGAAACCCAGGGCTATGGAGGCGCACAGCCGGTCTAGATCTTACCTCCTGCACAACCCGCCTTGGCTCGATGGAACTAGTAGCCCTGCACGAGCGGAGTGCTCGTACAGGGCAGACTGGGCTGTGCAGGGGCTTGATGGTAGCCGTGCGTAGAGCGGGAGTTGGGTAGCCTGGTCCTCGGAGGCGTACCGGCGACCAGATGCGCTGCGCAGGCATCCTCCTACCAGGCTGGATGCCCGCTCTAGCACGGCACCTGCGAGGGGCTGGAATAACTCGCACCGGACTGTGCGTGCGTATGGGTGAGATATTGCGCTTCTCAGCGAAACATGGCGCTCCCCACCTCATACGCTCCTCCATATAACCACGGGTAGCTGGCTTCCGGCTCTTCCCTCGCCTAGCCAAACTACCCGTGTGCCCCCCCAAAAAAAATTATTGGGGGTGCCTCTCGTGCTTCTCCCTCAGCGCGTCTCTGGCCTCGTACCACCGCCTCTCTGCCTTGGCTGCTTCTATTTCCCACTGCGGGCGGCGATACTCCCCAGCCTGATGCCAAGGTCCGACCCCGTCCAGAACTTCCTCCCAAGTCCACTTCTCCCGCCAGTCCAACTCGAACTCCGTCTGCTCCTTCCTCTGCTGCTTGGTCCTTTGGTGGTGGGTGATTCTGTCACGCTTGTCGTTGGTGAATGAGGACCAAAATGCAGCAGGTACGTGTATGCTCATATTTAGATTTATTCACTTACAAAAACAACTGAATACAAAATAACAAAACCACTAGAACAAACGAACAACTAACAGTCTGGCAAAGCCTAGGGCTGAACACAGAACAATCACCCACAAAACACAAACACAAACACACCCTCATTTATGAGACTCTCAATCAAAGGCAGATAGAAAACACCTGCCTTCAACTGAGAGTCCCAACACCAATTCACCAGACATAGAAACAGACATACTAGACTCCACATAGAAATACCTAAACCTAAACCAACACCCGGAATTACTAAAACAAACACCCTTAAACCAAACACACCACCCTGAACCACATAAAACAAATACCCTCTGTCACGCCCTGACCAAACTACAAACAATTAACCTTATATACTGGCCAGGACGTGACAGTGACAAAACATTTCCAAATATTCCATTACCGTACTTCGAAGAATGTCAAACGCTGTTTAAAATACATTCTTATGCTATTTTTCTCGTAAAATAGCGATAATATTCCAACCGGGCGACGTTGTGTTCATTCAAACACTGAAAGAAAAAAATTGAGTCGTCTCGTGCACGCGCGCCTCAGTGTCATTGTTCTCAGAAGGACCACTCACAAAAACCCCTGCTGTTTTTCGCCCAGAGACTGGAGAGCTCTCATTCCACTTTCTGGCGCCTTCCTAGAGCCAATGGAAGCCTTAGAAAATGTCACGTTACAGCAGAGATGCTGTATTTTTGATAGAGATGCCCTAGAAGGAGAACAAATTGTCAGACAGGGCACTTCCTGTATAGAATCTTCTCAGGTTTTGGCCTGCCATATGAGTTCTGTTATACTCACAGACACCATTCAAACAGTTTTAGAAACTTTAGAGTGGTTTCTATTAAAATCTACTAATTATATGCATATTCTAGTTTCTGGGCAGGAGTAGTAACCAGATTAAATCGGGTACGTTTTTTATCCGGCCGTGAAAATACTGCCCCCTATCCCAAACAGGTTAAGGTTCTTCGAGAAACTTTAAGGATCTTAGAATAAGCCTTGGTGAATCTCAAATGTGTAGAGTGTAGGCTACAGACAGGAGTTTCTTCTACTTCTAATTAGCTGATACCCCACCTGTGCTCAAAAATTGGTCCATGCATGGATTTTGTATTTTAATTTAATGTTTGTAATTCAGTTTACTTATTTCAGTGGGTCTGCGAAGCCACCAAACTTGACATTCAGATTGCAAGCTCAGGGCCCAGTTTTTCAAAGTGTTCTATCTGGATTTCACCTATCGGATAGGATTAAATGCATAAAAATAGAATGAATGCAACGGACGAATCATTGACTTGAATGGGGACTACCGTTCTATTCATTCTATTTCTATGCATTTAATTTCTATGCATTTAGTCCAATACGATAGGCTAAATCCAGATAGATAACTTGGATAACTGGGCCCCATTCAAGTCAGAAATAGAGCTTCAGCAAAAACCTCAGTGGTGGGTCACTGCCCTGCTGACAATTACTATACTCTATGATTGTTATCAGTTTGCTAATCCCTGTGGTTATAGTTAGCAAGATGCCAGTCAGGCCCAATCCGTCAAAAAGAGCGCACAGCCAACTAGGGCCCGGTTTCCCGATAGCGCTGGAATTTAGACTTACATCTTTCTGACAATTTTTTTTGGTCCTCCTTCTTTTTTTTTTTTGGTGTGTCCCGACCGGCCTTGATTTCAGCATACACAGACTTAGATTTCTGGTCTGGTACGGACCCGATCGGAACGAATAATAGACATCTATGTTTCACAAGTTTAGACAGCACAGTACTTCACAGTACAGTGGAGCAGAGTACAGTACATTACAGTACACAGTACAGTACAGAAAAGTAGAGTACAGTAGAGTAATATACAGTACAATACAGTAGTTCATCCTAGAGTACTGTCACGGATTTCGTCGTGGTGTTGAAGGGAGGACCAAAATGCAGCGGGTATGTGGATACTCATTCTTTTAATGGAAAAACGAAAAGCATCCACAGGAAAAACAAAACAATAAACAGTACTCACGACTAGACAGTGTAACAGGCTCAATAAACGCAGTGCTCACAAACAATTACCCACAAACACACAGCCAAACACACCCAACTAATATAGGACTCCCAATCAAAGGCAACACAACACACCTGCCTTTTATTGGGAGTCCACCCCAATTAACTATACATAGAACAACCCAACCTAGACAGAACATAGATACACATACAAAACACAACTCCTTCTGCCACGCCCTGACCAAAACTTATACACTTACTCCCTCTGCTGGTCAGGACGTGACAAGTACAGCAAAATAAAGAATAGTGTACTGTAATCTACCTTACTTTACTCTAATGTACACTACTGAACTAAACTGTACTGTACTGTACTCTACTGAATTAAACAATACTGTACTCTACTGTACTGTACTCTACTGTAGTGTACTGTACTGTACTCTACTGTACTCTACTCTATGAAATCAAACTCTTCTGTACTGTACCGTACTGTACTCTACTGAATTAAACTATACTGCACTGTACTCTACTGTACTGTAATTTACTGTGATCTACTGTACTCTACTGAATAAAACTTGACTGTTCTGTACCGAAACATACCGTACCGTATTGTACTGTACTCTTCTGTGTTCTACTTTACTAAACTGTGCCATACTGTACTGTGATGTTCAAACTTGTGAAACATCGAATCATAGATATGTAGGCTTTCAGATTTGGATCTGGTCTGCACTGACCAAATTTTTGAATTGTTTGGGGGGTGGAGCTCATTAGAATAATACCCTTTATGCTTTGCAAGTGTTTGTTTTTTTACAAATACATTTTGGTCATTCTGCAGATGCTCTTATCCAGAGTGACTAGCAGTCAGTGCATTCAACTAAGGTAGATAAACAACAACATACAGTGCCTTCAGAAAGTACTAATACCCCTTGTCTTATTCCATATAAATATTCACACCTCTGAGTCAGTACATGTTAGAATCACCTTTGGCAGCGATAACAGCTGTGAGTCTTTCTGGGTAAGTCTGTAAAAGCTTTGGACACCTGGATTGTAGAATATTTTCCCATTATTATTTTCAAAATTCTTCAAACTCTGTTAAATTGGTTGTTGATCAGCTAGACAACTATTTTCAAGTCTTGCCATAGATATTCAGGCAGATTAAAGTCCAAACTGTAACTCGGCCACTCAGGAACATTCACTGTCTTCTTGTTAAGTAACTCTAGAGGAAATTTGGTTATTGGTCATTGTCTTGCTGAAAGTGGAATTCATCTCCCAGTGTCTGGTGGAAAGCAGACTGAACCAGGTTTTCCTCTAGGATTTTGCCTGTGCTTAGCTCAATTCCATCTCTTTTAACAATTACAAGCATACCCATAACATGATGCAGCCACCACTATGCTTGAAAGAGTGGTACTCAGTAATGTGTTGTATTGGATTTGCCCGAACATAACACTTCGTATTCAGGACAAAAATGTAATTGCTTTGCCACATTTTTTCCAGTATTACTTTAGTGTCTTGTTGCAAACTGGATGCATGTTTTGGAATATTTGTATTCTGTACAGGCTTCTTTTTTTCACTCTGTCAATTAGGGTAGAATTGTGGAGTAACTACTAGTCCATCTTCAGTCTTATCCTATCAAAGCCATTAAACTCTGTAACTGTTTTAAAGTCCCCATTGGCCTCATGGTCAAAATTCCCTAAACATTTTTGCGGCACTGAGCAAAGTTCAGGTCTGCTGAGCGCATGCCAAGCCATAAGGTCAAAGGAATTGTCTTTAGAGCTCCAAGACAGGATTGTGTCGAGGCACAGATCTGGGGAAGGATACCAAAACAATTCTGCAGCATTGAAGGTCCCCAAAAACACAGTGGCCTCAATCATTCTTAAATGGTAGAAGTTTGGAGCCACCAAGACTCTTCCTAGAGCTGGCCGCCCGGCCAAACGGAGCAATCGGGGGAGAAGGGCCTTGGTCAGTGAGGTGACCAAAAACCCTATGTTCACTCTGACAGAGCTCCAGAGTTCCTCTGTGGAGATGGGAGAACCTTCCAGAAGGACAACTATCTCTGCAGCACTCCTCCAATTAGGCCTTTATGGTACAGTGGCCATTCGGAAGCCACTCCTCAGTAAAAGGCACATGACAGCCCGTTTGGAGTTTGCCAAAAGGCATCTAAAGGACTCAGACCATGAGAAACAAGATTCTCTGGTCTGATGAAACCAAGACTGAACTCTTTGGCCTGATTGCTAAGCATCACGTCTGGAGGAAACCTGATACCATCCCTACGGTGAAGCATGTTGGTGACAGCATCATGCTGTGGGGATGTTTTTCAGCGACAGGGACTGGGAGACTGGTCAGGATCGAGGGAAAGATGAACGGAGCAAAGTACAGAGAGATCCTTGAATGCTCAGGACCTCAGAATGGGGCAAGGTTCACCTTCCAACAGGACAACAACCCTAAGCACACAGCCAAGAAAACACAAGAGTGGCTTTGGGACAAGTTTCTGAATGTCTTTGAGTGGCCCAGCCAGGGCCCGGATTTGAACCCGGTCAAACATCACATCTGTGCTGTGACGTTCCCCATCCAACCTGACAGAGCTTGAGAGGATCTATAGAGAAGAATGAGAGAAAATCCCCACATACAGGAGTGCCAAGTCATACTCAAGAAGACTCGAGGTTGTAGTTTATGCCAAAGGTGCTTCAACGAAGTACTAAGTAAAGAGTCTGAATACTTATGTGTGATATTTCATTTGGGGGGGCACTGGACCAAATCTGAACCAATCATAGACGTGTTTGGGCCAAATATAGGCCAATTCGAACTGGACGTCTGTGGACGTTGAAATCAAGGCTGGTCCAGACCGGACCAAATCTCAACCAAACATAGATGTCTATGATTGGTTCAAATTTGGTTTGGTCATGAGGATGTTGAAATCAAGGCCGGTCCAGACAGCATACATGTGTTTGTTTCTTTAAGATGTCAATTGCAAAGACATGGCAACTTTGTATTTGTAGTCAACTTCGTTGTGAAGTTATTGGTGGTCACTGAGAGAAAGATAAATACACTATATATACAATAGTATGTGGACACCCCTTCAAATTAGTAGATTTGGCTATTTCAGCCACACCCGTTGCTGACAGGTATATAAAATCGAGCACACAACCAAGGAATCTCCATAGACAAACATCGGTAGTAGAATGGCCTTACTGAATAGCTCAGTGACTTTCAACGTGCACCGACATAGGATGCTACCTTTCCAACAAGTCAGTTCGTCAAATTGTTGCCCTACTAGAGCTGCCCCGGTCAACTGTAAGTGCTGCTATTGTGAAGTGGAAACCTCTAGGAGCAACAACGGCTCAGCCAAGTGCTGAAGCGCGTAGCACGTAAAAACCAAACTCTCAGTAAGCTTTTTGATACATTTTCAAAAGCACTTCAGCTTAAATGTCTCATCATGACACAGCTCTGATTAGGTTCAAGCATTTAACCTTCAGAGCAAAGGGTATGGATGGAACTTTTGCAGGGGGTGCTATGCAAAAAAGGGTCCTCTAAGAAATATTGTCCAGAAAACATCTCCATGGACAGGACAATAGCCATGGACTCCACAATGGAAAAAAACAGATTTGTGAGTCCATGGCTACATGGACAGAAAGGGGCATACCTCCCCATAGTCCAATATCAATGAGACAAGGTCTACGGCATCCCATAGTGCCAGCGTGCAAGTTAAGTTGTGGTCCAATGACTGTAGTAGCAGCATGTGTGCCGCATCAGAAGCCACATCCATAATCGGCAGACTGTTCCGATTGGAGAATCACTGTTTGCACCACCAAGCAGTGAACAACAAACTTTTAAATCCAGCTTTTAGATGCTACCCTCCCCCCACCCCCCCTCCCCAAATCGAATATGAATGCCAATGTTTTGTTTTGACTTTGCGTGCACATGTTTCCTCTACTTCTCGTCTTGGCCAGCATGGTGCCCATATTACAAGGCTGATTAGCTAGACAAGCAGGTGTGAAAAGGCTGGTGTGCAGGCAAAATGAGAACACAACATGGAATCCACGTTTGATTATAATGTGTGGAGGGGGTAGCATCTTAAAACTGGATTTAATAGTATCTTGTTAACTGCTCGGTGATGTGATTCTCCAATCAGAACCATCTACTGATTATGGATGTAAGTTAGGATGCGGGACACAAGTTGCTAGCAGACAGGTACAACTGTACCTGTACAGTTATTGAACCATGACTCATCTCGCACGCTGTCACTATGGAATGCCCTTAGACCTTGTCTCATTAATTAAATAAATGATCAGAGGTCTAATATTGGGCTAACCTCCTCACGACCATGAGAACATTTATTGTTAGCCTAACACCTAAGGTTTGTGTGGTTCAGAAGTTAAGAGTTAAGAAGTTTATTTTCTGCATATACATCACACCCACCGCTCAAGCAAAAATTGAGGAAAATAATTTGCAAAACTTCCCTAATGAATAATTCAAAACATTTCTACTTCATATTCATCATCTCCAGCACCACCCCAACATCAACATGTGAAAATGGCACATTTCTATGTTGTGTAGTAAAAAAGATAGAGGAAGATAAATGTTTCCAATGACATCTGTGTGCATTGTGATTTCTACCAATTATGAGTAGGTATTGGCTACTAGTTGTCTACTAATTGGTTGATGATGTCATTGGAAACACTTATCTTCCTCCATCTTTTTTTTACTACGAAACATAGAAATGTGCCATTTCCACATATGTTGATGCCGAAGATGATGAATATGAAATTGAAAAATGTTGACATTTCCCTTTAAAGTAACTGTCCGGTGTTTCCAGATTTCTAAGAAATATGACCGATGATTAATTATAATATGAGTGAAATAGTTTTCCTTCCAAAAAAATGTCAATTATGTATGTTAAAACACAGCTTTTCAAAAAAAGTGTACCTTTATTTAACTAGGCAAGTCAGTTAAGAACAAATTCTTATTTTTAATGACGGGCTAGGAACAGTGGGTTAACTGCCTGTTCAGGGACAGAACGACAGATTTGTACCTTGTCAGCTCGGGGATTTCAACTTGCAACCTTTCAGTTACTAGTCCAACGCTCTAACCACTAGGCTACCCTGCCTTTTCTGTGTTTGAATGGTGTGGGTGTATACTGGTAATATTCAAAATATTAACGTGAGTAGACCACTGATTGGCCAGCTCAGCCAATGAGCCAACATGACATAATGTTCTATGAGGAAATAGCAAGCATTTTTTAAACAGTCTGTTTGAGATTCCAGCGTACTCAACTATTCACTTGCACTCTCTCCTTATGGTGTTCACAGATTGGATGCTGCTGCGATTCCCATCGAATGCCATTATGGAAAGGGAGTGGGCTTGGCTACCTGTAGCAGGCATTGGTGCCCCCCCCCCCCCCCAATTTCGTGATATCCAATTACGATCTTGTCTCATCACTGCAACTCCCCAACTGGCTGGGGAGAGGCGAAGGTCGAGTGATGCGTCCTCCGAAACATGACCCGCCAAACCGCACTTCGTAACACCCACAGTATTTGGTCTCCACAATTCTTTATTTCACTGTTAATATTACAGAACCTTTGTTTTTGATTCAGAACCTAATATATCCATTTAAATCAGAAAATAAACAGAAATGGCATTGACAAAATTATTGACACCCTAGATTTAATATTTGGTTACACAGCCTTTGGTCAAAATAACTGCAATAAAGCGCTTCCTATAACCATCGAAGAGCTTCCTGCACCTCTATACTGGCAGTTTGGCCCACTCCTCTTGTGCAAACTTCTCCAGTTCTCCCAGATTAGAAGGGTGCCTTCTCCTAACTGCTGTTTTCATCTCTCTCCACAGGTTTTCAATGGGATTTAGATCTGGACACATTGCTGGCCACTTCAGAACAGTCCAGCGTTTTGTCTTGAACCATTCCTGGGTGCTTTTTTGAAATGTGTTTGGGGTCATTTTCCTGCTGGAAGACCCATGACCTTCGACGGAGACCCAGCTTTCTGACACTGGGTCTGACATTGCGCTCCAAAATACCTTGGTATTCACCTGATTTCATGATGCCATGCACACGTTCAAGGCACCCAGTGCCAGCGGCAGCAAAGCAACCCCAAAACATAACTGAACCTCCTCCATGTTTGACTGTAGGGAAGGTGTTCTTTTCTTTGAAAGCTTCATTTTGTTTTCTGTAAACATAGAGATGTTTGTGCCCAAACAATTCGAGCTTCTACTTTTAAAAATCCATCTTTCCAGAAACAAGTCTCTCACCGTTGCCGCTTGTTATAGACCCTCCAAAGCCCCCAGCTGTGCCCTGGACACCATATGTGTCACGATTTCTGCCGAAGTCGGTCCCTCTCCTTGTTCGGGCGGCATTCGGTGGTCGACGTCACCGGTTTTCTAGCCATCGCCGCTTTACCTTCCATTTTCCATTTGTTTTGTCTTGTTTTCCTGCACACCTGGTTTACATCTCATCATAATTACTATGTGTATTTAGCCCTCTGTTCCCTCCATGTCTGTGTGGGGTATTGTTTATTGTCAAGGTTGGCACGCTTCCGGCTGGTTTGCGCCGGGTTTTGGTTTATACCCGTGCTTTGTGGCAGCCGGTACTTTGTACTTGAGTTTTGTACTTTGTGCTGCTTCACATGTTCTTTGGACATTTGTTTTGTGACACGGTTGCGTTCTGTTCATATGATTGCCTAAGTAAAGTGCTTTGTCCACTCATCTCTGCTCTCCTGCGCCTGATTTCCATGCACCAGCTACACCCACCATTGACAGAATACCCCACCTTCGATGAAGTCAGCAGGAGCAGGTGCCCCTGTTATTGGGGTAGAGGAGCGCGTCCAGGAACACGCAGCGATGCTCCACCATCTCGGTGCCGCCATGGACCGCGTCGTCCAAACTATGGACCGCTGGGAGAGACAGGGAGTCCCTCCAGCACCTCCACCAGCACAACAGGGGCCTCCACTACTCGCTCACCCTGCACCCGGTTCCAGTGGGATTCGCCTCGCCCTCCCCAGGGAGTACGATGGGACGGCTGCCCGCTGCCAGGGTTTCCTGCTGCAGTTGTAGTTATACCTGGCGACCGTCCACCCGGCTCCTTTGGGCCGTGAGAGGGTGTCCGCCCTCGTCTCATGCCTCTCGGGGAAAGCCCTGGAGTGGGCCAACGCCATGTGGGTGGAAGGAGATACGGTGCTGGACCACTTTGAAGAGTTCACCCGTCGTTTCCAGGCAGTCTTCGACCACCCGCCCGAGGGTAGAGCGGCAGGGGACGAGGAGCGCTCAGGAGTTCGCTCTGGACTTTCGGACTCTGGCCGCCGGAGCGGGATGGTATGACAGGGCCCTGATCGACCACTATCGCTGCAGCTTGCGCGAGGATGTCTGCCGGGAGTTGGCCTGCAGGGACACCACCCTCACATTTGACCAGCTGGTGGACCTGTCCATCCGGCTGGATAACCTGCTGGCCACCCGCGGACGTCCAGATCGGGCTCTGTTGGTTCCATCCCCCAGCTGCGCATAGGGAGGCCGGAGGAGGGGCCTTCGCATGCACCATCTGTGGCCGCAGAGGGCACACTGCCAGTCGGGGTCGAGTTGGTTCCTCTGGGGGTCGAAGCAGCAGGCAGGGCACTCTAGCGTCACCCCAGGTGAGTCAGCACCATTCTCACCCAGAGCCCTCGGTTGCACACCTGTTTTTGCATGTCATGTTTCCTGAGTTTCCCCCGCATTCCCAGCATAAGGCGCTCGTCGATTCAGGCGCGGCTGGGAATTTTATAGACAGATTGTTCGCCCTTAGTTTAGGGATCCCCATTGTTCCCGTGGCTGTGCTCTTCCCCGTTCACGTCTTAGACAGTCGACCATTAGGGTCAGGGTTGATTAGGGAGGCCACCGCTCCTCTGGGTATGGTGACGCAGGGGAGTCACAAGGAGAGAATCAGTCTCTTCCTCATTGACTCTCCTGCATTTCCCGTGGCACTAGGCCTACCCTGGTTAGCTTGTCATGACCCACTGTTTCTTGGCAACGGAGGACTCTCACGGGGTGGTCGCGAGAGTGCTCGGGGAGGTGTTTAGGGGTTTCCGTTGGTGCTACTACGGTGGAAAGTCCAGACCAGGTCTACACCGTGCGCATTCCCCCTGAATATGCCGATTTCTCCAAAAAGAATGCGACTCAATTACCACCCCATCGACGAGGCGATTGTGCAATAAATCTCCTGGTAGATGCTGCACTTCCCAGGAGTCATGTGTATCCCCTCTCACAGGCGGAGACGGAAACATATGTCTCCGATTCCCTGCGTCAGGGGTACATTCGGTCCTCCACTTCACCCGCCACCTCGAGTTTCTTTTTTGTGAAGAAGGAGGAGGGAGGTCTGCGCCCGTGTATTGACTACCGAGACCTAAATCAGATCACGGTGAGGTACAGTTACCCGCTACCTCTTATCGCCACAGCGATTGAGTCAATGCACGGGGCGCGCTTCTTCACCAAACTAGATCTCAGGAGTGCTTACAACCTGGTGCGTATCCGGGAGGGAGACGAGTGGAAGATGGCGTTCAGTTCGACCTCAAGGCATTATGAGTACCTCGTCATGCTGTACGGGTTGATGAATGCTCCATCAGTTTTTCAAGCCTTTGTAGACAAGATTTTCAGGGACCTGCCCGGGCAGGGTGTAGTGGTGTATATTGATGACATTCTGATATACTCCGCTACACGCGCCGAGCATGTGTCCCTGGTGCGCAGGGTGCTTGGTCGACTGTTGGAGCATGACCTGTACGTCAAGGCTGAGAAATGCCTGTTCTTCCAGCAGTCTGTCGCCTTCCTAGGGTACCACATTTCCACCTCGGGGGTGGAGATGGAGAGTGACCGCATTTCAGCCGTGCGTAATTGGCCACCACGGTAAAGGAAGTACCGCGGTTCCTAGGGTTTGCCAATTACTACCGGAGGTTTATTCGGGGTTTTGGTCAGGTAGCGGCTCCCATTACCTCACTGCTGAAGGGGGGCCAGGTATGTTTGCAGTGGTCGGCTGAGGCGGACAGGGCTTTTGGTCACCTGAGGGCTCTGCTTACCTCGGCTCCCGTGCTGGCCCATTCAGATCCCTCTTTGGCGTTCATAGTGGAGGTGGACGCATCTGAGGCTGGGATAGGAGCCGTGCTCTCTCAGTGCTCGGGTACGCCACCGAAGCTCCGCCCCTGTGCCTTCTTCTCAAAGAAGCTCAGCCCGGCGGAGCGAAACTATGACGTGGGGGACCGGGAGCTGTTGGCTGTTGTCAAGGCTCTGAAGGCGTGGAGACATTGGCTTGAGGGGGCTAAACACCCTTTTCTAATCTGGACTGACCACCGCAATCTGGAGTACATCCGGATAGCGAGGAGACTGAACCCTCGCCAGGCAAGGTGGGCCATGTTTTTCACCCGTTTTGTTTTTTCCCTTTCCTACAGACCAGGTTCCCAAAACGTGAAGGCAGACGCACTGTCCCGACTGTATGACAGAGAGGAGCGGCCCATGGATCCCACTCCCATACTCCACGCATCCTGCCTGGTGGCGCCAGTAGTGTGGGAGCTGGACGCAGACATTGAGCAGGCCTTTCGTGCAGAGCCCGCTCCTCTCCAGTGTCCCGCGGGGCGTCTGTACATTCCGTCTGCTGTCCGTGACCGGTTGATCTATTGGGCCCACACGTCACCCTCCTTTGGTCATCCTGGGATTGGTCGGACGGTGCGCTGTTTAGTTGGGAAGTACTGGTGGCCTACCTTGGCCAAGGACGTGAGGGTTTATGTTTCTTCCTGCTCGGTGTGCGCCCAGTGTAAGGCTCCTAGGCACCTGCCCAGAGGGAAGCTACACCCCTTACCCATTCCACAACGGCCTTGTCGGTGGATTTTCTTACTGACCTTCCCCCCTCACAGAGAACACCACGATCCTGGTCGTTGTGGATCGGTTCTCTAAGTCCTGCCGTCTCTTCCCTTTGCCCGGTCTCCCTACGGCCCTACTACGGGGTGCCTGAGGATATAGTGTCTGATTGAGGTCCCCAGTTCACTTCGAGGGTCTGGAAGGCGTTCATGGAACGTCTGGGGGTCTCGATCAGCCTTACCTCGGGGTTTCATCCCGAGAGTAATGGGCAGGTGGAGAGAGTGAACCAGGATGTGGGCAGGTTTCTGCGGTCGTATTGCCAGGATCGGCCGGGAGAGTGGGCAGCGTTCGTGCCCTGGTCCGAGATGGCTCAGAACTCGCTCCGACACTCCTCCACTAACCTCTCCCTCTTCCAGTGCGTACTGGGGTACCAGCCGGTTCTGGCGCCTTGGCATCAGAGTCAGACCGAGGCTCCTGTGGTGGACGACTGGTTCAGGCGCGCGGAGGAGACATGGGACGCCGCCCATGTTCACCTCCAGCGGCCGTGCTGCGCCAGAAAGCCAGAGCAGACCGTCACCGCAGTGAGACCGGGTCTGGCTCTCGACCCGGAACCTGCCCCTCCGCCTGCCCTGCCGGAAGCTGGGTCCGCAGTTTGTGTGGCCATTTAAAGTCCTGAGGAGAGTGAATGAGGTTTGTTATAGGTTACAGCTTCCCCCTGATTACCGTATTAACCCCTCGTTCCATGTGTCTCTCCTCAGGCCAGTGGTGGTTGGCCCGCTCCAGGAGTCTGAGGTGCGGGAGGTTCCTCCGCCCCCTCGTCCTCCGCCCCCTCAATGTCCTCCGCCCCCTCGAGGGGGCCCCGGCGTACTCCGTTCACTCTATACTGGATTCGAGGCGTTGGGCGAGGGGCCTCCAGTACCTCATGGAGTGCGAGGGGTACAGTCCTGAGGAGAGGTGCTGGGTTCCGGTGGAGGACGTGTTGGACCCTTCAATGCTGCGGGAGTTCCACCGTCTCTGTCCGGATCTCTGTCCGGATCGCCCTCCGGGTCGTCCCCAAGGCCGGCGTCGGCGCGCTGCTAGAGCCGCGCGTCAAGGGGGGGTTACTGTCACGACTTCCGCCGAAGTCGGGTCCTCTCCTTGTTTGGGCGGTGCTCGGCAGTCGGCGTCGCCGGTTTTCTAGCCATCATCGATCCACTTTTCATTTTCCATGTGTTTTGTCTTGTTTTTCCTCACACCTGGTTTCAATTCCCTCAATTACTTGTTGTGTATTTAACCCTCTGTTCCCCCCCATGTCTTTGTGTGGGATTGTTTATTGTAGTGCTTGTGCACATTCCCCATGAGCGCACGACGGGTTATTTTTGTGCCCATTTATCTTTTTGTTCTGGATGCCGTTGGTTTTGCTTAGTAAATCTCCGGTTATTACCCAGTTCTGCTCTCCTGCGCCTGACTTCTCTGCCGCCAATTACGCACCCCGCTACACACTGTTCGGATGCTGGAATTATTTTGGATGAATGTGCGATGGTAAGCAACTTTTTGAAGTGATTTTTTTGGTTGTGTTCATGGTACATAAAAAAGTATAGTTAAATTACGTCATTGAAAATGTTGGTGCACTCGCTTATGGGCCGACCCTGCACATACACATGGCTATACATGAATAGGCAACAGAGGTCAAATCTGTGAATCGAGATTTCAATTACTTATTATTTTTGCTATCTTATACAATTAAAATAGGCCTAAATTGTAATTGGACCCAATATACATATTTTATAAGTAATTGACCGTGTTATATCTGAGAGGGCAGTTGCAGCTAACTCTCTGCACATTCTCTTTTAAATTGGCAAGAATAAGAACAACAAAAACATTTCACAAGGTAGCATTGAATTTTAATACTGACAGACTGTATTCAGCAAAGTCATACATTTTGTGTTTGGCAGAGTATATGAGTGACTTGTTGGTGAGCTGTCTACAAGTGATGCTTGTTGTTACATTATCGACTTATGCATGTGTAAAGGTCAACAATAAACAGCTGTATTTGTTTTATTTTGGCAATAATATTAAAACGGAAACAATAAATAAGGCAAATAAGGTACATTGTTAAATTATAAAAGGCTTGCCACATAATTTCAAGCATAAAATGTACCTATGAAATACAGTAGTAATTGTAGTATTCAATACAGTAGTACAGTAGTAAAACTAACACAAGGATGGCCAACTGTTCCTGGATAACCAGTGTGTGCAGTCTTTATTACTTAAAACTCTTTGAATCAGGTGTGCTGGGCTGGAATGAAACCCTGCACACACTGCTGCTACTCTCGGAGCAAAGTTGGCCATCCTTCGTCTCTAACATGATCCTGACCTTATTAACACATCAGTATTCACTCCAATCGTATTGCATATTACTGGCAATTAGCCTTCCTGTTTCAGCTGTGTAACCTTTGAATCAGTCGATTCCGACGGAAGCACCAACACCTGGGTGTTAACATTCACAGATCTTTCCCAAACATGGATAGGCTAAACAAATATCCTATACAGGTCCAGTACCATAATAGAGTAACTATACATCAGGCTTGGTAAGACTGTTAACAAAAAAAGGCAATGGCTGGAGCTAAGTCAGGGTTTGATCCTGTATACGACCAAGGACTTACAGTATTTTTATGGGCTGATATAAGGGCTTATCATTCCACAAAAATAAAAGTCTCAAAAAGGTACTTTTTAAAATTATTTTTTTCTCTTTAGGAGAGTGTCAGTCCTTTGACAGTAGAGCACACTGCTGTTGTTTGTTGGTAGAGAACAGTAGATCACAGTATGCAGTGCTGGTTGAGTCAGAGAGTCATCTTCTCATTGATGCAGAAGGGGTGATCTCCAGTTGTGGGTCAGTAAAGACTGAATGGATGAGATTAGTGTTCATGCTGAATGCCAACGTGTGAGACGGAAGTGTGTGTGTGTACGTATATGCGTGTCAGGACGATCTAGCACTCCAGCTTCAGAGTAAAATCCATATATCAAACAAAAATGTGTATCTATCCAAAAGTTATGGTCAGAAATGAAAACAAATCGTTTTGGGTGTAGGTGTACATGTGTGTCAAAGAGAATGCCAGGTATCCAGGTTGCAACAGTTCCCGATCCTCCCCAGGTTGATCGCTTGCTACACCATCAACAAGGGAGAAGAGACAATCTATAACATAACAATAATGATGACCCTATCATGACATTGTGACCTCATCACCACCTCTACTCCCCGGCCCTGCTCCCCACAGGACCACTCTTGAACTTGACCACCATGACAGTGATGTTGTCTGGGCAGCCGCGGTAAAAGGACTGCAGCACAATGCTCTTGGCACCGTAGTGCGGCTCGTCCAGGCGCTCGCGCACAAAGCGCACCGCCTCCTCGTTGCTGAAGGCGTCCCACAGGCCGTCCGACGCCAGGATCATGAACTCGGGCTGCAACTTGTCCAGGTCAAAGGTCAACACGTCAGGGTCGGGGATGACCACGTTGAGGTTCTTCAGGGGGTAGTCACCCAGCGAGCGAGACATGGCCAGGATGCCCTGGACTCGCCATGAACCGTTGAAGCTTATGAAGCCCCCTGGTGGTGAAGGAATGGAAGTGCAATGCAATTCAATTAAACTATCTGTAACTTTGTTATGGACATTGGTCATTCATTGGTCATTCATTGTGTACACAGAAAACAACACAGAAAAAAGTGCAGACTGAGCATAGAATTGTCTGTATCCTAGTCAAAGTACATAATATCTATATATCTATAAATATTATATTTACCAAATCCAGTGGTGTAAAGTACTTAAGTAAAAATACTTGAAAGTACTACTCAAGTAGTTTTTCAGGGTATCTGTACTTTACTTTTTATATTTTTTACAACTTTTACTTCACTACATTCCTAAAATTATGTATTTTTTACTCCATACATTTTCCCTGACAACCCAAAGTACTCGTTACATTTTGAATGCTTAGCAGAAAAGGAAAATGATGAAATTCCCGCACTTATCAAGAGAACACATGGTCATCCCTACTGCCTATGTTCTGGCGGACTCACTAAACACAAATGCATAGTTTGTAAATGATGTCTGAGTATTGGAGTGTGCCCCTGGCTATCCATACATTTTAAAAACAAGAAAATGCTGCCGCCTGATTTGCTTAATATAAGGAATTTGAAATGATTTATACTTTTACTTTTGATACTTAGGTATATTTTAGCAATTCAATTCACTTGTGAAACTTACGTATATTTAAAACCAAATACTTTTAGACTTTTACTCAAGTAGTATTTTACTGGGTAACATTCACTTTTACTTGAGTAATTTTCTATTAAGGAATCTATACTTTTACTCAAGTATGACTATTGGGTACTTTTTCCACCACTGACCAAATCCAGCACATGATACACAGTGAGGGAAAAAAGTATTTGATCCCCTACTGATTTTGTACGTTTGCCCACTGACAAAGAAATTATCAGTCTATCATTTTAATGGTAGATTTATTTGAACAGTGAGAGACAGAATAACAACAACAAAAAATCCAGAAAAACGCATGTCAGAAATGTTATAAAATGATTTGCATTTTAATGAGGGAAATAAGTATTTGACCCCTCTGCAAAACATGACTTAGTACTTGGTGGCAAAACCCTTGTTGGCAATCACAGAGGTCAGACGTTTCTTGTAGTTGGCCACCAGGTTTGCACATATCTCAGGAGGGATTTTGTCCCACTCCTCTTTGCAGATCTTCTCCAAGTCATTAAGGTTTCGAGGCTGACGTTTGGCAACTCGAACCTTCAGCTCCCTCCACAGATTTTCTATGGGATTAAGGTCTGGAGACTGGCTAGGCCACTCCAGGACCTTAATGTGATTCTTCTTGAGCCACTCCTTTGTTGCCTTGGCCGTGTGTTTTGGGTCATTGTCATGCTGGAATACCCATCTTCAATGCCCTGGCTGAGGGAAGGAGGTTCTCACCCAAGATTTGACGGTACATGGCCCCGTCCATCGTCCCTTTGATGCGGTGAAGTTGTCCTGTCCCCTTAGCAGAAAAACACCCCCAAAGCATAATGTTTCCACCTCCATGTTTGACGGTGGGGATGGTGTTCTTGGGGTCATAGGCAGCATTCCTCCTCCTCCAAACACAGCGAGTTGAGTTGATGCCAAAGAGCTCCATTTTGGTCTCATCTGACCACAACACTTTCACCCAGTTGTCCTCTGAATCATTCAGATGTTCATTAGCAAAGTTCAGACGGGCATGTATATGTGCTTTCTTGAGCAGGGGGACCTTGCGGGCGCTGCAGGATTTCAGTCCTTCACAGCGTAGTGTGTTACCAATTGTTTTCTTGGTGACTATGGTCCCAGCTGCCTTGAGATCATTGACAAGGTCCTCCCGTGTAGTTCTGGGCTGATTCCTCACCGTTCTCATGATCATTGCAACTCCACGAGGTGAGATCTTGCATGGAGCCACAGGCCGAGGGAGATTGACAGTTCTTTTGTGTTTCTTCCATTTGCGAATAATCGCACCAATTGTTGTCACCTTCTCACCAAGCTGCTTGGCAATGGTCTTGTAGCCCATTCCAGCCTTGTGTAGGTCTACAATCTTGTCCCTGAAATCCTTGGAGAGCTCTTTGGTCTTGGCCATGGTGGAGAGTTTGAAATCTGATTGATTGATTGCTTCTGTGGACAGGTGTATTTTATACAGGTAACAAGCTGAGATTAGGAGCACTCCCTTTAAGAGTGTGCTCCTAATCTCAGCGCGTTTCCTGTATAAAAAGACACCTGGGAGCCAGAAATCTTTCTGATTGAGAGGGGGTCAAATACTTATTTCCCTCATTAAAATGCAAATCAATTCATAACATTTTTGACATGCGTTTTTCTGGATTTTTTTGTTATTCTGTCTCTCACTGTTCAAATAAACCTACCATTAAAATTATAGACTGATCATTTTTTTGTCAGTGGGCAAACGTACAAAATCAGCAGGGGATCAAATACTTTTTCCCCCTCACTGTATTAGCGCTTCCTATCATTTGTCAGAGCTAATAACCCTCACAAGGCTCCTGGCCCAGACGGCATCTCTAGCCTTGTCCTCATAGCATGCGCAGACCAGCTGGCTGGTGTGTTTACGGACACATTCAATCTATCCCTATCCCAGTCTGCTGTCCCCACTTGCTTCAAGATGTCCACCATTGTTCCTGTACCCAAGAAGACAAAGGTAACTGAACTTAATGACTACCGCCCCATAGCACTCACTTCTGTCATCATGAAGTGCTTTGAGAGGCTAGTCAAGGATCATATCACCTCCACCTTACCTGACACCCTAGACCCACTTCGATTTGCTTACCGCCCCAATAGGTCCACAGACGATGCAATCACCATCGCACTGCACAATGCCCTATCCCATCTGGACAAGAGGAATACCTATGTAAGAATGCTGTTCATTGACTATAGCTCAGCATTCAACACCATAGTATCCTCCAAGCTCATCATTAAGCTGGACTTCCTGATGGGCCGCCCCCAGGTGTTGAAGGTAGAAACAACACCTCCACTTCGCTGATCCTCAACACAGGGGCCCCACAAGGGTGCGTGCTCAGCCCCCTCCTGTACTCCCTGTTCACCCATGACTGCATGGCCACGTACGCCTCCAACTCAATCATCAAGTTTGCAGAAGACACAACAGTAGTAGACCTGATTACCAACAATGACGAGACAGCGTACAGGGAGGAGGTGAGAGCCCTGAGAGAGTGGTGCCAGGAAAATAACCTCTCACCCAACGTCAACAAAACGAAGAAGCTGATCGTGGACTTCAGGAAACAGCTGAGAGAGCACACCCCTATCCACATCGAAGGACCGCAGTGAAGGTGGAAAGCTTCAAGTTCCTCGGCGTACACATCACTGATGATCTGAAATGGTCCACCCACACAGACAGTGTGGTGAAGAAGGTGCAACAGCACCTCTTCAACCTCAGGAGGCTGAAGAAATTTTAGGGACTTGGCCTCTAAAACCCCCTTAAACTTTTACAGATGCACAATTGAGAGCATCCTGTCGGGCTGTATCACCACTTGGTACAGCAACTGCACTGCCAACGAACCACAGGGCTCTCCAGAGGGTGGTGCGGTCTACCCAAAAAGATCATTAAGGACATCAACAACCCGAGCCACGGCCTGTTCACCCCACTATCATCCAGAAGGTGAGGTCAGTACCTGTGCATCAAAGCTGGGACCAAGAGACTGAAAAACAGCTTCTATCTCAAGACCATCAGACAGTTAAATAGCCATCACTTGCCGGCTTCTACCTGGTTATGCAACCCTGCACCTTAGAGGCTGCTGCCCTATATACATAGACTTGGAATCACTGGCCACTTTAATAATGTTTACATACTGCTTTAGTTTTCTCATATGTATATACTGTTTTCTATTCTACTGCATTTTAGTCAATGCCAATGCGACTTTGCTCGATCTAATATTTATGTATTTCTTAATTCCATTCTTTTACTTTTAGATTTGTGTGTATTGTTGTGAATTGTTAGATACTACTGCACTGTTGGAACTAGGAACACAAGCATTTTGCTACACCCACAATAACATCTAAATATGTGTATGTGACCAATACAATTTGATTTGATTTGATAAGACATCACTGTTTGCATTTCCAAAGAGGGCCAACAGGTGGCGACTCAAGGCTGCAATTCTTCGTCTCTCTGTTTGACACTGATTCATTCTAGTGATTCATCCTAGCGTGCCATTGTGATCTGCTGAAATGTGGGAAACATTTTATGAGGATAATTATACACTGCCTGCCACAGCCAAGGAAATGTATGTGTGTTTTGTTTCTGTGACAGTTTGTTTCCTGGACAGTTTGAAGGCCCAATGCAGCAGATTTTTATTATCAATATCAAATCCTTTCTGGGTAAAAATTAAGTGCATTCCATTAAAATGGTCAAAAAGAAAGAAAAATTGCTTTTTAGCAAAACACTATTTCTGAAGCAAGAATTTTGCTAGGACTGTCTGGGAGTGGTCTGACTTGAGAAGGGAAAACTAGATGTTATTGGCAGAGAGGTTTGGAAACACAGAAAAAACTGAATTTTGACAGCACTGGTGCTGGACTGAGAAGCATTTTCAAGTGAGATTTTTTCATTCAAAATGCTTTTTTAGTTCCGTTCTAAAACAGCCCTGTGAAATTTAGCGTGACTTCACTCTGTAGTATTTACAGTTTAGCTAGGTTTGACACAAACGTCTCTACAACGTCCCCATAGCGTTGTGGTCCTTTTGATCCATGCAGCGCTCCGCTCACCTGCCCTCTTGATCCTCTTGCGCTCTTTGAGCTGGTAGGGCTTGTGGTCATGTGACAGGGCCACCGCATTCCCATCCTTGTCACACAGCACACCCCGCGAGTCCCCAACGTTGGCCACCGTCAGCTCCCGGTCTGATAGCAGGGCCACCAGACATGTAGTGCCTAAGAGTGGGAGAAATATATATACTGCTCAAAAAAATAAAGGGAACACTTATACAACACAATGTAACTCCAAGTCAATCACACTTCTGTGAAATCAAACTGTCCACTTAGGAAGCAACACTGATTGACAATACATTTCACATGCTGTTGTGCAAATGGAATAGACAACAGGTGGAAATTATAGGCAATAAGCAAGACACCCCCAATAAAGGAGTGGTTCTGCAGGTGGAAACCACAGACCACTTCTCAGTTCCTATGCTTCCTGGCTGATGTTTTGGTCACTTTTGAATGCTGGCGGTGCTTTCACTCTAGTGGTAGCATAAGACGGAGTCTACAACCCACACAAGTGGCTCAGGTAGTGCAGCTCATCCAGGACAGCACATCAATGCGTGCTGTGGCAAGAAGGTTTGCTGTGTCTGTCAGCGTAGTGTCCAGAGCATGGAGGCGCTACCAGGAGACAGGCCAGTACATCAGGAGACATGGAGGAGGCCGTAGGAGGGCAACAACCCAGCAGCAGGACCGCTACCTCCGCCTTTGTGCAAGGAGGAGCAGGAGGAGCACTGCCAGAGCCCTGCAAAATGACCTCCAGCAGGCCACAAATGTGCATGTGTCTGCTCAAACTGTCAGAAACAGACTCCATGAGGGTGGTATGAGGGCCCGACGTCCACAGGTGGGGGTTGTGCTTACAGCCCAACACCGTGCAGGACGTTTGGCATTAGCCAGAGAACACCAAGATTGGCAAATTCACCACTGGCGCCCTGTGCTCTTCACAGATGAAAGCAGGTTCACACTGAGCACGTGACAGACGTGACAGAGTCTGGAGACGCCGTGGAGAACGTTCTGCAGCCTGCAACATCCTCCAGCATGACCGGTTTGGCGGTGGGTCAGTCATGGTGTGGGGTGGCATTTCTTTGGGGGGCCGCACAGCCCTCCATGTGCTCGCCAGGGGTAGCCTGACTGCCATTAGGTACCGAGATGAGATCCTCAGACCCCTTGTGAGACCATATGCTGGTGCGGTTGGCCCTGGGTTCCTCCTAATGCAAGACAATGCTAGACCTCATGTGGCTGGAGTGTGTCAGCAGTTCCTGCAAGAGGAAGGCATTGATGCTATGAACTGGCCCGCCCGTTCCCCAGACCTGAATCCAATTGAGCACATCTGGACATCATGTCTCGCTCCATCCACCAACGCCACGTTGCACCACAGACTGTCCAGGAGTTGGCGGATGCTTTAGTTCAGGTCTGGGAGGAGATCCCTCAGGAGACCATCCGCCACCTCATCAGGAGCATGCCCAGGCGTTGTAGGGAGGTCATACAGGCACGTGGAGACCACACACACTACTGAGCCTCATTTTGACTTGTTTTAAGGACAGTACATCAAAGTTGGATCAGCCTGTAGTGTGGTTTTCCACTTTAATTTTGAGTGTGACTCCAAATCCAGACCTCCATGAGTTGATAAAATGGATTTCCATTGATTATTTTTGTGTGATTTTGTTGTCAGCACATTCAACTATGTAAAGAAAAAAGTATTTAATAAGATTATTTATTTCATTCAGATCTAGGATGTGTTGTTTAAGTGTTCCCTTTATTTTTTTGAGCAGTGTATATATTTTTTTTTTAAAGGGACATTACATTCCAAAACCATAGCTAGATCTACACAACCGATGGCCTGGGACGTGGATCTATTTTGATATTACACTACTGTGAAGTACTGAAAACATTTCACCAACTTCGATTTGTTTTAATGTGTTGTCCCTTTAAGTTAATTCGAATACATTTTTCACCTGTGTTTCTCATTCTCAGAATACAATATGTGTATCCTATTCTGCTAATCAACCGCAATACTGAACGCCAGTGTATATACACTGAGTGTACAAAACATTAAGAACACCTGCTCTTTCCATGACATAGACTGACCATGTACATAGACTGACCATGTGATCCCTCCTGTCTCAGCCTCCAGTATTTATGCTGCAGTAGTTTATGTGCCGGGGGGCTAGGGTCAGTCTGTTTCATCTGGAGTATTCTCTTGTCTTATCCGGTGTCCTGTGTGAATTTAAATATGCTCTCTCTAATTCTCTCTTTCTTTCTTTCTCTCGGAGGACCTGAGCCCTAGGACCATGCCTCGGGACTACCTGGCATGATGACTCCTTGCTGTCCCCAGTCCACCTGGCCATGCTGCTGCTCCAGTTTCAACTGTTCTGCCTGCGGCTACGGAACCCTGACCTGTTCACCGGACGTGCTTGTGGCACCCTCGACAACTACAATGATTATTATTATTTGACCATGCTGGTCATTTATGAACATTTTAACATCTTGACCATGTTCTGTTATAATATCCACCCGGCACAGCCAGAAGAGGACTGGCCACCCCTCATAGCCTGGTTCCTCTCTAGGTTTCTTCCTAGGTTTTTGGCCTTTCTAGGGAGTTTTTCCTAGGGAGTTTTTCCTAGCCACCGTGCCTCTTTCACATGCATTGCTTGCTGTTTGGGGTTTTAGGCTGGGTTTCTGTACAGCACTTTGAGATTTCAGCTGATATACGAAGGGCTATATAAATAAATTTGATGATTTGATTTGATGTGAATCCAGGTGAAAGCTCTGATCCCTTATTGATGTCACTTGTTAAATCCACTTCAAATCAGCGTAGATGAAGGGGAGTAGACCGGGTAAAGAGGGATTTTTAAGCTTTGAGACAATTAAGACATGAATTGTGTATGTGCGCCATTCAGAGGGTGATTGGGCAAGACACAAGATTGAAGTGTCTTTAAACGGGGTATGGTAGTAGGTGCCAGGCGCACCGCTTTGAGTGTGTCAAGAACTGCAACGCTGCTGGGTTTTTCAGTTTCCCGTGTGTATCAAGAATGGTCCACCACCCAAAAGGACATCCAGCCAACTTGACACGACTATGGGAAGCATTGGAGTCAACACGGGCCAGCATCCCTGTGGAATGCTTTAGATACCTCGTAGAGTCCATGCCCTGATGAATTGAGGCTGTTCTGAGGGCAAAGGGGGGTGCAACTCAATATTAGGAAAGTGTTCCCAATGTTTTGTACACTCGGTGTATATCATAACAATGAAAGCATCCGAGTAAGAGGAGTGAATGCTATTCCTAGCCCTAATAACTTATCTGACAAAGGTTCACCTTTTCATTCTGCCCCTGTCCTCCTCTTCCATTGGAAATCCAGTGATTTATAAGGTACTGTTTCCAGTACAGGCATCTAATCCATTTCTCAGGGCTGACAATAAATCTCCCAGGGCAACAAAGGGTAACGACACTGACTTTGTGTCTTGACCTTCTACATGGAGACATTTCACGTCCGCCATAACAAATAATACAACATTTGATGTATACGGCATTTCTTCTTCACAGACAAAATCTGTAAAACATCTAAAAAGTGCTTTACATTTATAAAAAGTGTTCCTTGTCTTTCTGTTTTCTCTACGCAGAACGTCATTAGGATGTTTTACAGAGAGGGGCCACTCTGACCAGTCTTAACCTGGGTTATGTTCAATAGGTGGAAAACAGAGTGAAACAGGTAGGTACTACCTTAACTTGTCCAATAAGAACACATATTTTCATTTCCTACTGAAGATAACTATCTGACCTACTGTCTTAACCCCTCCCCCATTGCTGCCACCTTTTTAATGTGTGACACCTGGGCTCGTATTCACAAAACGTCTCAGAGTAGGAGTGCTGATCTAGGATCAGGTTCCCCCTGTACATGTAATCTTATTAATTATTGGCAAAACTGATCTTAGGTCAGCACTCATACGGTCCCTCACCTGCTTCGTCATGATTGGCGGAGAGCTTGTCCACCATGTCTCGGTCCACAGCCAGGATGCGCTGCTCCAGGATGCTGTGGTAGGAGAGAACGCCCTCCCTCTTCTCCCTGTCATAGGACAGCAGCTGCTGCCTCAGAGACTCGGGCAAGTGGGCCTTCACGTAGTCAGCTGCAGCCTGAGAGAGAGAAGAATTTCCCTTATTTGGTTGAATTTCAGTTATTTGACTGGTCGACATTCCAACGATTTGTTGATACAACGCCGTGCCGTTACAAGTACAGAATGTTAGCTTTTTTTCTTATAGCCAAATTCATCCAGACTCAACTTTGTTACGTTTGAAAGACGTACATGATTATTGTCTATATTCAGCAGTATTCTAAGTAAATTAATGGTGGCCTTGAGATAGACACTCTATGTGGCCATCTTTTACAAGAGCCCAAACAGGAGATTTTATATTAAACCTTTATTTAACTAGGCAAGTCAACAGCAGCCAAACCCTAATCCGTACATCGCTGTGACAATTGTGCGCCTCCCTATGGAACTCCCAATCACAGCCGGTTGTGATACAGCCTGGAATCGAACCAGGGTCTGTAGTGACACCTCTAGCACTGAGATGCAGGGCCTTAGACCGCTGCGCCACTCGGGAGATAGCTGCCAAGGTAAACAAAGTATCAGATGTTTAGTTTCAAAATGTCCGTTTATATCATGGTTCAATTTAAACTGAAAGTCAAAACAAGTTTGTCAAATTTAAATACATTGAAATAGACTTGACCCCAAAATACAAAGTTGAAAACACTATTTTTTTATGCACGCCAAAGGCATGACATGACACTCAAAGACACCAACGCTTTCTAGGAGCTACCAGAAATATTCATAAAGACTAGAGGGAGCCTATTCATTATTTACAGTAAGACCCAGTACTTTTCAAGAGCATATCTAAACAAAAATCTATACATAGTGCAGGACCATAGAAGTTATATTTGACCAAGCACATTTTATATATACAGTGTAGAAATGGTTTCAATGTATATGGCAGTATGTCTACACATAATTAATGTGTTTACATACAGCACTGAGTGAACGGAGGCTATTTGTAAGATTTTTCAATATGCGTGCCCAAACGCACACTTGGTTGAGTTGCTAATTTCAATTAATCATGCCTGGCTGTTCAGGAATGAATTGGGTGAGGGATAATCAACGAGAGGCTGTGTGTTCTATGGAACATAATGAACGACGTGGAAGGTGTGTACCACGACGCGCTAGCAGGGTGGAACTGACTTTCCACGGAGTTGCATTATTTTCCAGAAAACGCATAGAGCCCCGAGTTCATTATCATTTTTATACCATGGCTATAATTTAACACATTTGCCGGTAAACAATGCCATGGTATAGTTAAGCAATAAGGCCCGAGGAGGTGTGGTATGTGGCCAATATACCACGGCTAAGGGCTGTTCTTAGGCACAACGAATCGCAGAGTGCCTTGACACAGTCCTTAGCCGTGGTATATTGCCAATATATCACCCCCAAAAAATGTATAATAATAATAATAATATGTAAATATCACAAACCCCCGAGGGTTTGAACTGCACTGTTGGTTAAGGGCTTGTAAGTGAGCATTTCACTGTAAGGTCTACACTCGTTGTATTCGGCACATGTGACAAATACAGTTTGATTTGTCTTATTGAACTGGTTATAAACTGGTTAGCAACGTAATTAAAGCAGTCAAAATAAATGTTTTGTCATACCCCTGGTATACGGTCTGATATACCATGGCTGTCAGCCAATCAGCATTCAGGGTTCGAACCACCCAGTTTATAATAGTTAATAATGACTAATCAATTACCATGGGAAGAGCTCTACAGTGCGCATGAAGGTTAACATTGGTTTCCAGTGATGATGTTAAAAAGACTCTGTATATTGAGATTACTGTGTACTAGGGAAAGGAAGATACCTAGTCAGTTGTACAACTGAATGCATTCAACTGAAATGTGTCTTCCGCATTTAACCCAACCCCTCTGAATCAGAGAGGTGCTGGTTGCTGCCTTAATCAACATCCACGTCATCAGCGCCCGGGAACAGTGGGTTAAATGCCTTGCTCGGGGGCAGAATGACAGATTTTTTTACCTTGTCAGCTCAGGGATTCGATCCAGCAACCTTTCCGGTTACTGGCCCAACGCTCCTACCCGCCAAGGCTACCTTACTCAGGTAAGCACAGTAAATCCTCTTAGTTTCACCGCAAGTAAAAAATGTGATATTAGTTGGATTGACATTAAGAGGATGGTTTCCAGTATCTTAGTGGTTATTCTTTGGTCTGAGAGGTGAACGAGAAAATGAAGGATGGTTCAACAGGTGTTCTGTGCTTAATTATTCAACAACCTCTCTTCTTCTCCATTCCTCCCTGCTCTCCTTTTCAAGCCCTTTCCTTATTTCCCCTGCTCCCTACTTTCTCCTGGGATCGTGTTCGCCGCACTGAACACTAATTCAGCTGCTAGACGTTCAGAAATATTTCAGTAGAGAGCCGTTCAAAACTCTCTCAAACCTGAGGCTCCAACGCTCATGTCGTTTGCATATTCGTTACACTTTGCAATCAACAGTTGTTGTGTTTTCATCAGTCCTGTAATCAAGGCATCCAATTAACCGAGGCAGATGAGATATTAACTAACAAACTCATTTCACCCACAGTGATAATTATAGGAGCAGATTCATTTGAGAGAGAAAAGGAGAGGGGGGTGAAATGGTATAAATAAATTATCAGAATCTCTCTCTCTCCCTCCCTCCCTCCCTCCCTCTCTCTCCCTCTCCCTCCCTCCCTCTCTCCCTCCGGGAGCATTGAACAGTAGTTACCCATCCAAGAGCCCAAATGACTGAGCCATGTAAAAGTCAATGCAGTCTTCATGGCTGTAGACTCAACTTTATTTGGTAGAAAACCTTTCAGAGAGAAGTTCAGCATTAAGGAGAGAGACTGGAGGTTAGGTCCTGTGATAGACTAGCATCCTGTCCAGGGGGGTGTACTTGTACATCAAGTTGTCTCACATTAGAGAAACAGGAGATAGGCTCCTGCTACTTTACTGGCCTTTTTACCTTTTGGTCAAAAGAAGGACTGTTAAAAGGTTGAAAAAAGAAAGAGAGTTGAGAATATGTAACATATTTGTAGTTTATGGACACACTGCTCAGTTTGGAACAAGCTGTTCTGTACACAGATATTTGTTTTGGAGACATTTCGCTCCATTTGATACTGGGGGACAAGCAAACATTTATATTTACCAACTTGCAGAAAATTATTTGGAAAAAAGCCCTTGAACACAAACACCTCCTGCGACTTGAAGGCGGAAGAGTGGAAGATTTTTCTTAATTCCTGAGACTTGGGTAACTTAAGGTTCATACTGAAAAGGTGAACATTTAGCCGTCTGAGCCTGTTGGGTTTGGTGCATACAAACATACACATGCTTTCTCAAACTAACACACTTCCTCTGTTACTCTCACCACATGCCTGCCAAAAGAGCTCAGCTCCGGATAAGTTAATTCAACACACGGCCCCCTTCTGACAAAAAGTTCCACAACACATTCCTGTATGCATGTTCTTATAACTCATTCACTCAGTGGTCTATAGTCTACTGCGTGTGCTTCTCTTGACGTGTCTCTGGCACTAGTCAGGATGTTGTGCAACCTTCTCTTAGTTGAAGATGGCGCCGGAAGAAATGGCAGCCATTTTACGGGTGACTAACCAATTGTGCTATTTAGTGTTTTTTCCACGTTATTTGTAACTTATTTTGTACCTAATGCATCTGCAACCGTATCTTACAGCAAAAAAGAGCTTCTAGATATCAGTACAGCGATCACTCACCTCAGGTTAGACAAAATATTTTTTCTTCAACAAGCACAGGATGTACTTCAGACACCTGACAAGGCGAAAATCCCCGTCATTGGCAGGAGAAAGAGACGCAGGTATAGAGGACACAGGGCGGGGTGCCTCGTAAGGATCCGTCGACGGCGAGTGAGAAATCTGCCCTTACCATTAATATTACTTGCCAACGTACTATCATTGGACAATAAATTAGACGAGGTACGATGACGAATATCCTACCAACGGGACATCAAAAACTGTAACATCTTATGTTTCACCGAATCGGGGCTGAATTACGACATGGAAAACATTCAGCTAGCGGGATATACGCTGCACCGGCTAGACAGAACAGCACACTCCGGTAAGACGAGGGGTCTGTGTATATTTCTAAACAACAGCTGGTGCACGAAATCTAAGGAAGTCTCTAGATTTTGCTTACCTGAAGTAGAGTAGCTCATGATAAGCTGTAGACCACACTATTTGCCAAGAGAGTTTATCTATTTTTTTCATGGCTGTTAATTTATCACCACAGATGGACGCTGGCACTAAGACCGCACCGAGTCAGCTGTATAAGGAAATAAGCAAACAGGAACCACTCACCCAGAGCTGGCGCTCCTAGTGGCCGGGGACTTTAATGCAGGGAAACTTAAATCAGTTTTACCTCATTTCTATCAGCATGTTAAATGCACAACCAGAGGGAAAAAAATTCTAGATCACCTTTACTCTACACACAGAGACGCGTAGAATGCTCTCCCTTGCCCTCCATTTGGCAAATCTGACCATAATTATGTCCTCTTGATCAAGCAAAAATGAAAGCAGGAAGCACCAGTGACTCGGTCTATAAAAAAGTGGTCAGATGAAGCAGATGCTGAACTACAGGACTGTTTTGCTAGCACAGAATGGAATATGTCCCCACGCGCGTCGGATGTGGCAGGGCCTGCAAACTATTACAGACTACAAAGGGAAGCACAGCTGCAAGCTGCCCAGTGAAACAAGCCTACCAGACGAGCTAAATCACTTCTATGCTCGCTTCGAGGCAAGCAACACTGAGGCATGCATGAGAGCATCAGCTGTTCTGGACGACTGTGTGATCACGCTCTCCGTAGCCGACGTGAGTAAGACCTTTAAACAGGTCAACATTCACAAGGCTGCGGGGCCAGACAGATTACCAGGACGTGTGCTCTGAGCATGTGCTGACCAACTGGCAGGTGTCTTTACTGACATTTTCAACATGTTCCTGATTGAGTCTGTAATACCAACATGCTTCAAGCAGACCACCATAGTCCCTGTGCACAAGAGCACTAAGGTAACCTGCCTAAATGACTACAGACCCGTAGCACTCACATCCGTAGCCATGAAGTCCTCCGAAAGGCTTGTAATGGCTCAAATTAACACCATTATCCCAGAAACCCTAGACCCACTCCAATTTGCATACCACTCAAACAGATGCACAGATGATGCAATCTCTATTGCACTCCACACTGCCCTTTCCCACCTGGACAAAAGGAACACCTACGTGGGAATGCTATTCATTGATTACAGCTCAGTGTTCAACACCATAGTGCCCTCAAAGCTCATCACTAAGCTAAGGATCCTGGGACTAAACACCTACCTCTGCAACTGGATCCTGGACTTCCTGACGGGCCGCCCCCAGGTGGTGAGGGTAGGTAGCAACACATTTGCAACGATGAGCCTCAACACTGGAGCCCCTTAGGGGTGCGTGCTCAGTCCCCTCCTGTACTTCCTGTTCACCGACGACTGCATGGCCAGGCACGACTCCAACACCATCATTAAGTTTGCAGACGACACAACAGTGGTAGGCCTGATCACCGACAGCGACGAGACAGCCTATAGGGAGGAGGTCAGAGACCTGGCTGGGTGGTGCCAGAATAACAACCTATCCCTCAACGTAATCAAGACAAAGGAGATGATTGTGGACTACAGGGCAAGGAGGACCGAGCACACCCCCATTCTCATTTATGTGGCTGTAGTGGAGCAGGTTGAGAGCTTCAAGTTCCTTGGTGTCCACATCACCAACAAACTAGAATGGTCCAAACACACCAAGACAGTCGTGAAGAGGGCACGACAAGACCAATTTTCCCTCAGGAGACTGAAAAGATTTGGCATGGGTCCTCAGATCCTCAAAAGGTTCTACAGCTGCAACATTGAGAGCATCCTGACTGGTTGCATCACTGCCTGGTACGGCAACTGCTTGGCCTCCCACCGCAAGGCACTACAGAGGGTAGTGCGTACAGTCCAGTACATCACTGGGGCTAAGCTGCCTGCCATCCAGGACCTCTACACCAGGCAGTGTCAGAGGAAGGCCCTAAAAATTGTCAAAGACCCCAACCACCCCAGTCATAGACTGTTCTCTCTACTACCGCATGGCAAGCTGTACCGGAGCGCCAAGTCTATGGCCAAAAGACTTCTCAACAGCTTTTACCCCCAAGCCATAAGACTCCTGAACAGGTAATCAAATGGCTACCCAGACTATTTGCATTGTGTCAAAGCACCCCCCCGCCAACCCCTCTCTTACACTGCTGCTACACTCTGTTTATCATCTATGCATAGTCATTTTAACTGTAACTACATGTACATATTACCTCAATTAGCCAGACTCGCCGGTGCCCCCACACATTGACTCTGTACCTGTACATAGCCTCGCTACTGTAATTTTTTGTTTTTATTTAGTATTTCTTTACTTATCTATTGTGTTTCTAATACCTTTTTTTAACTTAAAAATCACACTGTTGGTTAGGGCTTGTAAGTAAGCATTTCACTGTAAGGTCTACACCTGTTGTATTCGGCGCACGTGACAAATAAACTTTGATTTTATTTGATTTAGTTATTTCTCAGGCGGACCGCCTCACTATCACTGATCCCCTTTATACTGATACCCTAAATGGGACCTGCCTCATGTAGACATTGACAACTCTCTCCTGTGGTACTCTGGGCTCAACTCCTTGGTCCTGCTGCAGGACCACTCTTCCCAGCTGCTGACAGCCAGGTTTATTGCCTATGTGGCCAGCCCGGGCACAGTGTACCTAAGCATTAGGTCAACAGAGCCGCCTACCACTCTCAGATGCTGGTGCACCAAGCTCCAGCCTCTAAATGGTGAAAGAACTACGGTTCGGTTTGTTCGCTTCATGTCACAAGAGTAGCCGAGGAAAGAGGCAGGTGAATGTTTGGTACGGGAGTTGGCCAGGTTCTTTTCGTGACAAAGAGACAGGCGAGACACAAAGAATTCCACTCCAAATGAAAAAGATGGATGGGAACTACCAAGAGACTTCTGCCAACAGATTGTGGTGGACATTCAACACAAGGGACACCTGAAGCCAATCTTAAAATGAATCACTTTTTATTATCAGCAAGCTGGAGAGGTTACAACAAACTCTGCACACCGTACAGGTCTATCAGAAGCTCTGTTGGGGCAGTCCCAGCAGCTGTCTTATATACAGCTATACACAGACAAGTTATATTTGCATGATTTAGCATAATTAATTCATCATTATCATTACTTGAGACAACTCGGTTGTTCCCATAGCAATATTCTGGTCGACTGCCAAGTTGAGGATCAGTGACAGTGAGGATTCCTCCATACGCGATCAGTCCGTCACCTGCACGAACCCATCTAATTAGTGATTAGGAAGTAGCATTGATTTGATCCATAAAACAGAACATTTCCCTCACATGATCAAGGAGGCCTAAGTCACGTTCACCAACCACCAGCAGATCACAGGCATCCAGGGGAACCTGACACCTTTATAGTTACAGCGTGGCGTCTTCCATGTTTCCACATAACCGTCTCTAGTAAACCAAACCAGGCAAGGAAGTTGGAGTCGGTACATTGACACACTGATGCAAATAAATGAACATGGTGTGTATACAACGAACCACGTGGTCTGCTTTTAAAAGCATCAGAGGAGCATGACGATCTTCGGTTCATTATTTATTTATTTTATATTGGGACGGATTTAACATTTGCAGTTCTGGAATTTGTTATGTGTTAAGTTTGTGCGTGTGTGTGTGTGTGGACTCCGATTTGTGTGTTTCTGGCAAAAATCCCACTGAGAACAAGGTCAAAGTAGCCCAGCCTGCAGAGTAATAGCTAATGCATGTCACTCTGTCACCATGACCACAGAAAACACACACACACAGCAGGGGTGGTAATTGGCCCACAGAGGGATGGGGGACCAGACAGGAATAGGCAGAAAGGTACAGAGAGATATGTAAACAGCATGCCCAATCAAACTCCCTCCAGCCTTCACTACACAACAACAACAACCCTATTCAAAGCCTTAAGGCCAAGGAGGTCCCTTGTATTAACAGGAAGTAGCCAACCTATTTAGATAAGGAATAGCATGACTGACATAGTACTACTAATGGCTGAAAGGTGATGTAGGTTGAACTTCCTTTCGTTTTCAGTGTACATATAAGCCTGGTAATACAACACAAAATAAAACGTTTTTTTAATCCGTTTTTTTTTTATCATAAGAAAAGAGCCAATAACATAGAGAACACAGTAAAATCTGCCTGAAGATGATGCCAACAGTTTGTGGACTAAATTATTAGGCTACAGGAGATGAGCATTACCAAAAGATAAAAAGCAGAGAGGATTAACGACTACCACATGAACCTCAAAATGGCAGACTTCAATACCTCTCTTCTGTAGTCAATATAAGGTCTAATGTGGGTCTCATCTTACAATGCATGCATGGTGGACAAACCCCTAAGAGAACTCCTCATCAACATAAATCTTTTAGTATTTTCATTTGTGAAGAAAGACACAGTCACCATACTTAATGAGTAAACTAAAGTGGCATTTGTGACTTCTAAAATGCCCGTGTAAGAGTGTGTAAAAGTGTTTGTATAATAGCTATGTAAGTGTCGCTCCCTATCCCAGTCTGCTGTCCCCACATGCTTCAAGATGGCCACCATTGTCCCTGTACCCATGAAGGCACTCAACGTCAACAAAACAAAAGGAGATGATCGTGGACTTCAGGAAACAGCAGAGGGAGCCGCCTGGTACGGCAACTGCTCCGCCCTCAACCGCAAGGCTCTCCAGAGGGTGGTGCGGTCTGCACAACGCATCACTGGGGGCAAACTACCTGCCCTCCAGGACACCTTCAGCACCCGATGTCACAGGAAAGCCAAAAAGATCATCAAGGACAACAACCACCCGAGCCGCTGCCTGTTCACCCTGCTATCATCCAGAAGGCGAGGTCAGTACAGGTGCATCAAAGCTGGGACCGAGAGACTGAAAAACAGCTTCTATCTCAAGGCCATCAGACTGTTAAACAGCCATCACTAACCCAACTGCTGCCTAGATACAGACTCAAATCATTGGCCACTTTAATAAATGGATCACAAGTCACTTTAAATAATGCCACTTTAACAATGTTTACATATCTTACATTACCCATCTCATATGTACACTACCATTCAAACGTTTGGGGTCACTTTGAAATGTCCTTGTTTTTGAAAGAAAAGCATTTCTGGGCCATTCAAATAACATCAAATTGATCAGAAATACAGTGTAGACATTGTTAATGTTGTAAATGGCAAACGGTCTCTAACCAGAATAGAAAGAGTGGGAGGCCCCGGTGCACAGGGGCGGAGCCAGAGGGGTGTCTGGGGTGGCATTGGACACCCCTGACATCTGATTGACCACCCCGGGTGCCACCCCAAAATGTCATTCGCTACTGGCAGTTTGATGCTGATTGACATCTCATTTCACCTCTTGTTGAAAGAAGCATTTTGACATTCGGCAGCACATTTTTCAAATCGAGGTCGAGAGAATAAAGTAGGTTGCGAGATACAGAAGAATAAGAAGAACATACAGAAGAGAGAATATTTTCGCGATTGGCGAAAGCATCATATTTGAAGTAAGTTTTAAGGTTTAGCATTGGGTTTAGGTTTCCTGAACAACTGTTACGAAAATTGAGTCGCTGTGTAAGTTAACATTAGACCTTTGGCTCCATTAACAAACAGTTAATCAGATAAGAGAGATCGGTTCCCAATTTAGCCTAACATTATGTTTACATCTGTGCTAGTAATACACACATATTTAGTGCAGTGTCGTAAGTTACAGTATGCAAATGTTTAGCTAATGTGGGGTAACTAGTAGGCTACAGTTGTCAGTGCTCAGCAAGTTAACATTCAGCAATTTGAAATCCATTAACTCAGTTAGATTTTCGTACTTTAACTCAAAACGAACAATTGTTATTATCAATCTGTTAATGTTACTCAAAAGATGACCACAATTTGCTGATAGCCTGTTTGCTATCGCAAAGGTGTAAGAAATTATAGCTAGCTAAGTTACTTACTGCAAAGTAGGGCTAGCCATGATCTAACTAGTAACTTAGGCTGGTAGTTGATTTTAAGGTACAGTTATGATAATAGGGATTTGTAATTAAGATTGAGATAGGACTAAAATGTGGGTAATTGTATGCTTAGATGTAACCATAGACTGTCTTATTTTTGCATAGGGTCAATTAAACATGAAAAGAAAGGGAGAGATATCAGACTTCTGTTCCTAGAGGACCCAATGGTAGGCCAGGCCTATACTTTAAACTACACATTTTAGTTAGCAGCTGTTAGAATCTAATCTTGTGGATCTCTTAATTATACATTTCCATAGAGATATGACACATTATTTAACGTGTATTTCAGACATTTCAAGATCCAGAGAAGAGGGTCCTGTATAGCCGTGTTTGAAAACATTTCCCAGAATTCAGCATGGTACTAGGAAAAGGGCTTTAAAAAATTCCTGGTATAAGGACAATTCATGGCTTGAATATTCTGTAAGTCAAGATTCAACTTATTGTTTCGTCTGTAGGCATTTTTCTCTACCCAATACACCTGAATCTGCCTTCACATCACAGTCAGGTTTTTGTAACTGGAAAAAGGCTCTGTTTAAAGATTCTGGGTTTAAGCTCCATTCGAAGGCCGAGCATCATATCAATGCTATGTATGCTTGGAATCAGCATAAAAGGGCTATTGACAGCAACTCCTCAATGTTAGATGTCCTAAATGAAGACCAGAAAAAGAAAGTGGAGGAAAACTGTACTTATATTAAAACAAATGCAGATGTGCTCCTATTAACTATCACTCAAAATATAGAGCAGAGAGGTCATCGAGAGTCTGGTGACTCTCACAACAAGGGTCATTCTTTTGACAATCTTAGAAGAAATTGCAAAGCGTGACCCTCTCATAGAGAAAAGGATGAACGCAAGTACGCAAGTACACAAGCCACCAAATCCAGAAGGAAGTTCTTGAGGGCTTAGCTGACATGGTACAAAGTGAAATAATAAGAGAAGTTTAAAAAAGTAACGTTTTTAGTGTCATTGCAGATGAAACCAAAGATTTAAAGAAAAAAGAGTTGTGAGGTACTATGAGGGGCCATCCACGAAAACCTTTTACACTTTCAGGCAGCTGAAAGCTTAGATGCAGCAGGTCTCACAAAAATTATAATTGATTGCCTTGAAAAACATGGTCTGGACTACAGAAATTATCTTGTGGGGCAAGACTACGACGGTGCGTCCAACCATGAGCGGAAAGCCTTCTGCTGTGTCTGCACGGATTAAAAACAGTGCACGATTTGCATTTTATGTGCACTGTAATGGACATTGTTTGAATTTGGTTCTTGTCGATGCTGTAAAATCGATGCCTGAGGCAGTTCACTTTTTTGCTCTCCTGCAGAACCTTTATAAGTTTGTATCTGGCTCGTACGTTCATCCCAAGTGGCTTGCAGTTCAGAAAGAGCTGTATCCACAGCAGCAGCCCAGGGAACTACAGAGACTTACGGATGTAAGGTGGGCATACAGATACATGGCATGCCGTAATCTGAGGGACAGGCTTCCAGCAGTTCTGAGAGTGCTACAGGATATCACACTTGAAAATAGTGGTGATAGATCAGTGGAGGCAAGGGGCCTTCTGTCTCAGATTTACATTTCATAGGGCTTTTGGTTACCTTTTGTAAAGTGCTTGGTGATGCCAAATGTCTTTCTGACATGCTCCAATCAAGCTCTCTTGACCTAGCAAGGGCTGTGGATCTAGTAGGTGCCCTTACAGACACATTACAGGACTACAGAAGTGAGCGCTACTTTGGAGAACTATGGAAAGCGGTTGAAGAGATTGCAGAGCACTGCAAAATATGTGTACAAAGTGTGTAAAAGACAGCTTAAGATTTCACGACTCATTGATGATGAGCACTGTAGGACAGAAAAATAGTGACCAAAGTGATGGTGAGAGCTTCCAAAGAGCTATCTTTTATCAGGTGCTTGACAGTCTCACAGCTGAGCTGCAGAGGCATTTTTCTAAGAAGAATTGCGAGATAACGCAAGGGGTCCAGTCTCTCAACCCAAAGAGTACAACATTCTTGAATGAGGAGCGTCTGTTTGCCTTTGCTTAGACCTTTGAGTCAGATTTAGAGGACCCCAAACATGAGGTTCATCAAACCAAGCGGCTTCTTGAAAGGAGAGAAAAGTGGAAGGGAAAGACCGTCTACTCTCCTTGACTTTGTTGTGTTTCTAGAATCTTATAAAGAGGTCTTCCATGAGCTATTTCGACTTTGTACGATTTCTGTTGTTACACCAGTCAGCAGTGCTTCTTGCCAGAGAAGTACAACGCTGTGTACTACTCCCTTCACAGAACAGCGCAAACTGGCTCTAACCAGAATAGAGCAAGACTGAGCAAGACGACAAGTACATTTGAGTGTCTAGTTTGAGAAACAGACGCCTCACAAGTCCTCAACTGGCAGCTTCATTAAATAGTACCCGCAAAACACCAGTCTCAACGTCAACAGTGAAGAAGTGACTCCGGGATGCTGGCCTTCTAGGCAGAGTTGCAAAGGAAAAGCCATATCTCAGACTGGCCAACAAAAAGAAAAGATTAAGATGGGCAAAAGAACACAGACACTGGACAGAGATATGGCTTTGTCTTTGCAACTCTGCCTAGAAGGCCAGCATCCCGGAGTCGCCTCTTCACTGCTGACGTTGAGACTGGTGTTTTGAGGGTACTATTTAATGAAGCTGCCAGTTGAGGACTTGTGAGGCGTCTGTTTCTCAAACTAGACACTCTAATGTACTTGTCCTCTTGCTCAGTTGTGAACCGGGGCCTCCCACTCCTCTTTCTATTCTGGTTAGAGCCAGTTTGCGCTGTTCTGTGAAAGGAGTAGTACACAGCGTTGTAAGAGAACTTCCGCTTCTTGGTAATTTCTCGCATGGAATAGCCTTCATTTCTCAGAACAAGAATAGACTGACGAGTTTCAGAAGAAAGTTATTTGTTTCTGGACATTTTGAGCCTGTAATCGAAACCACAAATGCTGATGCTCCAGATACTCAACTAGTCTAAAGAAGGACAGTTTTATTGCTTCTTTAATCAGGACAACAGCTTTCAGCTGTGCTAGCATAATTGTAAAAGGGTTTTCTAACGATCAATTAGCCTCTAAAAATGATCAACTTGGATTAGCTAACACAACGTGGCGTTGGAACACAGGAGTGATGGTTGCTGATAATGTGCCTCTGTACGCCTATGCAGATATTGCATTACAAATCAGCCATTTTCAGCTACAATAGTCATTTACAACATTAACAATGTCTACACTGTATTTCTGATCAATTTGATGTAATTTTAATGGACATTTTTTTGCTTTTCTTTCAAAAACAAGGACATTTCTAAGTGACCCCAAACTTTTGAATGGTAGTGTATATACTGTATTTTATACCATCTATTGCATCTTGCCTATGCTGCACAGCCATCACTCATCCATATAATTATATGTACATATTCCTATCCCATTCCTTTACATTTGTGTGTATTAGGTAGTTGTGGAACTGTTAGATATTACTGCACTGTCGGAACTAGAAGCACAAGCATTTCACTACACTCACATTAACATCTGCTAACCATGTGTATGTGACCAATACAATTTGATTTGATTTAATAGTGTCTGTGTAATAGCTTTGTAATAGTGTGTAATAGCTTTGTATTAGTGTCTGTGTAATAGCTTTGTAATAGTGTGTAATAGCTTTGTAATAGTGTTTGTGTAATAGCTTTGTAATAGTGTGTAATAGTATATAATTGCTTTGTAATAGTGTGTAATAGCTTTGTAATAGTGTGTAATAGCTTCGTAATAGTGTGCAATAGCTTTGTAATAGTGTGCAATAGCTTTGTAATAGTGTGCAATAGCTTTGTAATAGTGTGCAATAGCTTTGTAATAGTGTGCAATAGCTTTGTAATAGTGTGCAATAGCTTCGTAATAGTGTGCAATAGCTTTGTAATAGTGTGCAATAGCTTTGTAATAGTGTGTAATAGCTTTGTAATAGCTTCGTAATAGTGTGTAATAGCTTTGTAATAGTGTGCAATTGCGTCTGTGAGAAAGAGAATCCTGGAGTGGGCAGATGGTTCACCAGACATGTGGTCTGGAGGCTCTTTTGGGAATTCACTGACCCTTGACAGAAAAAGGTTCACACCCATGTGTGTGACACACAAAGCCTCAAGACAGCCTCTTTGTGTGCATATGCAATTCAACTCCCATGTATTTGTGCTGATGACATCACAAAGGGGGTGATTCTAGTTCCATCAAAAGGTACTGGTAGGCTGCACACGCAGGGCCTACTAAATAGTCAATAGGCCAGTGGAAACTGTACCACAAATTGCATTGCAGAGGATTCAGATGCTGCCTACTCAACTTCACTCTTATTCTGGTCATGGTTAGCATGTCCCCAGACTAGGTCACTTTCACAATTCTCTGTTTGAGTGATTTAGTTTTATGTGTCCTGAAAGCTGGGGTGGGAACACGTTTGGTTTGGACTTACCTCTCTCACTCCAAATGCAATGAGAATGCTGTAATGACCATAGATATTTATTTCACCTTTATTTTATCAGGGAGTCATACTGGGACCAAGGTCTCTTTTACAGATGAGCCCTGAATTACTTCAATTACAGAAAATACACACATGAAAATATAAATACATAATGCAAGCAGAAAGAAAAAGACGGTCATAAAAACAAAAACATTCATCAGTAATAAGGTCCTCAATCAGCCTTCTGAACTGCCATAGAGGCACCAAAACATCAAATGTAAGAACATTTTGAAGATTGTTCCACGAATAAGGTGCAAGAAAACTAAAAGCTGATTTACCTAACTCAGTAGACACCAAAGGAATTTCCAGAGTTATCCATCCCTGAGATCAGGTGTGGTAACTCTGTCTAAAGTTCAGTAAAGATGTTCGGTACAGTGGGACTTTTTATAGAAGGGCTTTATAAATGAAAACATAGCAATATATCAACCTGTACATGACATCAAAGAGGGCCAACCAACTTCCTGGTAGAGAGTGCAGTGATGAGTGCTAAAATTGTTGCCCGTAATAAAGCGCAGTGCGCTATGATAAACTGCATCTAACGGCTTTAATGAAGTGGCTGCTGTGTTCATATTGATGACGTCGCCGTAGTCTAGGACCGATAGGAACGTCGACTGAATAATCTGCATTCTACTATTTTGTGAAAGGCAGGACCTATTTATATAGAAAAGTACCATTTTTATTCTCATATTTTTAACTACAATATACAGTATATACAAAAGTATGTGGACACCAAATGAGTGGATTTGGCTATTTCAGCCACATCTGTTGCTGACAGGTGTATAAAAATCGAGCACACAGCCATGCAATCTCCATAGACAAACATTGGCTGTAGAATGGCCTTACTGAAGAGCTCAGTGACTTTCAACATGGCACCGTCATAGGATGCCACCTTTCCAACAAGTCAGTTCATCACATTTCTGCCCTGCTAGAGCTGCCCTGGTCAACTGTAAGTGCTGTTATTGTGAAGTGGAAACATCTAGGAGCAACAATGGCTCATTGTGCGGTTGGCCACACAAGTTAACAGAACGGAACCGCCGAGTGCTGAAGCGTGTAAAAATCGTCTATCCTCGGTTGCAACACGAGGTTCAAACTGCCTCTGGAAGCAGCGTCAGCACAAGAACTGTGGGTCGAGAGCTTCATGAAATGGGTTTCCATGCCCGAGCAGTCGCACACAATCCTAAAATCACCATGCGCAATGCCAAGCATCAGCTGGAGTGGTGTAAAGCTCGCTACCATTGGACTGGAGCAGTGGAAATGCGTTCTCTGGAGTGATGAAATCGCTCACCATCTGGCAGTCCGACAGATAAATCTGAGTTTGCTGGATGTCAGGAGAACACTACCTGTCCCAATATATAATGCCAACTGTAAAGTTTGGTGGATGAGGAATAATAATGGTCTGGGGCTGTTTTTAAATGGTTTGGGCTAGGCCTCTCAGTTCCAGTGAAGGGAAATCTTAACGCTACAGCATGCAATGAAATTCTAGACGATTCTGTGCTTCCAACTTTGTGACAACAGTTTGGGGAAGGCCCTTTTTTTGCATCAATCTTAAGCAAGGCATCTAGCCCATCACAGATAGTAAATTGTTGAAATGAAAACAAAGATTCACTAGAAGTTGACGGGTTAACCGTCGAGTCAGCTAGAGGCTGGCAGAGGGAAGAGCAGTCGATTGACCGACCGACCAGGGTCAATTAAACCACTGTTTCTCTCAAATAAAAAGCCTGCTGAGATAAAATGATGATTGAAAGCATCACTTATCCTATTCTTCTCCGTTAGGACGCCAGTCAGACAGAACTTGCTGAAGCAGGGAGGAAGAGGAATGTGTACACTTTGGTGCGTTTACTGTTTCCCAACATTTTAAAGGATCTCCAGCAGAGGCTGAGATAGAGCTTAAAAAGTAGCTTGATTTAGCTTTATTAATTGACTACATCTGTTTCTCAATTGTCTGAATGATTGCTAGTCAACTTGATTTGGCCCAGGGCTGATTTGTCATTTGAATGCGCTCAGATAGCTCAGAAGAAAAGCAAGGGTTAGATCTATATTTCACTCTGAATTGTTTCAAATGGGCGTGTTTATCTGCCAGAGGAATAAATATGGGGGATACATTTTGTAGAACCAAACCAAGAGGAATACATGCCATGTCTCCCTCACCCTTGAGGGGATTTAAAAAAAAAATGTCTTAATTAAACGATGAGTATTTTGCGGTTTCTCATCTCTAATACATACTATGGGACAACGACCACTGAGATCATATGCAAACACTCCACTGGACAAATATTTATGGAAGTTGTTAGTATGAATTAAATAAACCAATGAGGAATTAACAGGGTTTTTCACATTTAGCCATGTTGGTTTTGAGATCAATTGAGTCCGAATAAAATGATTGCATATACTCTTAAATTGATTTGAGGCCGCGGATAGCCAATCTAGATTAAAATTCCCATTCCCTAAAATGACCAACTCCGAGGAAAATGATGATAATGGTGCTGACCGTGTTTTTGAAAGACACCCACGCCTTTGATACATACCTCACCACCGTGACCGTCAAATATCCCGAATATAGACGGATGACTCTTGTTGGTGATGTCCGTGAGCACCTCGAAGCGGTCCTCCATGTGGTCACGCCGCCCCTGAATGGAGTACACCGCCACATTGTTATTTTTGAACTCCCAGGTTTTGGAGAACTCCGCGTCTAGGACGTTCAGGCCCCCCAACCTGTCGTTCTGCATTATCTCCGCCACTTTCCCCTTCACCATCTTCACGGCATCCCGGCTAGACTTGACGATGGTCTTCACCTCGTCCGTGTGGAAGAAGTAACTCCACAAGGCCAAGCTAATGCATAGCAGAAACAATGTCTCTGGCCTCAGGAGGAAATAACGCATGATCCGACCCAAAAGAGACAACAGCGTCATTGTGTCTCCTATCATCACACGCAAGAAAACTACTGACTGTCGCTCCCCTCGTGCAATTCACTCCATTATATCCGTTCAAATGGGACAATAAAAAAAACGTCCACCATAAAAAAAAATGTCTGATGTCAGAACTGCTATAAATATATCAAATTGGATTTAAATGGTCAATGTATTCCCAGGATTTACTCAGCCGAATATAACCACAGTGAAGTGAAGAGCGGAGGACGAACGTGGTCACAGTCATTGGCTAGGCCCGCTGTCTTGAAATATACACGCGAGACTGTCCTCCTGGCTCTCCGAAGGACAGCTGCAGCAAGAGGATCTGCCGACAAAAACCCGTTATGAAGCCGCTTTCGTCTGTAGCCCATTGCAGGCTTCGCGAATAACGGGCGAAGACCCAGCGGAATGTGAGGAGTTGTCACCGGGGGCGACGTAGGGGTTTGGTGGCCTCTTTTTGCGTTTGCCCCGTTTCTTGTGTGGGAAATGCTCCTATTCAGCTTCTACTCACCCGCATCAACAACACCCCCCCTCTCCTCCCTCCCTCCCTCCCTCAGTTTTCAACTCCAGTCTGGGATGACAGCATGCGCAGCTGCGGCAGAACGTCCTGATGGATCATCACCACACTTGCAGCAAGTGGGGGAATAGCCTTGTTATTAATTATTTCTTAAATATAGCTTTCATTTTATTCCAGTAGGCTTATTTCGTTTTCTTGAGGAATATGACACCTTTCAGTCCTATCTGCTTACTAAAATGTCATTAACTGTAGAGTTGTATTATCATTAAATGTTTTATTGAAATGTTAGGGCTATTCCACTTATTACACTTGGGTATCAGGTGTGTTGGTGTTGGGATGCACATTGGTGGCTGTCGGGGAAAGGGTTAGTGACCACTGAACACTAGCCTTATCAAACAGTACCACAAGTAATGTTGTCTTTTAGCCCTCTGGTGGCTGAAACTAATTTCCTTTTGTCTCTTATTGAGATGAAATACAAATAGTCCCTCTAAACTGCTTTTCGACTGTAACACCAGTGTTTCACTAGTGTATATATCCATATAATACTAGGGAAATTGTTTCCATAGCTAGGGCTGACAGTGATCAAAACAGTCTGCATAATCAAAACAGTTGCTATATAAATATATATATTTTTTTCTTCTATATGTATACTTTGACAATGTAAGTAATAATGAACTTGCCATGTCAATAAAGTCAATTGAATTGAATTGATTTGTGAGAAGGTGTGAAAGTTCACAGTTAGCCATTGTTATATAATGCCAGCTGAGCCATGGCCCAGTGAGACACAAGTACTGGCCCGCATAGATGGAAACAGAAACGTCTGAGCCTTTTGGATATTTCATTTTTTATTTAACCTTTATTTGTTACCTTGTCAGCTCGGGGATTCGAACTAGCAACCTTTAGGTTACTGGCCCAACGCTCTAACCACTGTAGTAAATCCTGTATGGAAATGGAATTCAAAGTTACATATGTATTTACATCGTAATTATATAGGCACACACATTGTGTATACGTTGTTACAGACCTCTTACAAATTATATACCTGTTTGTGGGATTGCCCGTTTTCAAAGATTTGCAAATAAACTCACAATGGAAATAATGATCATGTAAGGGAAGGTCTAACCACAATTAAGTTAATGAATTATAATACACATAAACATTTTATTCTGTAATTACACAAACTGCAAATAAATTGTCACAGGCTATAGTAGGCTACAATGCAACAATGTAAACCTACACTGTAATACTGGCCTACACTGAGTGTACAAAACATTAGGAACACGTGCTCTTTCCATGACATAGACTGACCAGGTGAATCCATGTAAAAGTGATGTCACCTGTTAAATCCACTTCAATCAGTGAAGTCAAAGGGGAAGAAACAGGTTAAAGAAGGATTTTCAAGCCTGGAGACAATTGCGACATGGATTGTGTATGTGTGCCATTCAGAGGGTGAATGGGGCAAGACAAAATATACTGCTCAAAAAAATAAAGGGAACACTTAAACAACACATCCTAGATCTGAATGAAAGAAATAATCTTTAAATACTTTTTTCTTTACATAGTTGAATGTGCTGACAACAAAATTACACCAAAATAATCAATGGAAATCCAATTTATCAACCCATGGAGGTCTGGATTTGGAGTCACACTCAAAATTAAAGTGGAAAACCACACTACAGGCTGATCCAACTTTGATGTAATGTCTTTAAAACAAGTCAAAATGAGGCTCAGTAGTGTGTGTGGCCTCCACGTGCCTGTATGACCTCCCTACAACGCCTGGGCATGCTCCTGATGAGGTGGCGGATGGTCTCCTGAGGGATCTCCTCCCAGACCTGGACTAAAGCATCCGCCAACTCCTGGACAGTCTGTGGTGCAACGTGGCGTTGGTGGATGGAGCGAGACATGATGTCCCAGATGTGCTCAATTGGATTCAGGTCTGGGGAACGGGCAGGCCAGTCCATAGCATCCATAGCATCAATGCCTTCCTCTTGCAGGAACTGCTGACACACTCCAGCCACATGAGGTCTAGCATTGTCTTGCATTAGGAGGAACCCAGGGCCAACCGCACCAGCATATGGTCTCACAAGGGGTCTGAGGATCTCATCTCGGTACCTAATGGCAGTCAGGCTACCTCTGGCGAGCACATGGAGGGCTGTGCGGCCCCCCAAAGAAATGCCACCCCACACCATGACTGACCCACCGCCAAACCGGTCATGCTGGAGGATGTTGCAGACAGCAGAACGTTCTCCACGGCGTCTCCAGACTCTGTCACGTCTGTCACGTGCTCAGTGTGAACCTGCTTTCATCTGTGAAGAGCACAGGGTGCCAGTGGCGAATTTGCCAATCTTGGTGTTCTCTGGCAAATGCCAAACGTCCTGCACGGTGTTGGGCTGTAAGGACAACCCCCACCTGTGGACGTCGGGCCCTCATACCACCCTCATGGAGTCTGTTTCTGACCGTTTGAGCAGACACATGCACATTTGTGGCCTGCTGGAGGTCATTTTGCAGGGCTCTGGCAGTGCTCCTCCTGCACCTCCTTGCACAAAGGCGGAGGTAGCGGTCCTGCTGCTGGGTTGTTGCCCTCCTACGGCCTCCTCCACGTCTCCTGATGTACTGGCCTGTCTCCTGGTAGCGCCTCCATGCTCTGGACACTACGCTGACAGACACAGCAAACCTTCTTGCCACAGCTCGCATTGATGTGCCATCCTGGATGAGCTGCACTACCTGAGCCACTTGTGTGGGTTGTAGACTCCGTCTCATGCTACCACTAGAGTGAAAGCACCGCCAGCATTCAAAAGTGACCAAAACATCAGCAAGGAAGCATAGGAACTGAGAAGTGGTCTGTGGTCCCCACCTGCAGAACCACTCCTTTATTGGGGGTGTCTTGCTAATTGCCTATAATTTCCACCTGTTGTCTATTCCATTTGCACAACAGCATGTGACATTTATTGTCAATCAGTGTTGCTTCCTAAGTGGACAGTTTGATTTCACAGAAGTGTGATTGACTTGGAGTTACATTGTATTGTTTAAGTGTTCCCTTTATTTTTTTGAGCAGTGTATTTAAGTGCCTTTGAACGGGGTATGGTAGTAGGTGCCAAGCGAACCGGATTGAGTGTGTCATGAACTACAACGCTGCTGGGTTTTTCACAGTACTTGACTTGGACTGAAATAGGTGCCGGTACTCATTTTGTGTGCCGGTGCTGTTTATATTTAGATGCAGGAGCTCCACTCAACTTTTGAGCTAATATTCTATAAGAGAAACCAGAGCTCCAGCAATAGAACATTTGAGGTGCCGGTACTCTGCTCCGGTGAGCTCCTGCCCAAGTCAACCACTGGTTTTTCACACTCAAGAGTTTCCCATGTGTATCAACAATGGTCCACCACCCAAAGGACATTCAGCCAACTTGACACAACTTTGGGAAGCATTGGAGGCAACATGGGCTCCGCTTTTCAGTTCACTGCAGCTAGCGACTAGAACGAGATGCAACAAACACTCAAAATTGAGTTTTATCTCAATCTCGTCATTCAAAGACTCAATCATGGACACTCATACTTACAGTTGTGGCTGCTTTGTGATGTATTGTTGTCTCTACCTTCTTGCCCTTTGTGTTGTTGTCTGTGCCCAATGTTTGTACTTTGTTTTGTGTTGCTACCATGTTGTCATGTTGTGTTGCTACCATGCAGTGTTGTCATGTGTTGCTGCCTTGCTATGTTGTCTTAGATCTCTCTTTATGTAGTGTTGTCTCTCGCTGTGATGTGTGTTTTGTTCTATATTTATATTGTATTTTTACATTTTTAATCCCAAGCCCCCATCCTGTCAGGAGACCTTTTGGTAGGCCGGCATTGTAAATAAGAATTTGTTCTTAACTGACTTTCCTTTTAAATAAATGTAAAATAAATAAATGGGCCAGCATCTCTGTTGCACGCTTTCAAGATCTTGTAGACTCCATGCCGACAAATTGAGGCTGTTCTGAGAGCAAAAGGGGGTGCAGCTCAATATTAGGAAAGTGTTCTAATTGTTGGTACACTCAGTATATACAACATGTGAATACACACTTTAGCACCATGTAATGATACATGGGTAGCCTGGCTGACGCGACTCACATGGGACACAGAGAGAACTGACACACTGGTCTGGAAAGGAGCCCGTTGTTAGTGCAGTATTCGTACAGAAGTTGTCTGTTCACCCTGCTATCATCCAGAAGGCGAGGTCAGTACAGGTGCATCAAAGCTGGGACAGAGAGACTGAAAAACAGCTTCTATCTCAAGGCCATCAGACTGTTAATTAGCCATCAATAGCCGGCTTCCACCTGTTTACGCAACCCTGCACCTTAGAGGCTGCTGCCCCATAAAACAGACTTGAAATCACCGGTCACTTTAATAATGGAACACTAGTCACTTTAATAATGGAACACTAGTCACTTTAATAATGTTTAAACACTCTTTACATACTGCTTTACTCATTTCAACTGTATATACTGTATTCTAGTTTATGCCACTCCGACATTGCTCATCCTAATATTTATATATTCCTTAATTCCATTCTTTTAGGATGTGTGAATTGTTAGATATTACTGCACTGTTGGAGCTAGAAACAAGCATTTCGCTACACCCGCAATACCATCTGCTACACATGTGTATGTGACAAATAACATTTGATTTGAGCTTTGATTGGTTCTCTCAGTTTTGTCCATGGGGGGTAGGGGTTGAGACCCCTTGTTTGGATTTGAAAATCCAACATTTGTATTGGAAGGGGCAGCGCTCGAGGGCTGTATGCGTCTTTCCATGTTGGTGTTTAAGTGATGTCACGAACCGGCTCAGTTCGTAACGAAAGGGAGACAACGTGGAGACAAGGAATAACAAAATATATATTTATTAACTGACATAACCTAAATGCAATTAACAGTGGTGTGTGTAATCAGTAGTGTGAGTGAGTGTTTTGCATGCATAAATGTGATAATGCTGGGTGTTGAAAGGTGCCAAAGCAAACAACCAAAAGGCCACAAAAATACCACAAAATCTATGAAGGTGTCTGCATGGAGAGAGTTCCCCAATGAATGGGGAAGAGGTGCATTTATCCTGGGACACACCCGGGCCCAGGTGTTTCTCATGTCGCTGACGACCCTCCCAACTCCGCCCACCGGCATCCTAATAAGGAAACAAGAACAAAAGAGAGAATAAGGCAGACCGAGTGGGAGGGTCGTCACACCCCCCCATAAAAACGGGGACCAACAAAAGGACCCCAGAACAACATACCCTGCCCCAGCACACCTCCTCCCCAGACCTCAGCAACCTTTGCGCCTTCGAAGCAACGTTTAAGAGGAAAGAAGAAAACAAACATCTGCTTGCAGCAAAACTGCACCTGCGCCCACATGACTAGCATCCACCTGCAAGGTAAACGACAAATCCACGCAAGGAGCAGCCAGCACTGGAGGTAAGCAACCTCTTTGCATCTTCAAAAGCCTGTTGACAACAAGAAGACCATATGTAAACAGCCTTAGCTTTCAGAATATCTGTCAAGGGAGCGACCACAGTAGAGAAGTTTTTACAAAAACTACGGTAATAAACAATCATGCCCAAGAAACGCATCAGTTCCTTTTTAGTAGTTGGTGGTGGAAAAGCATCAACAGCTACCAGTTTAACCCGAACAGGATGCACTTCACCCTGCCCAACCACCTTTCCAAGGTATGTAACAGTTGCCTGAGCAAACTCACATTTAGCCAGATTGATCGTGAGGCGACCTGCAGCCAGACGTTCGAACAATGCTTGAATACGGGACAGATGTTCCTCCCAAGTATCTGCATATATCACTACATCGTCCAGATAAACAGCACACCCAGCCAGACCTGCGACAACCCTGTTCATAAGTCGCTGAAAAGTGGCAGGTGCATTACTCAGGCCGAAACTCATAACCGAATACGAGTACAGACCAGAGGGTGTAATAAAGGCAGAGATTTCACGTGTCCACTACTCGTCAGTGTCACCTGCCAATAGACCTTTAACAGGTCAAATTTGCACAAACTTAGCTGCGCCGACTTGATCTACGCAGTCCTCCATCCGAGGAAGAGGAAATGAATCTGGCTTAGTGACACTACCTTACGGTAGTCCATACAAAATCTGTTTGTTCCATCCAGTTTACTGAACAAGATACATGGAGAAGCCCAACTTGAGAAAGGCTCTGCTATCTTACTCTCCAGCATGTACCTGACCTCAGCATCCAGACAACAGTTTCTCTGAAGAAACTAAAGAACCGCTGACGAATGGACTCAGCATCTCCAATGTCAATATCATGTTCTATTAAGTTTGTATGTGTAGGTGTATTAGAAAACAAGCCTGGAAATCTCTGAATCAGACCAACCATCTCTTTCCGCCCATCAACAGGTAGATGAGTGAGAAGGCTGTCTAAAATATCAAGTGTCTCTGAATTTCAGTCTACTCTGCAGTATGCAATCATCGGGACCAGGAACATCTTCCTCCTCATGCACAGACCTAGCATTACAAGAACCCAGGGAAATAACGGTATCAGCCAAAATAACAGGTTTACCGTCCTCTGTAGACTCCCACTTCAGTCTCAGAGGAATGTGCATAATAGGGTTAACAAATTTACATGGCACAGTTGGTGTGCTTTTCTCCGTTCTGGAGTGGCAACTAGATCATTTTGCTTAGTGTGCTGGCACATAACCGTATATGGACCTTGAAATTTAGCTTGAAAAGGAGAACCAACAATTGGCAGCAGAGTAAGAACCTGGTCACCCAGACTAAAGTGACGAGGCTCAGTTCGGTGATCAAATATGCCCTTCATCCTGTCCTGTGAAGATGATAGCTTCTCTTTAGCCATTTCACCAGCAGCATACAAGCGTCGCCGGAAATCACACATGATAACAGGAACTGACGAGGCTCGTGAGACTTCCAGTCATCCTGGAGAACAGATAAAAGTCCACGCACCCCATGTCCAAACACAAGGTCATTTGGACTGAAACCCGTGCTCTCCTGTGAAACCTCCCTAGCGGCTAACAGTAACCAAGGCAACCCCTCCTCCCAATCCTTATCCATCTCAGTACAATAAGCTCTCAACAAAGACTTAAGTGTTTGGTGGAAACGTTCCAGCGCTCCTTGACTTTGAGCATGATAGGCGCTAGACAAATTGTGTTTAATATGGAGCTGTTGGAGAACCTGACCAAACAGATTAGAGGTGAAATTAGATCCTTGATCACTCTGAATGACCTTATGGATTCCAAACAGTGAGAGAAACTGAGTCAAAGCTTTTAACACAGACTTAGTGCTGATAGACCGGAGAGGATAGGCAGCAGGAAACCTAGTGGTCTGACACATCAGTGAACAGATAATTACTACCCTTTTTAGAACGAGGCAGAGGACCAACACAGTCAATAATCAGATACTCAAAAGGTTGGCTGAGTACAGGAATAGGAAACAGTGGTACCGGCTTAATAGCTTGACCTGTTTTACCAGTTAATTGACAGATGACAAGTTGATGAAATCAGAAACATCCCTCTTTAATTTAGGCCAAAAGAAATGTCTTAATATGCGATTGTAGGTTTTCCTCACACCCATATGTCCACACCCATATGTAATCGCCTCCCCCAGAAAACAACTACCATGAGACACCCACTTTCTCATCAGGACATCCTCTTGGAGAAAATAGCCATCTCCCAACTGTTCCACAGGCACAATTTGGTCACGCAACTCTTCTAATGTGGGGTCAGTCCGTTGCGCATTGATTATATCTGTAACCCACTCAGATCACGGGATAACAGGGAAAGCAGTGATATACTTCTTTGTGTTATTCTCATTAGTCGGCGCAGTGACCAGTTCGCCACGCCTCATAGAACGCGTCACTGCACACGCAGAGAACACCTCTGGGAAACTCTGTACACTCATCAGGAATCCCAACAAATGACGGCTTAGTGGAAACCACTAGAGATGGAAACACGACAGGCCACACACTCACCAGCCAAGTTATTCCCAAGGATAACGTCGATACCCTCAATAGGCAACAAAGGACGCACCCCCACAACAACCTCACCCTTCACCAGTCCACAATCCAACATCAGTTTATGTAATGGAACTGACAGTGTTCAAAGCTATTCCCCTAATTAGAACACTATTCCCCGAATCAGTCTCAGCAGAAAAGGGTAACACAGATTCCAACACAAACGATTCAGAGGCACCTGTGTCTCTTAGGATCTTCACTGGCACTAGGTCCTTACTTCCTAACAGACACAAAACCCTCCGTAATGAAAGGTAAATAGTCTGGGTCAGTATGGACTTTCACCTGCCCCTGGGCATGAGACGATGTGTCAGGAGTGAACTGATGTGGAACAGGCACAGCTAACACTGTAGGTTTAGATTTAACATAAGAACACGTACTGAATTTACCCTTTGCCCTGAGAACCGGACATTCATTTTTCCAATGACCTGAACCTTGACAGTAGTGACACTCTTGACCAAAGTCAGTTTTACCACGGGAGTCAGGCTCAACCCTAGCTGAATGAAACTCTGCTCGTGAACCAAAGTATCTCGGTGAGCGAGGCCCAAATCTCTCCGAACGCCCCCACTCACTCTGAATACGGGGTTCTGGAAAAACACTTTTGTGAGTCAAAACATACTCGTCCGCCAAAACCGCAGCTTCAGTGACAGTCTTTACATTTCGTTCGTTAATGTACGTGGCAATACGATCAGGGATTGTGTCCTTAAAGTGCTCTAACATAATCAGATCACACAGCCCTTGGAAAGTCATAACTGCAGAGGCGGAACACCAGTAATTAAACTGTGAAGATAATTCTCGCACAAACTCAACATGAGTCTGTTTATCATCCCTTTTTAAAGTTCTAAATTGTTGGCGGTAAGCCTCAGGGACCAATTCGTAAATCTGTAACACAGCTGTTTTAACCTTATCATAACTGGGACTGTCGGATACACTAAGAGCTGAATATGCTTCCTGCGCTTTACCAGTAAGCACACACTGCAACATTTAAGTGAGGTCAGAATCAGGCCAACTCCTAGCTTCAGCAACACGCTCAAACAACAAAAAGAATGTCTCAGGGTCCTTTTCATTAAATTGAGGCAACAACCGTAAGTTCCCAACAATATCAAATGTGTCCGGTGCACGACCAAAAGAGGAACGACCCCTAGGTAAATCTGGGTCACCTTCCCAGAACACTCTCCCCTGAGATCTTTCCTTCCCTAACCAACTCTATCCGCTCTTGTTGCAGCTTGATTTTAGCACGCTTCATATCTTGTTTAAATGCCAATTCCTTTTCATATTTTACACGATCATGCTCTAGCTTCTCACGATCATGCTCTAGCTGTAACAGAAGCAGTTCTTTCTGCTGTTCAAAAAGACTACTAGGACTAACCGATGGAATGGCCATTGTAACGTTACGGGGAGACGACGAGTCCTCAGCAGAGGCTGCCCCAGTGGTAACTTCAAGAATACCACTCTCCATCAGATTGGCCTTCAATATCAACCTAATAGAATTTCAGACGTTTATCACTAATTTCAACCTTGTAGTGTTCAGCGACCTTCAACAGCTGTTCTTTAGTACATAAGTCTAACAGTTCCTCTGATGGAAAGCGAATGAACTCGTCTACACAAGACACCATAGTCACAAGAAAATACAAAAAAAGAAAAATCTCGCTCTTCCCCTCTGCTGGGCACACCAGACCACAATCAGAGAAATGACAATCACACTGGGGACCACAGAAGAGATGATACGGAGCTTCCCCAAAACCTGCAATAACTCAACTCTAGTCTTAGTGCGGATTTGCGGTGGGTATTTACACACTGTAGCCCGCTGGCAAGGAAATAAACCCCCAGCACGCTGGCAGATTCCCCCAAGCCACGGATGTGCCCCCGAGACAACTGCTCAGTCCACAGACACCACACAAAAATAACAAACATTAACCATGCCCAATATTCCAAAAATTAAACACATCGCTACGCCTATCAGGGGAAAAAGGCTATAGCTCCGGGTAGCAAGTTTCACTACCCTATCCAAATCTCCCACCGAGGTACACAGCCGATTGTACTCACCTCAGACCAATGTCCCAACAGCGAGTAGAGCAAGAGTTTCCAGGCTGGGCAGGGGCCTGGAAACTAACCATTGTACTCCAACGTAGCACACAAACCAAACAACAAAAGGCAACCAATACCGGGCCTATCAAACTCAAACAAACTAACAAAATATGCAAACAAAGCACATACAGAATTTAACTCCACGTTTTCTCCCAAACACAATAGGTTCAAAATCCCAGACAAGCCCCCACTTGTCACGAACCGGCTCAAAGTTCATAACAAAAGGGAGACAACATGGAGACAAGGAATAACAAAATATATATTTATTAACTGAGGTAACCTAAATGCAATTAACAATGGTGTTTTGCATGCATAAATGTGATAATGCTGGGTGTTGAAAGGTGCCAAAGCAAACAACCAAAAGGCCACAAAAATACCACAACAAAATCTATGAAGGTGTCTGCATGGAGAGAGTTCCCCAATGAATGGGGAAGCGGTGCATTTATCCTGGGACACACCCGGGCCCAGGTGTTTCCCATGTCGCTGACGACCCTCCCAACTCCGCCCACCGGCATCCTAATAAGGAAACAAGAACAAAGAGAATACGGCAGACAGAGTGGGAGGGTCGTCACAGTGAGAAAGAGACAGAGGAGAACCAATCAGTAATTATCGACTAATCTTGCTTACAACATCCTGGAGCCTTTCCAGACTCTGAAGTCAGGAAGACTTTGAGTTAAGGGTTAGCCAGGCTATAATATGGACCAAATTATTACGAAGCTCTCATTGAGATATATATTGGGGATTTGGGGTGTCAAACTCAATTCCTGGAGGGCCGTGGGTCTGCAGGTTTCACTCCACAAGACAGAAATGGTCGAACCCAGAGAATTCACTGCAATTTTGCGCCACACAATGGTCACACATGCATATTCATCAGACGTTCTCACTTTCAAGAATAAGATCTTAAGGCAACAGCCGCTGGATATCAAATGTGAGCCTAGATTTGTTTAACAAAGGTCTCTCTATCTTAACGTCCTTTGGTTGATTCTCTCCCTCTCTGTTGAATGAAGAACATAGTTGCGGCCTACCCCAACCCTGTAGCTCATGGCTAGTGGACATTCAGAAAAAAAGCACATTGAGAATGTGATTAGAGTTCTAAAGCCAGGGTCATGTTTCGGCGTAGGAGACCTTCATCAGAGCCTTGAGACGGAACCTGTCATGAGGCACCTAAAGCTTCAGAGGAGCACATGCCAATAGCGACTGCTGGTGTTGGTTTCACAGACGGGGCCACAGTACAGCATCAGAGGGGGTTCAAACTTCAAACCTCAAACCTCAAACCATCCGGTGTCAAGATAGAGAGTTGACATCCTACCTATAAAGCCCTCTGAGAGGAGTTGTAAAAGTCAGCAGTACTGGGTTTCCTAAAAGTTGGTGGGATGTTAGATCAAGGTGGTTATGGACGCTCGTTTGAGAAATGTATCCCTCCCTCTGCGGTTGTGTTGTGGTCCCTTCCGCTTTGAGGCGGTGCCAATGTGGTGTGGTCGCCCTGATGCCTGACCGTACGGTCCTGCCTCCATCTCATATGGGGTATGATCCATTACTAACAGGTGTGTGTGTGTGTGTGCACGTGTCTGTGTGTGTGTGTGTGTGTGTGTGTGTGTGTGTGTGTTCGTATGCATGCACGTCTGTTTGTGGCAGCCATATAGAACATCATATCACACATCACAAAGACACAAGGTGAAAGGAAATAAAGTCCTGTGTTGTAGTATGTTATTCTAGCACTTCATGACCATATCCCTCAGGTTCTCACCTTGTGTCCGTGCCAACCCACCCTTTCTCCAAATCCCCAGTGTGTCCCTTAAGTCTCCTCTCATTGGTCAAGCTACGGAGGCAAGAGGCTAGCAGACACAATAAAAGGGAAGAGGTTTGTTGTTGAAACCACCAAATGCAGGGAATGGAGTGAACAGCAAACCATTTAATTTAAAGGTAAGCACAGAGTGCTTCATTTGAGGTCACTTTTTATGTGAGGTAACTTTTTTGTTTAGGTCAGTCCTCAGAATTGTTCATGAATTGATAGCTACTTGTTACTAAATGTGATTTACTACCTTCATCTATGTTTATTCTCTCTCTCTCTCTACTTCTCAGATCAATGCACACCAAAAGCCGCTGACATGCCCTCTCTTCGTTTGCTCGCCATTCTCACAACCCTGCTGGCGGTAGTCTTGATGGCGACCCAGTCGTCCGCAACCAGAACAACCCGCAGACCAAAGCCTCAGAATACCAAGAAGCCCCCTCGCGGAGGTGGTACCGGAGGAGGTGGTGGAGGGGGAGGAGGTGGCGACCAGCCGGCCCGTCTGGGCTTCAGGCAGACCACCACCACCATGGCCCCCTCCAGTAGCCTGGGCACCGACGAGACCACAGAGGATACCATGACGGACGCCTACTCCCTGTCGCCCACTGACAGCACCACCTATGCAGGCGACGCCTACCCCACAGAGTTCCACACAGACTCCATGGCGCTCCCTGGGGCCGGCATGGGAAACTATACCCTGGACTACAGCCACTGCTACTTAAACGTCTGCGAGTGCTGCCCGCCTGAAAAGGGCCCCATGGGGCCCCCAGGGGAGAGGGGGCACCCAGGGCCTGGAGCAGAGAGGGGACTTCCAGGTAGACTAAAGAATATAAATGATGTCGTTTTTAGTACAGAGTGACTAAAAGTATACATAGGGATCGTGACTGTACTGGATAGTGACCATGACTCGTAGTTTGTGTTCGGTGAGCTAGCATACAGTATTTTGTGTGTGTGCATGGTGTGTACTCCTAAATAGCTCCTCATATCCCCAACTCCCCTACCTCTGCTCTTCCCCTCCTTCCCCCTGTCTTCTTTCAGGTGTACCTGGAGAGAAAGGTGATGTGGGATTCATGGGACCTCCTGGACTGGATGGTATGCCTGGAGCTACTGGACTTGAAGGAGATAAAGGTTAGCTTGCCAACTCTCAAATACAGAGGCCACTATTTCGACATCATTTCCTGACCTAGAGAGGAAATGCTCATTTTGGTTTCACCTCCGAAGAATGATGAAGGCTATTTATACATATTCACAAATTGGGTAGGCAGAGTTCCCCTGTCCAGTGTTTGTGTTCTTTTGCCCATCTTACTCTTTTCTTTTTATTGACCAGTCTGAGATATGGCTTTTTCTTTGCAACTCTGCCTAGAAGGCCAGCATTCTTGAGTCGCCTCTTCACTGTTGACGTTGAGACTGGTGTTTTGAGAGTACTATTTAATGAAGCTGCCAGTTGAGGACTTGTGAGGCGTCTGTTTCTCAAACTAGACACTCTAATGTACTTGTCCTCTTGCTCAGTTGTGCACCGGGGCCTCCCACTCCTCTTTCTATTCTGGTTAGAACCAGTTTGCGCTGTTCTGTGAAGGGAGTAGTACACAGCGTTATAAGAGATCTTCCATTTCTTGGCAATTTCTCGCATGGAATAGTCTTCATTTCTCAGAACAAGAATAGACTGACGAGTTTCAGAAGAAAGTTATTTGTTTCTGCCCATTTTGAACCTGTAATCGAACCCCCAATGCTGATGCTCCAGATACTCCACTAGACTAAAGGACAGTTTTATTGCTTCTTTAATCAGGACAACAGTTTTCAGCAGTGCTAACATAATTGCAAAATGGTTTTCTAATGATCAATTTGTCTTTTAAATGATAAACGTGCCATTGGAACACAGGAGTGATGGTTACTGATAATGGGCCTCTGTACGCCTATGTAGATATTCCATAAAAAATCTGCCGTTTCCAGCTACAGTAGTCATTTACAACATTAACGATGTCTACACTGTATTTCTGATCAATTTGATGTTATTTTTATGGACCAAAAATTGGATTTTCTTTCGAAGACATTTCGAAGTGACCCCAAACTTTTGAACGGTAGTGTATATATGTTTTTTTTATACAGACTAGCTTAAAAATAAGTGACAAATTGAAAAATAATCCAATAGATTATGATAATTTTCTGGTAAAGAATGTGGAGGTGCAAAAACATACGTTTATTGCGCCATGGCTCAGGCGGCCAAGGGGACACAGGCTTTTTCGATCATCTCAGTCACAAAGAGGAATAACTTTGAAGCTGTTTCTGATTCATTAACAATTCCATGCTGGTGGGGGGTGAAATTAAAACAAAACCCAGCCCTGAATTGAAACCTAGAGAGAAACTCATTTGTAAAGACACCGCATTTACATGGATTTTCACAAAGTGGGCAGTTCAGATTTGTCACTTCCAAGCCCAAATATATCATAATTTGACTAAAAGTAAGGAAGACTTATTGACTTAAATCGTTGTAAGCTCTGGCCATCATCTTTCAGCTCAAAAAAAGTAGTGGTGTAGGTGTTTAAAGAATGTAATCTTGTTTTTTTTACATTTGTTGTCTAAAGTGTTAGCTACTATACCATCTGTTATCTCGTTCTTGAACACGTCGCTTTCTGGTGCTGATTTCAACAAATCTGTAACTTTGATCTAAAATGGCGCATTAATGCTGGGGACTGATATCTATACCCACACGTTTAAGACACCAATCCTTCTCTCTTTCTATTTGATAGGTGACAAAGGCGATCAAGGAGACACGGGGATGCCTGGTGCTCCAGGGATACTTGGGAAACAGGGGCAGAAAGGTATACACTGTTCCTTAGATATCATCAGAGTAGAGTAGCCCTGGTATAATGCTATTGCTAGAAGACCACACTCTATTAGGGGAGAACAGTCATCTTATTAGACTGAATGTCAACTGTTGTTTCACTATCAGACTTTCTTGCTACAGTAAGTGACTAATTTCCTTCTCACAGGTGACTTGGGCCCCAAAGGAGAAAAAGGAGAAACAGGCCTCCCTGGGTTGAAAGGAGACCTGGGAGAAAGGGGAAAGCCTGGGTGGAATGGGACCCAGGGCGAGAAAGGTGACCTGGGTAGAATAGGCCCTGCAGGTCCCTCCGGGTTGACTGGCCCAATGGGACTCAATGGCCAAAAGGGAGAGATGGGGGAGTGTCCAACTGGCGAGAAGGGAGAGAAAGGGGAGGTGGGCTTACCTGGCCCCCCTGGGCCGAGGGGGTTGGTGGGACCCCCGGGAGTAAATGGAAGCAATGGTCTACCAGGGCCTGTAGGTCTGAGGGGTCAGCTAGGCTCCCCGGGAGGGAAAGGGGAGGCAGGGGGGCGGGGGCCTCCGGGTCCCCCAGGCTTGAGAGGCATGCCTGGGCCGAAAGGAGAGAAAGGCCCCAAGGGCCCACGAGGTGTGCGGGGTCCCAAGGGCCCCCAGGGGGAGACCGCAGAGCAAATACGCTCTGCCTTCAGCGTGGGCCTCTTCCCCAGCAAGTCCTTCCCCCCTCCAGGCCTTCCCGTCAAGTTTGACAAGGTCCTCTACAACGAAGAGGAACACTGGGACCCAATGCTCAGCAAGTTCAATTGCACCCACCCCGGGGTCTATGTGTTCTCCTACCACATCACCGTGCGCAATCGGCCCCTGCGTGCCGCACTGGTGATTAACGGCGTGAAGAAGCTGCGGACGCGTGACTCCTTGTACGGTCAGGACATCGACCAGGCGTCCAATCTGGCTCTGCTGCGTCTGGCATCAGGGGACCAGGTATGGCTGGAGACGCTGAGGGACTGGAACGGAGTCTACTCCAGCAGCGAAGACGACAGCACCTTCACTGGCTTCCTGCTCTATGCTGACCCCAAGGCCTGACCTACGACCTCGCCTGTGAACCCGGCTTGACCTCTGCACGACCTTTATCTGACAACTCCGCATCCCCTCCAAACTCTTTGCACTACTCTGCTAAATCATCTCTGTCAATATTGCTACTGCTACTGCCTATGTTTCTGCGTATTGCTATCAAAACAATCTGACCAAATGCTTGCTGTATTTGGATGGGAAAGGCTGTAACACTTTATGCAACGCTTACCCATTCTGACAATGCAATAAAACACTGCTAATGCTTGAAATGAATATTGTGTGAGTTTATGGATTTGAACATATCTAGACTTTACTGATCTTAGCCTTAGATTCAATCAGATCAAGCGTTAACCGGCGATAGACAACACCCGCATAGCTAATGTTTTGGCGGTGTCGGACATGTAGCTGTGTTGGAGCTGTCAAGTTGGTGAGCAGCTGCTCTTAATAATTGTCTCAAAGCCACACGTCCAACTCGCATTAGAAGTTCAGAGTGAGAAAGTGTAGTCTATACATAAACAATGTCGCAAAATCATAAAACAAAATAATGAGGATTTCTATTAGCCTAATCGAGATGTAGACTACATCTCACATTCCAGTGTTTGAACTTGTAAACAAGGCTGCATGGAATTTCTCCTAATGCGTCTCCATGCAGCCAATGGCAATGTCCGGTTTAGGTATAATATCAGGAGCTACTTGTGGATATGACAGCTCTAACGCAGTTCCACCTCCAACACTGCTAAAGCGGATCTGATTTTGGTCAACTGCCCAATCCCAGCTCTGATTAGGGACAGTTTCACCCAGTACTACTTGAATGTGCTCCTTACAGTAATGAGCCTTCATCATTGTTGTGTCATAGAAATACAGCTCCAAGGTCTGGGAGTGATGGTGGTTGATATATGAATGCATTATGTATCACAGCCTACTAATGTACTAGTATATGGTCACCACCAAAATATGTCTGACTGAAACGTACATTTTATTTCTCCCACTAGAGGGCACTGGGATATCACAGTTTGAAGAGGAGGGCTGAATGAGGATTGTATTGATTGTACGGTATCATGTAAAATATCATGTTTAAATACATGAAAATAATGTTGATATTCATGAAAAGAAATATCAACAGCACAAACACACATGCTATACATATTTGTGTTACATTATCCAAGCACCAATAGCCAAATAGAATTAGAAATCTAAATAAAGCAGGTTTATACTCTGTTTTTATAAGGCACGAGGGGATGTGGTATATGGCCAATATACCACGGCTAAGGGCTGTTCTTGGGCACGATGCAACGCAGAATCTATGACCAGTCTATGACCTCCCTATAACTACATGATGTCATCTTCTTGGAGTTGGATGGAGTTGAAGCAGACTATTTGTTTATGAGATTAATTATTTAAAAAGTCATTAAAAAAAGCAAAACAGAAATGCATGGAAGAAAATATCATTCAGAGTAACTTAATTTCTATTTCAAGTATTTTTGTTTTGAATATTTAAGCTGGTGTATGATATCATTTTTTAAATAATAATAATACATTTCATTTGTATAGGTCTTTTAATTACAGTGTTATCTCAAAGCTCTACATAGGCAAAAATAATGAAAAAATAAATAACAGCAAAAACTATAAAAACATCATACATTTAGTATCAAGGCAGGAAAAAGCAATAGTAGGCTAGGTGCTAAAATGACTTTCCAGATTAGGACTATAAGAAAAACAGTCTGTAGAAATGTGTTTTAAGGCTCATTTTAAAAGTTCTGATTGATGGAGTGGTCTCAGATGGTCAGGGAGAGCAATCCATAGGTCGAGGGGGAAGGCAGTAGAATGCCCAGTCCCCAATAGTACGGAGACGTGTCTTCGGGACTTGAGTTGCTGGAGCGGAGAGTGCAAGGTGGCTCTTTGATAAAAATGAGGTCGCTGTTGTAGGTGGGAATCAATCCATTCAAGGCTTTAAACACGAGGAGGAGGATTTTAAAGTCAATCCTATAGTTGGCCAGTAGCTAGTGGAGTTCAGCAAAGAAGGGAGTGATGTGGGATAACTTTTTGGTCCTGGTTAGGACTCTAGCAGCACTATTCTGGAGAAGTTGTAGCCTCTGAAGTGATTTGGCTGGAAGGCCCCCAAACAGAGCATTGCCGTAGTTGATCTGAGAGAAGATGAAGGCGTGTACGAGTTTCTCTGCATCTGGCTGGGAGAGCGATGGTTTGAGCTGGGCGATGTTTCTTAGATGGAAAAAATATGTTTTGCAGTTATGTTTTATGTGGGCATCAAATGACAAAGAAGGATCAAACTTGACTCACAGGTTGGAGATGACAGAAGACATATGGATGGCTTGACTGTCAATTGTAGGGCAGATGTTTCTACCACTGGTGACCAGCTTGGGTGTCCCAATAAGCATAGCCTCAGTCTTGCTGCTGTTGGAGGAAGTTCTCTTTCATCCATGCCCTGATGTCATCTAGGCAGCTGTCAAGTTTTGATAAGGCTGAGATGGTGTCCAGTTTGGTGTTAATATATACCTGGGTATCGTCAGCGTAGCGGTGGAAGTTATAGTTATAGTCTCTGAGGATTTGGCCGAGAAGGAGCATGTAGAATAGGTCACAGCACTGACCCCTGTGGGACACCACATGTGACTGTAGACTCCTCCGACCTGGACTCTCCAATGGTGATGTATCGCTTCCTGTTGGAGAGGTAGGAGGAGCACTGCAGTGTGCTCTCTGAGGCATGGCAAGAGGATGCTGTGGTCAACGGTGTCAAAGGCAGCACTGAGATTTAAGAGGAGGAGGCAAGGTGATCTAAAATCTCAAGCTATCAGTAGGTTGCTGGTAACTTTCACCAGAGCCGTTTCAGTGCTGTGCAAGGGCCGGAAACCAGACTGGAAAACTTTGTACAGCTGATTGAAGGTGGTTTGCAACTACTTTCTCCTATACTTTTGATAGGAAGGGGAGGTTGGAGATGGGCCTGTAGTTGAATAGGATGTCATGGCCAAAGTTGAGTTTCCTCAGTAAGGTACCTCCCCGGGCAGCAGGGACTTGTTGATGAGGGTGGTGACAAACTGAAGCAGGTTAGATGAGCAGGTTTTGAGTAGGGATGTAGGGATAGGGTCAAGTGAGCAAGTGGTGGCCTTCATTTTAAAGATGATTGACTACACAGCAGTGGATGTGACTTCTGTGAAGTTGCTGAGTTGGGGGCTCAGCAGGTGGCGTGCAGGTGGCGTGCAGGTCATCTTAGAGGCCATGATGTTTCTTCTGAAAATCTCACTCTTGAACATTTTCTGAGAGGCGATTGCACTGCTCAGATGAGGCCGCAAGAGGGCATGAGTTTGCAGAGTTGAGAAGGCGGTTGATGGTTGAGAACAAGGTTCTAGGGTTATCTTTGATCTTGTCAATCGTGGTGGAGTAGAAGGCTGGTTGTGCTTAAGGAAGCATAGTAGCTTGCTTGGTGGTCTTTGTAGGCCAGTAGATGGGCAGTGAGGCCATCCTTCCTCCAACGCATCTCAAGCTTACGGCCAAGAGTCTTCTTTCTGCGCAGTTCATCAGTGAACCAGGGAGAAGAGTGTTGTGAGGTTACTTTCATGTTTTTTTTCGGGAGCAAGGATATTTAGGGTAGTAGTCAGAATGCTGTTATACACCCCCCTGAAGCCATTAAGAACCATCCCAAAATATAGACATGGTGACCCGTTTATTCACCAGGCCCACAGCTGGACATAGTCGTTTTTCTGAAGATTTTTCTAAAACCTCCATAAATCACTAGGGGCAGCCCCCATTGATTTGGGCCCGTAGTGGGGTGCTCCAATAGCGGGCAGTGAGGCCAGGATCCCCCCTAAATGCATTACAAACCATATTGAAAATCTACGTCTTGTAACCCATTCAATCACCATGCCCACAGCCAAACGTAGTGCAATGAACAGAGAAGTTGAACAGAGTGAATTCTGCATATTTTTTAAAAACTCCATAAATTGACCAATGGCACCCTCCAGTGACTTTTCCCGGTGGTCGTTTGCTGCAGTAGGCCATCCATGACAAGAACCAACGAGTTCTGAGATACCGTTCTGCACACCACTGTTGTACTGTGCCATTATTTGCCAGTTTGTGGCCCGCCTGTTAGCACGACTCTTGCCATTTTCCTTCGACATCTCATCAATGAGATTTTTTCACCCACAGGACTACCGCTGACTGGATGTGTTTTGTTTGTCGCAACATTCTCTGCAAACCCTATACCCTGTCGTGTGTGAAAAGCCCAGGAGGCCGGCCGTTTCTGAGATACTGGAACCGGCATGCCCGGCATCGACGATCATACCAAGCTCAAAGTCGCTTAGGTCACTCGTTTTGCCCATTCTAACGTTTAATCGAACAGTAACTGAATGCCTCGATGCCTGTCTGCCTGGTTTAAATAGCAAGCCACGGCCATGTGACTCACTTATTGTAGGAGCGAACCATTTTCATGAACGGGGTGGTGTACCTAATAAACTGAGAGTATACTAGAGTGAGCTATGTCAAGTATATAAATAAATATGCGGTGTGTAGCTTTTGGATGACAGTCGAGAATAAAAATATACACTAAGTATACAAAACATTAAGAACACCTGCTCTTTCCATGACATAAACTGAACAGGTGATTCCAGGTGAAAGCTATGATCCCTTATTGATGTCACTTGTTAAATCCACTTCAATAAGTGTAGATGAAAGAGAGGAAACAGGTTAAAGAAGGATTTTTAAGCATTGAGACAATTGAGACATGGACTGTGAATGTGTGCCATTCAGAGAGTAAATGGGCAAGTCAAAAAATGTAAGTGCCTTTGAACGGGTATGGTAGTAGGAGCTAGGCGTACCGGTTTGTGTCAAGAACTGCAACATCGCAGAGTTTTTCATGCTCAAAAGTTTCAAATCAAATCAAATGGCATTTGTAAAAACAAAGGGGGAGGGAGGGGGGTCAATGCAAATAGTCCGGGTGGCCAATTGATTTAATGTTCAGCAGTCTTATGGCTTGGGGGTAGAAGCTATTAAGGAACCTTTTGGACCTAGACTTGGCGCTCCGGTACCGTTTGCCGTGTGGTAGCAGAGAGAAGAGTCTATGACTTGGGTGACTGGAGTGTTTGACAATTTTTTGGGCCTTCCCCTGACACCGCCTAGTAAATAGGTCCTGGATGGCAGGAAGCTTGGCCCCAGTGATGCGCTGGGCTCTACCCACTACCCTCTGTAGCGCCTTACGGTCGGATGCCAAGCAGTTGCCATACCAGGCGGTGATGCAACCTGTGTGTGTTTGGACCATGATAGTTTGTTGGTGATGTGGACACCAAGGAACTTGAAACTCTCGACCCGCTCCACTACAGCCCTGTCAATGTGAATGGGGGCGTGTTCAGCACTCCTTTTCTTGTAGTCCACGATCATCTCCTTTATCTTGCTCACGTTGAGAGAGAGGTTGTTGTCCTGACACCACACTGCCAGGTCTCTGACCTTCTCCCTATAGGCTGTCTCATCGTTGTCAGTGATCAGGCCTACCACCGTTATGTCATCAGAAAACTTAATGATGGTGTTGGAGTCGTGCTTGGTCATGCAGTCGTGGGTGAACAGGGTGTACAGGAGAGGACTAAGCACGCACCCATGAGGGGCCCCCGTGTTGAGGATCAGCATGGCAGATGTGTTGTTGCCTACCCTTACCATCTGGGGGCGGCCCGCCAGGAAGTCCAGGATCCAGTTGCAGAGGGAGGTGTTTAGTCCCAGGGTCTTTAGTTTAGTGATGAGCTTTGTGGTGTTGAATGCTGAGCTGTAGTCAATGAAGAGCGCTCTCACATATGTGTTCCTTTTGTCCAGGTGGGAAAGAACAGTGTGGAGTGCGATTGAGATTGCGTGATCTGTGGATCTGTTAGGGGTTATGCGATTTGGAGTGGATCTAGGGTTTCCGGGATGATGGTGTTGATGTGAGCCATGACCAGCCTTTCAAAGCACTTCATGGCTACCAACGTGAGTGCTACGGGGCGGTAGTCATTTAGATAGATGACCTTCGCTTTCTTGGGCACAGGGACTATGGTTATCTGCTTGAAATCCGCCCTGCGGCTTTGTGAATGTCGACCTGCTGAAGGTCTTGCTCACTTTGGCTATGGAAAAAGTGATCACACAATTGTCCGGAAAAGCTGGTGCTCTCATGCATGCTTCAGTGTTGCTTGCCTCGAAGCAAGGATAAAAGGCATTTAGCTCATCTGGTAGGCTCGCGTCACTGGGCAGCTCGTGGCTGGGTTTCCCTTTGTAGTCCGTAATAGTTTGCAAGCCCTGCCACATCTGACAAGCATCAGATCCGGTGTAGTAGGATTCAATCTTAGTCTCGTATTGAAGCTTTGCCTGTTTGATGGTTCATCTGATGGCATAGCGGGATTTCTTATAAGCACCCGGATTAGTGTCCCACTCCTTGAAAGCGGCAGCTTTAGCCTTTTGCTCGGTGTGGATGTTGCCTGTAATCCATGGCTTCTGGTTGGGATATGTACGTACGCTCAATGTGGGGAGAACGTCGTCGATGCACTTATTGATGAAGCTGGTAACTGAGGTGGTATACTCCTCAATGCCAATGGATGAGTCCCGGAACATATTCCAGTCTGTGCTAGCAAAACAGTCCTGTAGCGTAGCATCCACATCATCTGCATTAAAGTCCCCGGCCAGTAGGAGAGCCGCTTCTGGATGAGCATTTTCTTGTCTGCTTATGGCCTTATACAGCTCGTTGAGTGCTGTCTTAATGCCAGCATCGGTTTGTTGTGGTAAATAGATGGCTACCAAAAAAAGAAGATGAAAACTCACTTGGTAGATAGTGTGGTCTACAGCTTATCATGAGGTACTCTACCTCAGGAGAGCAATACCTCGAGACTTCCTTAAATTTCGTGACCCAGCTGTTTTTTACAAATATACACACATCCCCACCCCTCGTCTTACCAGACGTAGCTGTTCTGTCCTGCCGATGCACGGAAAACCCAGCCAGCTGTATATTATTAGTGTGGTCGTTCAGCCACGAGTTGGTGAAACATAAAATATCACAGTTTTTAATGTCCCGCTGGTAGGATTGTCTCGAACGGAGATCATCCAGTTTATTCTCCAGTGATTGCACGTTAGCCAATAGAACGGATGGTAGAGACGGCTTACCCACTCGCCGTGAATTCTCACAAGGCACCCCGATCTTAACCCCCTGTATTTCCATATTTTCTTCACGTGAATGATGGGGATATGGGTTTGGTCTCAGGGAAGCAGTATATCCTTGGTGTCGTACTCATTCAAAAAATAAATCTTCATCCAGTTAGAGGTGAGTAATCTCTGTTCTGATATCCAGTAGCTCTTTTTGGTCACATGAGATGGTAGCAGCAACATTATGTACAAAATAAGTTATAAACAATGCAAAAAAACTAACGAATAAAAAACTTGGTTGGGAGCCCTCCCCTCTGGCGGCATTATATTCAAATACTCAACATTCAACACCATAGTCCTCTTCAAGCTCATCACCAAGCTCGGGACCCTGGGACCCGGAACACCTCCCTCTGCAACTGGATCCTGGACTTCCTGACGGGCCGGCCCCAGGTGGTGAGGGTAGGCATCAATGCATCAACACCTCTGCCACGCTGACCTTCAACACGGGGGCACCTCAGGAGTGCGTGCTTAGTCCTCTCCTGTACTCCCTGTTCACCCATGACTGGGTGGCCACGCATGACTCCAACACCATTATCAAGTTTGCTGACGACACAACAATGGTAGGCCTGATCACAGACAGAGATGAGACTGCCCACAGGGAGGAGGTCGGAGACTTGGCAATGTTGTAGCAGGACAACAACCTCTCCCTCAATGTCAGTAAAACCAAGGAGCTGATCGTGGACTATAGGAGAAAGAGGGGAGAGCAGGCCCCAATCCACATCGACAGGGCTGTAGTGGAGCGGATCGAGAGCTTCAAGTTCCTTGGCGACCACATCACTAAGGACTTAACATGGTCAACACACACTTGCACAGTTGTGAAGCATGAAAGGCCTGAGATCAAAGTCAATATTCAGAGCACTATGGCTCAATGTTTTTTGAACGATGGTGTGCTATACTAAATAAATGTTCATTGGACCTGATGACAACTTAAAAAGGATATTACCGAGATCGCAACCTCAGTTGAAAATTCACAGAAAGCTCTACGACTCGTAGACTACGAGACGAGTTTAATGACCCTATTAAACTGGATGATCTCATTAAGAGTAACGCTGACCTTCAGACTAAGATTACGACCGAACTGAAGGAGAGGAAAATCAAGAAGTATAAAGCGATTTGGAAGATAAGGACAACGAACTAATATATCTCTGGCGAGACGCTGAGCCCAAGAAACCCCCAAAAACGGAAGAGACAAGCCGATGACAGACGTCGTGTGCCTCTGTCAGACCAACTATCCGCAGACAACGCTAACTCTGGCTCCTCTACCAACGGCGAGCGCTTTTTCTACAACAGAGGGCGGGGACATTGGGGACAACGTCAAGGCCAACACCCCCAGCACGTAAGAGGATTCGACGCATACGTCGGAGGAAGAAATCCACTACCATCCCGCGACACCTATCAATTGAGACCCAGGACGGCCCCCAGTCCAACAGGAGCTAAATGTCTTCAACTGATCAAGTAAGACCCTGACATCAGCTCACCTCAGTGTTCTCAATAAAGGGTTATGACCCTGACATCAGCTCACAACAGTGTTCTCAATAAGGGGTTATGACCCTGACATCAGCTCACCTCAGTGTTCTCAATAAGGGGTTATCATTTGTACCCACTGACTTTGACGTCCAGATAGATCTATTCAAGTTTTTCCGTAATCTGAGATTGCATGAGTTCTTTGATAAGAGTGAAACTTACATAACTCCACTTGAAATGTCATCCTCAGTGAGATGTACACATCGGTCTACCACGCTAATCAATAGACTTACCTGTCCTACCGTGAGTCAAGGAGGAGATGGAGCCATTAACCCAGTTGAGGTACCTAAGAACTCTGAGAGTACCACATTTAGAGCAAAAAGTTCATTTGTACCTCCACCCCCAAATGTAATGCATCCATAGAAACCTTCTGTAGGATTGTTGAAAATGATGTAGGTGACTTACTGAAAGACAAACAGAAACACAAATCCTACTATAATCTGAGTAGAGACGAGAGAATGGCTCTTAAGGACTTAAAGTCAGATCCTTCGATTATCATTAAAAAATGTGACAAAGGAGGAGGAATTTGTGTACAAAACAAATGTGACGATGTGAATGAATGTCGCCGACAACTATCTAAAGGTGACTTCTATCGCAAACTGAATTGTGACCCAACCCTGGAATTCCAGCAAAATTTCTCATCCACAGTGGAATGCTGTTTGGAATCAGGACAAATCACTAAAACAGAAGTTGAATTTCTATGTGTGAAATTTCCCAAGATACCAACTTTCTATACAGTCGCTAAATTACACAAACAAGTGTCTCCTCCTCCAGGTAGCCCCATTGTAGCAGCAATCGACTCTGTGACATGCAATATTTGTAAATTTGTGGATTAACACATTAAACGGATGTTTGAGAATCTCCCATCTTATGTCAAAGACACTAGTCACATGATCTCATTGATAGAGGGCTTAGGAAGGATACCAGAGGGCACCCTGCTGGCCACTTTTGATGTGGAGAGCTTGTACACTAACATTCCACACACTAGAGGCCTGCAGGCGCTACAACACTTCCTTCAGCAGAGAGACTCTACCCTTGCTCCATCCAATGATTGCATCTTACAACTTACTGAACTATTATCCCATAACTACTTTGTCTTTGAGTCAGACTTTTTCCTTCAAATTCGGGGTGTAGCCATGGGCTCCCCTTTTTCCCCCAACTATGCAAACCTGTATGTGGGACAATTTGAAGAAGCATTCCTTTATAAAACAGAGAAACACCCCTTACTTTCTAAAATACTTCTATGGAAGAGATACATAGATGATTATTTGAGCTCTGGGAAGGAAGTCAGCAGGAACTAAATGAATTCCAAACTCTACTAAACGAGAGCTCTGAATACCTCAAATTCACCATGCAGACTGATGAGAGATAAATAAACTATCTGGACTTATGGATTATCAAAGAGAATGATGCATTACACACAGACTTACATACAAAGCCCACAGACCGCAATAACTTGCTATATGCGGATAGTATGCATCCCCTTCCCCTCAAGAATGGCCTACCATATAGCCAGTTATGCGTATAGCCAGTTATGCAGGGTTAAACCAATCTGTGGCCACCAGTCAGATTTTGACAGCAATGCTAAAAAAAATGACAGATAAATTCAAAATGAGAGGCTACAAAGACAAAACTCTTGATGCTGCAATGATGAAAATATCTCAAAAACCAAGAGCGGAATTACTAAAAACTCAACTAAAGGAGAAAAACAACGCAACCATCTTTGGCACTAAACACACCAAGGGTTCGGAGAAAATGAAAGCAATCCTGAAAAAGCACTGGCATATTCTGCAATCAGACAAAAAAATCGCACACATCTTCAAGGAACCCCCACTGGTGGTCTATAAGCGTGGTCGCAATATTGGAGATAGTTTGGTGAGATCTGACCTGCCCCCTGAGCCTATTCAGACACTCTTGACACCTATCCTAAATGGGAACTACAAATGTGACTCATGCACACAGTGCAATAGCACTATAAAAACGTCTTTCATCAGACACCCACGTACAGGTCGAAAGATCGCTGTTAGGGGTATCATCTCATGCAAGACCAAGGGAGTAATCTATCACCTGTTCATGTGGAAAAGCCTACGTAGGACAAATGAAAAGACAATTAAAACAACGCATAGCTGAACACCGCAGCTCAATCAGGTGTAAGAACATTGACTATCCAGTAGCAGCTCACTTTGTTGAAGCTAACTATCCCATCTCCTCCCTCAAATACACAGGCGTTGGGAGCATGTTGCTCTACCAAGGAGAGGAGGTAACATTGAGGTCCTACTACTACAAAGGGAGGCTTACTGGATATCCTGTCTAAAAACATTGACCCCTAGTGGTCTGAATATTGACTTGGATCTCAGGCCCTTCTTATGAACACCATTTTCCTCTATGAACAAGTCTTATAAATTGAAAAATAATTTTTACAGCTTATTAGCGTACACCTAATATGTTCCCCCTGTTGATGTTTATTATATTTTAAGGTTGAACCAAAAGATAACATTAGCAAAAATGAAATATGAAATGATTATGTGAAATTGAATGAAACAATGTATGTTGATGCTAATATGATGTACAATGTTCCATTATGTTTCTATATGATAACAATAGCGTAATATATTAAATATGCCATATACTATTTTTTAACAGTTTCACTAATTCATTTTAATTAACCTAATCATTATGACACACCCCTCACTACTGTTATTGGTTACACTAATTGCACTGTGTGTCTACATAACCTGGTTCAAGTATTCATGACATTACCCTGAGGAAGGCACAGTGATGCCGAAACGTTGGTAAATACACATGAAATTGCTGGGAGATTATACATGGAGTGTGCGACTTTCTTTATTTTGATAGTTTACAGGTTGGGAATTTAGCCATGACACCGGGGTTAACACCCCAACTCTTACAGTAAGCACCATGGGACTTTGAATAACCACAGAGAGTCAGGACACCCGTTTTAACATCCAATCTGAAAGACGGTACCCTACCCAGGACAATGTTCCCAAATGTAATCAAGGTTTGAAGTGATTGTGTTTTAGTCAAATATTTTATCTGTTTAGGCTTCATGCAGTCAGTTTGCAGTCAATTTTTTTCTTTTTTATTATTATGTTCCGGCCCCTGACCAACTTTTTAAAAAATCTGAAAGTGTACAGTTGAAGTCGGAAGTTTACATACACTTAGGTTGGAGTCATTAAAACTCGTTTTTCAACCACTCCACAAATTTCTTGTAAACAAACTATAATTTTGGCAAGTCGGTTAGGACATCTACCGTGTGCATGACACAAGTAATTTTTCCAACAATTGTTTACAGACAGATTACTTCACTTATAATTCCCTGTATCACAATTCCAGTGAGTCAGAAGTTTACATACACTAAATTGACTGTGCCTTTAAACAGCTTGGAAAATTCCAGAAAATGATGTCATGGCTTTAGAAGCTTCTGATAGGCAAACTAACATAATTTGAGTCAATTGGAGGTGTACTTGTGGATGTATATCAAGGCCTACCTTCAAACTCAGTGCCTCTTTGCTTGACATCATGGGAAATCAAACGAAATCAGCCAAGACCTCAGAAAAAAAATTGTAGACCTCCACAAGTCTGCTTCATCCTTGAGAACAATTTCCAAACGCCTGAAGGTACCACGCTCATCTGTACAAACAATAGTACGCAAGTATAAACACCATTGGACCACGCAGCCGTCATATCGCTCAGGAAGAAGACGCGTTCTGTCTCCTAGAGATGAACGTACTTTGGTGCGAAAAGTGCAAATCAATCCCAGAACAACAGCAAACGACCTTGTGAAGATGCTGGAGGAAGCAGGTACAAAAGTATCTATATCCACAGTAAAACGAGTCCTATATTGACATAATCTGAAAGGCCGCTCAGCAAGGAAGAAGCCACTGCTCCAAAACCACCATAAAAAAGCCAGACTACGGTTTGCAACTGTACATGGAGACAAAGATCGTACTTTTTGGAGAAATGTCCTCTGGTCTGATGAAACAGAAATAGAACTGTTTGGCCATAATGACCAACGTTATGTTTGGAGGAAAAAGGGGGAAGCTTGCAAGCTGAAGAACACCATCCCAAACGTGAAGCACGGGGGAGGCAGCATCATGTTATGGGGGTGCTTTGCTGCAGGAGGGACTGGTGCACTTCAGAAAATAGATGGCATCATGAGGAAGAACAATTATGTGGATATATTGAAGCAACATCTCAAGACATCAGTCAAGAAGTAAAATCTTGGTCGCAAATGGGTCTTCCAAATGGACAATGACCCCAAGCATACTTCCAAAGTTGTGGCAAAATGGCTTAAGGACAACAAAGTCAAGGTATTGGAGTGGCCATCACAAAGCTCTGACCTCAATCACATAGAACATTTGTGGACAGAACTGAAAAAGTGTGTGCGAGCAAGGAGGCCTACAAACCTGACTAAGTTACACCAGCTCTGTCAGGAGGAATGGGCCAGAATTCACCCAACTTACTGTGGGACGCTTGTGGAAGGCTACACAAAACATTTAACCCAAGTTAAACAATTTAAAGGCAATGCTACCAAATAGTAATTGAGTGTATGTAAGCTTCTGACCCACTGGGAATGTGATGAAAGACATAAAAGCTGGAATAAATCATTCTCTCTACTATTATTCTGCCATTTCACATTCTTAAAATAAAGTGGTGATCCTAACTGACCTAAGACAGGGAATTTTTACTAGGATTAAATGTCAGGAATGGTGAAAAACCGAGTTTAAATGTATTTGGCTAAGGTCTATTTAAACTTCCGACTTCAACTGTATATACACACTCAAACACACACACTACACTGACACGCTCACACAAAACCCACACACATTCACATACTGTACTTACACTACATACACACACACATAACGCACACACACATATACACACACTTTTAACTCATCATATGCTGTGGCTACTCTGTTATTTATTCTTACTATTATTATCTATTGTGAATCCTAGTCACTTCATCATGCATTTATGTACATATCTATCTCAAACACCTTGTAACCCTGCACATGAATCTGTTCATCCCTGAATACAATTTAATTGTTGTGTATTTTATTCCTTTTATGTTAGACATTTATTTTTTTTACTCTGCGTCATTGGTAAGGGCTCATAAGCAAGCATTTCACTTTGTGATCTACACCATTTGTATTCGGCGCTTGTGACAAATACAATACAATTTTATTTTATTTAAAATCAATTTGACACTTAGTAACAATGTTTACTGGGATTAACACCTAAACCGCGAAGTGGGTGACTGGAAAACAACTGGAAAACAACTGTCACTGTAGGATTAGATGAAGAAAATCAGGTCATTGTTTACAATCTGTATCAAATACTTTCTATTTTAAAACCTTCAGTAACAATGTAAACAGTTCCGTTAAACAGGCGTGCTAATCAGAGGAAAAGAGGACCCATATCATTACAAGCGAACAAAATAGAAAACAGTAACTTCTATCAATGCAATCAATGAACACTTGACGATCCATTATTTTCCCTGCATATTTTTGTAGTAGGTTTAAGGATATTCCTAAAATGCTTCGTTCAGGGGGTTTCCATGTTGCATTGGAAGTTCAGCACTGCCAACACTCTACACAAATACAGAAGTGACTATGAATTTCACACAATGAAATATAAAAAAGAAAACAGTGTTTTTGTTTGAAACATTTGTCTCCTGCGTACCTGTTTTGTTACACCTACTGACCTGGGCAATTAAAATAATGAATGTGATCCTCCATGTATTTGTTTTTAAATGTTCTGCGTTTGTGAAAATAGAAACCGAAACGATGCCAAATAAATGGTAACTGGGACCGTTTTTTTTTTTTTTTTTTTTTTACTTCACTCTGCTTGTTGCGACAAAGACTTTCACATGATACATAGCCTATTTTAGGTAGACTTTGCTCATCGTGTTATTGATAGGCGTTGCATGCAGAATGACAGCACACATTTACCCAGACGGGTGTAAACAAACTCCGATCTCGCTTTTCTGACCATTTTTATTTGTTGTAAATTATCTCTTCAAGTGGTTGTCTTCATCTACAATTATCTGTTCTTCTCAAGGTTTCTTCTCTTGCCAGTATTGCTCTCTGAATGAGAAGCGCCTAAACTTAATTTGTACAAAAAAAATAATAATAATAATAAAAAATACAACACCAGCATAAAAACAAAAAGGGTGCAAGAAAAGGTAGATGGGACTTTGTGACAAGTCTAACAAACCAGTTATACTAGCCATCACATCTAATCAATCATCTCATGCCAGGTTTAATTGTTTCTGTCTGCTGACCAACTGATTATGTTGCCTCACATGCTTCTACACCTGCATTGCTTGCTGTTTGGGGTTTTAGGCAGGGTTTCTGTACAGCACTTTGTGACATCGGCTGATGTAAAAAGGGCTTTATAAATACATTTGATTGATTGATTGATATTTGTGCACCAGCACTGCCTGTGCTGTTTACCCTTTCTCTGTATATAGGATATTATGGCCATAGAATGTCCATGCACAAGAAGACCACGTTTGATCAAAATCCAAATAAAGGAAATAATTTCAGTTGTGTGTGTACCATCACTTGGATGATGAGTAAATCACAAGTCAGCCCTTCTCCTGGTAACGGTCTTGAGTCATTTAATAGAAACCATAAAAAGAAGTGACATCGCCACCTGTGGGTAGAGAACGAGAAAAGCAGCTTTCCACCGTCCTATTTTTCCAGGTCAAAAGACATAAACCATTTATGTGTGTGTATGTGTGTGTGTTGGTATATAGTGTGTGTGAAAATATAAATAACTGCCATGGCGGTGTAGGCAGTGTAATCTGTACCCAGCAGGCTGGATCCCCACTGTGTGAGAGGCAGTGTATTGTTCCTGCAGCGCAGGAGATAACAACTCATTAACATACAGAATCATTTGGCTGCAAGAGCCACTCTGCCATCCATCTGCACTGAGCTGATAAATCCGCTCACACGCGCACGTGTACACACACATGCACATACACACACACACAGACATAGACACCCGCACACACACACACACACACACACACACACAAACATACACACACAGTCCCCCCTGCCTTTTTCTGTCACTCTCTCTCATGCACTTCTCTGTCCCTGTTTTCCTGTTTCTCTATTTGGATGGACAGTATGACTGCAGTCTCCAGGCTGCAGGTAAATGTTTGGCAGTCGAGCCACAGAGTTAGTTATCGAGGTCACAGTCCAGTCAGTCATAGCCTGATGTGGAATACTGGAGAGGTCCTAGAACACCTGGGTGCCTCCGCTTTACCAGAAACACTGCACTTTGGTTTAGCTATATCTGCAAGTGGAGCCGATATCACAATAATTCATACAAAAACAGGAAACATATTTTTACTGCAAGATGATCGTTAAGTTAAATGGTCGATGTAGCGTTTATGCATTATAATGGCTTCTGTGGTTTACTTTTTAGTTTTGTGCCGCATCATCATGAATGAATAACTCTTCATGTTTCATGTGATTGTTTGGTAATGCTCCAGACGGACTGAGTGTGGAAGTTCTAAAGAGTGTGAACCACTTTCACAATGGCAGGATATCCTGAAGGTCACTGAGCCACTCTGACCTTTGCAGGAAGTTGTCACTTGCTAAGAGGAAGTGAGGATTCCAGACTCCAGTGGGAGTGTTTTACATGCCTTGATATGGATTTACTGCACACTGTCCAGGCTGTGTTGAAGGGGGTTGCTCACTGCATTTGTGCTTAATTTAGCCCCCAAATATAGGAATGAGTTGGTTTTTAATTCTTGCAATTGTTGTTCAATAGTCTGAATTATGTGATGGGTGATGCTTCCGAAAAAAAAAGTAAATAAAGAAAACTGAATCATAAGAACGCTGGAAAAAAATAGTATGTGATACACATGACTTATAACATACATAATCAGTATTTTGTTGCCTTTTCCTGTGTTCATTTTATTCAGCATTTTATATAAAAGTCATCAAGTTAACATTGCATATAGTCATAGATATATTTATCATACAACAAACATGTTATTTTTTTTTACTAAACAGAACATACAATGTCCCTTTGCTTTACTGTAGTTCATAAAATAGTAACCAAAGGTACCAAGATAGGCTACTAAATGTATGTTGAAAAAGCCGTAATGAAATAACCAAACTTCAGTGATGTACACCTCACTGCTTACTGACAAAAAAACTGCTGGTGTTATTGATCATTCCAACAGAGAGAAGGAGGGCGTATTTAGGAGGCGATATACTTAGTGTACCATACCAAACCACAACTGCAATACAGTGAGAAAAACATTAAAATAGATATTTATAATATACAAAATGGTTGGAAGTGAGCGTTTGATTTCACTGGATCTCAGTTACAGAAATACTATTTGTACCTCGTGACATGATTCGTTTTGAATTTTTAGACCTGTGGCTGTTGTAGTTGCTAGCTACGCACATATGTCCATCTACATGCTTAGGCAATGTGTCTCAGAAATCAAAATTGTTCACACAGATTGTACTCGATATGTGTGTGTGTGTGTGTGTGTGTGTGTGTGTGTGTGTGCCTGCTTAACGGTCAGTTGCCATGTTACTCTGCGTCGTTTTACTCAACGCTAATCAGTTATGTGTGACGGAAATAAATAAATAAGGTACCACATTTGTTCTATCATTATATGAGTTTGACATTCATTTTCTAGTTGACATGTTGTTCACCCACTGTTGAATGAATAGTATGTCATCAGGAGCACAGAGCAGAATCTTTCTCAAAAAGCCCCCTGCCTCAAAGCCCTGTCTAAAATATAGGCCACTATATCAAACTGCCTAATCACATCACTTGACATGAACCACTGTCAAAATATTTTGGAAGGTAGGCTAATGTTATATGTACATGTTTGATCATGTGTTGAGAGTGCTAAATCCTTACTAAAGATAACACATTTTCAAGCAAATAATAATGGTCTTCAATGTGTGATTAAATGTGCATTTTTTGTTTTGTGAGGATTTGGCATCAAGGCATTGCTATCAGCGAAACAGTTATGTTGTTGTCGTGTTGTCGTAAACTTTCAGAACAGTTCAAATGCCCCTCATTGACAACTGGCAAAGATTGATCTTATTCTTAACCCAAGGTGAGAGCATGATGGCATTCCTATTGACATTTCCTGGTGTCGACTGATGCGTCGCCTGCTGGTACCACGGCATCAATTACTTTTATGACGATGACATAGGATGCGTACTGATAACATGATAGTGTAACAGAAGCACACTGTATTTGAACATTCATAATGCAGGAAATATGAGGTGTTCCTCAACCCAGGTCCTAGACAGCATGAAACATGCAGAATTTACAAGTCTTTCATTTTGTTAACCAACTGACCAAAAAAGGACCAAAAAAGGACATTAGAATCCTGATAAAGTGAAATTCTGGCATCAGCATGCTCCCAGAACCTGATGCACCGTTCTTTAGATAGAGCTCAGAGATGCTAGGGCCCTTCTCACACTCATCCATATTTGAGTCATCCCTCTTCCGGGGACATAAGTCAATCCCTTTGTTTTCCTGCGGTCCACCATCAACTCCTCCAACTCCTTATCCACCACGTCACCACCATCCCCACCACTATTATCATCACCGTCATCGCTGGCTGCCACCATCTTGTGGCCGTGCATTGCGTCGTAGGTCCCTACCGCGCGGGACGGGCACAGTTCTCGGGGCTGGAGGTGAGTCTTGGTCCTCGGTGAAGCTCTCGGGGCTGCCGTCCCCATCTGGCAGACTCCCGCAGCTGGACCCGGGCGACAACGTGCCCTGGAGGAGGAGGTCGTCCTCCCTGGCCAGTCCTACCCCGTCCTGACGGGGGCCCTGGGGTCCACCCTCACGGCCCCCCACCAGCAGCCCTGTCCCGTCGCCCACGGTGGCCCCTCCGTCCTGGTCGTCCAGCAGGTTGGACAGGAAGCTGATGTACTTCATGGCCAGACGCAGGATCTCGTTCTTGCTCAGCTTCTTGTCCGGTGGGTGGGTGGGGATGAGCTTGCGGAGCTCGGAGAATGCCCCGTTGACATTCTGCTGCCGCCAGCGCTCCCGGCTGTTGGTGAAGATCCGCCTTACGATCTTTGGTTGGCCAGCTGGCGGAGGAGAGGAAGAGGGGAGGGGAGTGGAGGGGAGGAAGGAGGAGTAATGGGAAAGATACGGGATGTGGGAAAGGGGATGCACAAATGAAGAGTAAGACTCAGTCAGTCCAAATGTCAAATTCTCTCGAATTCTGGCTTGATGTTTGTCTTATCTGCTCTACAGAATATACTTGGTCACTTTAGATGTAATCCTTCCTCTTCACAAAGTAAATTGAAAAGCGACAAATTGATGAGAATGTTTTAATGGTGGTAAAGTAGTCGAGTGAGATACAAAACGAGAATAGTGGCATGACAGAAGCCAGTGTAAAGGTGGTGACGAGTGACTGCATTTTCCATTTCTGAAGACAGCTATACGGTGCCTTGGTTAACGAGCTGGTTATGTATTGTAAAGCAACCAGAAGTGGGACTCTTTATACACTAGCACAAGATATAACGTAGTGAGCTGACCAACTTATTTAGACAATGGCACTTTTATAATCTGTATACATGTATTTGTCTATGCTCTGCCATATGTAAAGAGGTTCCTGAGGTTGTCACACCGATTACATTATTGGGTTGGCAAGCACAGTGCCGCTGGATGGACTAATCTTGGCTTTGCTACGTTGATGTCAGAAGTGGGATAGGAGACGCAGTGGGTAACATAAATGTATGGTATCCATTATCTTATATTTCCCAATGTGGTTTTGGATATAATGGTACATATAGCCAATGAATGATACCTGCGTCTCGCGTCGGAAACTGTGGGATGTATTTGAGAAATCCAATATCCCGTTGGTGTACAGTATACCATTTCTTCCTCTCGGAACACACCCAGCCACCCGTAATCTGCCAGCTTACTATGCAGCAAAGCCTTGGCAAGGTGGCAGCTAACTCCCTCCACCCTCCCCCATGCTATTGGACTGTGAGTGGTTGATCGAGAACACGAGATGCTGTATCTTACAGATGTTTCTAATAAGCTAAAACCATAGGTATCATACACGACATCATTGACTAGTTTTGGAGATATGTTTCGGAGTGCTCTGTAAATTGATGGTCGGCAGCCTGTTTTCTTCAATTCCTGCCCATGTTGCGGCCATGTCGTTGGATAAACAGAATGGGATGATATGAGGATGAGGAGAGGATTGAGGAGAAGACTGTAAGCAGCAGGAGGACACAGCAGAGGTGCGTCTTACCATACTTAGAAAGATCTAAAATGCGCCTACCCTCGTCGAGCTCAACCTCGTAAGGCGCAGGACGGCGCTTTACCCTGTTGCTGGGGTACATGCCGTACTGTTCCGACTCCCCTCCAAGACTAGTGGCAGAGAATAGATATGAGAAACAGGTACACACACTACCATACACACAAACTACTTACACACAGGCACATATACAACAGCTTACCAATATGAGGCATAGGCAATACCAAAATCTTTCATGAAATTGATAGCCTTATTATAGCCTGTATAATATATGACATAGAGATGGTCTCTGTGTCCAAAATTGCAACAAAAACACATCAAGTGTAAGGGTATTATAGGCACAAGTAGTCTAACCTGAAATCTTCGCTATTCAAACTAATAAACAGAAATAAATCTGACTGCAATTAATCAACACAGGTAGCCTAGAGGTGAAGGCTCTGACAAATACCTTTGTGAAGGTGAATGAGCCAATAGCCTAGATAACAAGCTACTCATTCACTGTTCTGTTTCTCCGTTATTTAGGTTTATAGGTAGGCTATAAAAAAACATGTTTTGATATAGGCTATACCTGTAAGTAATAGCTTACAAAGGATTAGGCCTATTCTGCCATAAAAATAAACGAAGATGAATAACGTATAGACGTCTATAGGCTATAATTATAGGCAATATTATTTAGGGGGGGGGGGCAATCAGGATAATATTTTTCAAAGCCATTTTATAGTTTATTTTACTTTACCTGTTGATGGCAGCGAGAGGTTGCGCCAAGTTGTAGAGCATTGCTCGCGCCGGGAGAGGGAACGCGTTTGGGCTCAGCTGAACCATTCGAGCGTCGATCAGCGCGTCTCGGTGCGGCAGCGGCAACGGCACGGGTGGTCTGCGAAGCTCCGTGATCGGTACCGTTTGACTGTCGGTTCTCTGCTGTCCCGTCTTTATATCGTCTCTCCTCAAGAGCTCGATCACTGGTACTTCCCTTTTCAGGTCAAGGGCGTCGTAAGCGGTTTCCTTGGCAACGCCGTTGAGGATGATGGTCCCGTTGCGCGTGTTCCGCAGAGGCACGTCATCTGTCTTAACCCCTTCCCCAGTGAAGTTCCCCTCCTTCGAGTCCTCCAGGTCTTGGCATCCATTCTCCCTGACGGAATCCTGCTTCAGCGGGATGCACGATTTGGCACCGGGACTTCCAGGACAAAGATCCAGCTTCATTTTTTCCATAATTTCATTACGTTGCAGTTATATCCTATGAAATGTCTCTCTATAAATCAGCTGTCGAAAACACCACACTGTGGGGCAGAAAACACTTTGTAAATGCATGCAATAAAGAGGACTGATATAGAAACATTATTGTTTTTGATTCAGCTCAAGGCAGGCATTTCCCGATAATTTCATCACTCCATGATTCCATCATTATAAGGCTGTTATTTCTCTGTGAAGGGCAGTTGGCATAAGCCTACATGTAGCCTATAAAGCACCACATTTAAAGAGAGAATGTATTCATTTCGTATAGTCTATCAAGAAAATAGCCCCTAAAATGCAGGCATCCGCGCACCAATTGTTAACATGCTTTCATTTCACAACTGGAGGTAAATGTCCTCATCAACGCTACAAATATACTGTGATTCGCAATTCGTTGCCATGTTGTTTTGGAGGCTATGGTTGTTTTATTTGTCCCCCACATTTTGGATTAGACCCTAAATAAATCCTAGAAGGCTGATCGAAGGGTTCGCTATTAAGAAAAAAAATAGACTAGGCCTTGTAATTCTCCAAATAGCCTACCCATGGGCATGTTTGAGTGCACCACACGGAATATTTTTCAGAAAATAAGTAATAAATATAATGTAAATAGCAAACACAATGAATGTGAATAAAGCGCGGTGCACGTTACGAGAGGTCAGTCAAAAACATCATTGACTGCTTTTGATGGTCAATGGTGTTGTTCAGCGAAATACTTTCCACCTCAAACTACTGTTTTTAAACGTCCATTATTCTCATTTGAAAAACAGTGACCAAGGCCTATATGGAGCAAGCATTCAATGTGACATTTGAAATGAAAATTGGTGCTGCTGTTTTCGAAAATGACCTTATATTCAAATCCTATATATAAAAAAAAAAAACATTTTGTGAGAAAAGCCGCCTGAATTGTGAGCATTAACTTTAAATATTTGCTTTTGAAATGACCTATTAGGCCTATTTAATTTGATCATATGAATGAATGTATTATTAACAAGAGAGTAAGTGAATCTCATTCTTAATTGTCGTTATTGTTGAAACAAACCTCATCAAAATGGCTTTTCTCTGGGGGATTTTCTTTTCTATGGTTAAAGCTATAGCTTACGATTCAATAGGCAGTCACTTCGATTATAGATTGCATCAGACATTTGGAACAAAGGTTGACATAACCGAGCTATTGTTCGAATGTTTGATTCATTTTTCGTTCCCTTTTTGGTTCTATCGATGCTGTAGTACTGACATGTGAAGCCTACCATAACCCAAAACAACGAAGAAACCACAAGCCAATCATTTTGAACTGTAGGATAATAATATAGCTTACCATTGTCAATGAGACAATAACAATAATTATTCCTATTCATACAATCATTAAAATAGGCCAAAACAATCACACAAAACCGTTTCGAACCAATAGCCACATAATTATTTATGATTAGCCTGTAATTGTTTAAAAATAAATCCAAGAAAATAATAGGGCCTAATGCGTTCCTAGTGTATTCTAAAGTGGCCAACCAACGAATAATAACGAAAAAACACTTCAAACACACTCCTAATTGTAATTCAAAAATATTTACCGGTCAAACCCCAGGCATGGAAAAAGGAAATATCGATTAATTTTATGCGCTTACCGTTCCCGACGTCTTGTTGATGCTAGTGTGAAAGTGGAGCCATTTTGTGAGTGGGTCATCCATGTCTGAGGTTTTTTTTAGTGCCGGTGAAGTGCAGTGTGGAACTGGAAGTGAGGTTTGAGTTATTCCTCACTGCGTCCAGCGCGCCCGCTCAGTATGGGGAGCGGAACACCAGCGCAATGTGGCCAGGCGAGATAAGCGCACGGCAGCGGACTCTTCGTTCCTGATAAGCCACTAAACCCATTATTTATGAAATGATTCATTATTATTTGGCTGTCGTAGGCTATATAGGCTTGTGGAGGGCAAAGCATAAAGACATACGGATGCAGCTCCAGTAACTACAACGATGCGAGGTGAATCTAGGTGGTTATATTTTTCTGATATTATTCCGCCCCTGGGAAACAAACAAACAAGTCTTTAAGGTACAATATGTTTATCTTTGTCCTGCATAAGGCTTAATTTCCAATTAGAATTAGGCAATAAAACCCTATAATTTGTAGACTGAGACTGCTAATAATAGTCATAGGATATAACAATAATATCCTAATAATCATAATTATAAACTTATCATAATCATTAGGCTGTAGTAATATACATTTCAGTTGAATCTAGGCCTATTCTCTAATATTCTATTAATTTCAACATCAGTACTTTGGAGATGACCAATGTGTCATTTTTTTTGCCTAAGTTGAATACACAAATGGACCCAATACCAAATGACTTCTGATGCTGGGAGGAATTGTTCACTGTCATTGTTTTTATGTAGCTTATCTGTGGGGTAGCCATGCCTGGTATTCGTGGCAAATTTAGCGGGAGTCCCCCGGGGTGACATGGCTGAGAGAGATAAAAACCCATATCAGCTCGCTTTCATCGGATAAGCGGAGGGAGAAATCAGCAGTGACGCACCATCACTGGAGGACATACAGCATAGGCTATAGGCTAAATGGTCAGGTATTGTCCACGCTTTTTTTGTTAATTCAAATGAAGGGCGCAACTAGCCTATCATAATTCAGTTTTATTGGAATATCTTACCCCGTGTTCGATACGGATAGGCTATAGCCTAGTAGGCTACGATTAGGAATATAGGCCTTGGTTTACAGTCTGTGTCTATAGCCTAACCTACTTTGTCCAACCATCAGAGGTGGCAAGGTTTAGGCCTATTCTTAAAGTATATCTTAGTATACTGTATAATAAGACTTACTTGGCCATTAATATGTAGCCTATTCCACAAAGACAAGTTGAGACGGAGTGTGCGGCTCTCCTTTTATTTTTCAAGTGTTCTACTCCGCTAGCCAGCACCTCGCCTAAACAGGTGTGCGTTTCTTTCGCCTCCAGAGACATATTTACTGACATGTATAAGCTTCAGACTGTGGAGAAACCGTCGTCGGATAAACGGAACACATTAGAGCCACTCGCATTGATAAAAATCCCCACCAATGTCCACTCATTCACTAGCTCTCTGTTTTCAGGCCTTGAAAGTTGACTGTCACGACCTTTGACATAATATCACGTGCTGTGGATCACTGGTCAAGACAAGCATCCTCCTACATCCAGTAAAAGCAGACTGGGCAAGCTGCGGGCTATAAAAAAAGAGAAAAACAAACACTAGCCTATTTCCCAACCTTTTTCGTTAAAGTCAATACATTGACTGCAGAAGGAGACACTGCCACACACAAAAAATAAAGAATAACATACGGTAGGTCTATAGCATTGATTAATAACTTTTGAGAAAGTTACTTCACCAACGGCGTGGAACTGAGACCAGGCTACATCGATTCGCCCAAGGTAAATAAAAATATAAAAAGTACGTTAGGAAACGCCCGCCTTATACGTGTTTGCCCACTATAGTTGCGTGCCTTTCTTTGTTTGCTGAAATCAATACGTTTTCAATAAACGTTAATCAAATAGCCTACAACTTTTATTGAGAAAGGATTTCAGCAAACAAAGAAAGGCACGCAACTACAGATGCAAACATAGGTACAAGGTGAACGTTTGATATATATATATTTAAGTATTGACCTTCGGCGAATCAATGTAGTTGGAGCTAGATTCTACAATGCCTGGTCTCGAGCTCCAAGCTGTTGGTAAAGTTCATAAGAAAGTCCTCTACCTCGGTAGTAGACATATTTGATGAATTAGCTTTTTCAACAAAGCTTGCAATTAGATTCGCAAGGTAGGCTGTGTGTTGGAAAACGGTAAACTATTGGGTTGCACTGTAATTTAGCAAGTTACCAAATATTGCATAGGACGAGTGAGTGCAGGTTAAACAGGTAGCCTAATTAATAAACAGATTTCATTATCACCTTCGAAACAAGTTGTTATTTATTGTGAAATGCAAAATGACCATTAGGTGCAGCATCTTCTTTCTCCTCTGTTTTATCTGACATCAGTTTTGATTTACCGGTACTTACATTTGCCTGAATCATCAAAGACTAGGCCTTTAATGGACAAGTATAATTAGATTGATTATGTCCTTCCTTTGGTTCTCCCAGAGTAAAAAAAAAAACGAATTATGCTTGCTTATTTCCATTCTCATGTTTTCGTCATGACATCATCACGGGGCAGTGTCCAATGTGTTTTTTTATTTATTTAAATGGACAATGGAACATTCCAGTATTGCATTGTGGTGCTGTTCCGGGTCATGAGACGTGACACCTGATCCAGGGTCAGTCCAGCCACCGCCTCCCCGTTCACCTCCAGGATCTCATCCCCAGCGCCCAGGAACCATCCCCTACCTGCTCCACATACACACCTGAGATGAGAGAGAGGGGAGGAGAGAGAGGGGTGGAGGGAGGGCGATAGAGGGATGGAGATAAATGGGGAAGAAGGTAGAAAGAGAAAGAATAGAGGACACAATTACTTTCTCCACAAAGCCTAAAAATATGCACAATAGGTAATGGCATTGGTACACAAACACCAGAATATGTACATTCAAAATCATGAAATAGTATGTCATTGCACACTCAGGTAAAATGCCCATCCAAGCACCCAACTAAAATCCATTCAATTAGGTGTTCCATGAATATGCACCCTCACATCCACACTTTAACATGAACATCTAATGGAACCCAGTTATACCGTCAAGGTGCTTTAATCTACCTGTGACCGGTCGACCTTTGCCTCGTGAGATGACAAAACCAAAGGGGCCATTTGGGGGTCTGGTGAGCTCTAGGAGAAGGGTCCCATCAGGGAAGGCCTGGATGACCCCTCCCCATGGGACGCACCACCCGTGGAGCTAACACCTCTTCCACACTCAGGGCTCTCTGGATCACTGTAGAGATAATAGGATACAGACATTTCGGTGAAATGTAGTGGGCGTATATTTACCTTCATGAAAAATTGGTGGCAGTTCGTCAAAATCAGCTTCCTATTGGAAATTGGGTTCTATCGCGATGATACTACGAGGCTCTATATGCACCGAGAGGCAAGGCTGAGAGGCAGCCGGCACACGGAGAGTTTGGTGATGTCAGGGGGGAGACCTGATCTAACTTCCCGTGCTTATCGGAGAGAGCCGTGGAGTGAACCGGAGCCAGTCAAGGAGCCAGTCAAGGAGTCAGGCGCGGAGCTCGACGCAAGATTCCGGAGAGAGGTACTTGCATCGAGAGCACTGCGGTGTGGGCGTGCTGAGGAGAGAGTGGATGAACGAGCAATGGGTTATGGTGTGATGCGCACTATATTGCCCATATGCACTCACAGCCCGGTGCGGTCGGTGCAAGCTCCTCACCGGTGTAGGGCGAAGATGGTCATTCAGCCAGGAAGGAGTAGGCCTGCTCAGCATGCCCGGTCTCCAGTTCGCCTCCATAGTCCGGTACGTCCTGTGCCTCCTTCCCGCACTCGCCCTGAGGTGCGTGTTACCAGTCTGGCGCCACCTAGGCCAGTTCCACGCATCAGACCTCCAGTGCACATGCCCAGTCCGGAGTGTCCTGTTCCTGCTCCCCGCACTCGCCCTGAGGTGGGGGTTACCAGTCTGGCGCCACCCATGCCAGTACCACGCATCAGGATTCCAGTGCACATTCCCAGTTCAGAGCTTCCGGCGACAGTCCAGATCTCCCTACTGAGACGGTCTACAGTCCGGAACCTATTGAGACGGATCTCAGTCCGGAGCCTCCAGCGACGCTCCTCAGTCCGGAGCCTCCAGCAACGCCTCCCAATCCGGAGCCTCCAGCGACATCCCCCAGTCCGGAGCCTCCAGCGACATCCCCCAGTCCGGAGCCTCCAGCGACGTCCCCCAGTCCGGAGCCTCCAGCGACGGCCTGCAGCCCGGATCCTCCAGCGGCAGTCTGTAGGCCAGAACCTCCAGGTGTGGTCTGCAGCACAGAGCTTCTGGTAATGATTTACAGTCCGATTCCTCTGATAATGATCCACAGGCCGGTGTTACAGCAGCGGAGGGATCTGCGGGCGGAACGGGGGTCACGCCCTGAGCCGGAGCCACCTCCGTTGCTGGAGGATCGGAGGGAGAGGAAGGTTCTGGGTGTAACACTAGAGCCGCCATAGACTTTTGTCACCCACCCTACCCTCCCTTTGGGTTTTGTTGTTGGTTGTTGTTTGTTTTTTGTTGTTGTTGTTTTGTGTAGGTGCGGTCAGAGTCCGCACCTTTCGGGGGGGGGGGTTATTATTTTCTATGGTAGAGTAGGTCAGGGCGTGACAGGGGGTGTTTGTCTATGTTTTGTATTTCTATGTTCAGTTTCTAGTTTTGTATTTCTATATTGGTTTTGTTTGGTATGATCTCCAATTAGAGGCAGCCGGTTGTCGTTGTCTCTAATTGGAGGTCATATTTAAGTTGATGTTTGTCCCACCTGTTTTTGTGGGTGATTAATTCTTGAGTAGTGTGTTTTCTCTCTGCGTCATGGTTTGTTGTGTTGTGTATTCAAGTATTTAGTGTTTGCATTTTGTTTCACGGTAATAAAATATGTGGAACTATGAAACACGATGCATTTTGGTCCGATCCTTTGAACAGCCGTGACAACAATGCAATAATTTCAAAGACTTTCCTGAGTTACAGTTCATATAAGGAAATCAGTCAATTGAAATAAAATCACTAGGCCCTAATCAATGGATTTCACATGACTGGGAGTACAGATATGCATCTGTTGGTCACAGATACCTTTAAAAAAAAAGTAGGGACGTGGATCAGAACACCAGTCAGTATCTGGTGTGACCCCCATTTGCCTTGTGATCAGGCTGTTGATTGTGGTCTGTGGAATGTTGTCCCACTCCTCTTCAATGGCTGTACAAAGTTGCTGGATATTTTAATTTATTTTATTTCACCTTTATTTAACCAGGTAGGCCAGTTGAGAACAAGTTCACATTTACAACTGCGACCTGGCCAAGAAAAAGCAAAGCAGTGTGACAAAAACACAGAGTAACACATGGGATAAACAAGCATACAGTCAATAACACAATAGAAAAATCTGTATACAGTGTGTGCAAATGAAGTAAGGAGGTAAGGCAATAAATAGGCCATAGTGGCGAAGTAATTACAATTTAGCAATTTACACTGGAGTGATATACAGTTGAAGTCGGAAGTTTACATACACCTTAGCCAAATACATTTAAACTCAGTTTTTCACAATTCCTGACATTTAATCCTAGTAAAAATGACCTGTCTTAGGTCAGTTAGGATCACCACTTTATTTTAAGAATGTGAAATGTCAGAATAATAGTAGAGAGAATGATTTATTTCAGCTTTTATGTCTTTCATCACATTCCCAGTGGGTCAGAAGTTTTCATACACTCAATGAGTATTTGGTAGCATTGCCTTTAAATTGTTTAACTTGGGTCAAATGTTTTGGGTAGCCTTCCACAAGCTTCCCACAATAAGTTGAGTGCATTTTGGCCAATTCCTCCTGACAGAGCTGGTGTAACTGAGTCAGGTTTCTAGGCCTCCTTACCTGCACACACATTTTCCGTTCTGCCCACAAATTTTCTATAGGATTGAGGTCAGAGCTTTGTGATGGCCACTCCAATACCTTGACTTTGTTGTCCTTAAGCCATTTTGCCACAACTTTGGAAGTATGCTTGGGGTCATTGTCCATTTGGAAGACCCATTTGCAACCAAGCTTTAACTTCCTGAACGATGTCTTGAGATGTTGCTTCAATATATCCACATAATTGTTCTTCCTCATGATGCCATCTATTTTGTGAAGTGCATCAGTCCCTCCTGCAGCAAAGCACCCCCAAAACATGATGCTGCCACCCCCGTGCTTCACAGTTGGGATGGTGTTCTTCGGCTTCCAAGCCTCCCCCTTTTTCCTCCAAACATAATGATTGTCATTACGGCCAAACAGTTCTATTTCTGTTTCATCAGACCAGAGGACATTTCTCCAAAAAGTACGATCTTTGTATCCATGTGCAATTGCAAACCGTAGTCTGGCTCTTTTATGGCGGTTTTGGAGCAGTGGCTTCTTCCTTGCTGAGCGGCCTTTCAGGTTATGTCGATATAGGACTCGTTTTACTGTGGATATAGATACTTTTGTACCTGTTTCCTCCAGAATCTTCACAAGGTCGTTTGCTGTTGTTCTGGGATTGATTTGCACTTTTCGCACCAAAGTCCGTTCATCTCTAGGAGACAGAACGCATCTCCTTCCTGAGCGATATGACGGCTGCGTGGTCCCGTGGTGTTTATCCTTGCGTACTATTGTTTGTACAGATGAACGTGGTACCTTCAGGCATTTGGAAATTGCTCCCAAGGGTGAACCAGACTTGTGGAGGTCTACAATTTTTTTGTCTGAGGTCTTGGCTGTTTTCTTTTGATTTTCCCATGATGTCAAGCAAAGAGGCACTGAGTTTGAATGTAGGCCTAGAAATACATCCACAGGTACACCTCCAATTGACTCAAATGATGTCAATTAGCCTATCAGAAACTTCTAAAACCATGACTTAATTTTCTGGAATTTTCCAAGCTGTTTAAATGCACAGTAAACTTAGTGTATGTAAACTTCTGACCCACTGGAATTGTGATACAAGTGATATAAGTGAAATAATCTGTCTGTAAACAATTGTTGGAAAAATTACTTGTGTCATGCACAAAGTAGATGTCCTAACCGACTTGCCAAAACTATAGTTAGTAAACAAGAAATTTGTGGAGTGGTTGAAAAACGAGTTTTAATTAGCCCAACCTAAGTGTATGTAAACTTCCGACTTCAACTGTATGTGCAGATGACAATGTGCAAGTAGAAATACTGGTGTGCAAAAGAACAGAAAAACAAAAACAAATATTGGGATGAGGTAGGTAGTTGGTTGGATGGGCTATTTACATATGAACTGTGTACAGCTGCATCGATCGGTAAGCTGCTCTGACAGCTGACACCTAAGTTAGTGAGGGAGATAGAAGTCTCCAACTATTGGCTGGAACTGAAAAATGCTGTCGCACATGTCGATTCAGAGCATCCCAAACATGCTCAATGGGCGACATGTCTGGTGAGTATGCAGGCCATGGAAGAACTGGGTCATTTCCAGTTTCCAGAAATTGTGTACAGATCCTTGCGACAAGGGGCCTTGCATTATCATGCTGAAACATGGGGTTTTGGCGGCAGATGAATGGTACGACAATGGGCCTCAGGATCTTGTCACGGTATCTCTGCGCATTCAATTGCCATCGATAAAATGCAATCTTATTCGTTGTCCGTAGCTTATGCCTGCCCATAACCCCACCGCCACCACGCTGTCTGCCATCTGCCGGGTACAGTTAAAACCTGGATTAATCCGTGAAGAGCACACTTCTCCAGCGTGCCAGTGGCCATCGAAGGTGAGCATTTGCCCACTGAAGTCGGTTACGACGCCGATCTGCAGTCAGTTCAAGACCCTGGTGAGGACAACGACCACGCAGATGAGATGGTTTCTGACAGTTTGTGCAGAAATTCTTCAGTTGTGCAAACCCAAAGTTTCATCAACTGTCCGGATGGCTGGTCTCAGACGATCCTGCAAATGAATAAGCCAGCTGTGGAGGTCCTGGTAAGGCATGGTTACAAATGGTCTGTGATTGTGAGGTCGGTTGGACATACTGCCTAATATTCTAAAATGACATTGGAGGCAGCTTATGGTAGAGAAATTAACATTCAATTATCTGGCACCAGCTCTGGTGGACATTCTTGCAGTCAGCATGCCAAATGCACACTACCTCAAAACTTGAGACATCTGTGGCTTTGTGTTGTGTGACAGAACTGCATATTTTAGAGTGGCCTTTTATTGTCCCCAGCACAAGGTGCACCTGTGTACTGATCATGCTGTTTAATCAGCTGTTTGATATGCCACACCTCTCAGGTGGATGGATTCTCTTGGCAAAGGAGAAATGCTGACTAACAGGGATGTAAACAAATTTGTTCACAACATTTGAGAGAAATAAGGTTTTTGTGCATATGGAACATTTCTGGGATCATGAAACATGGGACCAACATTTTACATGTTGAGTTTATATTTTTGTTCTGTGTAGATGATGAAGAACTGCCTGTGTTTGTAATGTTTTGTCAAAAAGGATGACAGTATTCACGTTCCCCCTTTCCCTTTATGTTCCTTATGTTGTCCTGAAATTTCTTGATTGGAATTGAATTTCTGTTTCATGATAGTTTTTTATTTTACCGTTTGAAAGATTGTAAAGTACAGAGTTCTATTGGCAGAGCGGGTTGATTTAGAGCCTATACACAATGATAAATCTCTTTTGTCCTTCTCTCTCTCCACAAGCAAGCACACACACACGCAAGCACACACACACACACACACACACGCAAGCACACACACACACACTCTCTGTACCTGGGTGCCAGGCTTTAAGGCACGGGCACCCCTTCTCAGAATGGTCGAACTCTCCACTCTCCTCTCCAGACTCTGCACAGAGGAGGCTTTCCGAAGCTGGGCCAGTGGGGACACCTGGTGACAGAGAAGCACATTGCAACAAGGTGTCATCATCCGTGCAGTTGATGTTGTCTCCTGAGTGCTGACAGTCACAGACAGTCTCTTGTATTTCAGCATTGAAAATTGCATCTCAACATGAAAATGTTAAAGAATGGTATAAAAGTAAAGTGTCATAGGCCTTTCTGTTGCTTAATGAGTTAGTGAGAATGCAACTGAGCTGAACTGAATTGAAGGGCTGGTGCTTACTGTGCACAGGGCCTGTAGCGAGGGGGTCCTCTGCAGGCGGGCGTTGGGGTGAAGCCTGTGGGTGGGGCTGGGTGAGGCGGAGCTGGCCAGAGGCGCTGAGATACTGAGCTGTTCCATGCTGCTGGAGCGCCCTCCCTTCACCAGCCTGCTCACACTGTGCAGCCCAACGTAGGAGAAGAACCGTCGCAGTGAGAGTTTGGGTCTACCGTCCCACTCTGCCATAGACCTCCCACACACATTACCAATGCATACAGACAGAGCAGCCTGGAGGTGTGTTGGGTCATTGTCCTGTTGAAAAACAAATGACAGTCCCACTAAGCGCAAACCAGATGGGATGGCGTATCACTGCAGAATTCTGTGGTAGCCATGCTGGTTAAGTGTGCCTTGAATTCTAAATAAATAACTGACAGTGTCACCAGCAAAGCACCCCCACACCATCACACCTCCTCCACCATGCTTCACGGTGGGAACCACACTGCGGAGATCATCCGTTCACCTACTCTGCATCTCACAAAGACATAGTGGTTGGAACCAAAAAGACCAAAGGACAGATTTACACCGGTCTAATGTACATTGCTCGTGTTTCTTGGCCCGTGCAAGTCTCTTCTTCTTATTGGTGTCATTTAGTAGTGGTTTATTTGCAGCAATTCGACCATGACGGCCTGATTTACGCAGTCTTCTCTGAACAGTTGATGTTGAGATGTGTCTGTTACTTGAACTCTGAGATGCATTTATTCAGGCTGCAATCTGAGGTGCAGTTAATTTGAATTAACTTATCCTCTGCAGCAGAGGTAACTCTGGGTCTTCCTTTCCTGTGCGGTCCTCATGAGAGCCAGCTTCATCATAGCGCTTGATGGTTTTTGTGACTGCACTTGAAGAAACTTTCAAAGTTCTTGAAATTGTCCGGATTGACTGCTGGAGCGCCCTTCCTGTCTTAAACTAATGATGGACTGTTGTTTCTCTTTGCTTATTTGAGCTGTTCTTTCCATAATATGGACTTTGTCTTTTACCAAATAGGGCTATGTTCTGTATACCACCCCTACCTCGTCACAACACAACTGATTGGCTCAAACACATTAAGAAGGAAATAAATTCCACAAATTAACTTTTAACAAGGCACACCTGTTAATTGAAATGCATTCCAGGTGACTAACTCACGAAGCTGGTTGAGAGGATGCCAAGAATGTGCGAAGCTGTCATCAAGGCAAAGGGTAGCTACTTTGAAGAATCTTAAATATAAAATATATTTTGATTTGTTTAACACTTTTTAGGTTACTACATGATTCCATATGTGTTATTTCATAGTTTTGATGGCTTCACTATTATTTTACAATGTAGAAAATTGTACAAATAAAGAAAAACCCTGGAATGAGTAGATGTGTCCAAGCTTTTGACTGGTACTGTATATATAAACTGAACAAAAATATAAACTCAATATGTAAAGTGTTGGGCCCATGTTTCATGAGCTGAAATAAAAGATCCCAGAAATGTTCCATATGCACACAAATCATATTTCTCTAAAATGTTTTGCACTCATCTGTTTGCGTCACTGTTGGTGAGCATTTCTCCTTTGCCAAGATAATTCATCCACTTGACAGGTGTGGCATATCAAGAAGCTGATTAAACAGCATGATCATTACACAGGTGCACCTTGTCCTTGGGTCAATAAAAGGCCACTCTAAAATGTGCAGTTTTGTCACACAACACAATGCAACAGATGTCTCAAGATTTGAGGGAATGTGCAATTGGCATGCTGACTGCAGGAATCTCCACCAGAGCGGTTGCCAGATAATTAAATATAAGCCGCCTCCAACGTCATTTTAGAAAATTTGGCAGTACGTCCAACCGGCCTCACAACCGCAGACCACGTGTATGGCGTCATGTGGGCGAGCGGTTTGCTGATGTCAACGCTGTGAACAGAGTGCCCCATGGTGACGGTGGGGTTATGGTATGGGCAGGCATAAGATACAGACAGTGAACACAATTGCATTTTATCGATGACAATTTGAATGCACAGAGATACTTTGACGAGATCCTGAAGTCCATTGTCGTGCCACTCATCTGCCATCATCACCTCATGTTTCAGCATAATAACGCATGGCTCCATGTTGCAAGGATCTGTACACAATTCCTGGAAGCTGAAAATGTCCCAGTTCTTCCATGGCCTGCATACTCACCAGACATTTTTTTAAGGTATCTGTATTCTCAGTCATGTGAAATCCAAAGATAGGGCCTAATTAATTAATTTAAATTGACTGATTTCCTTATATATGAACTGTAATTCAGTAACATCTTTCAAATTGTTGTGTGTTGCATTTATATTTTTGTTCAGTATATATGCCATTTAGTATATGCTTTCATCCAAAGCGACTTATAGTCGTGTACGCATACATTTTTACATATGGGTGAACCCAGCGGGAATAGAACCCACAACCTTTGGCATTGCAAATGCCATGCTATGCCGACTGAGACACACAGGACCCCTGTATATGGGTGACTTGGCTCGGGACAAGTAGAACAGCGCAGGGCGACACTATGGAAGAGCCACCGACATTTCTCAACACACTTCTCCACTGAGCGCCAGACCTGGAAGAGAGAGCGATTTTAGATGTGTGACTGAAAGACGTTCAGTGGACAAAATATTTTAGAGTAATGTGCACATCACATCAAGTTTACTTCCTTCCAGTGCAATACATATTTTCAACTTACCAGCTCCATCTGCAGCAGTATCCCAGAGTTCCGCAGGAGGGAGGTCAGGGGTGATCCTGGCAGGGGAGTACCTGAGGGAGGATGGCCTGATGCAGGGGACCAAGGCGGAGCTAGGGGGAGACCCTAGGGGGACCCTCTCCATGCAGGTCTGCGGTGATGAGGTCATCGTGCCCCCCGGCCTCATCCAGATTGATGAGACGATACTGAACCGAAGGCAGGAGCTTGACCGCACGCTGCCCACTTGCCCTGCTCTTGGAGCCTGACTTCAGAGCTGACCTAATGGGCAGCGTCAGGGTGGGGGCGTCCTTGTCCTTGGGGATGCTGTTTCCGGAGTCTCCCACCAGAGGACGGTCCAGAGCTACAGGGCTGCCCAGAGCAAAGGTGACGGCTCGCCTGCACACATTGACCCTGATTCTGGGTTTGGAATTTCGACGGAGGGCCTACGAGGCACCATAGGGGCCGAGACCCGATCCGACCCATTTCAGCCGGCTCTCTCCCTTCTTGCTGCGTCTCCTCAGCTTCCCAAAACCTTAAGCCTTCTCCCCCATCCACCCCCAGCCCCGGTGTCCTCTCCCAGAATCAGGACCTCCCCGAAGGTGACCCCTGCCACTTTGGAGAGGACACTGCTGGGCTGTTCTAGTTGGGGGATCCCATCTGATTGAGGTGGTAGGACACAGCGAGTGACCTTCTTCCCCTGTTTCTCCTCCGCGTTGCTGGGCTGGGCCGTAGCAGTCTGTGGTTCGGGCACCGGAGGATCCCTAAGATTAGATCCACAAGCTTCACATTTCCTCACCACCATCCCTAACTCCGTCACCTGGGTAGAAGCAGCATTCGTGAAACCGTCGTCCTCCTGTGTTGGAGTAGGGTCTTTAATGCTGATTCTACGCTCTGTCTTCTTTTCCAGAATGCCCCTGGATTTCTGGCCCGTGGCCCGCCCACGCTCCCTCCTCCGATCCAGGTAGCAAGACGCCGCTTCGTTTTCTGATTTGTCCTCAAACTGCTCCTGCGTGGGCGAGTTCCCATACTGACGATTACGCCCCCCCAGGGGAGGGGTCTCTGCTTTGTGGGATGAGGAGTGGACCCGGTGAAGGAGGGTCTGTTAGCTCTTCTTTGGGTTATATAGCCACAGCCTTTTGGACCGGTGGTGAACCACTCCCAGACTGCTGCCTCCTGCTCAATAGAACAGGGAAGCACACTTACAGTAGATAGACAGGCTAGAAATTACCGGGGTTTTTTGGTGAAGCTTGCCTTCAATTGCCACTCTCTGTTGCACACAAAAAGCTTCCATTCCTGCTGTCACGAGAGGATTTATGGCTGATTTATGATTAAATTGTCAACCCTGTTTCGGTCAACCCTGTTTCAGTCAACCCTGTTTTGGTCAACCCTGTTACTTTATTTGGTACTTAATAGGTACTTACTATAGTCTTTTTTTAAATTTAAGCTCTTGAGATGGGAAAACATGTTTTTTATTATGTTAAACGTGCTCTTTTTTGGAACAAATTACACTTCTCAAAGGGTACAGGTAGTCAGACAGGTAGTCAGATGAACAGAAGGGGGTGTTGATAGAGATCGACAAAGGAACAAATACAGTTGATTGACAGCAGGGCACAGCTGACTTACGGGTTATATCTCTGGGCAGAATGGGCACGGCGGGTTGGGGGGGCGTTCCCCTTTGGCGTGATTGAAGCGGGCTTCTAACCGAGCCTTCTCCAGCAGTAGCATGGCCCACTCGTGTCTGGGGCTCAGGGGAATTTTGTCAGGGTTGAAGTGTGACCTGTCAATCACACAGAGACAGAGGGTAAATGGGAGAGGGAGATTTAGAAATAGTATATATATGTGTACGTGATATAAATGTCTTACCAATCCTTGCCAGGAGAGGGCGTAATCACCCTGTGGGATACTTGAATAGTTTCTTGGGATGATTTAGGATCAGACTTGTCTTTGAGCTAGCAATTGAAGTGGTAACATGTTTGTTTATTGATTGATCGTAGATATGGAAAGATAGCGCACCTTTTATCTTCGTAAAGGTGTCTTCTGTTACAGCATGGGCAACACCATTGGGGGCTAGCTCCATTTTAAAGTAGTCAATTTATTCTTCTTCTATTAGTGTATTAGCGGTTTGTAAATAAACTAAAGAGGTGCATACCAACACCTAATGTGCTGGAGCATGTATAGTCTGAACAGTTTTAAAGCTGCTGACCTGGTTGGAATTCTGTGATTCTTCCTTATTAACCCATAGCAAGTTCCACCTAGTTCGAAATTGTGAATGTCCTCAATGGCGCTGCCCATGCTAAAGCAGGCTTTTGGTCCAAGTGCGCCGTCTATCTACCGCTATGATATTGCTACAACACCATTGAAGAATGAAGTTGCCCTACCCTTAACTGAATTCTCGCCTTGCACAATTGGTGGCAGCGGTGGGATCCGAACCTACACGATTGAAATGTATTTTTTTCTCGACTCATTTGCCTGCACCACACATCTGGGGCCTTCAGTTGTACCGAGCTGATTCTGCACCGGTACATATCCAGAGAACATCATGTGCCCTACGGATAGACTTATAGAGAGTGGAGCTATGAACGCCCGAATCTTCAACATTAAGCCTTCTTATATAAAATCAGATAGGACTGGAGCATGGTGGCGAGCATTAGGAGAGGAGCGTCATATGCCCAATAGCTTAGCTTAGCCCCTGTATTGTACTTTATCCACTGTATTCCACTTAATCCTCTGCTCTATCTGCTTTAGTGGCCAAGAGAGCATGACACGCCCTTATCCCTGTCATCTGCATACTCATCCACTCCTGTATGTAAGGAAAATGGAGGAAGATATTGTGTCTGTAGCTTAGCTTTGTAATGCTTCGTATTTATCCACTACTTCCACTCTCATGGGAGAGGTGTGATCGGATGTCATATGCTTTCTTAGCATCTTTACGTAGCCTATGTTTCAATCTGTAGCTCTGACAAAAATTCATTTTGACATGGTTTTCCAGCTGTGGCCAGCCTGCTTTCATTGATTTGTTCAAAATGATTTACGCTTCAACCATATCCCTCATGGCAATGCAACGTTCAGGTGTGCATGATGCTAGTGAGGACAATATTTTATTTTTGAACCAAATAAAGAATATATAGGGGGCAAAACTATAGGTAGACTGAGTGGCTACTCCGTTCAGAGTCTCTGGGCGTGCCACCCTCCAGAGGCCTTTAGGGGGTGCCTTGTGTCTGTGAGAGGAGGGAGACGAGAAGGAAGAAGAGGTAGAGGGGGATGAAGGAGCAGGTTTTGGAGAAGGAGGGGGGTCCTCCTTCTTTCTGCCGGTGCTGTCCGACTGGATGTTGTCCAAGCTCTCCAAGCTGGCCCCCTCCCCGAACCCACGAGGCTGCCCTGGCACACTTCCAGCCGGGCCTCCCCTCTCCCCCTTCTCTGCTGCCTTCCCCATGGTACCCCAGCTCTCCTGCTCCCTCTGTGGTTCAGTCAGGTAGGTGTGGAGCTGTACCCTGGCCACCACCTCCTGCACCACATCGTCTTCACTACTGCTGGACCTCCTCCTTTGGTCAAAGCACCGGGAGGGCACGGGCTGTGGCAATTCCACCCTGCTGCGGGCCTTCTTCCTGGGCCGGGCCTGGGACGAGACAGGCCCCCCTGCCTGGAGCTCTAAGGCCCTCTTGTCCTCCCACTCCCTCTTTCTCTCTCTCCCGCTGGATTTCTGGGAGAGTGCCTTCACCTTGAACTGCAGGGCATGGACGGCAGAGCCTGGAGCAGAGGGAATGTAAGGGAGAGGAGGCAGAGTGTGCCTGGCTCGAGGACGAGGCTCAGAAGGAAGCCCCGGTCATCAAAGGCTTTTGTCCAATGCGAAGCGCTGGCAGAAGGCGATATTTGTGTGATTTGCACCTTTTCCTCCTCCATTGGCTGACAAGGCAAAGAAGACAAGTTTGATTGGAACCTAATGAGGAGAAAGGGATCACTAATTGTTGCAGGCAGCTGGTAAAATAGACTCACTAGAACTAGGATATCTAAAGTAGTGGATTTAATTCAATGTCTACGCTTTATCAAATGATTACTACATAGGATAATGGATAATCATTTAGAATGGAAATAAGCCACCAGTACATAAGAAACATATGTGTGAAAGCTGGCATTGTACTGACCATATAAAAACGTGGTGTTGCCATAAAAGACAATGGATGAAGACATTAAAATATATATAAAAAGTGCACAACTTGTAATTTTGTTCAATTTTTCTTTATTATCAGTTGCAGAATGATTAGGCACAGGATTTGTTCAGTTGTATTAATAAAAGTAAATAGTATAAGGACAACAATTATTTGTTACTAAGCATCCAACTGTAGGCTATCACACATGAATGAATTACCTATTTGCAATTGAAAGAATTCCCCTGACATTGAGTTAAGTGTACCAGAGGATAAAAATACACTATCACAAAATAATTTCAAAATGACTATAAAATATTTGAACAAGGTCAATTACCTACCTGGACAGATGTAATCCACCACCCTTGAAGAAAACTTGTAGTTTTCTCTCTGAAAAATGTAGTTCATTTAATCTGATTGTCATAAGATTCCATGACTTTGTCCACACAGGGCATCTGAACACACAATATACATTTTGATGATTTTTATTAAATGTTGGGTGTTTTATACATTTGTACACCTGTGGTGTTCCTGGTATAAAAAAATGACCGGTCATTAGAAATGAATGAGTGAGACTAAAATTTGTGTATAAAATTGAGTTCAGGCACATGCCCATTCATCAGATGGACACAGTTCCTCTCCCAGACCCCCACATACATATGTGTTTGAGCGCACACACACACACACACACACACACCTCACTCCGCTTCTTAGCATCCATGGCAACCTCCACGGGAACCTTTCCCCAATAGAATCTTCCCCCACGGGAACCACACCTGTTGGCATTCTCACAAACAATCGCAACATTGTTTCAATAATACATGGAACTTTTCTAGTAGCTCTGGTATATAGCTTTTTGAGGCCTTGCTCACTATTCATTCTGTGGCAGCACAATGATCAAACGATATACTGTATGTGAGGCTCTTGAGCATATCTTTGATCATGACACTGGTGAGGAGGAGAGTCCTTGTTAAACTTTGACACAAAGTAGTCTGTGATAAATATCACAATATATTTCATCTGAGTATTTGTTATAGTCAAAATAATCCATACATTTTACTCAAAAACGAGTTGTATGAGCTCAGGTCAATGAGGCCTACAGGCCATAAATAGCAAATATAAGTTCAAAACTTGTAATGTTCACAATAACTTAAGTTGATAAAAAGATCTAACACGACATTAGGTGATAATATATGTATTATTATGGATTTATAATCAGCTATAATGGGGCGGTCATTCTGGACCGGGAACACAGAATGAATTAACACGAAACGAACACAACGGGAGGGTTAATATCTTTGAATATATGATTAGGATTGTTGACGTCAACTGCCTGTATTCAATTGAGAGCGGTGCTATGCTACTGGTCTCAGTCATGAATATAAATAGCCATGCCGTGACAACTGATATAAATATGTTTTTCTCAGAGTTGCCGGGATGTCACGTGTCTTACTTATATCAGTACACTCGTAACAACCAGCATTAAGAAACGTCTATTCAATCAAATAAACCAAATAGCAAATAACCCATTCTTTTTTTGACCAAATTCGACACTCTCATTGATCTCCATACAAAAAAAGCATTGCTTGGTAGGCGAAAAACGCCACCTACTTGGAGGGACACATATTTTCCACCGACACGGGCCGCTACCGCTTCCTTTCTGGCCATATCCACTAGACCTGACAGATGGCGATGCTGCCCGACATGTTTGCTGTGCACTGGCATTCTCCCACCAACCGGGGGTGCAGTCCCTCTTCGTCCAACTCCAATGTTAGCTAACAAGCCAGACACTCAGTTGACACCCTCAAACTTCGGCAGCAGCCAAGCTGCATAGTCGACATGGCGGATAAAATAACACAAGATTTTTCTAAAGACAGATAAAAGTCTTCCAAGTGTTTTGGAATGAGTGAGTAATTTGTGCATGTAAACGCTAAAATGTTATGAACAGTAAACAATACATGTTAGTTAACGACGCCTTGTTTCTGAGCTAGCCAGCTGGCATGACTGAGAGCTAGTATTCCACTCAGCTCGCTAACTACGTAGCAGTATGTTAACTGGCTAAATGCAATTTACTTGCCAACAACATTCTGCAACCTGGTTTAGTAATTGGATTGCCACACAACGATAGCTACCTGAATCTTTGATATTCAGTTAACTAGACGTCTAATATAGTAAAACAGTGTTAAATCTAGCTAACGTTAGCTAGCTTAGCTAACACAATTTTAGCTATTGCCACATGAAATGGCTTTACGTTATCTAGCTAGCACGATTTCCCTTGTAGTTAGCTATTTGTTTTACTTGTAATGTTAATGTGGCTAGTTTGTTAACAGCTAGCTAACTTACCTAGTTTCTTTAACTACATTCGTTTCATGCGTTTTTGTTTTCATTTCAGTCATGAAAGCATCTAACGTTAGCTAGATATCTAAGGTTGTTTACCATATAGTAGCCAGTTAGCTAACTTTAGCTAATTGTCGCTCGAATTTAACTCAACTATTTAGCGACTTGCCATAAAGCTAGCTAGACGTGTTGTGTTGCGTGTTTAACCAATTGGTATTTGAAATAAAACGCATGAATATATGGAAGCTGTACCTAATCTTGCAGGCTGAAATTGTTAGTTAGCTAATTCTGCGCAGCATAAGTTGGCTAACTAGCTACGTTAGTTCAAGCAGCATAAGGAGTTAGCTTCGTCGCCTCTTCGTCTTTGTCCACTAGCTAGCCAGGCCATAGGCTAACAACGTCAGTCGTTGTTTTGATCTGTTATTTGCCCGTCTGGGTGGCCAACCATTCATTATGTATCTGAAGGCTGAATTTTCTGGCGCTTTGAAAATTATTGAACCACCTAGAACAGGTTTAATCAGGTAGTTGTCTGGTTAAGTAAAGACGACACTGCTGGATGGCAATCATGCTAACGTTACTAACTATTCAGCTTGCCGGTGGTGGATTGTCTTTTTACCTAGCCATTTTGAATTTGTAAGGCAGCGGTATTGAACTGATTTGCCTTGTGCAGCTAACCAGAATATATTCTCTAGGCGTGTTCATTGAAGCTGTTCATATTGTGCCTGGTATTATTTTAATGAAAATATAGTTAGCTAGACGTTAACGTTTCTCTGTCAGCTAACAGGACACTGGCCAATGGATTTGTCCAACGTTATTTTATTGCCAGCCATAAATGTTTAACAATGACGGTTTGAGTCATCTGTTGTATCAAGGTAATTGGCTCGGCTAATGTTACATTGTGCAAGAGTCACTGTCAACACAATATAACCCACAGGCTTTTAACCAATGATGTATATAGAGTTCGCCAGTTTGTAGTCCTAAAACCCGGAAATGAGTTACCTTTGGTTAGTTAAAAACACCGATATGGGTGAAATAATAAGGTTTTGGACTAAATGCCGAAAATAAGGTTAGAGGTTAACACAGGTTTAGGAGATTTTATACGTGTTGTGCTATGAGATTATAGCAGTCAGTTAACATAACCTTTATGAATTATGAAGCCTTTATGTGCTTTTTCTTACAACATGAATTCTTAAAAATTCACAAGGAACGTTAGCTGATAAAGATTCTCATAATCAAATGTTTAGTTTTCCTAAGCTTGTGTTTACCACAGACTTTATTTTCAGCGTTTATCCAAAAATGGGATTAATTTTCCTCATAGGCTTTGTCCAACGAACCATGGCTGTTAGTGCCTACAAAAAGACGCCATTACTATTTCTCTCTGTAAACCCTGGATTGCAGATGCTATGTATTGGCAATGGATAGGCTGTGAAGCCACCGTTCGGCCATATTGGCTCTTCCCAGTAGGAGCGGTCCTTTATAGGAATGAATGGAATTCTACAGTATTTCAATTACATGTTTCAAGGAGAAAATTACATGTATTTTTGTTGTTGTAGTGGGGACAGTAACATTAGCAGTCTCAAAAAATTATACTTTATCGAATGATTTTATAAATGTTTTCATTTTGTAGTTTTATGTTTAGCTCACATATATTTCAAATTATTCATTAAGGTGTCTAATATAATAAATGTTTCCAAAAACGAATGTAGACATTAATAAATTGATTTCTATAGCTACAATGGCGGAGTGCCAAGATGGAGACATGGTGACTTCAACACAGCGCCCCCTATTTGTCTTCTAGTGTATATATAATTAATTGCTTTTAACCCACTATAATTGTTTTCCTTCTCTTTCAGGATTTGTGACGTAATGCGCATCCACGATGTGTGACATTTGAAGAACAATTGAGTTCGGAAGAAAAATCTTGATTCCAGTGGAATCTTCCAATATTTTTTTACCACTTGCACACACACCCACCCAACCCCTACACACGCTGCCCAGCCATGCCCGTGCAAGCCCCACAATGGACAGAGTTCCTGCTGTGTCCCATTTGCACTCAGACGTTCGAGGAGACGGTGCGGCGGCCCATTTCGCTGGGCTGTGGCCACACAGTCTGCAAGATGTGCCTGAACAAGCTGCACCGCAAGGCCTGCCCCTTTGACCAGACGGCCATCGCCACTGACATCGAGCAGCTGCCCGTCAACACGGCCCTGCTGCAGCTGGTGGGGGGACAGGTGAGTCGTAAGACCTGGGAGAGGGGCGTCAGGGTTGGAGGGGGGTGGCTCAATTCAGTTAGAATCTGTTCTTTGCGCTCTCCCACCACAGTGTTCCCCCTTTTGTATTTCAGATGAGGTGCCACGGTCTCTAGGGTTAGGGATACAGGATCATGGGAATTCTACCAACAGAATAGTATTGGAGATTAATCCATCAGATGTGATAGTTAGGAGCTGATTGTGGATGTTTAGGGTGAAGAAACAGACTAGTTAATGATAAGAGGAAGACCTAGCTAATGGGGAGTTATTTGTGATCTGTGTTGTTCAGAGATCTTTCTGGTCAGTAGTTGTGGTGTACGTACCTGATCGCCTTAAAGGTAGGGATGGGCATGAGTACTCGAACGTACGTCTCAACTCTATCTTTAACCCAGAGATCACGTTTTTCTTTAAATACTGCAATACTATTTGTCAGATTTATTTCGGAACTCCTGCTCTACCCAATACACATTCCCACACACTGACACACCAACACACACATAATATCCACACATTTATACTGACTGCGCACACACACTCACAAACAATCTTCATTTACGCTCCTGCTACACTGTTTATTATACACCCTGATGCCTAGTCACCTTTTCCCTATACATATCTACCTCTCTCACTCCAGTATCACTGCACATTGTAAATATGGTACTGGAACTGACCCTGTATATAGCTTCTTACTTTCTCGTTCTTATTTTTGTGTGGTTTTGTTCTACTTTATCGTATTTTTAGTTCTGCATTGGTATTAATTACTGCGTTGTTGGATTTAGAGCCTGCAAGAAATGTCACCTTACTTGTGCACGTGACATTGACATTTAAAACCTGTTATATTGTCAGAGAGGGATTAACTATCACCGTACAACTTAAGATTCAAAAATCGAAATAACTATTTTATGTCAAGTGCTTCTGATTGAATGTAGGGTGTCTGTTTCAGGCGCATAGCGCGAAGTGGGCACCATCAGCATGGTGGCCAAACGCAGTGAGGTTTGGAAGCAAGGTATTTTGATCAAACTGATGAAACCCATGTGCAATGCAAACTATGCAATATCAAGCTCTCCTATCACAGCACATCTAGTTCCATAAGAAATCATATGCTTATCAAGCACAAAGAAACGTTCTCAGAGGGGGACAAGTAGCAGAATTCTCGCATCACATCTTTTGCCACCGCAAAGGACTGCCTTGACCCTGCCAGAGCCAAGCAGGTAACACAGCTCATTACAGTTTCAATTAATGATTCTCAAATGGCACTTGTTTTTATTAACTGAAAATGTATGGGGAAATGTGATTTCAGCTCATATTTAATTACTTAAGCTACCATTACATAGTCCTTTTGATTCCTAACATAAGGCGAAAAGCAAGAGCCACTGCTGAGGTTAGTGCCTTTTTTGAAGATTGTGTTCCACGCTATAATATAACCAGTTGATACGGTTTCAGTAAATGAATCTTAAATGGCACCGTTTTGTTATTTATTTATATATATATATATGGGTCAATTTAACAATTAGGATTTATCTGTAATGGTTCTGATAAATTAGGCATGTTGCGCCCTGTTGGTATATAGATAAATGCACGCCATTTTTTTCCCAGTGCGGACCTTGTGTTCTAAAATAGATACTTTTTTTCATTCAAGTACTCGGGGGGGGGGGAAGAGACAGACAATTGTGTGAGTACTCAGAACAGTCAAAAAATGTCAAATGCCCATCCCTACTTAAAGGTGTGTCAGAGATGGTCTGAGAGTAATAGCCTATTCAGTTCACTACCTATGTTTTCTATTAACTTGTCCAGTGATTTTTTTGTTGTTGTTGTTGTCAACATTTAGGAAGTTCACAAAGAAAATAGATGTGATAATTGCCCACAAGGGTGCGTTACCATTTAACTATCTTGTCGCTTTAAAAACACCTGGATGTAATGACATCACACATGTTAAAAAAAAATAAAACTACATAAAAATTGTGGTTGAAGGGTTTCCATTACCCATTTAGGCACATTGTGCATGAATAAATTGGTAACAGCCTGTATGCCATCTCACCTCAGGTAGTCTGCGAAACCCAGCATGGATAGAATGCAATCATTTACTTATTTGCCGTATTCTAATAGTATCACCACGGTCCGTGCCATGGTGAAACTTGCACTCCTGTAGATCTGAAATAATTTGATGGTGAAACTTGCCAGCCAACCAGAAAGCAAGCTGAAGCAATTCAGGCATTCTTGAAAGTCAGGACAATCCTTGTCTTGCAAATATATATTTTTATATAGTTAAAATCGATTTTGCAAGCAGTGGGTATTTCAAATGAAATGTGGAGTGGAGCTTCCAAACCTTTTTGACAATCAACATTTATAAGAAAAACTATTTGTCGCAAATAAAGTTTAACAAAAGAAAAATCCACCCTTGACTGAATCCACCTGGTTGTGCTGCTGCTCCAGTTTCAACAGTTCTGCCTGTGGCCAGGGAACCCTGACCTGATCACCGGACGTGCTAACTTGTCCCGGTCCTGCTGTTTTCGACTCTCTCTACCGCACCTGCTGTATCGACTTCTGAATGCTCGGCTATAAAAAGCCAACTGACATTTACTCCTGAGGTACTGACCTGTTGCACCCTCTAGTCTATAACCACTGATTATTATTTGAACCTGCCGGTCATCTATGAACGTTTGAATATCTTGAACAATCTGGCCTTAAATGGCCATGTACTCTTATAATCTCCACCCAGCAAAGCCAGAAGAGGACTGGCCACCCCTCCGAGCCTGGAACTCTCTAGGTTTCTTCCTAAGTTCCTTCCTTTCTAGGGAGTTCTTCCTAGCCACCATGCTTCTACATCTACGTTGCTTGCTGTTTGGGGTTTTAGGCTGGGTTTCTGTATAGCACTTTGTGACATTTGCTGATGTTAAAAATGGCTTTATAAATACATTTGATAATGTCTCTCCTTTAGAAAATGAATTCTATATCTGCCGTTTCTATTACAAATTGCTTTTATCGAATAAACCTGGGTCAATGGAAACCTGACTATATATTAAATCACAAAAGGCAGTTTCTGTTTGGGATGTTACTCATCAGGGCGTCTCTCGATTTTTTTTTATTGGATTGTTTTTTGAGGCGTGGTGATGGCATGGTAGTGTTGTGGGATCGCTAATGTTGTCGATGTGAAAGGACATTGTTCTGATGCAGAGGGGTGTGGCAGATATTGATCCATTTATTCATTAAGTTGACAGATGGCCTGTCAGGTAACATTACCATTACTGCCAAGACGCGCTGTCATCACACTGTTTCCTCTACTAAGAGTGACAATCTGTGATACAATTTGACTGGAAGTGTCAACACATAGCCAGCCAAGGGTGTCAAAGATGCTATAACTGTGAAGTTTGGTCAATTCTCTCTGCTCAGTGCGTGTCTATGCCCATTGACACACAGTTATAAGAACTACAGGGTTTTTCCAGGATCAAAAAGGGGTTTAGGTGGCGGGTGTGTGGTCAGTGCAGTTGTGTATATTACATTTGTTTTATTTGATTACTTTATTATTTCTAGGAAATCTAATCTCTATAGAGCTGCTGTCACTCTTTTGTAGTTCTTCAAAGTACTTTTTATGACTGCCGAATACCAACTATCAGTCACTCAGATCATGTATTTTCATGCAGAGATACCTCAGGATGCAACAGCTGCTGCTCTATATCACCTCACGATCACTGTGGTGGGCCTGGCTGCCAAGTGGGTGGGGCAATGCCATCCCAGGCTGAATACATGGCTGCACCCCTGCCCAGTCATGTGGAATTCATAGATTAGGGCCTAATGAATTTATTTAAATTGACTGATTTCCTTATGTACTGTAGCTCAGTAAAAGCTTTGAAATTGTTGCATGTTGCGTTTTTATATTTTTGTTCAGTATATGTCACTGCGTATAGGGAAAGTAGAACCTGCACACTCAATGCTCCAACACATAACTGTATTGCTTAAGTCATCTAATTATATTATAAACCAACAAAGGTCTTTGTTTGATTATTTGACTGTGTAAATTAACCCATTTAATCACTTCCCAGCATCCTATTAAATGTGACACGTGTTTAATTGTTTATTTTCATATATTAATATTCCATTGTGCCACTTGTGTCCCGTCAATTCCAGGTTCCCAAGGTCCAGCCGGTGGCCCTTATCACCAGCCCAGAAGACGCGCAGCACTATGAGGAGGCCAGTCAGTGTGTGGAGGAACTGGCCCTCTACCTCAAACCCCTCAGCAACACCAGAGGTAACACGCACGCGCATACACAGTGTTCAACCAATTCCGACTCAGGACAATGATGACAATATTGTAAATAATTAACAATTCATGAATCACAATAATTGTTTGCTAAAATATTAATTGATTGCCAAAAATGTCATTTTTGTAATGGCAATCCTGGTGCATAGGTAAACATCCTAAGCATTAGAACTGCCCACATTATTCCGCATTTTATTTGTTAATTGTGGCAATTAAGATACGCAAGATTAAATCTCTTTTTTATAGCTGTATATAATACAATCGAGGTGAGGTTGATGGAAATGCTTTTGCCGGTTTATCTGCTTCTGTCCTGTGGGTGGCACTGTGTGCTCTTTTTGAAGGATTGGTTCCGGTCTCTGGGGGGATCTGGGTGGTCTGCCGGTCACTGGGATGACAATCCAATTTGGGATGGATGGGGGGGGGGGGGGGCGCTTAGCAGGTGGAACAGTGGAGAACAATTGGAGATTTACTTAGTAGCAATGCAAATATCATGGTACAGCTATATGGACACTCAATCATTATGGTACTTTTTAATGGTAAGTTTACAAACTTAACTATCCTGACCTAGTGAGATATACATGGTGGATGCTCAATCAAGCTAGTCGTCTTGACTACTTCCGTATGTCATTCTCGCTATAACCAAAAGTAAAAAAAAAAAAAAGTGTTGATAGCGGACAGAATGCGTTCGGACCATCAAATAATTGGCATGTATATTATTCTTAGAGAATTTCCACATGGGTGATGATATTGGACATTTAGTCATAGCCTATTGGATGACAACTTGTTTTTAACCAGGACAGAAGAATTTCTAGCAGGTCTCCTTATTGTATGGGGCACTTTTAAATGTGTCTTTTAGAGGCCATGCAATTCAATACTCATCTTTAAAACAAAGCAATTTAGGTCAAAAGAGTCCATATTAACAAAGGAAATGGAAGGACTAACAGTACAGATGGATAGCAATAAAAACTGTACTATAGGAAAAACTCAAGTGTAAGATCAAGTGTAATACATTTTTAAAAATGAAGTGAACTGGATGAAATATTAAGAAAAATACACAATTCTTTTTTCATCTTCAAAATAGAAATGCTGCCAAAAATGTACTGAAACTTGTTACAAATGTCACCCATGATTCACCAAACAATATATTGAAAGAGGAAGCAAAGTACTTAAAGCATATTTTTTAATTTGTCTCCATTTCCACTAACCCAAGTTAAATTGTATGGATTTTTTAAATGTTAATAATGTAAAATTAACAGCTATACAGAGACTCATGTGAAGGGCAAATTACAGAGGAGGAACTTCTTGATGCAATTAAAGCCTTTAAGGCTGGGAAAACTCCAGGGCTGGATGGCATACCAGTGGAGGTATACCTTACTTTTTTTGTTCTACTCAGAGGACCGTTATTAGCATATTTTAACCACTCCTATAAAAATGGTAGATTATCAGATACACAATGATTTCATTATTACTGAAACAGGACCCAAGTGGTAAATATAAAGATATAGTCCATTTAAGAAATGTGTTGTGATTCAAAAATTCTAGCAATATGCATAGAATTAAAAAGGTATTGTCGGTAAGCAGGCAGTGTTTTTACATGGACAATATATTGGAGATGATATAAGACAAGTACTGGAAACAATAGAGCACTATGAAAAATCTAGGAAACCAGGCCTGGTATTTATAGCTGACTTTGAAAAGGCTTTTGATAAAGTACGACAGTAATTTATATAAAAATGCCTGGAATATTTACATTTTGGAGAATCTCATATACAATTGGTTAAAGTTATGTATAGTAACCCCTTATGTAAAGTAGTAAATAATGGCTACTTCTTAGTGTTAAACTGTCCAGAGGAGTAAAACAAGGTTGTCCACTATCAGCATATCTATTTATTATGGCCATTGAAATGTTAGCTATTAAAATCACATCCAACAATATCAAGGGCCTAGAAATCCAGGTCTTAAAAACAAAGGTGCCATTGTACACTGATTCATGTTTTCTTTTAAATCCACAATTTGGATCCATCCACAGCCTCATGAGGATCTAGATACTTTTCTAATCTCTCTGGATTACAACCAATTGCACTGTTACGTATTTGATCACAAAAAAATACAGCTTTTACATTACCGTGTAATTTACCAATAAAATGGTCTGACAATGATATGGACATACTCTGTATTTCTATCCCGAAATAAAAAAGATCTCACTACAATACATTTTAATACAAAGTTATGAAAAATAGAACTTGCTACCATGGAAAGGAAAGTACCTGTCTAATGTGGAAAAATCACCCTGATTAACTCTTTAGTCATATCCCAATTTTTTAAATTTTTTATTTATTTTACCTTCATTTAACTAGGCAAGTCAGTTAAGAACAAATTCTTATTTTCAATGACGGCCTAGGAACAGTGCGTTAACTGCCTTGTTCAGGGGCAGAACAACAGATTTTTACCTTGTCAGCTCGGGGATTCAATCTTGCAACCTTTGGGTTACTAGTCCAATGCTCTAACCACGAGGCTACCTGCCAATTTACCGTGCTTATGGCCTTTTCTAGACCTATCGACTTGTTAAAAAATAAATAAAATCAGCTAAAAATATTTCATTTTATTTGGGCCTATTCATATAATGATTAGGAATTTGGAGGGCAGAAATTATTTAAATATTAAAGCATTAGACATCTAAAGACTTCAGTCATACACAAGTTATACTTAAATTCATGCTGGTTCTCAAGCAGATTAGTAAGAATGTCTCACCCCATGTTCAAGAATGGCCTTTTTCACTTTATTCAGATTAGAACCTCTCTCTCTTGGTTATTTGAATATGAAATAATCTCAAATGTCATTATTTGTAAAACAAGCCTAGAAAGTTAATTGCAATTTCAGTTTAATCCACCAGAAAAGACAGAACAAATATTATGGTTAAACTCAAATATACAAATTGATTAAAAAAAACAATTTTTGGAGTTTTTTTTTATATCATTTACAAAGATTATACATAAAAAAATATATAATAAATAGGACTGGTGTAGTTAAGTCATGGAAATGTCTGCTCTACCCAAAATTACAACCAACTAATTACAGCATTACTGCAAAAATGGAGGCAAGTGGAAGGGGGGGAAAGTAAGTAAGTTGTCAGTCGGCCTTGCATTAAAGACAAAAATTATGATTAATAAAAAAGTATACCAGTTCCATTTAACGACCAAAAAATTCACAGCTGTGCCGTATAGATTGCAAAATAGTTGGGAAGAGATTTTTGATGTACAAATTCCATGGCACATGGTTTATGAACTGCAAAACGATGCCGGATTCAAAAGGTCAGACGGAGGTCAGACGTTTCTTGTAGTTGGCCACCAGGTTTGCACACATCTCAGGAGGGAATTTGTCCCACTCCTCTTTGCAGATCTTCTCCAAGTCATTAAGGTTTCGAGGCTGACGTTTGGCAACTCGAACCTTCAGCTCCCTCCACAGATTTTCTATGGGATTAAGGTCTGGAGACTGGCTAGGCCACTCCAGGACCTTAATGTGCTTCTTCTTGAGCTACTCCTTTGCCTTGGCTGTGTGTTTGGGGTCATTGTCATGCTGGAATACCCATCCACGACCCATTTTCAATGCCCTGGCTGAGGGAAGGAGGTTCTCACTCAAGATTTGACGGTACATGGCCCCGTCCATCGTCCCTTTGATGCGGCGAAGTTGTCCTGTCTCCTTAGCAGAAAAACACCCCCAAAGCATAATGTTTCCACCTCCATGTTTGACGATGGAGATGGTGTTCTTGAGGTCATAGGCAGCATTCCTCCTCCTCCAAACACGGCGAGTTGAGTTGATGCCAAAGAGCTCCATTTTGGTCTCATCTAACCACAACACTTTCACCAGTTGTCCTCTGAGTCATTCAGATGTTCATTGGCAAACTTCAGACGGGCATGTATATGTGCTTTCTTGAGCAGGGGGACCTTGCGGGCGCTGCAGGATTTCAGTCCTTCACAGCGTAGTGTGTTACCAATTGTTTTCTTGGTGACTATGGTCCCAGCTGCCTTGAGATCATTGACAAGATCCTCCCGTGTAGTTCTGGGCTGATTCCTCACCGTTCCCATGATCATTGCAACTCCACGAGGTGAGATCTTGCATGGAGCCCCAGGCCGAGGGATATTGACAGTTCTTTTGTGTTTCTTCCATTTGCGAATAATCGCACCAAATGTTGTCACCTTTTCACCAAGCTGCTTGGCGATGGTCTTGTAGCCCATTCCAGCCTTGTGTAGGTCTACAATCTTGTCCCTGACATCCTTGGAGAGCTCTTTGGTCTTGGCCATGGTGGAGAGTTTAGAATCTGATTGATTGCTTCTGTGGACAGGTGTCTTTTTTACAGGTAACAAGCTGAGGTTAGGAGCACTCCCTTTAAGAGTGTGCTCCTATATATATATATATATATATATAAATTATTCACGTAAGTATTCAGACTCCCTACTATGAGACTTGAAATTGAGCTCCGGTGCATCCGGTTTCCATTGATCATCCTTGAGATGTTTCTACAACTTGATTGGACATGTGGTTACTGTGGTAAATTCAATTGATTGGACATGATGTGGAAAGGCACACACCTGTCTATATAAGGTCCCACAGTTGACAGTGAATGTCAGAGATAAAACCAAGCCATGAGGTCAAAGGAATTTTCTGTAGAGCTCCGAGACAGGACTGTCGAGTCACAGATCTTGGGGAGGGTGCCAAACATTTCTGCAGCATTGAAGGTCCCCAAGATCACAGTGGCCTCCATCATTCTTAAATGGAAGATGTTTGGAAACACCAAGGCTCTTCCTACAGCTGGCCGCCTGGCCAAACTGAGCAATCGGGGGAGAAGGGCCTTGGTCAAGGAGGTGACCAAGAACCCGATGTTCACTCTGACAGAGCTCTAGTTCCTCTGGAGATGAGAGATCCTTCCAGAAGGACAACTATCACTGCAGCACTCCACCAATCATGGCTTTATGCTGGAGTGGCCAGACGGAAGCCACTCCTCAGTAAAAGGCACATGAAAGCCTGCTTGGAGTTTGCCAAAAGGCACCTAAAGGACTCCGACCATGAGAAACAAGATTATCTGGTCTGATGAAACCAAGATTGAACTCTTTGGCCTGAATGCCAAGCGTCACGTCTGGAGGAAACCTGGCACCATCCCTACGGTGAAGCGTGGTGGTAGCATCATGCTGTGGGGATGCTTTTCAGTGGCAGGAACTGGGAGACTAGTCAGGATCGAGGGAAAGATGAACAGAGCAAAATACAGAGATCCTTGATGAAAACCTGCTCCGGAGCGCACAGGACCTCAGACTGGGGTCGACGGTTCATCTTCCAACAGGACAACAACCCTAAGCACACAGCTAAGACAATGCAGGAGTGGCTTCGGGACAAGTCTCTATGTCCTTGAGTGGCCCAGCCAGAGCCCGGACTTGAACCCGATCGAACATCTCTGGAGAGACCTGAAATTATCTGTTCAGTGATGCTCCCCATCCAACCTGACAGAGCTTGAGAGGATCTGCAGAGAAGAATGGGAGAAATTCCCCAAATACAGGTGTGCCAAGATTGTAGCGTCATACCCAAGAAGACTCGGGGCTGTAATTGCTGCCAAAGGTGCTTCAACAAAGTACAAAGTAAACGGTCTGAATACTTATGTAAATGTGATATTTCTGAAAACTTGTTTATTGCTTTGTCATTATGGGGTATTGTGTGTAGATGAGGGGGAAAAACAATTTAATCATTTTTAGAATAAGGATGTAATCTAACAATATGGAAAAGGTCAAGGGGTCCGAATACTTTCCGAATGCACTGTATATAGTATGTACTGTATAAGCTGGAAGTAGAAGGCTAAGTGTTGTTGTCCATTAGTTTATTCCATTTAGGGGAGGGGTGGTAGGGTTAGGGAAAATAATATAGGAAAATATATTTGAGTATGTACTTTTATTTGTTATATATTTACAAAAAAATGGGGGATTGGAAGTGATGCAGACAATAAAATTGATGCAAGCTGCAATCTATCGGCAATACAGTTGAAGTCGGAAGTTTACGTACACTAAGTTGACTGTGCCTTTAAACAGCTTGGAAAATTCCAGAAAATGATGTCATTGCTTTAGAAGCTTCTGATGGGCTAATTGACATAGTTGGAGTCAATTGGAGATGTACCTGTGGATGTATTTCAAGGCCGACCTTCAAACTCAGTGCCTCTTTGCTTGACATGGGAAAATCAAAAGAAATCAGCCAAGACCTCAGAAAAATTATTGTAGACCTCCACAAGTCTGGTTCATCATTGAGAACAATTTCCAAACACCTGAAGGTACCATGTTCGTCTGTACAAACAATAGTACGCAAGTATAAATACCATAAGACCACGCAGCCGTCATACCGCTCAGGAAGAAGATGCGTTCTGTCTCCTAGAGATGAACGTACTTTGGTGCGAAAAGTGCAAATCAATTCCAGAACAACAGCAAAGGACCTTGTGAAGATGCTGGAGGAAACGGGTACAAAAGTATCTATATCCATAGTAAAACGAGTCCTATATCGACATAACCTGAAAGGCCGCACAGCAAGGAAGAAGCCACTGCTCCAAAACCGCCATAAAAAGCCAGACAACGGTTTGCATCTGCACACAGGGACAAAGATTGTACTTTTTGGAGAAATGTCCTCTGGTCTGATGAAACAAAAATAGAACTGTTTGGCCATAATGACCATCGTAATGTTTGGAGGAAAAAGGGGGATGCTTGCAAGCCGAAGAACACCATCCAAACCGTGAAGCACGGGGGTGGCAGCATGTTGTGGGGGTACTTTGCTTCAGGAGGGACTGGTGCACTACACAAAATAGATGGCATCATGAGGAGGAAAATTATATGGATATATTGAAGCAATATCTCGAGACATCAGTCAGGAAGTTAAAGCTTGGTCGCAAATGGGTCTTCCAAATGGACAATGACCCCAGGCATACTTCCAAAGTTGTGGCAAAATGGCTTAAGGACAACAAAGTCAAGGTATTGGAGTGGCCGTCACAAAGCCCTGACCTCAATCACATAGAACATTTGTTGGCAGAACTGAAAAAGTGTGTGCGAGCAAGGAGGCCTACAAACCTGACTCGGTTACACCAGCTCTGTCAGGAGGAATGGGCCAAAATTCACCGTACTTATTGTGGAAGGCTACCCAAAACGTTTGACCCAAGTTAAACATTTATGGCAGTGCTACCAAATACTAATTGAGTGTATGTAAACCTCTGACCCACTGGGAATGTGATAAAATAAATAAAAGCTGATATTAATCATTCTCTACTATTCTGATATTTCACATTCTTAATATGAAGTGGTGATCCTAACTGACCTAAGACAGGTCATTTTTACTAGGATTAAATGTCAGGAATCGTGAAACTGAGTTTAAATGTATTTGGCTAAGGTGTATGTAAACTTCTGACTTCAACTGTATATTTCTTTATTAAAAAACATTCGATGGTGTCTCTCTCTCCACTCCCAACCTCCTTCCCTTTGTCTCTCACCAGGTGTGGGCCTGAGCAGCACGACCCTGAGTATGCTGAGTCGACCCATGCAGAGGAAGCTGGTGACCCTGGTCCACTGTCAGCTGGTGGAGGAGGAGGGCCGGGTGCGGGCCATGAGGGCAGCAAGGTCTCTGGGGGAGCGCACGGTCACAGAGCTCATCCTGCAGCACCAAAACCCCCAGCAATTGTCGTCCAATTTGTGGGCTGCTGTCCGGGCTAGGGGCTGCCAGTTCTTGGGTCCTGGTAGGATGAGATCTAGTTTACACACATACCCGCCTTGACTATACCAGAATTTCTCAACTTCTCCTCAGTGACCCCCAGCCATTCCATTTTCCAGTTGATCTATTCCGTAGCAAACTCCCAGATCGTCCAGAGCTAATCCTCAAGCTCTTGACTAGTTGAATCACTGCTAGTTCAGGACGACAGCAAATTTGTGAAACATCTGGGGGTCCCCAAGGACAGGTTAGAAACACGGTCTTATTCAATGACATTTACTACTGTAAATGTTTGTATGTTGTCAAACTTGCACAAATATCTTCTCAAATGCTGTGGGTGTGCTTGTGGTCTAAACCCACTTGTATGCGTTCTCCCTCCCAGCCATGCAGGAGGAGGCTCTGAAGCTGGTGCTGCTGGCTCTGGAGGACGGCTCGGCCCTGTCCAGGAAGGTCCTGGTGCTGTTCGTGGTCCAGCGGCTGGAGCCACGCTTCCCCCAGGCCTCCAAAACCAGCATAGGCCATGTGGTGCAACTCCTTTACAGGGCCTCCTGCTTTAAGGTAGGTCTGACTCTACCTACATACACAAACACGGTTCTAAGAGCTGGTTCTTGTTCATTTGGTACAAACCGGAGTGAAATGGAGAGGTACTATCTAACGTTCTCCAATAACAAACACTGTTTTGTTTTCTTTTGTATAGTGTTTTGGAACGTTTGCTAGACTGTGCTCCAGTGAATATGACCCAGCATAGGCCATGTGGTTCACAAACATGTTTTGGGCTATGACCTCCCTAAAATTCTCTAAACCATCTATAACCAATCAGTAGATCCTGACCCAATGTTTTTAGGAAACTCTAACCTAAAGCCCTCTCTCCCGGTTGTCTAGGTGACCAAGCGGGACGAGGACTCATCGCTGATGCAGCTGAAGGAGGAGTTCCGGACGTACGAGGCGCTGCGGCGCGAACACGACTCCCAGATTGTCCAGATCGCCATGGAGGGCGGCCTCCGCATCGCCCCTGACCAGTGGTCCTCCCTGCTCTATGGGGACCAGTCACACAAGTCCCACATGCAGTCCATCATCGACAAGGTACCTGTGTGTCTTCGACAAGGTGTCTGCGTCTGTTTAGGTCTGTTACTAGTCCTAGAAGTAGCTGTCACCTACAGTACCAGTCAAACGTTTGGACACACCTATTCATTCCAGGGCTTTTATATTTTTTTAAATTTTCATTGAAGAATAATAGTGTAGTCTTCAAAACTATGAAATAACACGTATGGAATCATGTAGTAACCAAAAAAGTGTTAAAAAAATCAAAACCTATTGTATATTTAAGATTCTTCAAAGTAGCCACCCTTTGCCCTGACAGCTTTGCACACTCTTAGCATTCTCTCAACCAGCTTCATGAGGTAGTCACCTGGAATGCATTTCAATTAATAGGTGTGCCTTGTTAAAAGTACATTTGTAGAATTTCTTTCCTTCATAATGCGTTTGAGCCAATCAGTTGTGTTGTGACAAGGTAGGGTTGGTATACAGAAGAAAACCCTATTTGGTAAAAGACCAAGTCCATATTATGGCAAGAACAGCTCAAATAATCAAATAGAAACGACAGTCCATCATTAGTTTAAGACATGGTTAGTCAATCTGGAAAATTTCAAGAACTTTTCTTCAAGTGCAGTCGCTAAAACAATCAAGCGCTTTGATGAAACTGGCTCTCATGAGGACCAGCACAGGAAAGGAAGACCCAGAGTTACCTCTGCTGTAGAGGATAAGTTCATTAGAGTTACCAGCCTCAGAAATTGCAGCCCAAATAAATGCTTCAGAATTCAAGTAACAGAAGCATCTCAACATCAACTGTTCAGAGTAGACTGCGTAAGTCAGACCTTCATGGTCAAATTGCTGCAAAGAAACCACACCAATAAGAAGACATGCTTGGACCAAGAAACAAGATCAATGGACATTAGACCGGTGGAAATCTGTCCTTTGGTTCCCACCGTGAAGCATGGAGGAGGTGTGTTGGTGTGGGGGTGCTTTGCTTAACCAGCTGGCTACCACAGCATTCTGCAGCGATACGCCATCCCATACGGTTTGTGCTTAGTGGGACTATCATTTGTTTTTCAACAGGACAATAACCCAAAACACACCTCCAAGCTGTGTAAGGGCTATTTGACCAAAGAGAGTGATGGAGTGCTGCATCAGATGACCTGGCCTCCACAATCCCCCAACCTCAACCCAATTGAGATGGTTTGGGATGAGTTGGACCACAGAGTGAAGGAAAAGCAGCCAACAAGTGCTCAGCATATGTGGGAACTCCTTCAAGATTGTTAGAAAAGCATTCCAGGTGAAGCTGGTTGAGAGAATGCCAAGAGTGTGCAAAGCTGTTAAGGCAAAGGGTGGCTAGTTGAAGAATCTCTCAAATATATTTTGATTTAACACTTTTTTTGGTTACTACATGATTCCGTATGTGTTATTTCATAGTTTTGATGTCTTCGCTATTATTCGACAATGTAGAAAATAAAGAAAACCCTTGCATGGGTAGGTGTGTCCAAACATTTGACTGTTACTGTATGTCGTCAGTCCATTATCAACGAGGTGTGTGTCAGTTACGCATATTCACAAAAATCCCACATTCACTCATGTAAACATCTACTTATCAGTTTGTGTATTTGTCTATATAACTGTCTGTGTGCACACATGAAACCACAAAATAACCATAAGCTTCCACTAAAAGAGCAGCACTCTGTCTGAGTCGATCCTTCACAATAGAAAACATGTTATTGCAAATTATGCTGATAGGATACAGGATAGCAGGAATGATCATATCCAGAAAGGAGTGGTAGAAAATCCAGGCGCAGGCACTCAAATGCTGATGAGAATTTTCATTAATATCCCGTGTCCCCTCCAGTTGCAGACGCCGGCTTCGTTTGCCCAGAGCGTCCAGGAGTTGACCATCGCCCTGCAGAGGACGGGCGACCCTGCCAACCTTAACCGCCTCCGACCACACCTGGAGCTCCTGGCCAACATCGACCCGAGCCCCGGTGAGAGAGACACACACACGCTGGCTCCCATGCACATCACACACCCCGCTCAGGGCCAATGCTTGACAATGATGCATGCAACTGAAGATTGTATTCGAACCACACACACCAGGGCTTCCTTTCTGCATTCAAAATTGTTCTCTAACTCACTCCTGTTTTTGTGTTGTCCCCATTATGGGACTGATGGGACTAAATAGCTGAAAGCATTACCAGGAACTTAGCCAAATTATTGCATTCCCCTTTATAGGGGAGGGAGTTTTCTTGAACTTTCTGGAATGAAATACAGCCCAGTGCTTTCCAATAGTTAAGTGGTAAAGAATCAATCAATCAGTGTAGAACAGGTTGGGTTTGTTTGTTTGAGCTGCATGTGGCTGTGGTCAGGGAGAAGTTGTGATGTTATCAGACTGATTCAAATGGGCATGACTCATTGGCCCTTATGACTCATCTCACCTATGGATTTTGACTATCTGTCATTCCAATCATGGTTAAGTATCGTTTCATTGAAGCACAGAGCCCTTTAAGCAGTAGCCTATGTTTGAAAGAGAGGGAGTGAAGTACACAGACAGCCAAATTCTTTTCCCAGTTATTTGCATATCTGATACATATCTGGTATTTTTCCTTATGTTTAACAACCACATGGAATCTGATCTTTTGACTTCCGATTTTTATACCACCTGTATATGTGGATCTCAATCCTGATACAAACCGGATCCACCTTTTGCGACCTCTGTCTACACTCTCAGATAAGATAATTTTGCTCTGAAGTGGGTTTTGTTTTGCACATTACCTGCTGTTACCATGACAACCACCCCAAATGTTTAAGAGAAAGTGACATGAAATGACCTTTGCATCGGTGTACTACTTCAGAGGGTACATCAGTGTGAGTGTGCAAAACTGATATGGGTCACATGTAATTCTGAGTGTGGACAGTCAGAAAAAAATTTGATATGGAAAGAAAATCAATGACCATTTAAACCCTGCCCAGAAGGCCTGAAATCTAGCCCAATTTTGGGGGGGTTTTGCATCGAGATCATTTGCCATACACCCTTTTCCATAACTTTATCAAGCTAATTAAGGATTATCACGTTAGAAGCAAAATTCGGTTATCCTCAAAATAATAATTATTGCAAGCTATGACATTGCTTAATCATAGCAGTCAAACGAGTTAATCAGCATCCATTGATGGAAAATTATATGGTGAGTTTTATAAAGGCGAATGATCTTTTTCTCTTGCCACATTCAAATTCCTATATTACGTCATAAGGCACAAGGGCGATGGTATATGGCCAATATACCACGACTAAGGGCTATTCTTAAGCACAATGCAAAGCGGAGTGCCTGGATACAGTCGTTAGCCATGATATATTGGCCATATACCACATCCCCCCCGGGGTGCCTTATTGCTATTATAACCTGGTTACAACTGTAAATAGAACAGTAAAAAGTATACCACGGCTTTCAGCCAATCAGCATTCAGGGCTCGAACCAGGTTTATAAATGTAAATCAACCCTCTTTGTGCATTTGCATAACTATAGATAAATCCGACAGAGTTTGAGTGATGAAAGATGGACAGAGGATCTCAATCTCTGAGCAAGAAACACTTGGATGAACATAAACTAATATTAGTCTATTCTCTGGCAATTGTGTGCCAGATGATAAGACTACAAACGGTTATAAATGGCCCATTGGCGAGATTGACTTTTCATTCAAATAGGCGTAGGCTACAGACTAAAATCTGGTTTTATTATTGTAATTACATTTAGCCATAGTTTGCTTAGATAAAGGCAGGTAGCCTATAGCCCCTGATAGGCCTACATCTAATTTCAGATAGTTTACAGTAGCCTAGACAAGATGTTGGCAAGATGTAAACTGAACGATTTAGCAGCTTGCTTAGTTCAAATTAAGACTAATTTATTCATGAGTTGCGAGGCAATTTCGCAGTAAGAAGTGCTTGTGTTTCCCAATAGCCTGCTGCAATAGGCTGGGGGTCGTCATTTAAATCACTGAATTAAATATTAATAATGTACAGTACCGGTCAAAAGTTTGGACACACCTACTCATTCCAGGGTTTTTCTTTTCTTTTCACTATTTTCTACATTGTAGAATAATAAAGACATCAAAACTATGAAATAACACACATGGAATCATGTAGTAACCAAAAAAAAGGGTTAAACAAATCAAGATACATTTGAGATTCTTCAAAGTAGCCACCCTTTGCCTTGATAACCGCTTTGCACACTCTTGGCATTCTCTCAACCAGCTTCATGAGGTAGTCACCTGGAATGCATTTCAATTAGCAGTTGTGCCTTGTTAAATTAATTTGTGGAATTTCTTTCTTTAATGTGTTTGAGCCAATCAGTTGTTTTGTGACAAGGTAGGGGTGGTATACAGAACATGGGTAAAAGACCAAGTCCATATTATGGCAAGAAAAGTCAAATAAGCAAAGAGAAATTACAGTCCATTACTTTAAGACATGAAGGTCAGTCAATCCGGAAAATTTGACGGTGCCATGTTGAAAGTCACTGAGCTCCTCAGTAAGGCCATTCTACTGCCAATGTTTGTCTATGGAGATTGCATAACTGTGTGCTCAATTTTATACACCTGTCAGCAACTAATGTGACTTAAATAGCCGAATCCACTAATTTTGAAGAGGTCCACACATTTTTGTATATATAGTTTATATACAGTTCGTTTGGAAAGTATTCAGACCCTTTTCTTTTTCTACATTTTGTTACATTACAGCCTTATTCTAAAATGTATTAAATATTTTTTCCCCCTCAGCAATCTACACACAATACTCCATAATGACAAAGTCAAAACAGGTTTCTAGAACTGTTTGCAAATATATTACAAATTTAAAACTGATACCTTATTTACATAAGTATTCAGACCCTTTCCTATGAGACTCGAAATTGAGCTTAGGGAGCATCCTGTTTCCATTGATCATCCTTGAGATGTTTCTACTTCTTGATTGGAGTCCACCTGTGGTAAATTCAATTGATTGGACATGATTTGGAAAGGCACACACCTGTCTATATAAGGACACACAGTTGACAGTGCATGTCAGAGCAAAACCCAAGCCATGAGGTCGACGGAATTGTCCGTAGCGCTCCGAGACAGGATTGTGTCGAGGCACAGATCTGGGGAAGGGTACCAAAAAAATTCTGCAGCATTGAAAGGTCCCCAAGATCAGTGTTCTGCAGCTCTCCGCCAATCAGGCCTTTATGGTAGAGTGGCCAGATGGAAGCTACTCCTCAGTGAAAGGCACATGACAGCCCGCTTGGAGTTTGCCAAAAGGCACCTGAAGACTCTCAGACCATGAGAAACAAGATTCTCTGGTCTGATGAAACCAAGATTGGTTTGGCCTGAATGCCAAGTGTCATGTCTGGAGGAAACCTGGCATCATCCTTACAGTGAAGCATGGTGGTGGCAGCATCAGGCTGTGGGGATGTTTTTCAGCGGCAGGGACTGGGAGACTAGTCAGGATTGAGGCAAAGGTGAAAGGAGCAAAGTACAGAGATCCTTGATGGAAACCTGCTCCAGGACCTCAGAATGGGGGCGAAGGTTCACCTTCCAACAGGACAACGACCCAAAGCACACAGCCAAGACAACGCAGGAGTGGCTTCGGGAAAAGTCTCTGAATATCCTTGAGTGGCCCAGCCAGAGCCCGGACTTGAACCCAATCTAACCTCTCTGGAGAGACCTGAAAATATCTGTGCAGTGACGCTCCCCATCCAACCTGACAGAGCTTGAGAGGATCTGCAGAGAGGAATGGGAGAAACTCCCCAAATACAGGTGTGCGAAGCTTGTAGCGTCATACCCAAGAAGACTCAAGGCTGTAATCACTGCCAAAGGTGCTTCAACGAAGTACCGAGTAAAGGGTCTGAGTACTTATGTAAATGTGACATTTCAGTTTTTAATATTTTATACATTTGCAAAAAATGTTAACTTGTTTTCGCTTTGTCATAATGGGGTCTTGTTTGTAGATTTGGGGGGGGGGACTATTTAATACATTTTAGAATAAAACTGTAACAAAATGTGGAAAAGTCCAGGGGTGTGAATACTTTCCAAATGCACTGTGTGCATATTTTTATTTTTGGGGCTGTTAAGCACTTTGAGCACAATGCCTATAAATACTTTATATTTAGAGTTATTGTTTATCATTGACATAACTGACCAAGATGTCTAAGATATCAGCCTCACTATTGTAATGCTGTGTTATACTCCTTCAAGCCAAATATTGACTCCTATCTCCCTCCGTCCTCTGGGTCTCCAGACGCCCCCCCTCCCACGTGGGAGCAGCTGGAGAAGGGTCTGGTGGCAGTGAAGACGGTAGTCCACGGCCTGGTGGATTTCATCCAGAACCACAGCAAAAAGGGAGCCGACCCACAACAGGTACCGTAGCGTACACGCCTTGCCCCGCTATGTCTGCTCACTCTACAGCAGCCTTTATTGGTCACAACCCAAAGTGGCTTGCGGACATGTCGGAGAGAAAAAAATATATACATTGCCTTCAGAAAGTATTCATACGCCTTGATTTATTCCACATGTTGTGTTACAGATTTTGAACTTCTGAGTGATAGGGACCACAAGGACTAACGCCAATCAGCCTACATTACTATGACAACTAGCGTAGCCATGTCAGCCAATGACTGCTGTCTGAACACACATCCGATTTGGTCACCTTGTTGTTTGTGTATTCCAAAATGGATTTGAAAAACCAAACTTGATTTGAGCGCTGTCAAATTGGTTGTTGATCATTACTAGACAAACATTTTCAGGTCTTGCAATACATTTTCAAGTAGATTTAAGACAAAATTGGTACTCGGCCACTCGGGAACATTCACTGTCTTCTTGGTAAGCAACTCCAGTGTAGATTTGTCCTTGTGTTTTAGGTTATTGTCCTGCTGAAAGGTGAATTCATCTCTGTCTGGTGGAAAGCAGACTGACTGATCCAGGTTTTCCTCTAGGATCCCCAGTCCTTAATGATTACAAGCCAAAGGGTGTGACTACTTTCTGAAGGCACTGTATAGAGTAATATAAATGTTGCTAAAATGTAATGTACTTCCCAATTGTACTATTGATTGCCCTGTCATGTTTCAAATAATATGTGGCAAAACTGACTTTGTCAAAAAGGGATTTAATATGGCGTAGGTGTTTCAAAATCTACTTTAAAGATAAGATACAGATATCAGAATTATTTCACATTTTCTAAGTTAGTACAATATTGGCTCATTGGGAGAATCTTCTATCCTGTAGAGCAGAGAATTTGAAACACGGGTTTTCCAATGCATCGCAGTGTAGGGCACCTATCGGTAAATAAAAAAATCAGATATTGAATATCCCTTTGAGCATGGTAATGTTATTAATTTAACTTTGGATGGTGTATCAATACACTCAGTCATTACAAAGATAAAGGCGTCCTTCCTAATTCAGTTGCCCGAGAGGAAGGAAACCACTCAGGGATTTCACCGTGAGGCCAATGGTGATTTTAAAACAGTGTAATGACTGTGATAGGAGAAAACTGAGGATGGATCAACAACATTGCAGTTGCTCCACAATACTAACCTAATTGACAGAGTGAAAAGAAGGAAGCCTGTACAGAATAAAAAATATTCCAAAACATACGTTCTGTTTGCAACAAGTAAAACTGCAAATAATATCATTTTAATCCGTTTTAAATTTGGGCTGTAACACAAAATGTGGAATAAGTCGAGAGGTATTAATACTTTCTGAAGGCACTAAGTTTCCATCCAATTTGTGACAGATTTTCAGGCAAATTATTAAAAATTTGCATAAAGAAAATAGAGCACACAATGTACCTTTTCACTTCAAGTTTTCATGTACCGAATAAAATTCTAAAGTGCAATGTGTGCCCATCGCATTTTCAACTCTACGGACAGTTATGTCAGAAGCTGTTGTGTTAAATAGCAAATGTGCCCACTCTGGTCTTGCCACGTGCTCTCTAGCCAACAGCTCACAGTTACAGTGCAGGTAGGCTGTGCGTGTAGGCTAGTCTACATGAGATTATTATGGGTAAGCGCAATAATATTTTTATTTGTCAGTTAAGCATCGATCATCAGGTCACCAGAATAAAACCCTCAATATTTAAAACCTGTAAACTGCATGGTTTCCCGAGTCGTAGTGGGAGCACCACGCACCATATTATCGTGTGACGCCAAGTTTATTTCGATAAAAGGGTTATTATATCAATATTTGCGCATAAATGCGTTTCCGACGCCATTTCTCACATAATTTTACAGACACAAAAAGACCCCACCATGTCGAACGAAAAAATGATCTGTCTGCATGTATAAAATTCTACTGAAACTTTCCATCACAGCTGTCGAATAAAAACTGTGGCTGGAAACGTGGTCACTGTAAAATGTCTCTCTCTTCAGCCCCCCCAGCACAGTAAGTACAAGACTTACATGTGTCGGGACATGAAGCAGAAGGGAGGCTGTCCCCGAGGAGCCAGCTGTACCTTCGCCCACTCTCAGGAGGAGCTGGAGAAGTAAGTCCCTTTCAGGAATATAAACACCTCACAACCACCACCCTTGATTGAAATGGAGTAGTGCGCACTCTGCCCTCTTTCCCATTTTAAATCAATACACCTAAACATATCACTTAGAATGGCGCCGTTTTAAAAACCTCTTCCCCTTGGTGTAGATTTTTTATTTTTAAATCTACGGTAGGATGACTTTTCTGTTTTATAGCTACTGTAAAATTAAAACTGTATTTTGTGTTTTATAGCAAGCCACCAAGGCCAGAAGTATAACTGTATTTTCTGTTTGTAGGTACCGTAAAATGAACAAGCGTTTGGTAGCTCGCCTCCCCGGCTCATCTGGCCTGTTGCAGGACGATGGACTCTCTCTGGACGTGGGGGTGACCCGGAAACCCTCGCCCCTCACCAACGGCTCAGCCGTACCCCCCATGCCCCAGCTCATCGCCCGTGGCATCGAACTTGTGACCTACGACCTGTTGCGCAAGCCCAAGATGGACGGCGGGAGTAACAGCTCCCCGGAATCGCCCCCTGACTCGTAAGTGGGAAACACCGCCTTTCAGCCAACCTTATAATTATATCTATTTGGTTAATCTATTTCGTAACAGAAGAAAATGTGTGTTTTAGCTGTATTGTTTTCGTTAAACAAACTTGTTTTTTTTTTTTTTTTGTAATTTTTTAACATTGACGCAAAAACTTGATTGATTTATGTAACATTGTATCCAGAACTCTCACTCTGTTTTTCTACCCTCAGTCTGGACTTGGGGCCCAAACAAGGGTACCCCCAGCCACCCCATGCAATGGGCTACTCCAGGGGCCCAGGAGACCACATGTCCATGCCCAAGCAGATGCCCAGTGGCGTGGTGCCCCGGGGGCCTCAGATGTACCCACAGCAGCAGCAACCTGAGATGTACTACTCCGACTCTCGCCCCCCGCCCTCCGCCTCGCAGTACGAGCCCTCGCAATACCCCCAAGGTGAGGCTGCTCAACGCTTGTTTTGTGCTGAAACATCTGATTCGTTTCTGACGTGTTTTTACTTTCACTTATTTCAATGCTTTCATTGATTGTGTTTTGAACCTATATTGTTGAATGACCAATATGAAGAAAAAAGTGTGAAGAAAATCAACATGTCATTTCCCCCTCGCCTCACAGGTTACCCCTACCAGCAGCCCCCCCAGTACGCCCCCCAGCGCTACATCCGCAACCCCCCTCCTCCCAGCGAGCCCGCCGGACCCCCCTACCAGGACCCTTACCCCGACTACGGCCCACCCGATCGCCCTTACCCGGCCCCCCACTCGGGCCCTCCCTTTTCCTACCCTCCCCCATCCCACTATGACACCCGGGGCCGCCACGGCCCTTACTCTAGCCCCCCTCCTCCCCCCCAGCCCTACCCCTCGCAGAGGGACGACATGGTCCGGATGAGCCCCGCGCCCCTGGAAGGGCCCCCTTACCACCAGGAGCAGGCTGCCAGGGAGAGGTACCCCCCAGAGGGATTCTACCCACCGGGGGCCCAGCCCCAACCCTTGAGGTCCTACGTCAGAGTGAGTTTGGTTCCTCCACAGTGGTCAGGAACCCTGGTCCCGGAGAGTTACAAGGTAGATTGGCTTTTTGGCCCGGACCAGTAGTAAAACCTTATTCAACCAGTCCAAGGTCTTGATGAACAGTTGATCAGTTGAATCCGGCTGTGTTGCCACTGGGCTCAGCAAAAAGCTAGCAAACCCTGTAACTGTCCAGGTTGGTGAACATACACACTGACTACTATGCGGTTGTCTTATGACTCATAAGATATGAGCTGCATCTCCCTTGAGTTATACATTTGTGTCGTTAGAAGTTGGCCAGAAGTCCGATGTATTTAATATTGAATAGTTGTCTCATGAACTGTGTCCCGAGGTGAGTTAACTAGAAGCAGTATGGCCACTCCTCCCAGCCCAGTCTGGACGACCTGCACCATTGGTGTACACTCTATTTAATTGTAACTAATCATTAGAAATGTTGTCCTGTGGTTTGTTAGGAGCCGTACGGGCGCTCCTCCCAGCCCAGCCTAGACTACTTGCACCACCGCCGTAAGGAGCTGATGGCCCAGCTGGAGGAGAGGAAGGTCATCGCTCCCTCGCCCACCCTCCCCCACACCTTCCCCAGCGACTACCCCCCAGAGGTGAGACCACACACACACACACACACACACACACACACACACACACACACACACACACACACACACACACACACACACACACACACAGAATGTCACTAAGGGTCAACACACTAAAGTCAGAGTTCTGCCTGGTCCAGAAACAAACTGTTAAGTGACTAGTGTTGGCCTTCAAAGCTCCCCACTGGTAGTTTTAATGTCATGACATTATCTAATTGGGAAGTGAAACTGTCTATTTCTAACAGTTTCAAAACAGGGCTTCTGGTGCTGTTTTAGCTATGACACTCATTTATCAAGCGATGACCCTGTTTCAGTAAAATTCTATATTTTATATTATTCCGCCCTTATATACACTTTTCCAAAATGCCTATGTTTTAGCATGTTTAAATGCTGTTTCCTAGTTAGCATAGGTATACAAGTAAGTTTCTAACACACCTGCCTGTCTCCACAGTATGGGGAGGAGAGCTCCAAAGCCTTTGGGAAGTGCAGGGAGCCCGACTACGCAGGCCAGTACTCTCCCTGGTCCTGTGACACCATCGGCTCCTACATCGGCACCAAGGACTCCAAGCCCAAGGATGTCATGGCGCCCGGTGCCATGGAGATGATGGTGAGTGACAGTCGGAATAGTGCCGGTGGGTCTTAGTGAGACGGGTATGTGTCTGAAAGTGTTACTGGTTCAGATGTCACAGGAGCAGTGTTGTGCTTGATGAGGAGGATTAGAACAATAAGTTACATGAGCTCTATTGTTCCTAATGTCTTCCTCCCTTTTATCTTCTTACTTCACCATCTCTCCTCCCCTATTACTTATTGTAATTGGCTTTGGTTGAGAGCATCTGTTAAATGGTTAAATTGTTAATTGCCCCTCGGCCTTTCGCTGTCATTTTCCTCACTTTCTCTTCACCCCATCTTTCCCCCTTCACCCCATCTTTCCCTCTCCATTTTGTTTTATTGCATTTCACTCTGGATGAGCGCGTCTGATAAATGTCTAAATTCTAAAATGTGCCCCTACGCTCTCTTTCTCAACCCAGCCTTTTTGTTTATTTATCTTTCTCTCCCGCGTCTCTTTGTAGAATGACTGTTAAATTATTGTTAAATGAAGGGCCTGTTACTGTTACTGACTAAATAAGGGGCCTGCTAAATGACCATTCTAAATGCCCCCCCTCTCTCTAGAATGTGGATGGTAAAGGTAGGCGGGGGGAGCCCTCCATGGAGGCCCAGGTCAGGCGGGGGACAGAGGTGAAGGACGACGACCCCATCATCCCTTTCGGCCCCCAGCCCACTGTGTCGCGCTTCGGGGCCATCTCACGCACCTCCAAGACAGGCTACCAGACGACAGGCCCCATGCAGGTTTTGGGCCCCGCCCAGGGACCCAACCCCAAGCACATGGCCATAGCCGGTAAGGTTACTCACACTTGGCACTTGCAACTTTACTTTGACCATTCACTGTCATCACCTTTATCAGGGGTGTATTCATTAGGCACCAAACAGAAGGAAACAGGGCTAGACTACCTGGACTTAAAGGGATTGTTCACCCAAATGACAATATGACACATTGGTTTCCTTACCCTATAAGCGGTCTATGGACAAGGTATGACCACAATCCATGCTTTGGTTTTATTTACCTGGTATGGTTCCAAATGCTAACATTTTAGCATTCGCACATGTCCAAATCATTCTAAAGTCTCAAATTATTTGTGAAGCTCATTTAAGTCCCATATAAAATGATTTGAACATGATGCGCAAAAAATGCTAATATCGGTCCAATGACTTTAATGGGGTTTGTGCCAGGTAACCTAAACCAAAGCATTGATTGCTGTCATACCTTGTCCATAGACGGCTTACAGGGTAAGGAAACAAATGTCATTTTGTGATTTGGGTGAACTACCCCTTTAAGGAACACTTAATTTCACTTTCGGTTGCAAAACGTTTTCCGTTGCATGCCTCAATGAATAGGACCCAGAGTTGAACCAAGTTTCTAAGACATGATCGGTGGTTAACACGTTATTGTCCCGCCAACAGCAGAGTACTCCTATGGGAACCACGGAGGCTGGGGCGGAGCCTCCTACCCCTCCCACCAAACTGTCTCCTCCTCTCAGGGACACTTCAGTGAAAGGTACGGCCGAACACACCTCTCATCCGTTTACCTATCCTCTCATCCATCCATCAATCACTCATTCACTCCTTCCATCTAATGCATATCTATCAGTAATTTGGACGGTTCTCTTCTCTCTCAGGCTGCCTATGCCAACTCAGGACAGAGAGCAGCTGAAGACTGAGCTCCAACAGGTCAACCAGCAGATCAACCAACAGTCTCAGATCCACGGCATGGAGGTGTGTATTCACACACACACACACACACACAGAGAGAGAGATGGGACAAACACTTGTAAAACTCATGTGTAGACACCCTCAACCAGAATCCAGGCCTGGCAACATCAACATTTTGCATTGAAATTGAGACAAAAACCTAGTGTTTTTTTTGGGTGCGGGGCATCCGAGCTTGTAAATATTGGTAGAGAATGGGGTTAATTATAGGGGGAAAAACTGACCGTACTAACCCTTGACTCCCTCTTCCACCAGCTCTCCCAGCCAGGTCAGAACCAGGGCCAGCAGGGGGGGAAGTGGCCTGGTCCAGCGGGGGGTTCTGGCAGCGCTGCCCCAGTGTCCAGCGAACAGCTCAGTATGGAGCTCCACCAGGTGGAGAGGGAGATCGGCAAGAGGACCCGCGAGATGGACATGGTGAGGGGGATGGATTGAGTGGAGAGTAGTAGGTTGTCTGTATTACAATGGGCAATCATTCTGCCCTGCTCCCAACGCCCTATAGAGTTATTGCTAGCCTTATGCCATATCAAATCAAATTTTATTTGTCACATGCGCCAAATACAACAGGAGTAGACCTTACAGTGAAATGCTTACTTACAAGCCCTTAACCAACAATGCTTTAAGAAGTTTTAAGAAAAATAAGTGTTACGTAAAAAATATAAATAAAAGTACCAAATAATTTAACAGCAGCAGTAAAATAACAATTAGCGAGGCTATATACAGAGTCAATGTGCAGGAGCACCGGTTAGTTGAGGTAATATGTACATGTAGATAGTTAAAGTGACTATGCGTAGATAATAAACGGAGTAGCAGCAGTGTAAAAGAGGAGTCTAGGTAGCCCTTTGATTAGCTGTTCAGGAGTCTTATGACTTGCGGGTAGAAGCTGTTAAGAAGCCTTTTGGACCTAGACTTGGCGCTCCAGTACCGCTTGCTGTGCGGTAGCAGAGAGAACAGTCTGACTACGGTGGCTAGAGTCTTTGACAATTTTTAGGGCCTTCCTCTGACACCACCTGGTGTAGAGGTCCTGGATGGCAGGCAGCTTAGCCCCAGTAATGTACCGGGCCGTACGCACTACCCTCTGTAGTGCCTTGCGGTCGGAGGCCGAGCAGTTGCCATACCAGGCATTGATGCAACCAGTCAGGATGCTCTCGATGGTGCAGCTGGAAAACCTTTTGAGGACCCATGCTAAAAAAAATTCAGTCTCCTGAGGGGGAATAGGCATTGTTGTGTCCTCTTCACAACTGTCTTGGTGTTTGGACTAGAGGTCGACCAACTATGATTTTTCAACGCCGATACCGATTATTGGAGGACCAAAAAAAATGGCGATACCGATTAATCGGGCGATTATTTTTTTTTAAATGTATTTATTTTTTGTAATAATGACAATTACAACAATACTGAATGAACACTTATTTTAACTTAATATAATACATCAATAAAATCAAATTAGCCTCAAATAAATAATGTGACATGTTCAATTTGGTTTAAATAATGCAAAAACAAAGTGTTGGAGGAGAAAGTAAAAGTGCAATATGTGCCATGTAATAAAGCTAACGTTTAAGTTCCTTGCTCAGAACATGAGAACATATGAAAGCTGGTAGTTCCTTTCAACATGAGTCTTCAATATTCCCAGGTAAGAAGTTTTAGGTTGTAGTTATTATAGGACTATTTCTCTCTATACGATTTGTATTTCATATACCTTTGACTATTGGATGTTCTTATAGGCACTTTAGTATTGCCAGTGTAACAGTATAGCTTCCGTCTCTCTCCTCGCTCCTACCTGGGCTCGAACCAGGAACACATCGACAACAGCCACCCTCGAAGCAGCGTTACCCATGTAGAGCAAGGGGAACAAATACTCCAAGTCTCAGAGCGAGTGACGTTTGAAACGCTATTAGCGCGCACCCCGCTAACTAGCTAGCCATTTCACATAGGTTACACCAGCCTAATCTCGGGGGTTGATAGGCTTGAAGTCATAAACAGCGCAATGCTTGAAGAATTGCGAAGAGCTGCTGGCAAACGCACAAAGGTGCTGTTTGAATGAATGCTTACGCGCATGCTGCTGCCTACCATCGCTCAGTCAGACTGCTCTATCAAATCATAAACTTCATTATAACATAACACACAGAAATACGAGCTTTTGGTCATTAATATGGTCGAATCCGGAAACTCATTTCGAAAACGAAACGTTTATTTCAGTGAAATACGGAACCGTTCCGTATTTTATCTAACGGGTGGCATCCCTAAGTCTAAATATTCCTGCTACATTGCACAACCTTCAATGTTATGTCATAATTATGTACAATTCTGGCCAAATTAATTACGGCCTTTGTTAGGAATAAATGGACTTCACTCAGTTCGCAATGAGCCAGGCGGCCAAAACGGCTGTATATACCCTGACTACTTGCACGGAACGCAAGAGAAGTGACACAACTTCCCTAGTTATAAGAAATTCATGTTAGCAGGCAATATTAACTAAATATGCAGGTTTAAAAATATATACTTGTGTATTGATTTTAAAGAAAGGCATTGATGTTTATGATTAGGTACATTGGTGCAACGACAGTGCTTTTTTCGCAAATGCGCTTGTTAAATCATCACCTGTTTGTCGAAGTAGGCTGTGATTCAATGAGAAATTAGCAGGCACCGCATCGATTATATGCAACGCAGGACACGTTAGATAAACTAGTAATATCATCAACCATGTGTAGTTAACTAGTGATTATGTTAAGATTGATAGTTTTTTATAAGATAAGTTTAATGCTAGCTAGCAACTTACCTTGGCTTCTTGCTGCCCACGCGTAACAGGTAGTCAGCCTGCCACGCAGGCTCCTCGTGTAGTGCAATGTAAGGCAGGTGGTTAGAGCGTTGGACTAGTAACCGGAAGGTTGCAAAAACATTTTTTTACATTTACATTTTAGTCATTTAGCAGACGCTCTTATCCAGAGCGACTTACAGTAGTGAATACATACATTTCATAAACATTTTTTGTACTGGCCCCCCGTGGGAATCGAACCCACAACTCTGGCGTTGCACACACCATGCTGGCGTTGCAAACACCATGCTCTACCAACTGAGCCACAGGGGTAGAGCATGAATCCCCGAGGTGACAAAGTAAAATCTGTTGTTCTGCCTCTGAACAAGGCAGTTAACCCCCGTTCCTAGGTCGTCATTGAAAATAAGAATGTGTTCTTAATCTGACCTGCCTAGTTAAATAAAGGTCTAAAAAAAAAAAAGCGGTGTCCAAAAATACCGATTACCAATTGTTATGAAAACTTGAAATCGGCCCCAATTAATCGGCCATTCCAATTAATCGGTCAACCTCTAGTTTGGACCATGATAGTTTGTTGGTGATGTAGACACCAAGGAACTTGAAGTTCTCAACCTGCTCCACTACAGCCCGTTGATGAGAATGGGGTCGTGCTCGGTCCTCCTTTTCCTGTAGTTCACAATCATCGCCTTGGTCTTGATTACGTTGAGGGAGAGATTGTTATCCTGGCACCACACGGCCAGGTCTCTGACCACCTCCCTATAGGCTGTCTCATTGTTGTCGGTGATCAGGCCTACCGCTGTTGTCATCGGCAAACTTGATGATGGTGTTGGAGTCGTGCCTGGACATGCAGTTGTGAGTGAACAGAGAGTATAGGGGGGAACTGAGCATGAACCCCTGAGCGGCCCCCATGTTGAGGATCAGCGTGGCGGATGTGTTGTTACCTACCCTTACCACCTGGAGGCGGCTTGTCAGGAAGTCCAGGATCCAGTTGCAGAGGGAGGTGTTTAATCCCAGGGTCCTTAGCTTAGTGATGAGATTTGAGGGCACTATGGTGTTGAATGCTGAGCTGTAGTCAATGAATAACATTCTCGCATAGGTGTTCCTTTTGTCCAGGTGGGAAAGGGCAATAGAGATTGCTTCATCTGTGGATCTGTTTGGGCGGTATGCAAATTAGAGTGGGTCTAGGGTTTCTGGGATAATGGTGTTATGAGCCATGACCAGCCTTTCAAAGCACTTCATGGCTACAGACGTGAGTGCTACGGGTCGGTAGTCATTTAGGCAGGTTACCTTAGTGTTCTTGGGCACAGGGACTATGGTGGTCTGCTTGAAACATGTTGGTATTACAGTCAGGGACAGGTTGACAATGTCAGTGAAGACACTTGCCAGTTGGTCAGTGCATGCTCGGAGTATACGTCCTGGTAATCCGTCTGGCCCTGCGGCCTTGTGAATGTTGACCTGTTTAAAGGTCTTACTCATATCGGCTACGGAGAGCGTGATCACAGTCTTCCAGAACAGCTGATGCTCTCGTGCATGTTTCAGTGTTACTTGCCTCGAAGCGAGCATAGAAGTAATTTAGCTCGTCTGGTAGGCTTGTGTCACTGGGCAGCTCGCGGCTCTGCTTCCCTTCGTAGTCTGTAAGAGTTTGCAAGACCTGCCACATCTGATGAGCGTCGGAGCCGGTGTAGTCTTAGTCCTGTATTGACGCTTTGCCTGTTTGATGCTTCTTCGGAGGGCATAGAGGGATTTCTTATAAGATTCCGGGTTAGAGTCCCGCTCCTTGAAAGCGGCAGCTCTACCCTTTAGCTAAGTGTGGATGTTACCTGTAATCCATGGCTTCTGGTTGGGGTATGTACGCGCACCCAGACAACGTCCTCGATGCACTTATTGATGAAGCCAGTGACAGATGTGGTGTACTCCTCAATTCCATCAGAAGAATCCCGGAACATGTTCCAGTCTGTGCTAGCAAAACAGTCCTGTAGCTTAGCATCTGCTTCATCTGACCACTTTCTTATTGACCAAGTCACTGGTGCTTCCTGCTTTAGTTTTTGCTTGTAAGCAGGAATCAGGAGGATAGAATTATGGTCAGATTTGCCAAATGGAGGGTGAGGGAGAGCTTTGCATGTTGGTGTGTGGAGTAAAGGTGGTCTAAAGTTTTTCCCTCTGGTTGCACATTTAACATGCTGATAGAAATGAGGTAAAACAGATTTAAGTTTCCCTGCATTAAAGTCCCCGGCCACTAGGAGCGCCGCCTCTGGATGAGTGTTTTCCTGTTTGCTTATGGCCGTATAGAGCTCATCGAGTGCGATATCAGTGCCAGCATCAGTTTGTGGTGGTAAATAGACAGCTACGAAGAATATAGATGAAAATTCTCTTGGTAAATAGTGTGGTCTACAGCTGATCATGAGATACTCTACTTCAGGTGAGCAAAACCGAGACTTCTTTAGATTTCGTGCACCAGCTGTTGTTTGCAAATATACATACACTGCCACCCCTTGTCTTACTAGAGGCTGCTGTTCTATCCTGCCGAAAAAGCTTAAAACCCGCCAGCTGTATGATATTCATGTCGTCATTCAGCCACGACTCAGTGAAACAACATAAGATATTACTGTTTTTAATGTCCCGTTGGTAGGATATACGTGATTTTAGTTTTATTTTCTATTGATTGTACGTTGGCTAATAGGAGTAATGGTAAAGGGAGATTACCTGCTCGTCATCGGATTCTTACAAGGCACCCAGACCTTTGTCCCCGATGTCTCTTTCTCCTGCGAATGATGAGGGCCTTGTCGGGGTCTGAAGTAAATTCTTCCCATCAGACTCGTTAAAGAAAGTTTTCCTCCAGTACAGGGTGAGAAATCGCTGTCTTGATATCTAGAAGCTCTTTTCGGTCATTAGATACCGTGGCAGAAACATTATGTACAAAACAAGTTACAAATAACGCAAAAAACCATGCACAATTGGTTAGGGGATCGTGAAACGGCAGCCATCTCCTCCGGCGCCATTGATGTTGTCATCTGGTATTATAGCTGGTTTGTGTTCATGTGTTTGTATTTTATTATGGATCCCCATTAGCTACTGCCAAGGCAGCAGCTACTCTTCCTGGGGTCCAGCAACATTAAGGCAGTTATAGAATTTTAAAAACATTACCATACATTCACATCACATGTACTTGTGTGCACAGACACCCGCCCCATGACATGTGAGTTGACAGTGTATTGATGTAGTCTCTACAGGACAGCCAGGTGGCTCATGAGGTCCTGTACAAGACGAAGACTGCAGAGAATGGCCAGCAGGACCACAAGGCCCAGCTGGAGGAGATTGCTCTGGCCCTGGGGTGAGTGGAGACACACAACTCAATAGTAGAACACGTGTATAAAGACAGTTGACATGCTGATGGATAATACCACGTCGGAAGTTTACATACACCTTAGCCAAATACATTTAAATTCAGTTTTTCACAATACCTGACATTTAATCCTAGTAAAACTTCCCTGTCTTAGGTCAGTTAGGATCAGCTTTTATTTCTTTCATCACATTCCCAGTGGGTCAGAAGTTTACATACTAATTGAGTGTATTTGGTAGCATTGCCTTTAAATTGTTTAACTTGGGTCAAACATTTCAGGTAGCCTTCCACAAGCTTCCCACAATAAGTTGGGTGAATTTTGGCCCATTTCTCCTGACAGAACTGGTGTAACTGAGTCAGGTTTGTAGGCCTCCTTGCTCACACACGCTTTTTCAGTACTGCCCACAAATTTTCTAGAGAATTGAAGTCAAGGCTTTGTGATGGCCACTCCAATACCTTGACTTTGTTGTCCTTTTTCCATAACTTTGGAAGTATGCTTGGGGTCATTGTCCATTTGGAAGACCCATTTGCAACCAAGCTTTAACTTCCTGACTGATGTCTTGAGATGTTGCTTCAATATATCCACATCATTTTTCTTCCTCATGATGCCATCTATTTTGTGAAGTGCACCAGTCCCTCATGCAGCAGAGCACTCCCACAACATGATGCTGCCACCCCCGTGCTTCACGGTTGGGATGGTGTTCTTCGGCTTGCAAGTATCCCCTTTTTTCCTCCAAACATAACGATGGTCATTATGGCCAAACAGTTCTATTTTTGTTTAATCAAACTAGAGGACATTTCTCCAAAAATTACAATCTTTGTCCCGATGTGCAGGTGCAAACTGTTGTCTGGCTTTTTTTATGGTGGTTTTGGAGCAGTGGCTTCTTCCTTGCTGAGCAGTCTTTCAGGTTATGTCGCTAAAGGACTTGTTTTACTGTGGATATAGATACTTTTGAACCCGTTTCCTCCAGCATCTTCACAAGGTCCTTTGCTGTTGTTCTGGGATTGCTTTGCACTTTTTGCACCAAAGTACGTTCATCTCTAGGAGACAGAAGGCGTCTCCTTCCTGAGCGGTATGACGGCTGCGTGGTCCCATGGTGTTTATACTTGTGTACTTTTGACAGACAAGGGGGTTTGGTCAAGACGTTTACACAGATCAGACACGGACAGAGTGTGACTAGCTCGGTTTCAAGGTTGTTTAATTAATAAATCAAAAAAGAAAAGGATAGGTCTCCCCCATGAGACCCTCTCCGCGATACCGTCTTCTGGGCTCCGGGTCTTGCTGTATCCTGTCGGGCACAAAAGCTGAACTCCCTCCTCATACCTCTGTAACCGTCCCCAACTATACGGGAGTCCTCTCCTCCCCCTGCTCTCCTTTGTGTGCTGCCCTTCTGGCAGCTTTATGGTTCTTGCACAGCTGGTGAGCAATCAGCCCTTGATTACTCACCAGCTCCCAATTAGTCCTGGCCAGAGAGCCTGTCGACCTGGCACGTCCAGTAGATGGCGCCATCGCCTCGTGATGTGTACTCCGTCTGTCACCAGGCCTCGACGAGTCTCCCCCTGGTGGCTGACCTGCTTTACGCCACAGTACTATTGTTTGAGATGAACGTGGTACCTTCAGGCGTTTTGAAATTGCTCCCAAGGATGAACCAGACAATGTTTTTTCTGAGGTCTTGGCTGATTTCTTTTGATTTGCCCATGATGTCAAGCAAAGAGGCACTTGGTTTGGAGGTAGGCCTTGAAATTCATCCACAGGTACACCTCCAATTGACTCAAATGATGTCAATTAGCCTATCAGAAACTTCTAAAGCCATGACATAATTTTCTGGAATTTTCCAAGCTGTTTAAAGGGACAGTCAATTTAGTGTATGTAAACTTCTGACCCCTGGAATTGTGATACAGTGAAATAATCTGTCTTTAAACAATTGTTAGAAAAAATACTTGTCTTGCACAAAGTAGATGTCCTAACCGACTTGCCAAAAGTATAGTGTGTTAACAAGAAATGTGTGGAGTGGTTGAAAAAGGTTTAATGACTCCAACCTAAGTGTATGTAAACTTCTGACTTCAACCGTATGATCTTAATCCTCTCTGTTTCGTCTCTCTCTCTCCGTCTTTCTCCCCGTCTCTAGTGAGGTGTCGAATGGCTCCAGCGGTCTAGGGCAGGACGGCGGTGTGGGCGGAGCCATGCTATCACTGACCACTAAGGCGTCATCGCTTAGCCTGTGTTCTGAGCCAGGGCCCGGGGGCTCCGATCTGCAGAAGAACGGTGTGGTCCATTCCTGCTCCTAGACCATACACACTGCGACACACACAACAAACACACACTCAGAGCCTTTGTTCTAAAGCATGCACACACATACTTGTTTTATTTAGAAGATGAGCAGTATCTGCCGTGATATGAATTTTCTTTCTTTTTGTTCTGTGAATGAGCATTTTTTTTTTTATGACTTTGATCACCTGGAAACCATTTGACATTTATTTCTCTTGTGTTTTTTTTTTACTGGGATTATAAAACAAGACTCAAAGTAAATATGTCAAAAAAAGCAGATTATGATGATAATTGTTCAAAGAAGGCTATCCCTCCTACATAGATATCACATACCAAGACACGTAGTGGATCGAAGGGTGGAGTATTTCTCAATTCTCCCCCTCTATTTTTGTGCACATTACCAGGGTAAGCAACTTGCAGGGACCTTAATACCCCCAAAGATGGTTTTAAGGCTGTGAAATGTAAACGTTCAATTTCGTAACCAATTTAGTATCGAATCCTAACTCAAGTTATGGTCGTTTTGGTCTTATGTACTACATAGCTAACAAAAGTCTTGGTGTTTTACGACGTAGTTTATGTCAGCTGTCATAAGTATCATGTAAGTGTCTGTTTATAATGCATTATAGCCTGATATTTTATAAGGCAAGTCAGTTAAGAACAAATTCTTATTTACAATGACGGCCTAGGAACAGTGGGTTAACTGCCTTGTTCAGGGGCAGAAAGACGTTTTTTTTTTTTTTTTTTTGTAACTCATCAGCTCGGGAATTCGATCTAGCAACCTTTCGGTTACTGGCCCAACGCTCTAACCACTAGGCTACCTGCCGCCCCGGTATGACACGTTGTTTCTTTCTGATACCTTTGACAGCTAACTAACGGTTAGTCAGTGTAGTAACCATTCTGTTGGCGTTCAGTAATAAAGGCTAGTGTTCAGGAATACGCCACCCCCAGAATCGTAAAACGTGGTTGACCAGATTGGGGGGGGGGGAGTGAAAACGTTCCGCCAACGCTCAGTCAACCCTCAGAGCCAAACAAGACTATGTCGCTTTAAGCCGCATGCCGTTTTTAACCCGCCATGAGAAGTCTGATTTTTATTAGTGCATTTTATGAATACATCATATGTCTGTTTCATACTTGAAAAGCAGTATCTTATTAACCAAAGCATTCTGTTTTAAAGATTGCAAAATGTATCTTTTTGATAATGAGCTTTTCTCATGTTTTCTATAAGGGAACATACTATGTGCTTCTCGTGGGATGTGGTGTGACTTGCTGCGGAAATGTCTTGTTTGTACTTTGATGGGCTGGAATTCAATAGAACTTGCAGTGTGGATATGCAAATTCCAGGGAGTGTAACACAACATTAATTTTCACACTGCAGGAAGAACATTTTCCATGTTGCGAGAGAGATTGAATCCCCTCCCAGTGTGAATTTAATCATATGGGGTGATTAGTATTTTTGTTCCTCATCTTCCTCAGAGCTCCTTATCTGGTCATTGAAAAGGCCTCCCCATTGGGATTATCTTGTCATTGGTTCTCCTTAACTTCTATGAAGTTGCGTTCCCTTGTTTGTTTTTTTGCTAGGGTAAATCGCGATTAAGGGGGTGTGGCCTGCCTGAACGCTAGTCCGTAATTGGAGGGGAAGTAAAATGGTTTAATATGCAAATTTTTGGTCCTCTTGTTCTTAATACGTGTGTAAAAGGTGTCTGTAGTCTGCCAAACAGTCCTTTCAATGGTTTGTGCGTCAATGTCAACAGTTAAAGAGTAGCGAAGTGTCTTAAATAATTGTCATTCTACAGGCTTAAAAAAAAGTCCTCCTATCCCTTTTTTGTTTTTAACCGTGTACTATTAGTTCATTTTAGAACAAGTCTGTATCAAGACACATATTCAGGTTATCTTAGTGGATTCAAAACCCAGAACCTTGGGCCACACATGTGAGGCTTAAAGCAAGCAGCCAGTGTGTCTTGCCCCTCAAAAAGCCTCTACTCAAAGTCGTGACCTTTTTAATGATATTTTTCACTATATCGTTTTCTGGTGTTATTATTATTGTAAGCTATAAAAACAAAAGAGTTGCACACTCCATATGTATAACCTCACAGTAAGTTATTGGGTAAAAAAAACAAATGTTTCGGCATTACTGTGCCTTTTTGAAACGTTTGTTTTTTTTGTTTTTTTACTGAATAAATTACTGGGAGGTGAAACTTATTGAGTGTGCAACTCTCTTTGTTTTTGTAGCTTACAGTTTATTCACCGTTAGTCAAAACCTCTACACTAAATAATGTTCTCTGGGTGTGCGCCAGCTCATGCTTTTTATTATTAGCATTATTACTTTATTATTGATGTTCCTGTCATGGTAATTGTTTATCGCTGATGCTCGTTAAGGAGCTCTCTGCCTTTTGTAAACAATCGTCATGATTGGCCATTGAAAAAAAGCTGAGCTGAAATGCAAAGAGGTGGATCCCAGTGCTCAAACGGTTACGAATACACGGAATGTAGGTGACGATCGGGTTTCATCATTTGGCTTCAGGAAAAAAAACGGGTCAGCTTTTTGTCAGTGTAGATGGGTGTTGAGGGCCAGGGTCAGTTATAGGGTGTTTTTTTTATTTTTTCAACCACACTTCATGCCTCTTGGGCTACTCTTTGCTATATTTTATTGTTTAGGTAAACAACTCACTTATACATATGAGTATGTATACATACATTAATATACTAAGCACTGTTAACGTGCCACCTCTTATTCTACTCGCTCAGCATTTATATTAAATGATCTCTACTTAGAATCAGCTAAATGTTTTATTTTATTTCTCCACTGGTTGCCAACAGACTTTATCCTTTCCCAGTTGAAGGACTTCTGTGCACATTGACGTGTGTTCACTTAATCTTTTTGTGTTCAAACAAAGATAAGTTCTCTACTGAAATATGCTTCCGAAAGAAGACACATTTAATGATGAAAATTTACAACAAAAAAGTTTTTGTGCGTGTTAGGTTCTATTGTAGAAAATGTACAAAGTAAAGTGTCCTGTACTGGGTGACGGTTTGGAAATGTTAGAAATGTGTTGGTTTTCTCTCTTTTTAAGAGGTAATCCGGGTAAGCCTTTAATTTAGTCAAAGGCTTGCTTCATATTCTCAAGGAATACTCCTAGGCCATTTATTCCAACAGTATGAGATCATTTGGAAGCACCCTAACCAAATTGAAAGCAATCTTAATTGGCACACTAATTTTGTCACCACCAGCACTAATCACATGACAGGCAGAGACACATGTTTTGTCATATTTAGAACAGAAAATGTGTTTCTGCTGGGGAAAATGTAATTGACTAGTTGGGTTTGTTTTTCTTTCTTCCTGTCGTTGAGTGAAATCACTTACTTCCAAGTCTTACAGTGATCTATATAACGCATCCCAAGGCGAAGCATCATGTCCATCCACAGGGGAACTGTCAAACTTGGCGTCACACTCATATCCACACACAGGTTGTCATTTGTTTCAGAATAGTCATGAAAATGTGCTTACTCTTAAGTCCCTCCAGCCGTGAGCCTTCAAGAGAGAGTACACTTCAAATTTGTCTAATGATTTTAGATATCAAAAGTGGTCTGTTGACTTGAGGCCACATTCCATGCCATCTGTTGTGAAGATCCAGCTATAAGCCTCAATCCCCAAATCAATGGCAAAGATGGACCTGAACCTAATTCACTGCCTATCATTTCCACTCATTTTGGGTTTAAGGCATATAGTTTATATATATCTCAAGTGGTTTAACGTTTATTCAAGGTCACGTCCCAATCTGTGTGTGTGTGTAATGTTTTTGGGACGTGACCTTGAATAAACGTTAAACCACTTGAGGTCTAAAACGTGCAACAAACTTTGATTTTGGAGTAAACTGTCCCTTAAAGCCTATAGGTGAGTAGAATTAACAATTATATGGTTTCTATGGGAATAGCAATGATGTTCATGTCAGTCTCATGCTTTCATTTGTTTCTGAGTGAAACTGCTGCCTACCCCTCCTTCACACAGCCAATGAACTCTTCCCACAAACCACAGAAATCTTACTGCTGTTTGCGGGCTCACATTTTATATTCCTAACTTTTGGGAAAAACTCAATGGCTGTTTTTATATGATTAATCCCTTGTAAAATATCTCTTAAATTAAGGTACAGTTTTAATTTCAGCAAGAAAATCCGTTTTTATATGTATTATACTCCATTAAGGAATGTTTAGAATTATCTTCCTCCAATGTGGATGTAGCCATTATTACACCATTTTATGACTTTGTAAGAGAATTCACTGTGTGAAAATTGGTTTGCATTTTTGTATAATACAATCTGCTTTTTTTGTTTGATACGAGAGGGAGGTCAAACTGGAAGTTTTTGAGAAATGAACCTGTGAAATTGAGAGAATCTTTTTTAATTTATGTACAACAGTGATTCTATGCTGAGGGGGATGGATTAAATGATATTGCTAACTCTGCTATTGGCTTCTTGTTTTACTTTCCCATGGGGAAATGAGTGAACATCTTTGAGCGCAAGTATTAACATGCATAACACCACATGTATTATTTTTTTTAATCTTTATCCACCCCAAACTGTGGAGGACAGAGAAACTCTGCCCACCACCAACTCAAGGGATCAAAACAGAATTTAAGAGAGGATTGAGGACTATCAACCAACTCTGTGGCTCTCTCTTTGGCAAATGCTCAAGGGGAGACATAAGTATGTATGCTAGGATACGCACAGGGCAGGGGTGAAATGATGATGCAATGTTACACGGGACGGGATAGACGTTACGGCCACTGATGGCGTGTGTAATGTTGCACAGCGGAGAGTCGAGTGGAGACATGTTTAGTTCGTTGACCTGATGAGCCCTTCCCAGCTTGCTAGTTTATTCTGACCGGCAGTGGTGTAGTGGAGGGTATACACCGTATCAATGAGGCTGATTGAACAGATCATGTTTAGCTTAATGTTGATAAGCTATTATTTCTCCACGTTTTAGGCGCAGCAACGTGTGAATGTGCCAAAATGCTTTCTTAAATGCTAATGGTTTCATGGAAATATCCGTTAGAAATGTAGAAAGAGGGACGATCTAAAGATGTAACAACTATCATGGGTTGCTAATATGATTTTGGCTATAGGCTACTTTGAAGCAAGGTAAGAAGCGTCTCATAATATGAAGTAAAACGTCCAGGTTTCAAAAGACGAAGGAACAGGAAAAATACAGCGATCCTATTACAGGCTGAACGTCTTCTGGTAGACGGAAAGGCTTTCCCAAAAAACATAATTAAATGTTAACTAGTTACAACGTAGTGTATGCTAATCTGGCAGAATGATATGATTATTTGCATCAATCCCGTGGCCATTTGCTTTGCAAACTCCAACTCATGTGCTACAGAAACACCTCTAACCAAACCGCAGTGCTTGGTGCATGCACACTTGAATTAAAGGGTAATAGTAGTTCTACAGTAGTGTAGTTCTACACTCAAAAATCTAAATGTCTTAAAAGTGGTCTCCAGATGTGGTGTTTTAAAACATCACATTTTTGTGTGACAAAGAATGAAAACCTGTGAATTTCTGACTCAGTTGACAGCCTTTTATCCGTTTCAATAGTATGGCTACTATTAGCCTACTGCACATTACAGCTTGAGTTGGCCTGACTGAAAGACAATGTTTTTTTAAATAATTTTTGGTAGTTCAAAGTGTATGTCACTGTTTCTCATAATTTTTCACACATGGCACCTTTCCGTTGCGGGACATTTGGGAAATATTTGGAAAAATTCGAGTATACCCACTTCTCCATGCAGAACTATGCCACTGCTGGCTGGCTAGCTGGCAACAACAGCATGGCGCTATTTAAAACTTGTTTAAAAGAAGGCGATATTTATTTCGATGGGCGAGGGAGAAATAACTTGTAGTATTGGTCACTTGTAGTATTGGTCGCCATGGAGACGGCCAAAAACTTCAACTTCCTTGGCGTACACATCTCAGAGGAGCTGAAATGGTCAAAACACATGGACACCATGGTGAAGGCACGACAGCGACTGTTCAACCATCGAGAGCATACTGTCGGGCTGCATCCCAGCCTGGTACAGCAACCCCGCTGACCGCAAGGCTCTACAGCGGGTAGTATGCTCAGCCGACCGCACCATTGGGTGCACACTGCCTGCCCTCCAGGACACCTAAAACACCAGCTGTCGCAGGAAGGCCTTGAAGATCATCAGGGACCCGAGCTATGGGTCACTTCATCTGTCAGTGAATTCAATTGTTGAATCATCTTTTGTCATGATTATGACTAATTTCAAGTAACTGTCTGCAGGTTTAAAAGAAACATTCAATATACTTTGCATAGAAACCCAAATAAAAGCATGTAGATAGAAAGATGTGCGTGTCATGTATGCTAGAATGAAAGCTTAAAAACAGCTGCATATGCACATTAGCCGATACATATGGCGTAGCCTACACATATAGGATACCTTGCAATTCAGTCATCTCTAAAAACTGTTGTACAATGTGCTCTGCAATGAGATAACCAGAGTTCGTTTTCTAAACAAGATTAGTTCTCAAATAGCAGCTAGCTGCCCCAATACCATGGTCGGCATGCATAATATTGGATGCTTTTAAATATGAGGCATGGAGAATGAATGATAAAAAGCCTGTAGTAGGATTGAAGAAAAATCAGTTGGGAAATGAATGTTTGAGTTTTAAATAGATTAATAAATGTTCAGCAAATGTGAGTCTATTTACACTGAAAAAATAGATAAATGCAACGTGACAATTTCAAATAATTTAGGGACATTTTCAGCATCCAGGAATTGTGGATCAGATCCTTGTGAAATGGGGTCGTGCATTATCATGCTGAAAATGAGGTGATGGTGGCGGATGAATGGCACAACAATGGGCCTCAGGATCTCGTCACAATATCTTTGTGCATTCAAATTGCCATCGATAAAATGCAATTGTGTTTGTTGTCCGTAGTTTATGCCTGCCCATAACATAACACCACCATGGAGCACTGTTCACAAAGTTGACATCAGCAAACCGCTATCCCACACGATGCCATTCTGCCATCTGCCTGGTACAGTTGAAACTGGGATTCATCCGTCGTACCAGTGGCCATCCAAGGTGAGCATTTGCCCACTGAAGTCGATTATGACACCAAACTGCAGTCAGGTCAACACCCTGGTGTTGACAACAAGCACGCAGAAGAACTTCCCTGAGACTGTTTCTGACTGTGCAGAAATTCTTCAATTGTGCAAACCCACCATTTCATCAGCTGTCTGGGTGGCTGCTCTCAGACAATCCCGCAGGTGAAGAAGCCAGATGTGGAGGTCCTTGGCTGGCGTGGTTACACGTGGTCTGTGGTTGAGGCCAGTTGGACGTATTGTCAAATTCTCTATAACGATGTTGGAGGCATCGTATGGCAGAGAAATGAACGTGAAATTCTCTGGCAACAGCTCTGGTGGACATTTCTGCAGTCAGCATGTCAATTGCACGCTCCCTCAAAACTTGAGACATTGTGGCATGTGTTGTGTGAAAAAACTGCAGATTTTTGAGCGGCAATTTTATTGTCCCCAGCACAAGGTGCAGCTGTGTAATGATCATGCTGTTTAATTAGCTTATTGATATGCCACACCTGTCAGGAGGATGGATTATCTTGGGGTGGCAGGTAGCCTAGTGGTTAGAGCGTTGGTCCAGTAACTGAAAGGTTGCTAGATCAAATCCCCGGGCTGACAAGGTTAAAAAGCTGTTGTTTTGCCCCTGAACAGGCTGTCATTGTAAGTAAGAATTTGTTCTTAACTGACTTGCCTAGTTAAATAAAAATCTTGGCAAAGTAGAAATGCTCACTAACAGGGATGTAAGCAAATTTGTGCACAGCATTTGAGAGAAATAAGCTTTTTGTGCATCTGAAAAATGTCTGGGATCTTTTATTTCAGCTCATGAAAGATGGTACCAGGACTTTACTTGTTGCGTCTATGTTTTTGTTCAGTGTAGGTGGTTTAAATTACTAACTTACAAACTAACCTAAAAGTTGGCGGTGCCAACATCTTGACAATCCATTCAGTATTCTACTAGCTATGACTGAGTGTGAGACGTTTTCCATAATGTATGTTTCATGCATATACATTCAAACAATTTATTGAATATGGAGACAAATGGCAAAGTTGTCTTGGGCAGTATTTTCAGAAATTATTCATACCCCTTGACATATTCCACATTTTGTTGTGTTACAACCTGAATTAAAAATGGATTAAATATATATACTCGGCAAAAAAAGAAACGTCCTCTCACTGTCAACTGCGTTTATTTTCAGCAAACTTAACGTGTAAATATCTGTATGAACATAAGACTCAACAACTGAGACATAAACTGAACAAGTTCTATAGACATGTGACTAACAGAAATTGAATAATGTGTCCCTGAACAAAGGAGGGTTCAAAATCAAAAGTAACAGTCAGTATCTGGTGTGGCCACCAGCTGCATTAAGTACTGCAGTGCATCTCCTCCTCATGAACTGCACTAGATTTGCCAGTTCTTGCTGTGAGATGTTACCCCACTCTTCCACCAAGGCACCTGTAAGTTCCCGCACATTTCTGGGGGGAATGGCCCTAGCCCTTACCCGCCGATCCAACAGGTCCCAGACGTGCTCAATGGGATTGAGATCCGGGCTCACTGGGCATGGCAGAACACTGACATTCCTGTCTTGCAGGAAATCATGCACAGAACAAGCAGGATGGCTGGTGGCATTGTCATGCTGGAGGGTCATGTCAGGATGAGCCTGCAGGAAGGGTACGACATGAGGGAGGAGGATGTCTTCCCTGTAATGCACAGCGTTGAGATTGCCTGCAATGACAACAAGCGCAGTCCGATGATGCTGTGACACACCGCCCCAGGCCATGACGGACCCTCTACCTCCAAATCGATCCCGCTCCAGAGTACAAGCCTCGGTGTAATGCTCATTCATTCCACGATAAACGCGAATCCGACCATCACCCCTGGTGAGACAAAACCGCGACTCGTCAGTGAAGAGCACTTTTTGCCAGTCCTGTCTGGTCCAGCGACGGTGGGTTTGTGCCCATAGGCGACGTTGTTGCCGGTGATGTCTGGTGAGGACCTGCTTTACAACAGGCCTACAAGCCTTCAGTCCAGCCTCTGTCGGCCTATTGCGGACAGTCTGAGCACTGATGGAGGGATTGTGCGTTCCTGGTGTAACTCAGGCAGTAGTTGTTGCCATCCTGTACCTGTCCCGCAGGTGTGATGTTCGGATGTACCAATCCTGTGCAGATGTTGTTACACGTGGTCTGCCACTGCGAGGACGATCAGGTATCCGTCCTGTCTCAGGCGTCTCACAGTATGGACATTGCAATTTATTGCCCTGGCCACATCTGCAGTCCTCATGCCTCCTTGCAGCATGCCTAAGACACATTCACGCAGATGAGCAGGGACCCTGGGCATCTTTCTTTTGGTGTTTTTCAGAGTCAGTAGAAAGGCCTCTTTAGTGTCCTAAGTTTTCATAACTGTGACCTTAATTGCCCACCGTCTGTAAGCTTTTAGTGTCTTAACGACCGTTGCATGTTCATTAATTGTTCATGGGTCATTGAATAAGCATGGGAAACAGTGTTTTAACTCTTTACAATGAAGATCTGTGAAGTTATTTGGATTTTTATGAATTATCTTTGAAAGACAGGGTCCTGAAGAGGGGACGTTTCTTTTTTTGCCGAGTTTATGATGTTCTCTCACCCATCTACACACAATAGCCCATAATGACAGGGAAAACATGTTTTTAGACATTTTGCAAATGTATTAAAAATGAAATACAGAAATATCTCATTTACATAAGTATTCACACCCCTGATTCAATATATGTTAGAATCCCCTTTGGCTGCGATTGCAGCTGTGAGTCTTTCTGCGTAAGTCTCTAAGAGCTTTGCATGCCTAGATTGTACAATATTTGCACATTATTATTTTTATAATTCTTCAAGCTCTGTCAAGTTGATTGTTGATCATTGCTAGACAGACATTTGCATATCTTGCCATAGATTTTCAAGCCAATTTAATCAAAACAGTAACTAGGCCACTCAGGAACATTCAATGTCGTCTTGGTAAGCAACTCCAGTGCATATTTGGCCTTGTGTTTTAGGTTATTGTCTGTTGGAAAGCAGACTGAAACAGTTTTTCCTCTAGGATTTTGTCTGTGTTTACCTCAATTCCATTTATTTTTATCATAAAAAAAACTCCCTAGTCCTTGCCGATGACAAGCATACTCATAACATGATGCAGCCACCACCATGCTTAAATAATATGAAGAGTGTTACTCAGTGATGTGTTGTGTTGGATTTGCCCCAAAGATAGCGCTTTGTATTCAGGACAAAAAGTTCATTCTTTTGGCTAATTTTTTCAGTATTACTTTAGTGCCTTATTGCAAACAGGGTGCATGTTTTGGAATATTTTATTCTGTATAGGCTTTCATCTAATTCACACTGTCAATTAGGTTCGTTTTGTGGAGTAACTACAATGTTGTTGATCCATCCTCAGTTCTCATTTCACAACCATAAAGGGATACTTCGGGATTTTGCCAATGAGGCCCTTTATCTACTTCCCCAGAATCAGATAAACTTGCGGATACCATTTTTATGTCTCTGTGTCCAGTATGAATGAAGTTAGAGCTAGTTTTGTGAGTCAATGCTAACTAGCGTTAGCACAATGACTGGAAGTCTATGGGTATCTGCTAACATGCAATGCCAAAAGCCTGTGCCTCTGATGGAGACTAGAACTGTTATCAATGTATGCTTCAGTATTCCCTTCTCTCTAAGAGCATTTGTGTGCTCAGGCCCCATAGGCCTATCAACATTTCCCCACGCTGGTCACCAATGTAGCTGACCAATGTAGAGAGGGATATTTACATCTTAGTCTTATCCAGAGCGACTCACAAGAGGAACACATAAAAAAATCTGTCTAATTAGTCACTTCGGAGATTCAAACCAGCAACTTTTCAGTCCATGCCCAATGCTCTTAGCTACTAGGCCACCTGCCACCCTGTCAAGACCGAGTTAGACAAAACCCACAAAGAAAAGACAACAGGCAAATGCATATGTAGTGTCAATGTCTAAATAGTGAAGGCAGGGTAGTTTAAAATGCAGGACTTGGTAAATAGATCTTGAGAGACAAAAGTGAGAGTCAATAATGAATAAAAATGCTCAAACAAGCATGTGTATCTGTAGTGGGTGTTCTTCAACTCTAAAATACACTGGTCTGTAAGACGAAATCTAGAAAAGAAAAGAGAACAGGCAAGGTCATGGCTATTTCAAACTGCAGTAGGATGGTTCTCCTCACAGGTGAATGAATCAGTCCGTGCTTGGTGAATAGCACTTGGTTGATTTCTGGGAGCAGGACACAGGAGAGCTGAATAGATCACGTGAGAAAAAAGTTAGAGACAAGAAGGAATAAAATAAATCATCACAGCAAAGGAATGTATTTTGTGAGTTAGAAAATGTACGTCCTGACAGCTCTGTAATCATCCTACTCCAACTATTGACAGGGATAATGTGGCATTTATTATTTGTCAGTATGAAGGAAATTAGTCGGTCCTGCTTTGATTACTATCGATTTTTGTAGTCTTAAATTATTACTTGGAATAAACTGAAAGCTAAAACTCCTCCTGGAATGACATGCTAGCTAGTGATAAAGGCAAGCTATCTAGTCCTGCTAACTTGCAGCATATCTACTTGTTTTAACTACACTGAACAAAAATATAAATGCAACATGTAAAGTGTTGGTCCTGTTTCAAATAACAGATCCCAGAAATGTTCCATATGCACAAAAAGCTTCTTTCTATTACATTTTGTGCACAAATTTGTTTACATCCTTGTTAGTGAGCATTTATCCCTTGCAGAGATAATCCATCCACTTGAAAGGTGTGACATATCAAGAAGCTGATTAAACAGCATAATCATTATGCAGGTGCACCTTGTGCCGGGGACAATAAAAGGCAACTCTAAAATCTGCAGTTTTGTCATACAATGCCATAGATGTCTCAAGTTGAGGGAACGTGCAATTGGTATGCTGACTATAGAAATGTCCACCAGAGCTGTTGCCAGAGAATTTAATGTTAATTTCTCTACCATAAGCTGCCTCCAATGTCGTTTTAGAGAATTTGGCAGTACGTCCAATCGGCCTCACAACCGCAGACCACGTGTAACCACGCCAGCCCAGGACCTCCAGCTTTTCACCTGTGGGATTGTCTGAGACGAGCCACCAGGACGGCTGATGAAACTGTGGGGTTGTACAACCGAAGAAGTTCTGCACAAACTGTCAGAAACTGTCTCAGGAAAACTTATTTGCATGCTCGTCGTCTTCACCAGGGTCTTGACCTGACTGCAGTTCAGCGTCGTAATCGACTTCAGTGGGCAAATGCTCACCTTCGATGGCCACTGGGACACTGGAGAAGTGTGGTCTTCACAGATGAATCCCGGTTTCAACTGTATGGCATTGTGTGGGCGAGCGGTTTGCTGATGTCAATGTTGTAAGACAGAGTGCCCATGGTAGGGTTCTGGTATGGGCAGGCATAAGCTACGGAAAATTAAATAATTGCACTTAATCGTTGCCGATTTCAATGCACAGAGGTACTGTGTAGAGATCCTGAGGCCCTTTGTCATGCCATTCATCCGCCGCCATCACCTCATGTTTCAGCATGATAATGTCGCAAGGATCTGTAAACAGTTCCTGGATGCTGGATGCTAAAAATGTCCCAGTTCTTCCATGGCCTGCATACTCACAATTGAGCATGTTTGGGATGCTCAGGATCGACGTGTCCAGTTCCCCCCAAAATCCAGCAACTTTGCACAGCCATTGAAGAGGAGTGGGACAACATTCCACAATCAACAGCCTGATCAACTCTATGCAATGGAGATGTGTCGCGCTGCATGAGACAAATGGTGGTCACACCAGATACTGACTGGTTTTCTGATCCACTCCCTTACCTTTTTTTTAAGGTATATGTGATAAACAGATGCATATCTGTACTCCCAGTCATATGAAATCCATAGATTAGGGCGTATTTGATTAATTTAAATTGACAGATTTCCTTGTATGAACTGTAAATCAGTAAAATCTTTGAAATTGTTGCATGTTGCATTTATATTTTTTGTTCAGTGTAGCTAGCTCGCTAGCTAACTATTTTCCTTCTTCGTTTTCTTTGGTGGTCTGCAAACAAATATTATAGGTGCATGCCGCCACCTACTGTATTGGCTGTGTATCAGCCTACAATTCTGAAGTATGAATTCATTACACTTTGTGAAAAACTTTCCCTACCAACTAACCTTGCACCCATTAAATCCTCCCCACTATTCCACTCCTTTGGCCCTCTCTGATCCTACTCTAGGCCAACAGCCTGGGAGGACAGGACAGTATCATTCAAAACGTCTTGTAACTCTTTGGCAGTAAAATCTCGTACACCCAAGTACTTCTCTCTAGCTGCCACCACAACATACAGTGGGGGGAAAAAGTATTTGATCCCCTGCTGATTTTGTACGTTTGCCCACTGATAAAGAAAGTATCAGTCTATAATTTTAATGGTAGGTTTATTTGAATACTGAGAGACAGAATAACTACAAAAATATCTAGAAAACGCATGTCAAAAATGTTATAAATTGATTTGCATTTTAATGAGGGAAATAAGTATTTGACCCCCTCTCAATCAGAAAGATTTCTGTCTCCCAGGTGTCTTTTATACAGGTAACGAGCTGAGATTAGGAGCACACTCTTAAAGGGAGTGCTCCTAACCACAGCTTGTTACCTGTAAAAAAGACATGTCCACAGAAGCAATTAATCAATCAGATTCCAAACTCTCCACCATGGCCAAGACCAAAGAGCTCTCCAAGGATGTCAGAGACAAGATTGTAGACCTACACAAGGCTGGAATGGGCTACAAGACCATCGCCAAGCCGCTTGGTGAGAAGGTGACAACATTTGGTGCGATTATTCGCAAATGGAAGAAACACAAAAGAACTGTTAATATCCCTCGGCCTGGGGCTCCATGCAAGATCTCACCTCATGGGGTTGCAATGATCATGAGAACGGTGACGAATCAGCCCAGATCTCAAGGCAGCTGGGACCATAGTCACCAAGAAAACAATTGGTAACACACTACGCCGTGAAGGACTGAAATCCTGCAGCGCCCGCAAGGTCCCCCTGCTCAAGAATACATATACATGCCCGTCTGAAGTTTGCCAATGAACATCAGAATGATTCAGATGACAACTGGTGAAAGTGTTGTGGTTAGATGAGACCAAAATGGAGCTCTTTGGCATCAACTCAACTCACCGTGTTTGGAGGAGGAGGAATGCTGCCTATGACCCCAAGAACACCATCTCCACCGTCAAACATGGAGGTGGAAACATTATGCTTTGGGGATGTTTTTCTGCTAAGGGGACAGGACAACTTCACCGCATCATCTGACGGGGCCATGTCCTGTTAAATCTTGGGTGAGAACCTCCTTCCCTCAGCCAGGGCATTGAAAATGGGTCGTGGATGGGTATTCCAGCATGACAATGACCCAAAACACACGGCCAAGGCAACAAAGGAGTAGCTCAAGAAGAAGCACATTAAGGTCCTGGAGTGGCCTAGCCAGTCTCCAGACCTTAATCCCATAGAAAATCTGTGGAGGGAGCTGAAGGTTCAAGTTGCCAAACGTCAGCCTCGAAACCTTAATGACTTGGAGAAGATCTGCAAAGAGGAGTGGGACAAAATCCCTCCTGAGATGTGTGCAAACCTGGTGGCCAACTACAAGAAACGTCTGACCTCTGATTGCCAACAAGGGTTTTGCCACCAAGTACTAAGTCATGTTTTGCAGAGGGGTCAAATACTTATTTCCAGAGGGGTCAAATACTTATTTCCCTCATTAAAATGGAAATCATTTTATAACATTTCTGACATGCGTTTTTCTGGATTTTGTTGTTGTTATTCTGTCTCTCACTGTTCAAATAAACCTACCATTAAAATTATAGACTGATCATTTCTTTGTAAGTGGGCAAACATACAAAATCAGCAGGGGATCAAATACTTTTTCCCCCCACTGTATATCCTCTGTGATTTACATTCCATTCCTGCCGTGCAAATGACAACCGAGGCCATGAATGCCAAAAAAACAACCTTACTGAAGAACATGTTATTCCTATCACTCTCTATTGGCTTCGACCTACTCACATGGATCGTCTGAGGATCCCTCACCCTGGACCCATCTTCCTCTACTACTCTCTTCACTGCCTCAGCATACAACACCTTGTGCACTACGCTAATCCTCGCAACCTCAACCTTTATCTCACTGGACACGTCTTTATCTCACTGGACACCTCTTTATCTCACTGGACACCTCTTTATCTCACTGGACACCTCTTTATCTCACTGGACACCTCTTTATCTCACTGGACACCTCTGATATCCAGCATCATGGGTAGCCCTACAGTTTACATACACAACTTCTTCCACCAATACTACACTTTCCTTTGTCTCATGTCCTCCTGTACACTTCTCACATCTAGGAATCTCCCTCCTACACACTGCTGCCACATGATCATAAGCTTGACACCTAAAACACGGTAATGGGTTCAGGACAAACGCTCTCACGGGATAACTAACACATCCTAACTTGACTTTATCTGGCAATGGCTCTGCATCAGAACTCAGTAATACAGACAGTGTTTTCTCTGTTTCACCAAATAGCGGGCGTCACAGACACTGGCAATCAACTTCAGTTGACCATCCTCAACACTTAACGCCACTCCAGTGTTTCACTACTTTCAACGGCGCCCTGCTCCGGAAAGGAAAACAAGTTACAGGTCTTGTCCCCAGTCACGTGGTGTGGAGCGCACGCTCCCTCTGGATGGCAGAAACGCAAAAAAAATCAACACAATTCCATTTAGAGTCACTTTCACTGACCCAGCATTCTCTAACCTCTTCTCCACCCAACCTGACGCCACAGATGGATCAGCTAGAATGCAAGGATCCATTCTCTCCAAAAATCTCACTCCCACTGGACCAAAATCACCATCAGGATGAGGCTCAAACTCGGCGGTCTTCACAGCAGTTAATCCATCCTCTCTCTCATCATGTTCAATTTCCTTCTTAAGCACTCCATATTTACTCTTAATATGTTCCACTTTCTTCCTTTTTTTCCCTGCTCGCCTTCTTACCAACCGCTATGTGTTCCACTGACTCCATCTCCAAATCTGACAACCATTCGGGTGTACCCGCCATCTTGTCCCTCACCTTCTTCCTCCATCCCATCCAGCCCACCACCTACCTGTGCATGTGACTTATAAACTCTCTAAATTTAAATCACCATCTGGAATCTGGATACCACTGTGACATGCCAATTAGCTAACGTAACAACAAGCCAGAGTGAATGACCAATTCCTGCTGTATGCAAGGAAAAGGGAAGGGAGGAGGAGTTGAAGCCCCTCTGAATTTGAGTCATAGATTCGCACTGTTGCTTCCCACTGCTGGGCAGCAGTTGCTTCACCGGGCAGGTAGCTGTATCACATGCTGTTGGCGGTGGCTAATGTGGCCAATTTGTTCCATACTCAATTATATTTTGAGGAGGATAGCAGCATACACGAGAAATAACCTGTAATATTGGTAGTAACCATCTGGTTGTCTCCGTGATACAGTCTACTCCTGCTGGTCAATTGGGAGAGTTTGGGCTGCAAGCCGGCAACACAACAACACTGGGCACAGTGCGTCCTTCGCTCCCGAGTCGTGCTTGCCATGCAACACTGCTGCGCTGCAGTAACTTAGAGGGAATTGGCTAGATAGTGTAGTTAATATCAGGCCAGGGTGACAGGCAGCTAATGCACATTTGTTGATTTCGCAGTCCGATAAAAACGAAATGATTCTGAACACTCCCAAGTCCCTTCTTTGACAGAATCATTTTAGGATGACTGACTGAACCGATAACATTCGTCCCCACTCACCTCTCGCTGCACAACATACGTCTTATATTTTGGACACCAGGCGTGTCCCTATAGCCTCTCCCCTAGAACACCTGTGAACGAGATAGGCAGGTTGAGGTTACCAGGCTTAGAGTAGTGCAGGGGGTGTCATATGCTGCACAGTGAAAAACGTAGAGGAAGAGGGGTCAAGGGTGCGGGATCCTGAGAGGATCCGTGTGAGTAGTGGATCTGTGCCAGCACAAAGGGATAGGCCAATTGGTGATATATGCTTCAGTAAGATTGGCTTCTTAGCATTCATAGCACAGGAGGTTGGTGGCACATTGATTGGGTAGAACGGGCTCAGGGTAATGGCTGGAGCAGAATAAGTGGAATGGTATCAAATACATCAAACACATGGTTTCCATGTGTTTGATGCCATTCCATTCCCTCTGTTTCAAACAGTATTATGAGCCGTCCTCCCCTCCCCTGGTTCATAGCAATAGTATCAGCTGTACTGCAGGGAGAGAACATAAGTCACAGAAAATAGAGGTTGTGATGTCAGCTGCAGAGAAGTATTTGGGGATACGAGATTTGACTGCAGAGGAGTGTTGAGTGGTGGGGTCCCGTCCTTCCAGGCCATTGGCCTGGTGTAGGACCAGATAGGGTTAAAGTAGTAATGGAATAGGGGTGTGTTTTAATGATTGTAGGATTCGAGGGTAGAGACATTTGACGTTTTTTTAACCCTTTCCCCTTTTTTCGTAGCGCAAAGTATAATGGGTTTATACCACAGTCTAGTTGGTGAAGTATAACATACTGTATACTGGATGCCAAACGCTGCAAAACATCATCAAAGAAGAAGACTTGTGCATGAGGACGGCCTGCGCATTACCGCCATCTGCAGTGCTTGACCAGTAATGCGACTGAATATGGACGGAACTCGACGATACAGGCGGCCAGTTCAAGTGGAGCGGCGGCAAAACAACAACAACAGATGCTGAACAACTTCTACAAGTTACATTGCACTGGAGGTTAGTATTGGATTAGGACAGTACACATTTAGCTATGTTTCGTGTTTTGTTAGTGGTTAAGGTTGTCGTGGGTCGAGGGAGGTTTGCTGGTTCTATGTAGTGTGTCGAGTTGTTGTTAGCATGACTACAGTACGTTAGCTAGCTAACGTTAGTTGCATAGTTTTGAACACTTTTTTAAAAGTTATGTTGCACATGTCTTTATGTCTAACATTCGGATGAGGTTGTTGGTAAGTTGCCGGGCTTACATTAGCTATCCATCCTATGTAGAAAACCCTTATTTGATAACGTTAGTAGCTAACGTCTTAACCATAAACTGGCAAGCGAACGTTTAGCTACACTAGAACCACAATCTTAACAATAAGACATATTTGCTAGAACAGTGCAGTAGCTAGGTAACGTTACTACTAGCACATATAACGTTAAATACATACCTTAAGTGCACTGGCATAAAGCCCCATTTTGCCATTTCAACACCCTGCCACTTTGTTTGGTCAACTGAAGGATGTGGCTGTAGAAATGTAACCACTGAAATTGTGCATGAATGAAACTAGCTATTTATTTTGATATTCTAGGCGATGGCAGATGGAGAGCTGTGTCTCATAGATAAGAGCATATCAAGGTAATCACACCATCTTCCAGTAAAATCTTCACCTGGAACTTCTGTATGAAATAATCAATGGAAATCTCTCATCATGTCACCCTCTGTGTAGTTTGCTGGAGGTCCCATTGAGTGCCAATGTCACATCCCTGAATCTGCATTGTAACCGTATTCTGAAAGTAGAGGGCTTGACCACTGCTTGGCATCTCCGACACTTGGATCTGTCGTCCAATCATATCTCTCGCATCGAGGGTCTCAACTCTCTAGCCTCACTGAGAACCTTAAACTTGTCCTGCAACTTGATCACTAAGGTCGAAGGTGAGCCCTGGTCAAACACAGAAAATTGTTGTTCAGTTCGTTTTTATTTTTGTCACACACATTCGGAATTGGGCCACCCTGCCGTTTTTGCGTGTGAAATGTTAATTTCTCCTTTTCAGGACTGAATGGACTTGTTAACTTGATAAGATTAAACCTGGCCTATAATCAGATAAGTGACCTCACAGGTAAGTTTCAGTTTATACTTACATGCACAGTGTGCAGCCTACTGACCACAACATTCATGAACAGGGATGGACAACACTGTCCCAGAGTACTAGAGTTGCCCGTCCCTGCTCGTGATGATCACACATGGCCAAGTTTTCCGTAACAGAAATGTACATTTACTATCACATGAGGGTGATACTCATTGGTTGTAATACCCAGGTTTGTTGTACCTTCACGGGGCGGAGTACAAACTGAGACACCTCCATCTCCATAGCAACCGCTTGGACAGCATCAACCAGCTGCTGCAGTGCATGCTGGGACTGGAGAATCTGAGTGATGTCACCCTAAGTGTGGAGGGAGCAGGCAATTCAGTCTGCAGCTTACCAGGTGAGTGGTGATGAAAATGGAGTGCTGTTGCAGTGCTATTTGAGCTAAACCTCCATTCTGAGTGACAATTCAATAGTGTGTCCATGAAAAACCAAAATGTTGCAGTTTCTTGAGATTTAGCCAGAGATACAGGGCCTTCAGAAAATACTCACACCCTTTTACTTTTTCCACATTTTGTTGTGTTACAGCCTGCATTTAAAATAGATCAAATTGAGATTGTATGTCACTGAACTACGCTCAATACCCCATAATGTCAAAGTGTAATTTTGCCTGTTATTTATTTTTTAATTTTTTTAATGGAAAGCTGAAATGTCTTCAGTCAATAAGTATTCAATCCCCTTTGTTATTACAAGCCTAAATACGAGTCAAAATGTGCTTAGCAAAATTCATAATAAATTGCATTGACTCATTCCCTGTTCGATAATAGTGGTTAACATGATTTTTTTTAATGACTACCCCATCTCTGTACCCCACGCATACAATTATCTGAAAGGTTCCTCAATCTAGTAGTGAATTTCAAGAACACATTCAAACAAAAAGACCAGAGAGGTTTTCCCAATGCCTCGCAAAGAAGGGCACCTAGATTAGTAGATGATTAAGAAGGAAAAAAAAGCAGGCGCTGAACATCCCTTTGAACATGGTGAAGTTATTAGGCTTTGGATGATGTATCAATACACTCAGTCACTACAAAGATACAGGCGTCCTTCCTAACTCAGTTGCTGGAGACGAAGGAAACTGCTCAGGGATTTCACCATGAGACCAATGTTGATTTTAAAACGGTTACAGAGTTTAAAGGGATACTTTGGGATGCTAGCAGATAGACTTCCAGTCATTGCGCTATGGGTAACGCTAGTTAGTGTTGGCTCTCAAAACTACCTTTAACCTCCTTTATACTGGACACAGAGACATAAAAATATAATAGCCAAAATCCTGAAATATCCCTTTTAATGGTTGTGATATGAGAACTGAGGATGGATCAACAGCATTGTAGTTACTCCACAATACTAACCTAAAATGACCAAGTGAAAAGAAAGAAGCCTATACAGAATACAAATGTTTCAGAACATCCATCCTTTTTTCAACAAGAAACTAAAGTAATACTGCAAAAAATGTGACCCAAAAACGTTTTTGTCCTAAATACAAAGTGCTGCAACACATCACTAAGTACCACTCTTCATATTTTCTAGCATGGTGGTGGCGACATGTTATGGGTATGCTTGTCATCGACAAGGACTAAGGAGTTTTTTACGATAAAAAGAAACGGAATACAGCTTATAAGCACAGGCAAAATCCTATAGGAAATCCTGGTTCAGTCTGCTTTCCAACAGACACTAGGAGACAAATTCACCTTTCAGCAGGACAACAACCTAAAAGCCAAATACACACTGGAGTTGCTTACCAACACGACATTGAATATTCCTGAGTGGCCTAGTTACTGGTTTTACTTGAAAATTGTTGTCCTCTAATGATCAACATTCAACTTGACAGCTTGAAGAATTGTAAAAATAATAATTGTCAAATATTGTACAATCCAGGTGTGAAAAGCTCTTATAGACTTTTCAGAGACTCATAGCTGTAATCACCGCCAAAGGTGCTTCTACAAAGTATTGACTCGGGTGTGAATACTTATGTAAATTAAATATTTCATTTTTAATACATTTGCAAAAATGTAAAAAACATGTTTTCGCTTTGTCCTTATGGGGTACTGTGTGTAGATGGGTGACAGAAATTCAGTCTGAAACACCACAAAATGTGGAATAAGTCAAGGGGTATGAATACTTTCTGAAGGCACTGTAGGTCATGTAAAGTAAGTATTTTGGACATCTATTTGGCATATTCAAACTCAATGACTCCTGTGTTCCCTGCTGCAGGTTACAGAGAGATGGTGCTCCAGTCCTTACCCCAGGTCTCCAGCCTGGATGGGGTGGACCGGCTGGGGAACCCTGCTCCTCTGGGGGAGGACAGCCCCATCGACATCCCCGGCCTGGAGGATTACGTGGACTTCTTGCTCTCCTCAGACACCAGTGCCAATGAACTGGTAAACATGAATCACAACCAAATAATATTCTATATAAAGTATGCCAAAAGGGTTGTACCACATCTTAAAACTGATGTGTGTTTATATCACCCTCTATGTCAGTGATGGGCAACCCCTTTGGTAGGCCCGCGGATCAATTTCCCCAGGTCCATTTTTTAAAAATTTGGTTGTGCATCAGCAGTTTTTCTCTTATGTCAGTTACTGACAGTCACTCAATTAGCCCATGCCAGCTAACATTTTTGGGAGGGGTAAGTTAGCTGGACGCGAGACTATCTAAAGTTGTAGTAACCATGGTCAAATTACCGACCGAGGGGGCCCCATTAATTTTGTTAGTCACTCACTCAGATATCATATTAAAAACTGCAAACCTTTCTCTCCACCCTATGGTAGAATGTGTAGTATTGCATGAAATTAGCTGTTGAACTGCAAATGTTTCTCTATGCCCCATGGCAAAAATAGTAGGATTGCAATAAATTAGTTATAATATTGCTAAATTGACAAGCAATTTATAAGCAGTATATATGAATACTTTTTGTAATTTGAAGTAGTTTAAGTGTCACCACTTTGGGTCACTTTGAACTGTTTTTCTCTATCTGGCACATGGCATGTTTCTACATATTACACCTATTGAATGTTGTAAAACTAATATCTCAACGTAAGACGTCCCCACAGGCCAGGGTTGACGGCTCTCCCACCACTTCCCGTATTGACGAGGTGCTGACGCAGTTCCGCCAGCGGGCAGGGGGCCCAGTGGGGGCCCAAGACCCAGTCAGACGGCCCCAGGTTTCACAGCCAGGTTGGGCTACAGTGGGCAGCTATAGTACAGCAGTAGACCCAAACAATGAACAACGCATCCAGAAACTGGAGCACCAGGTGTCCCGACTGTTCCAACAGGTGAGACTGGATGGGGCGGTCTAAAGACGCCTGACTGATGCTGATCAGCACCTGTGTGAAGACTGTTGCTGTATAAACATCAAATACACTAAGTGTACAAAACATGACAGACTGACCAGGTGAATCCAGATGAAAGCTATGATCCCTTATTGATGTCTCCTGTTAAATTAAAATCAATCAGTGTAGATGAAGGTGAAGAGACGGTTAAATTAAGGTTAAGGAAGGATTTTTAAGCCTTGAGACAATTGTGCCATTGAGTAATGGGTAAGACAAAAGATTGAAGTGCCTTTTGAATGGGGTATGGTAGTAGGTGCCAGGCGCCCCGGATTGAGTGTGTCAACTGCAAAGCTGCTGGGTTTTCACACTCAACAGTTCCCCGTGTGTATCAAGAATGGTCAACCACCCAAAGGATATTCAGCCAACTTGACACAACTGTGGGAAGCATTGTAGTCAACATGGGTCAGCATTTCTGTGGAACACTTTCGGCACCTTGTAGAGTCCATGCCCCAACGAATTGAGGCTGTTCTGAGGGCAAAAGGAGGTGCAACTCAATATTAGGAAGATGTTTTGTACACTCAGTGTCAAACACATCACGCATACAATGAAATTATGGCCCAGTTTTATAGTAGTACTATACAGTGGTGTAGTGCTCTCTACACTCTAGAGTATTTGAGTTGTATACTACAAAGTAGTGTAGTAGTATTGCATATGGTTTATCCACCTGCATCACTGATGAAGCTCCTAACCTGGTTGCCAGACTCCTGCAGGGGAGGTCTCCAGCAGCTCCACCCCCTTTGTGAAGGTACGGAGGCCCAAGAGGGACATAGACAACACGTCAGAGAGTGAGTGTGACAGCGGGAAGGAGAACCGGGGGCGTCGCTCCAGGATCCCAACTCGGCACAGGGGTAGCAACAATACTGCAGTGAAGAGGACCATCAAGCAGCCCACCAAGGCCAAACAACCAGACAGGTAACAGACACTGCCTCTCTGCTGGCAAGTTTCTTATTTGACAATTTCACACCTGTCATGATCTCCACACATGACGCAGTGACATTGACACTGTGGTTATGCTTCATCAGATTCTTATCATACATGCTCAGTTCGATTCATTATGTTTTAGTGAACCTAATCAATCATAGTTGACACATTTTCATACTCATTCTGAAACCTATAAAGCGCGACCCTTATTGACACTGCTTTGCTTTGACTTTTTATGTGTAGTGATCAAGAGAGAAGCAAAGGGAAAAGTTCAAAGTGTTCAGTTGTCCCTGGGAGGAAGTCAGGCGTCCATCAGGCCTTTGGGGGTGCCGACTCAGTAGGACCCGTCAGGAAGACCCCCAGCAGCACCAAACAAGCAGTGGAGGAGACCTATAGGGTACGGACCATAGACCACAGTTCTCATATACAGTATTTGTGTACATCAGTGATGTAGTGTTAAAAAACAATGGTGGGTAAACGCTGATCACCATTCACGGTGAGTAAAGTAATGCTCCCTATACTTTAATGCTGGGTTCCCTAGCTGGTTTTATTTGGGCCCCTAAGTTTTCTGAGCAACATTTTTTGGGAGTATTTTTATTTGATTTTATTCTTGGACATAAAAGACTGTAAAAACATTAGGAAATCAGCTCCAAGTGATGTTAATTTAAGAAATCTGTTTCCAAGTATTCCCACGTGTAGTAGAGACACTTGATCTTTAACAAATGTAAGCAAGGTTTGAAATGACTGTTTTAGTCAAACAACATATCTGTTTTGGATTGTTGCGATCAATTTGCAGTCTACAAATAATTTGTAATCATGTTCCGGCCCCTGAACGTCCACTCAAGGAAAAAATGGTCCCGCGGCTGAATCTAGTTGATGATCCCTGCTTTAATGCATTTTTCCGCAAAAGGATGGTAAATGCTCGTACAGTAACAAAAAAAAAGTGTGTAAACTGCGTTTACGTACGTTTAACGTCCTCTACACCACTGCTGTACATATCGTCGTTGAATTTAACAAGTTCGGCTGTCATATCATGCATAGATTCCCTGTCTAATTGAATATATCAACTTAGTGATTTTGTAAACTACTACTGATACTATGAAAGTGCGTGCATAATTAGTGTGTCACATTGAACTTTGTGCGCGTGTTTGCGTGTCTCCCTAGGCGATCGTGGAGGAGCGTGATCAGGAGAGAGAGAGGCGGTGGAAGGCTGAGCAGGCTGTGAGGAAGCTGACTGAGCAGATGAAGACCTTGCAGACCCAGGCCAGCCAGGAGAAAGACCTACAGAGCATGGCCCTGCACACCACCGACAGGTTAGAGTAGTTTACTGTATACAGTACATACACACAAACACAGATTCCTTATGCTCTTGTCACAAAAAGTAAAAATCTCTGCTAAATTCCCACACGCACTTTACTTCCGTTATCTCATGCTTCCTGTAGGTTTTTAATACAAGCTAAAGTCGGACCTTGTGTCTCACTCCCGTCTCTCTTTCCACCTCCCAGACTGAAGGAGCTGTTGTTGAAGGAGCGTTCGGAGCGCTCTGGTCTGCAGGCTCGCGTGGAGGAGCTGGAGGAGAGGTGTCAGAGCTCCGCGCTGCAGCTGGAGCAGGTCCTGCAGCGGGAGGAGCAACACAAGAGGGCGCTGCGCACCCTGGAGGACAGCACGTCCCATAGTGAAGCACGGAAGGCCCGCCGGCAGGCTGAGGAGGTAGAGCTACTGCTGCTTCATAACCCTTCATACTTCATGGATATGGTAGAGCTTCCATAGGTAGCACTGGGACGAAACGTTGCAACGTGGTCAGGAAAAATTCCAAGCCCTTGTGCTGCAACATAGTAATATTACCCGTACTGAGTAGGGTTTGACCTTTTGATGACTTTTCAGATGAAGAGGAGCCAGGAGCTGGAGAACAAGGCGTCGGCCCTGATGAGAGAGCTTGAGATCCAGCGAGCTTCGCTCCGACAGCATAAAGACAAGCTACGGCAGCTCCACGAACTGCTGGCCTCCAGGGAACAAGTGCACAGGTACAGTTGAAGTCGGAAGTTTACATACACTTAGGGGTCATTGTTTTTCAACCACTCCACAAATTTCTTGTTAACAAACTATAGTTTTGGCAAGTCGTTTAGGACATCTACTTTGTGCATGACAAGTCATTTTTCCAACAACTGTTTACAGACAGATTATTTCACTTATAATTCACTGTATCACAATTCCAGTGGGTCAAAAGTTTACATACACTAAGTTGACGGTGTATTTAAACAGCTTGGAAAATTCCAGAAAATGATGTCATGGCTTTAGAAGCTTCTGATAGTCTAATTGACATCATTTGAGTCAATTGGAGGTGTACCTGTGGATGTATTTCAAGGCCTACCTTCAAACTCAGTGCCTCTTTGCTTGGCATCATGGGAAAATCAAAAGAAACCAGGCAAGACCTCCAGAACTCTGGTTCGTCCTTGGGAGCAAATGCCTGAAGGTACCACGTTCATCTGCACAAACAATAGTACGCAAGTATAAACACCATGGGACCGCACAGCCGTCATACCGCTCAGGAAGGAGACGCCTTCTGTCTCCTAGAGATGAACGTACTTTGGTGCGAAAAGTGCAAATAAATCCCAGAACAACAGCAAAGGACCCTGTGAAGATGCTGGAGGAAGCGGGTACAAAAGTGTCTATATTCACAGTAAAACGAGTCCTATATCGACATAACCTGAAAGGCCGCTCAGCAAGAAGCCACTGCTCCAAAACCGCCATAAAAAAAGCCAGACTACGGTTTGCAACTGCACGTGGGGACAAAGATTGTACTTTTTTGAGAAATGTCCTCTGGTCTGATGAAACAAAAATAGAACTGTTTGGCCATAATGACCATCGTTATGTTTGGAGGAAAAAAGGGGAGGCTGAAAAAGCGTGTGCGAGCAAGGAGGCCTACAAACCTGACTCAGTTACACCAGCTCTGTCAGGAGGAATGGGCCAAAATTCACCCAACTTATTGCAGGAAGCTTGTGGAAGGCTACCCGAAACATTTGACCCAAGTTAAACAATTTTAAAGGCAATGCTACCAAATACTAATTGAGTGTATGTAAACTTCTGACCCACTGGGAACGTGATGAAAGAAATAAAAGCTGAAATAAATCATTCTCTCCACTATTTATCCTGACATTTCACATTCTTAAACAAAGTGGTGATCCTTACTGAGCTAAGACAGGGAATTTTTACTAGGATTAAATGTCAGGAATTGTGAAAAATTGAGTTTAAATGTATTTGGCTAAGGTGTATGTAAACTTCCGAGACTACAGCGCCTTTTTTTGCAGTACGGTGCCATCATTAGGGCACACAATGGAAAACGAGTGTTTCTTCACCGTTTCACTCAGTTTCAAAATGTTTTTTCCCTATTGAACATGACCCAGATCTCATTAATTTAGTCAGTCAGTCAGTGAGTGTCTTAACGGTGTCATCCTGTTTCACAGGAAGGAGCTGGAGGGTCGGCTGGTGCCAGGCGGGGCAGAGTTCCGGGAGGTGGTGGCCAGGGAGGTGGCTGGTGTGGAGCAGAGACACGCCCAGAGCAGGGCTGGGTTGGAGGACAGATTGGCCCAGGCCACACAGCAGTACACTGCCCTGGAGGATGAGTTCCGTATGGCCCTCACCATCGAGGCTACTCGCTTCACTGAGGTCTGAACACTGAACTAGAGAACATCAAATAAAACCGTTTATTTATTATTTAATTTACACTAGCATAAAAAGACAGCTGAAGCAAGGACACCTTTTGACCTGTTCTAGATATTGATGTAGTGCGTGTGTGTGCGTGTGCGCGTGTGTGTATTGTGATAACATTCACACTTTGGTTCATTAGGTATTAAATGTCCCCTACATCGCTAACTCAGTTCTCTAACTTTGACCTTCTACTAAATGAGCTTGAAGAAAACACATATTGCTGGTCAGATTGAGACAAACAGGGAATGCACAGTAGTGGACTTTCATAAAAATTATGAATTAAGACGATAGGACTAAAGAGAGCCTTTGACTAAAGAAATTGATGATGAATATGAAACTTTTTGATAGGAACAACTAAAAGGTTTCTGCCTGTGTCCTCCGTACGTAGGTGGAGCAGGGCTGTGCCCGGCTGAGTGCTGAGCTGTCGGAGGTGAAGGCTGCCCTGTCTCAGACCCAACAGAGAGAGAGACAGGCGGGGGGTCTGGTGCAGGAGCTCACCGCCATGGTCAAGGAGCAGAAGAGCCGCATCACAGAGCTCAGCAAAGCCAAGCGAGACACCGTCACTGAGCTCAAGGTACAACACCACGACCGGGGCTCTTCAGCATTTTGCTTATAGCTATCAAATTATTTCGTATCTGCAGTACCTGGTAGTGATGGGGGAAAAAATGTATATAGATGCATATTGCAATATTATTTTGGACAATATTATATCAATACTTTGACTCAAAGAATCAATTTGTAAAAAATGTGTATGTATGTATGTATGTATATATATATGTATGTATGTATGTATGTATGTATGTATGTATGTATGTATGTATGTATGTATATATATATTTATTTATTTATTTATTTATTTATTTATTTATTTATATATATATATATATATATATATATATATATATATATTAGTACCTGTCTAAAGTTTGGACACACCACCTTATTCAAGGGTTTTTCTTTATTTTTTTTATTTTATACATTCTAAAATAAACTGAACGATTGAGCAGCTTGCTTAGTTCAAATTCAGACTAATTTATTCGAGTTGCGAGGCAATTTCGCAATAGGAAGTGCTTGTGTTTCCTAATCGCCTGCAAATCACTGAATTAAATATTAATAACGTACAATACCAGTCAAAAGTTTGGACACACCTACTCATTCCAGGGTTTTTATTTTATTTTTACTATTTTCTACATTGTAGAATAATAAAGACATCTAAACTGAAATAACACTTATGGAATCATGTAGTAACCAAAAAAGTGTTAAAACAAATCAAAATATATTTTATATTTGAGATTCTTCAAAGTAGCCACCTTTTGCATTGATGACAGCTTTGAACACTCTTGGAATTCACTCAACAAGCTTCATGAGGTAGTCACCTGGAATGCATTTCAATTAACAGGTGTGCCTTGTTAATTTGTGGAATTTCTTTCCTTTATCCTTTTGATCAAGTCTGTTGTGTTGTGACAAGGTAGGGGTGGTTTACAGAAGATAGCCCTATTTGGTAAAAGACCAAGTCCATATGATAGCAAGAACAGCTCAAATAAGCAAAGAGAAACGACAGTCCATCATTATTTTACGACATGAAAGTCAGTCAGTCTGGAAAATTCAAGAACTTTGAAAGTTTCTTCAAGCGCAGTCGCAAAAACTATGATGAAATTGGCTCTCATGAGGACCGCCACAGGAAAGGAAGACCCAGAGTTACATCTGCTGCAGAGGATAGGTTCATTAGAGTTACCAGCCTCAGAAATTACAGCCCAAATAATTTCTTCAGAGTTCAAGTAACAGACATCTCAACATCAACTGTTCAGAGGAGACTGTGAATCAGGCTTTCATGGTAAAATTGCTGCAAAGAAACCACTACTAAAGGACACCAATAAGAAGACTTGCTTGGGCCAAGGAACACGAGCAGTGGACATTAGACCGGTGGAAATCTATCCTTTGGTCTGATGAGTCCAAATTTGAGATTTATGGATCCAATCGCCATGTCTTTGTGAGACGCTGAATGGATGATCTCCGCATGTGTGGTTCCCACTGTGAAGCATGGAGGAGGAGGTGTGGGGGTGCTTTGCTGGTGACCCTGTCTGTGATTTATTGAGAATTCAAGGCATACTTAACCAGCATGGCTACCACAGCATTCTGCAGCGATACACCATCTCATCTGGTTTGGGCTTAGTGGGACTATCATCTGTTTTTCAATTGGACAATGACCCAAAACACACCTCCAAGCTGTGTAAGGGCTATTTGACCGAGGAGAGTGATGGAGTTCTGCATCAGATGGCCTGGCCTCCACAATCACCCGACCTCAACCCAATTGACATTATTTGGGATGAGTTGGACCGCAGAATGAAGGAAAAGCAGCCAACAAGTGCTCAGCATATGTAGAAGCTCCTTCAAGACTGTTGGAAAAGCATTCCTCATGAAGCTGGTTGAGAGAATGCCAAGAGTGTGCAAAGCTGTCATCAAGTGTAGCTACTTTGAAGAACCTTAAATATTACATATATTTTGATTTGTTTAACACTTGGTTACTACATGTTTCCATATGTGTTATTTCATGGTTTTGATGTCTACACTATTATTCTACAATGAAAAACATACTAAAAATAAAGAAAAACCCTTGAATGAGGAGGTGGGTCTAAACTTTTGACTGGTAGTGTGTGTGTATCTATAGCTAGCTTGTCAGCTGACCTGCCCCCAAACTCTGATATTTTTCATCCTATCGCTTTTATTTCCAAGATTTGATCAAAACTAATTTTCAGCAGACATAGTGAGCAATATGTTTGGAACATCAAATCGCAGTATTGAATCGCAATGCATAATAGAATCGTGAGAATCACAATACATATCGTATCGGCACCTAAGTATTGTGATAATATCATATTGTGAAGTCCCTGGCAATTCCCAGCCCGAGTACCTGGAGCTTAAGACTAAGGGACGTGCCTATAAGGTAGTGTGAATGGGTTATGGGCTAAGGGGGTAGGTGTTGATTGTTTCCGTGGTGTCTGTGTCCCGTCAGGGCCGTGTGCGGTCTCTGGAGGCGGGGGCGGAGGAGGACAGGCGTCTGCAACTGCAGCTGGAGCTGGTGAAGAAGGACAAGGCCAGGCTGCTGTCCCAGCTCACTGCCCAGGAGTCGGTTATAGACGGACTCAGAGCTGAGAGGAGGATCTGGGGACAGGAGCTGGCTCAACAAGGTATGCTAACACCGTGGAAATAGAATTACTTAGTTACTATTATTAAAGAAATAAGGCACGAGGGGGTGTGGTATATAAGGCCAAAATACCACGGCTAAGGGTTATTCTTATGCAACACAGAGTGCCTGGATACAGCCCTTAGTCGTGGTGTATTGGCCATACACCACAAACCCCTGAGGGTGCTTTATTGCTATTATAAAATGGTTACAAACATAATTAGATGTTTTGTCATAAAGAAATGTTTTGTCATACCCGTGATATATACCACAGCTTTCAGCCAATCACCATTCAGTGCTCGAAACACCCCGTTTATAACGGTAATTATATTTCTATGGTACACTATATATACAAAGTATGTGGACACCGCTTCAAATTAGTGGATTTGGCTATTTCAGCCACACCTGTTGCTAAAAAAAATAAAAATCGAGCACACAGCTATGCAATCTCCATAGACAAACACTGGCAGTAGAATGGCCTTACTGAAGAGCTTAGCGACTTTCAATGTGGCACCGTCATAGGATGCCACCTTTCCAACAAGTCAGTTCGTAAAATTTCCAGTCAACTGGAAGTGCTGTTTTTATGAAGTGGAAATGTCTAGGAGCAACAACGGCTTAGACGCGGAGTGGTATGCCACACAAGCTCACAGAACGGGACCGCGGACTGCTGAAGCGGGTAGCGTGTACAAATCGTCTGTCCTCGGTTGCAACACTCACTACCTAGTTCCAAACTGCCTCTGGAAGTAACGTTGGGAGCTTCCTGAAATGGGTTTCCAATGCCGATCAGCCACACACAAGCCTAAGATCATGATGCGCAATGCCAAGCGTCGGCTGGAAGGGTGTAAAGCTCACCGCAATTGGACTCTGGAGCAGTGCTTCACCATCTGGCAGTCCGACGGACAAATCTGGGTGTAGACGGATGCCAGGAGAACACTACCTGCCCGACTGCATAGTGCCAGCTGTGCAGTTTGGAGGAGGAATAATGGTCTGGGCAGTTTTTTTTTAATGGTTCCAATGAAGGGAAATCTTAACGCTACAGCATACAATGACATTCTAGATTATTCTGTGCTTCCAAGTTTGTGGCAACCGTTTGGGGAAGGCCCTTTCCTGTTTCAGCATGACAATGCCCCCGTGCACTAAGCGAGGTCCATACATAAATGGTGTGTCGAGATCGGTGTGGAAGAACTTGACTGACCTGCACAGAGCCCTGACCTCAACCCCATTGAACACCTTTGGGACGAATTGGAACGCAGACTGCGAGCCAGGCCTAATCTCCCCACGTCAGTGCCCCGACCTCACTGATGCTCTTGTGGCTGAATGGAAGCAAGTCCCCTCAGCAATGTTCCAACATCTAGTGGAAAGCCTTCCCAGAATAGTGGAGGCTGTTATAGCAGAAAATTGGGACCAACTCCTTATCAATGGCCATAATTGATTGTCTGACGAGCATTTGTCCACGTACTTTTGGTCATGTAGTGTATATACACCCTTTACAGTGATTTCAATCTCAAATCTAGGCTAACCGGTTGCAGTTCACATTTTTGTAGTTGCTATCCTCTTCCGTCTAGTGGCTGTTTGAATGCTCCACCAGGTCAATAAATACTGAATTCAACATTTCTCTTGAGTGACCTTTATTGACACTCGTCTTGTGTTTTCCACTATGTTTAAACCCCCGCCCCAAAAAAAAACACATGCATAGGCGCGTCTCTGTCCCAGGATAGGGGTCGTCTGGAGGCGAGGATTGAGGTGTTGGCTGCTGAACTGGAGAGTCAGAAGAAACAGAACGAGCGAGACAACGACGCCCTGAGGATCAAAGTCAAGGTCATCGATGACCAGACAGAGACCATTCGCAAACTCAAAGAGGTACTCAAAACACTTCCAAGGCCAGACAACCGCTTGTTGATTGCCCATTGGGCCAGGTGTGAATGTTCTGGGTGCCTAAACCTACCCAACCACTTACCTGAGTGTGTATGTGTGTGTATGTGTGTGTGTGTGTGTGTGTGTGTGTGTGTGCGCGTGTGTGTGCGTGCGCGCGTACATACATACGTAATTTCTCAGATGCTCCTATCCAGTGCGACTTAGAGTTAGTGCATTCATCTTAAGATAGCTAGGTGGGACAACCACATCACAGGCATAGGAATTACATTTTTCCTCAACGTAGCTATCAGTGAAGTCAAAGCTAGAAGGGGGGGTTTAAGTGTTCTTTTTTTTTGTTTATTATTTTTTTTGGGGGGGGTCAAGATAAGGAGTATTTTATATACTCTTTCAAGAGGTAGGGTTTCAGATGTGTTCAGAAGATGGGCAGGGGTGCCAGGACAGAGAAGAGCTAGGACTGGGCTGAGCGGGAGGGCCAAGAGACCTGAGGTGGCAGAACGGAGTCCTGAGCATAGTTTGAGCATAGTCTGAAGGTACAACGGGATTGGCCGTCCACTGTTGATGGCACGTCAGCAGGCAATAATGGAACGCACCATCAGATTATCAATGCTGCATTGACATGTAATAACCCATGTTGTACTCAAGTCATTTTAAAAACCCAATGGTGTCGTTTACTACCTCGACCAGTGCAGTCACAACCGTATTGGAGGGTTTTAAAGGTACTGTTTTGAATTTTAAAAGGATGTTAGCTGGTGGCCTACAGTCAACACTGTTAAGGATCATCTGGATCAAGGTCTGGGTTAATTACAGCCAATTTAAAGGGGCAATCTGCAGTACAAATAACAGGGTCACCCCAGCACTGTTTTGGTAAACTGCTGAGGGATGGGGCTGGAGAAATGTAACCACTTTCAAATTCATAGACTGCCATGGATGCAAGGACTGAACATCCATGAGATAAAAGTTAATATTTTAACCATGTTTTGAGGCTATACAGTGTTTGTTTACAGTTACGTTGTTTAGAAAACAATGGCGTAAAACAAGCTTTATATTTTGGCTTCTGATTGGGTACAAAAGTTTAACTAAGCGTATGAGGCATTTATAAGTTACATTCTTCTGAGTCAATTAATATGTACACTACATCACCAAAAGTATGTGGACAAAAGGCTTCCCAGAAGAGTGGAGGCTGTTTATAGCAGCAAAGGGGAACCAACTCTACATTAATGCCCATGATTTTGGAATGAGATGTTCGACGAGCAGGTGTCCACATACTTTTGTTCATGTTGTGTATCATTAATTTTAAAGTATAAAAATGGATGTACCAATTGCAGATTGCCTTTTTTAAAAGACTCAGGAACTATCCCCACTTGGATATATGTGTGTATAATGGTGAGTGTTGGTTGGGAGAAGTTCTTTGACCAGCTGTGTAGGTATGGGGTCAAGTTGGCAGGTGGTAGGCTTGGAGCACATTATACATTTAGCCATGTCATTGTAGGCCTGGGGTAAATGGCTATATTAGGAGCAGGAGTAAGGACAGTATATCCTTATCATTAAGGGAAGGTCAAATCTCCCAACCCCCAGTTTCCCACTACTGAATACCACCCATACAGTTGAAGTCGGATCACCTCTTTATTTTAAGAATGTGAAATGTCAGAATAATAGTAGCGAGAATGATTTATTTCAGCTTTTATTTCGTTCATCACATTCCCAGTGGGTCAGACGTTTACATACACTCAATTAGTATTTGGTAGCATTGCCTTTTAAAATTGTTTAACTTGGGTCAAACGTTTCGGGTAGCCTTCCACAAGCTTCCCGCAATAAGTTGGGTGAATTTTGGCCCATTCCTCCTGACAGAGCTGGTGTAACTGAGTCAGGTTTGTAGGCCTCCTTGCTCGCACACGCTTTTTCAGTTCTGCCCACAAATTGTATATAGGATTGAGGTCAGGGCTTTGTGATGGCCACTCCAATACCTTGACTTTGTTGTCCTTAAGCCATTTTGCCACAACTTTGGAAGTATGCTTGGGGTCATTGTCCATTTGGAAGACCCATTTGCAACCAAGCTTTAACTTCCTGACTGATGTCTTGAGATGTTGCCTCAATATATCCACATCATTTTTCTTCCTCTTGATGCCATCTATTTTGTGAAGTGCACCAGTCCCTACTGCAGTAAAGCACCCCCACAACATGATGCTGCCACCCCCGTGCTTCACGGTTGGGATGGTGTTCTTTGGCTTGCAAGCCTCCCCCTTTTTCCTCCAAACATAACGATGGTCATTATGGCCAAGCAGTTCTATTTTTGTTTTTCAGACCAGAGGACATTTCTCAAAAAAGTACAATCTTTGTCCCGATGTGCAGTTGCAAACCGTAGTCTGGCTTTTTTATAGTGGTTTTGGAGCAGTGGGTTCTTCCTTGCTGAGCAGCCTTTCAAGTTATGTCGATAAAGGACTCGTTTTACTGTGGACATAGATACTTTTGTACCCGTTTCCTCCAGCATCTTCACAAAGTCCTTTGCTGTTGTTCTGGGATTGATTTGCACTATTCGCACCAAAGTACGTTCATCTCTAGGAGACAGAAGGCGTCTCCTTCTTGAGCGGTATGGCAGCTGCGTGGTTCCATGGTGTTTATACTTGCGTACTATTGTTTGTACAGATGAACGTGGTACCAAGGATGAACCAGACAAATCTTTTTCTGAGGTCTTGGCTGATTTCTTTTGATTTTTCTTATGATGTCAAGCAAAGAGGCACTATGTTTGAAGGTAGGCCTTGAAATACATCCACAGGTACACCTCCAATTGACTCAAATTATGTTAGTTTGCCTATCAGAAGCTTCTAAAGCCATGACATCATTTTCTGGAATTTTCCAAGCTGTTTAAGGGGACAGTCAACTTAGTGTATGTAAACTTTTGACCCACTACAATTGTGATACAGTGAAATAATCTGTCTGTAAACAATTGTTGGAAAAATGACTTATGTCATGCACAAAGTAGATGACCTAACCGACTTGCCAAAACTATAGTTTATTAACAAGAAATTTGTGGAGTGGTTGAAAAAGGAGTTTTAATGACTCCAACCTAAGTGTATGTAAACTTCCAACTTCAACTGTATATAATTACAGACATACAATTCACAGCAAGGACATGTTCATCAATCAAATGGAAACCTGACAGTAAATGATAGCAATATTGTTCCCATTTTGTTCAGTAAATGCCTTGATATAATTTTGGCTCAATATATGATAAGCATTTGTAGTGTTCCCATCGCATAGGGAAGAGTAAGAAACCACTGAATATGCTGTAATTATTGATATCATTTTAGAGACTGTGGCCACTGGAAAGGTGTGCTTAGACCAAGTCTCCCTCTTCCAGCTCTAGAGTCACTACATTGGATACATTCTCCCTGCCTCTGTGACTATTATACTGATGTACCATCTTTATACACGGGTCATTCTTGAACAAGGAAATGTGCACTGGTTCTGAAGTAGTAGACTCCTCTCAGTGGTGCAGTGAAGACACCTGCATCAGAGGAAAAGCAGGGACAAAGCACTCTTATAGCAGACAGGATATAACTATAGTTCCAATTTGTAAGTCGCTCTGGATAAGAGCGTCTGCTAAATTACTTAAATGTAAATGTAGTTTTAACTATGCTTTGTGGAAAGTAGCTATTTTTCTGTGGAAACAAATGGTTACTTTGGGGGTGACTACAACTATTTGAATACAAATCCCAAAAAAGGACTACTTTTTTCAACTATTTGAATACAGATCTGAGAAAGCAACTGCTTCATTTTTACAATTTGAATACAGATCTCAGGAAGTGACTACTTTTCTGAAACTATTGGATTGGCCGCCTTCAGCTAATGGCGGGCTGTATCTGAAACTGCATGTTGAAGATAGAAATAGAATGAATAGAGCACACACGTTCTACTATACTATTCCAATCTATCTGACAGTCATGTTTGATCTACATTTCTATCAGACCATTTTGTAAATGTCCATTCCCCTGAATGGCCATTGCCCCAGGTGTTCATAATCAAGTCTAACCAATGATATTTTGTACAGATAAGTATAAATAAGTTATGACGCTCAACTACTGTATGACTTTCAACATGGCACTGAAAAGGTTGAAAGCTACAATTCATTTTATAATACTGGAAAATACTGCAGACAGCAAATTTAATGCTTAGAAAAAGCAACTTCATACCTTTTTTGTCCATCTGAGAGTAATTGTTCTTGTTTCAAACAGACACTATACCATCTTTAATGGGATAGTTTACTAGAATTCAACACATCACAGTGTTGTTGATTTGTACATCACTTTACCTGCGTTCTCGGTCTCCAGTTTTTCCACCTTGTTCTTGTGGAACTGCACCTCATTCTTAGTGACACAGCTCCACTCTCTGATCCACCACTTCTCCATTCAGTTCATCCACATGGCTCTCACTGGCTGTCAGTCTGGCCTGTATGTTACTCAGCTCCACTTTCTGTGCCACCACCATGTCCCTTAGCTCCTTCAGCTCAGTCCAGATGTCAGGTTGATTGTTCAGCATCACCTTCCCGACTCTCCCCTGTCACTTGTTGACCCTGTTGAGTGATGTAATTCTCTCTGACCCCTGCGCTCTCTCCCTGAGCCCATGCCCCAGACAAACAGAAAAACACCAGCAGAACTACAGCACCCCTCATTCTGAAACAATGACTCTCCAGAACTAATGTAGTCTATTAGGCTCAGGCCCATTCTGTGTATATGTACACTGGTATTATTGAACCAGTACATGGGAACTTTAACTGGTGTCATTGGTGGAACATTTTCACAACTTTGCCAAGGAATATGTGTGATGTAACAGAACACAGGTTGAGATTATTTCATGCCATATCTTTCGAATAGGAGTTGTTTCAAGGACATGGTATAAATCAAACCTGTTACTCTGTTTTTAAAGTCTCCTCCATAAGAGTTGCTTATAGAAAATAAAAATCAGACCTTGATCAAATACATACGTCAAGTACTTGAGGTGCACTTGATTTCAGAGCTATTGGCATTTCTCTCTGTCAGCACTCTTTCGCTTTCTTTCTCTCTCCACCCTCTCTCGCTCTCCCTCAGGGCCTACAAGAGCGTGACGAGCAGGGCCGGAGGCAGCGTGAGGAGAGCCTGCAGGCCCAGCGATGCCTGCAGCAGCAGCTGGAGGAGTCGTCAGCCACATCGCAGGACCTGAGAGACACGGTGCAGCAGCTCAGTCTCCGCAAGGAGCAGCTCAAGCAACAGCTGGAGGACAAAGAGATGGAGCTGGACGAGGTCAAGGCCGCCTTCAGGTAGCTCACGACACACACAGACAAATACACTCGCACAGCACACTGCACTGAATTAACTTGAGCTCCACATGTTACTCATACATTTCCATAAATCATGCATTGATGTAAATGGGAGATTTGAATGAAACATTTTGTACAAATGTGGATCTCAAATTGGGATTTTACCCATCATAACATCATTCTGAGGACCACAGTCCTGATGTCCACAATCCTGCCACGCTGATCTGACACTGTCACCATCCTCAATTCTTTTAATGTATGCACATTGTCCCCACTACATTCCTTCATACATACTTCTATGTTCTCCCCTGCAGTGTGTCCAATAAGAAGTGGCAGGACAAGGCTGACCTGCTGACCCGGCTGGAGAGCCAGGTGAAACGCATGAAGGAGGGCTTCGACTCGAAAGAGAGCCTGCTGCTGGAGGAGAGAGACAAGGCCTCACAGGCGCACAAGTACGCTGACTAACACACCTTCAATAGGACAACATATAGGGCTTCCTATCTAATCCATCCGTGTATCATTATAGTAATATGATTATAATATGGTCATTAGCAGATGCTTTTATCAAAAGTGACCTATGGTAAATACATAGATACATTAATTTCATTATATGTGGCCCATATGTATGAGGGAATGAAACAGAAGTCGAGCTCCAATGACCAACTGAGCCACCGGAACCATATAAGAGATGAGAATATAAGACATTGGTTGAAGAGCTGCAAGCCTGCAACGGTGGTCTAGGTCAGAGTAATGACAACAGTGTATCTGTGTTTGTGGTTTCCCCTCCAGAGCGGTGATAGAGAAGCTACACAGTATGGACGATGCATTCCGGCGACAGCTGGAGTCGCTACAGGCATCCCATCAGACCGAGCTCCTACGGCTGGCCAATGACAAGCAGAAACAGATTGAACAGTCCAATCAGAAGGTAGCTTACGCTAATGGTTACCACAGTCACTACACTGACCTGCTCAGTCGCATACTAAGGAATGAATGAATGCTAACTTGAGATCCATGCACGTAACTTCAAATTCCTTGCACATCTCCTAATGCATTATTTATGCAAATAGCTCAGATGTATGACCGTGTGTGTTTTACTCAGGTGTATAATGCATTCGTTATTGGGGTGTGTTTAATAGTGGAATGTGTGTGTTATTGACTCAGGTATTTCAGGTGGAGGAGGAGATGCGTCAGCTCCTGGAGGAGACTGAAACTGAGAAGAAAACAATGGAGGAGAAGATGAGACGTCTCACCAGCGTATTGAAAGACTTCTAAGTACAGCATATGGTGTATATCATCTACCTATAGAGTCACCTGTGTTTCTACTTGGACGTTACACTGATGAGGTGACAGCATTTGTTGATGTGAATTATTTGCAAAACGTGAATGTTAAGTTGTTCTGACAGTCAAACTTTTTTAGGGGTGGACAGGTTTTGGACTTTTGTGGTTAGGCCAGTAAGTTGTAAATTAGCCCAACCGACCGCCAGAGGGCACTATTATTCCTTTTATGTCGTGTGTCATCTGCGTCCGACTTTGTGCCCAGTCGGCTATAGACAAGTTGGTTGTTTAGCAACAAAACTGACGTGTGCGCAACTGTGAGGCAAAACATACGGGGTTGGCTTAGATTGTCGACAACATGTCAACTATATTTATTCTCCAATGTTTATTGAAAACATAAATACATTTGCACAATGAGCATTTGTTGTCTCTCCTACATTGTTACAGTTGTTGGTTAGCTAGCTAACGAATTTGAGCCATTAGCATAAGTCAAAACGACTCAAAACAAGAAATGGTATCAAGAACAAGATGAAACTAGCTGAAAAGAGTCACTTACAATTCCCCTCGTGGCAGTTTCTTGTCATTGTTGGTAGCTATCTGGCCATCCAGAATCACAACTCAGACTTCTGTCCCATTGAAGCGTACGTATCGTTTTCGTGACGTTGTCAGCTAACCCATCTATAGACTCCTGTCCCCTGGCGACTGGCTCATAAAGCATCCTCCATTCCGGATGCTAATGTGTTGGTTTCCTCCTTAAATCGATTGGCGGGCCAGCCCCCCAAAAAAGGGAAAATATCCGTACGGTCTTAATAAAACAAAAATTTTCCCCGCCATTTTTCTAATAACGTCCGGATGTTGCACACCGTGTTCAGTGCATCAGTCTGTTAACTCATGGCTGAACAACATCCGGAAGTTGTCCGAAAATGGTGGGGGAAAATTGTGTTTTGTTACGAGTGTGCATTTTTTCCCAATTTTTTATTTAGGCCGGCGGACCATTAATTCAATCGAGTTAAGCAGGAGTACAACATCAGGAAGAACTACGCCCTCTAGGGCACTAGTTTGAAATGTAATACATTTACATGTTGTGTAAATATTTGACTTAAGTTATCAAATATGTGTATATTTTTATCATGCTAAATAAAAGCAGTTTTATTCCGCTTTCGTTGTCAAGTCTTAGAAAAAGTTTTGGGCTGTGATGGGGGCCTGGGGGGGTTGGAGCACATGGGGCAGAGATACAAATATCAGAGTTTTTAAAAGACCGTTAAAAAATATATATATAAGAACAAAAGATTAAGTCACCCCATTGTTTTCTATGAGAATGCTCAGCGGCGCATTTGATCAGGAAGTGTCATTTCAGTGTGTTGCCATCTTGCTACATGGAGGAGTTTTTGGAAACATTGCATGCGTTTGAGCTACTCTAGGAAGTGACTGTTGCAGGCTAGCTCAGTGCTGGCCAACGTGCAATCATTGGAAAACAAAATGAATGATATACGATAAAGACTATCCTGCCAATGGGACATTAAAAACTGTAATATCTTATGTTTCACCGAGTTGTGGCTGAACGACGACACGGATAATATAGAGCTGCCAGGATTTTCCATGCATCGGCAGGAAAGAGAAGCTACGTCTAAGGCAGGGGGGTGTATTTGTCAAAAACAGCTGGTGCGCAATGTCTAATATTAAAGAAGTCGCTTGCCTGAGGTAAGGTAGAGTACCTTATGATGAGCTGTAGACCACACTATCTACCAAGAGAGTTCTATTCTATATTATTCGTAGCCATCTATTTACCACCACAAACCAATGCTGGCACTAAGACAGCACTCAACGAGCTGTATAAGGCCATAAGCATACAAGAAAATGCTTATCCAGAAGCGGCGCTCCTAGTGGCCGGAGACTTTAATGCAGGCAAACTTAAATCCGTTTTACCTCATTTCTACCAGCATGTCACATGTGCAACCAGAGGGGGAAAAAACTCTAGACCACCTTTACTCCACAGACACATACAAAGCTCTCCATTTGGCAAATCTGACCATAATTCTATCCTCCCGATTCCTGCTTACAAGCAAAAACTAAAGCAGGAAGTACCAGATAATGCGGATACTACGCTACAGGACTGTTTTGCTAGCACAGACTGGAATATGTTCCAGGATTCATCCAATGGCATTGAGGAGTATACCACCTCAGTCATCGGCTTCATCAATAAGTGCATCGACGATGTCATCCCCACAGTGATCGTACGTACATATCCCAAGCAGACGCCATGGGTTACAGGCAACATCCGCATCGAGCTAAAGGCTAGAGCTGACGCTTTCAAGGAGCGGGACACTAATCCGGACGCTTATAAGAAATCCCGCTACGCCCTTCAACCATCAAACAGGCAAAGCGTCAATACAGGTTTAAGACTGAATCCTACTACACCGGCTCTGACACTCGTCGGATGTGGCAGGGCTTGAAAACATTTACGGACTACAAAGGGTAACCCAGCTGCAAGCTGCCCAGTGACACGAGCATACCGGACAAGCTAAATGCCTTTTATGCTCGATTTGAGGCAAGCAACACTGAAGCATGCATGAGAGCACCAGCTGTTCCGGACAACTGTGTGATCACGCTCTCCGTAGCCGATGTGAGTAAGACCTTTTAAACAGGTCAACATTCACAAAGCCGCGAGGCCAGACGGATTACCAGGACGTGTACTCAAAGCATGCACACAGACCAACTGGCAAGTGTCTTCACTGACATTGAAAGACACTTGCCAGTTGACTGACTCTCCCTGACTGAGTCAGTAATACCAGATCAAGCACACCACCATAGTCCCTGTGCCCAAGGAAGCAAAGGTAACCTGCCTAAATGATTACCACCCCGTAGCGCTCACGTCGGTAGCCATGAAAGGCTTTGAAAGGCTGGTCATGGCTCACATCAACAACATCATCCCAGATACCCTAGATCCACTCCAATAACGCCCCAACAGATCCACAGATGATGCAATCTCAATCGCACTCCACACTGCCCTTTCTCACCTGGACAAAAGGACACCTATGTGAGAATGCTGTTTATTGACTACAACACCATAGTGCCCACAAAGCTCATCACTAAGCTAAGGACCTTGGGACTAAACACCTCCCTCTGCAATTGGATCCTGGATTTCCTGACGGGCTGCCACCAGATGGTGAGGGTAGGCAACAACACATCTGCCACGCTGATCCTCAACACTGGAGCCCTCAGGGGTGCGTGCTTAGTCCTCTCCTGTACTCCCTGTTCACCCATGACTCCAACACCATAATTTAAGTTTGCTGACGACACAACAGTGATAGGCCTGATTTACCGACAACGATGAGACGGCTTATAGGGAGGAGGTCAGAAACCTGACAGTGTGGTGTCAGGACAACAACTTCTCCCTCAATGTGAGCAAGACAAAGGAGTTGATCGTAGACTACATGAAAAGGCGGGCCGAACAGTCCCCCATTAACATCGACAGGGCTGATGTGGAGCAGGTTGAGAGTTGCAAGTTCCTTGGTGTCCACATCACCAACAAATTATCATGGTCCAAACACACCAAGATAATCGTGAAGAGGGCACGACAACACCTTTTCCCCCTCAGGAGACTGAAAAGATTTGGCATGGTTCCCCAGATCCTCCAAAAGTTCTTCAGCTGCACCATCGAGAGCATCCTGACCGGTTGCATCGCCACCTGGTATGGCAGCTGCTCTGCATCTGACCGTAAGGTGCTACAGAGGGTAGTGCATACGGCATAGTACCTCACTGGGGCCAAGCTTCCTGCCATCCAGGACCTAGATACTAGGCGGTGTCAGAGGAAAGGCCAAAAAATTGTCAGAGTCCAGTCACCCAAGTCATAGACTCTTCTCTCTGCTACTGCACGGCAAGAGTTACTGGAGCGCCAAGTCTAGTACCAAAAGGCTTCTTAACGGCTTCTACCCCCAAGCCATAAGACTGCTGAACAATGAATCAAATGGCCACCCGGACTATTTGCATTTGTTTTTACAGTGCTGCTACTCGCTGTTTATTATCTATGCATAGTCACTTTACCCCTACTTACATGTACAAATGACCTCAACTAACCTGTACCCCTGCAAATTGACTCAGTACAGGTACCCCCTGTATATAGCCTCGTTATTGTTACTTTTTTACTTTAGTTTATTTGGTAAATATTTTGTTAACCAACAATGCAGTTCAATAAAGAGTTAAGGGCTTGTTAAGTAAGCATTTCACGGTAAGGTCTACACCTGTTGTATTCGTTGGATGTGACAAATTAAATAAAGTTTGGTTTGGTTTGCTGCCCCCTCTCATGGAGTATGTTAAGTTGAAGGTCGACCGGGGTACTGCAGGCTTCCATTAGCAACTAAATTGTCCTTAGAACTTTGCACGTGATTTTAAAGCAATCGGTTCAAGGACATACATTTGGTGTACTAGAAGCAGTTATTGATACCATGATTGTGTTCTGATTAAAAAAAATGTATATCCATGAATATTGACTACGAACAAAGCCATTTCCCAATTCACTATAATGGGGGAATACTGTTTTCTGGAAACAATGCTTGCAGTACCGCCACAGATAGAGTAGAATATCTTTGATACCGCGGTCGGCCATCAACTTGAAATCCTCCATGTGAGGGGGCAGTCGTTCTTCCCTGGTTTCTAAACCCAGAGGCGCAACATTGCGAGACGTCTGGAACGCGCGAAACAGACCAGGCCGGGTTTGGGATTTGAGAAGTCAAGGTAGCTAGCTATGGGGAATAATTATTCATTAGTTGTTAATTTTCTAGAAATCTAAAGCCACAACCTAGATTTGAGCCAATGTCTTAAGTGGGTGAATATGTTATTACTCCTACCTACCGGGGTGGCAGGTAGCCTAGTGGTTAGAGCATTGGGCTAGTAACCAAAAGGTTGCTAGATCGAATCCCTGAACTGACAAGGTAAAAATCTGTCGTTCTTCCCCTGATCAAGGCAGTTAACCCACTAGGGTGTCATTGTAAATAAGACTTTATTTTTAACTGACTTGCTAGTTAAAAAAGGTTTTAAAAAACTGAAGAAATAAAAAAAACCTTGTAAAAGTGTCAAACTGACACTTTTCGTCAACAACTTTATATCTAGTTAAATAAAGGTTCAATTTAAAAAATATCGAAGGAGTGCCTTTGATTTGACGCCCTGCACATGCGCAGTTCAGTGCGACCATTAGAAAATTACGTGTTTCTGCGCATGATTTTATTTATTTATATATACTTTTTTTTTTCATTGTACAAAATTATCAACAACTTACACCACTACATCAAACATTTCTAACAAAACAAAACACAGGTATAAATAAGAAAATACTAAATACATACAATCAAATCAAAGTTTATTTGTCATGTGCGCCGAATACAACAGGTGTAGACCTTACAGTGAAATGCTTACTTACAGGCTCTAACTAACAGTGCAAAAAAGTATTAGGTGAACAATAGTTAAGTAAAGAAATAAAAACAACAGAAAAAAGACAGTGAAAAATAACAGTAGCGAGGCTATATACAATAGCGAGGCTATAAGAGTAACGAGGCTATATACAGGCAACGGTTAGTCGGGCTGATTGAGGTAGTATGTACATGTAGATATGGTTAAAGTGACTATGCATATATGATAAACAGAGAGTAGCTGTAGCGTTAAAGAGGGGTTGGTGGGTGGTGGGACACAGGGCAGATAGCCCGGTTAGCCAATGTGCGGGGGCACTGGTTGGTCGGGCCAATTGAGGTAGTATGTACATGAATGTATAGTTAAAGTGACTATGCATATATGATAAACAGAGAGTAGCAGCAGCGTAATAGAGGGGTTGGGGGGGGGCCACACAATGCAAATAGTTCGGGTAGTCATTTAATTACCTGTTCGGGAGTCTTATGGCTTGGGGGTAAAAACTGTTGAAGCCTTTTTGTCCGAAACTTGGCACTCCGGTACCACTTGCCATGCGGTAGTAGAGAGAACAGTCTATGACTGGGGTGGCTGGGGTTTTTGACAATTTTTAGGGCCTTCCTCTGACGCCGCCTGGTGTAGAGGTCCTGGATGGCAGGCAGCTTAGCCTCAGTGCAGTCGGAGGCCGAGAAATTGCCGAACCAGGCAGTGATGCAACCAGTCAGGATGCTGTCGATGTTGCAGCTGTAGAACCTTTTGAGTATCTGAGGACCCATGCCAAATCTTTTTAGTTTCCTGAGGGGGAATAGGCTTTCCCGTGCCCCCTTCACGACTGTCTTGGTGTGTTTGGACCATTCTAGTTTGTTGGTGATGTGGACACAAAGGAACTTGAAGCTCTCAACCTGCTCCACTACAGCCCCGTCGATGAGAATGGGGGCGTGCTCGGTCCTCCATTTCCTGTAGTCCACAATCATCTCCTTAGTCTTGGTTACGTTGAGGGATGGGTTGTTATTCTGGCCCCACCTGGCCAGGTCTCTGGGCTCCTCCCTATAGGCTGTCTCGTCGATGTCGGTGATCAGGCCTACCACTGTTGTGTCGTCTGCAAACATAAGGGTGTTGGAGTCGTGCCTGGCCATGCAGTCGTGGGTGAACAGGGAGTACAGGAGGGAACTGAGCACGCACCCCTGAGGGGCTCCAGTTTTGAGGATCAGCGTGGCAGATGTGTTGCTACCTACCCTCACCACTTGGGGGCGGCCCATCAGGAAGTCCAGGATCCAGTTGCAGAGGGAGGGTGGTGTGTTTGGACCATTCTAGTCTGTTGGTGATGTGGACACAAAGGAACTTGAAGCTCTCAACCTGCTCCACTACAGCCCCGTCGATGAGAATGGGGGCGTGCTCGGTCCTCCATGAATAGCATTCTTGTGTAGGTGTTCCTTTTGTCCAGGTGGGAAAGGGCAGTGTGGAGTGCAATAGAGATTGCATCATCTGTGGATCTGTTTGGGCGGTATGCAAATTGGAGTGGGTCTAGGGTTTCTGGGATATTGGTGTTGATGTGAGCTGTTACCAGCCTTTCAAAGCACTTCATGGCTACGGACATGAGTGCTATGGGTCTGTATTCATTTAGACAGGTTGCCTTCGTGTTCTTGGGCACAGGGACTATGGTATCTACTAGAAACATGTTTGTATTACAGACTCAATCAGGGACATGTTGAAAATGTCAGTGAAGACACCTGCCAGTTGGTCAGCACATGCCCAGAGCACACGTCCTAGTAATCCGTCTGGCCCCACAGCCTTGTGAATGTTGACCTGTTTAAAGGTCTTACTCACGTCGGCTACGGAGAGCATGATCACAGTCATCCGGAACAGCTGATGCTCTCATGCATGCCTCAGTGTTACATTTACATTACATTTAAGTCATTTAGTAGACGCTCTTATCCAGAGCGACTTACAAATTGGTGCATTCACCTATAATATCCAGTAGAACAACCACTTTACAATAGTGCATCTAAATCTTTTAAGGGGGGGGTTAGAAGGATTACTTTATCCTATCCCAGGTATTCCTTAAAGAGGTGGGGTTTCAGGTGTCTCCGGAAGGTGGTGATTGACTCCGCTGTCCTGGCATCGTGAGGGAGCTTGTTCCACCATTGGGGTGCCAGAGCAGCGAACAGTTTTGACTGGGCTGAGCGGGAACTGTGCTTCCTCAGAGGTAGGGAGGCGAGCAGGCCAGAGGTGGATGAACGCAGTGCCCTTGTTTGGGTGTAGGGCCTGATCAGAGCCTGAAGGTACGGAGGTGCCGTTCCCCTCACAGCTCCGTAGGCAAGCACCATGGTCTTGTAGCGGATGCGAGCTTCAACTGGAAGCCAGTGGAGAGAGCGGAGGAGCGGGGTGACGTGAGAGAACTTGGGAAGGTTGAACACCAGACGGGCTGCGGCGTTCTGGATGAGTTGTAGGGGTTTGATGGCACAGGCAGGGAGCCCAGCCAACAGCGAGTTGCAGTAATCCAGACGGGAGATGACAAGTGCCTGGATTAGGACCTGCGCCGCTTCCTGTGTGAGGCAGGGTCGTACTCTGCGAATGTTGTAGAGCATGAACCTACAGGATTGGGTCACCGCCTTGATGTTAGTGGAGAACGACAGGGTGTTGTCCAGGATCACGCCAAGGTTCTTAGCACTCTGGGAGGAGGACACAAGGGAGTTGTCAACCGTGATGGCGAGATCATGGAACGGGCAGTCCTTCCCCGGGAGGAAGAGCAGCTCCGTCTTGCCGAGGTTCAGCTTGAGGTGGTGATCCGTCATCCACACTGATATGTCTGCCAGACATGCGACATTCGCCACCTGGTTGTCAGAAGGGGGAAAGGAGAAGATTAATTGTGTGTCGTCTGCATAGCAATGATAGGAGAGACCGTGTGAGGATATGACAGAGCCAAGTGACTTGGTGTATAGCGAGAATAGGAGAGGGCCTAGAACAGAGCCCTGGGGGACACCAGTGGTGAGAGCGCGTGGTGAGGAGACAGATTCTCGCCACGCCACCTGGTAGGAGCGACCTGTCAGGTAGGACGCAATCCAAGCGTGGGCCGCGCCGGGGATGCCCAACTCGGAGAGGGTGGAGAGGAGGATCTGATGGTTCACAGTATCAAAGGCAGCAGATAGGTCTAGAAGGATGAGAGCAGAGGAGAGAGAGTTAGCTTTAGCAGTGCGGAGAGCCTCCGTGACACAGAGAAGAGCAGTCTCAGTTGAATGCCCAGTCTTGAAACCTGACTGATTAGGATCGAGAAGGTCGTTCTGAGAGAGATAGCAGGAGAGCTGGCCAAGGACGGCACGTTCAAGAGTTTTGGAGAGAAAAGAAAGAAGGGATACTGGTCTGTAGTTGTTGACATCGGAGGGATCGAGTGTAGGTTTTTTCAGAAGGGGTGCAACTCTCGCTCTCTTGAAGACGGAAGGGACGTAGCCAGCGGTCAAGGATGAGTTGACGAGTGAGGTGAGGTAGGGGAGAAGGTCTCCGGAAATGGTCTGGAGAAGAGAGGAGGGGATAGGGTCAAGTGGGTGTTGTTTGCCTCAAAGCGAGCATAGAAGTGATTTAGTTCGTCTGGTAGGCTCGTATCACTGGGCAGATCGCGGCTGTGCTTCCCTTTTGTAGTCTGTAATAGTTTGCAAGCCCTGCCACATAAGACGAGCGTAGGAGCCGGTGTAGTATGATTCAATCTTAGCCCTTTATTGACGCTTTGCCTGTTCGATGGTTCGTCGGCGGGCATAGCAGGATTTCTTATAAGCTTTTGGGTTAGAGTCCCGCACCTTGAAAGTGGCAGCTCTACCCTTTAGCTCAGTGCGAATGTTGGCTGTAATCCATGGCTTCTGGTTGGGGTATGTACGTAGAGTCACTGTGGGGACAACGTCCTCGATGCACTTATTGATAAAGCCAGTGACTGATGTGGTGTACCCTCAATGCCATCCCGGAACATGCCCCAGTCAACAGTCCTGTAGTTTAGTATCTGCTTCACCTGACCACTTTTTTATAGACCGATTCACTGGTGCTTCCTGCTTTAATTTTTGCTTGTAAGCAGGAATCAGGAGGATAGAATTGTGGTCCACACGCTTCTCTGTGTGTGGAGTACAGGTGATCTCGAATTTTTTTTCCTCTGGTTGCACATTTAACATGTTGATAGAAATTAGGTAGAACTGATTTAAGTTTCCCTGCATTAAAGTCTCTGGGCACTAGGAGCGCCGCCTCTGGGTGAGTGGTTTCCTGTTTGCTTATTTCCTTATACAGCTGACTGAGTGCAGTCTTAGTGCCAGCATCCGTCTGTGGTGGTAAATAAACAGCCACGAAAGTATAGCTGAAAACTCTAGACAAATAGTGTGGTCTGAATTTTATCACAAGATACTCTACTTCAGGCGAGCAAAATCTAGAGACTTCCTTAGATTTCGTGCACCAGCTGTTGTTTACAAATATGCACAGACCGCCCCCCCCCCCCCCCCCCCCCCCCCTTCGTCTTACCGGAGTGTGCTGTTCTATCTTGCCGGTGCAGCATTCAGCCAGGATTCCGTGAAACATAAGATAGTACAGTTTTTGATGTCGCGTTGGTAGGATATTCGTAACTCGTCTAATTTATTGTCCAATGATTGCACGTTGGCGAGTAATATTGACAGTAACGGCAGCTTTCCCACTAGCCAACTGCAAATCCTTAAGAGGCACCCCGCTCTGTGTCCTCTGTATCCGCGTCTCTTCCTCTTGCCAATAACTGGGATGTTGGCCTTGTCGGCTGTTCGGAGAATGTCCTGTGTGTCCTGCTTGTTGAAGAAAAAATCTTTGTCTTAACCGAGGTGAGTGATCGCTGTCCTGATATCCAGAAGCTATTTTTTGCCATAAGATACAGTTGCAGAAACATTATGTACAAAATAAGTTACAAATAACGCGAAAAAAACACATAATAGCACAAATGGTTGTGGCCCGTAAAACTTCTGCCATTTCTTCCGGCGCCAGTATAGTACCAGTCAAAAGTTTGATTACTCATTCCAGGGTTTTTCTTTTCTTTTTGCTATTTTCCATGTGACTGCATCACTAATTGTTTTTATAAGAAACATTTATGTGTTGGAAATTCCAAATTGTTTGCATAGTCAACTTACACACAGCATTGACACACACACCCCACCAGACATACCACCAGGGGTCTTTTCAAAGTCCCCAGGTCCAGGAAACATAGCTCCTATAATACTCTGAGTGCATGGAACTCCTTTCCATCTTTAAAAGTGCAAGTGAATAGCAATCCTGGTTTCAAAAAACAAATAAATCAACACCTCACGGCACAAAGCCTCTCCCCCATGTGACCTACTTGTCGTGTGTATGTACTGACATGTACAGTACCAGTAAAAAGTTGACACCCCTACTCATTCAAGGGTTTTTATTTATTTACTATTTTCTATATTGTAGAATAATAGTGAAGACATCAAAACTATGAAATAACATATATGGAATCATGTAGTAACCAAAAAAGTGTTAAACAAATCAAAATATATTTTATATTTAAGATTCTTCAAAGTAGCCACACTTTGCCTTGATGACAGCTTTGCACACTCTTGGATTTCTTTCAACCAGCTTCATGAGGTAGTCACCTGGAATGCATTTCAATTAACAGGTGTGCTTTGTTAAAAGTACATTTGTGGAATTTATTTCCTTCTTATTGCGTTTGAGGCAATCAGTTGTGTTGTGACAAGGTAGGGGTGGTATACAGAAGATAGCCCTATTTGGTAAAATACCAAGTCCATATTATGGCAAGAACAGCTCAAATAAGCGAAGAGAAACGACAGTCCATCATTATTTTAAGACATGAAGTTCTGTCAATCCGGAAAATTTCACCACCACAGGAAAGGAAGACAAAGAGTTACCTCTGCTGCAGAGGATAAGTTCATTAGAGTTAACTGCACCTCAGATTGCAGCCCAATAAATGCTTCACAGAGTTCAAGTAACAGACACATCTCAACATCAACTGTTCAGAGGAGACTGCGTGAATCAGGTCTTCATGGTCAAATTGCTGCAAACAAAACCACTACTAAAGGACCAATAAGAAGAAGAGACTTGCTTGGGCCAAGAAACACAAGCAATCGACATTAGACCAGTGGAAATCTGTCCTTTGGTCTGCTGAGTCCAAATTTGAGATTTTTGGTTCCAACTGTTGTGTCTTTGTGAGACGCAGAGTAGGTGAACAGATGATCTCTGCCTGTGTGGTTCCCACCGTGAAGCATGGAGGAGGAGGTGTGGGGGTGCTTTGCTGGTGACACTGTCTGTAATTTTATTTTATTTTATTCAAGGCACACTTAACTAGCATGGCTACCACAGCATTCTGCAGCGATACACCATCCCAGTGGGACTATCATTTGTTTTTCAACAGGACAATGACCCAACACACCTCCAGGCTGTGTAAGGGCTATTTGACCAAGGAGAGTAATGGAATTTCATCAGATGACCTGGCCTCCACAATCCCCCGACCTCAGCCAAATTGAGATGGTTTGGGATAAGTCGGACCGCAGAGTAAAGGAAAAGCAGCCAACAAGTGCTCAGCATATGTGAGAACTCCTTCAAGACTGTTGGAAAAGCATTCCAGGTGAAGCTGGTTGAGAGAATGAGTGTGCAAAGCTGTCAAAGCTGTCATGAAGGTGTCATCAAGTGTGGCTATTTAACACTTTTGGTTACTAGATGATTCCATATGTTTTATTTCATAGTTTATGTCTTCACTATTCTACAATGTAGAAAATAGTAAAGAAAAACCCTTGAATGAGTAGGTGTTCTAAAACTTTTGAGAGAGAGAGGTGTTTCTGCGCACGAGCTTAGCTAGCCAACGTCGCTATGACATCGTCGACAAGTGTAATAGGGGATTTCTATTATCGAAGCAGTTTCTGCCTATCTTCGTACTGACTGTTTTTGCTAATATCTCTGCATGGGGTAAGGGAAGTTGCCATGGCAAATGTAATCTAACGTCACTTCCGTTCGTTTTAAAAACCTCAAACAGTGTTTGCCGTCGTCCTGACTGAGGTAAATAAACTGAATGGAGAAAATTCCCGTTTCTCTCAGCCATCACCTCACCACCCAAGAAGTGAGTTCAACAACCTAGCTAGCTATAGAAACATTTCTCACCCAGGAGCTCGAGACAATGGCTGAGTCTATGCGCTCGAGCGTGCCGAACGGCGGAGCCGCATCGAGTCGACATGAGAAAAGTTTGGGGCTCCTCACAATCAAGTTCGTGACTTTACTCCAAGAGGCGAAGGACGGCGTACTTGACCTGAAAGTGGTCAGTTGTCGAAGCTTGCTTCTCATATTTGTCACTATTTATGCAATGTTATGTCGGTGTTTTCCCCATCATCCAGCCAGAGAAATTGGTGTGAAATTGAACAAAGCAAGGTCTTGATTCACCAGTCATTCTTCTGACCAAATCTCAGATTGTCAATGTGTTATAACGTCTCAAGGTCATTTCACAGTGAAGAAAGTTTTTACATTTTTGTTTTCAACCAAGTTTGGAAATGAACTAGCCAGAAAAGCTTGCTTGCTTGCTAGCTAGCTAGTTAGGTGCTGGCACACTTTCATTCTGCCAGTTTTCAGTTCTGTCAAAAGACTTACTTTATATCTCCCCACTAAAAGGCAGATACCGAGCAAGGCAGCTAGCTTGTTGGCTCCATAGCTAGCTACCTGTTGTCATTGGTCCATAGCTATGAAATAATGTTTTCTGGACATGTATGTTATGCAACAAGTTACTTAAACTGTTAATGCGACCAAGACGATCACAACTGGGACACCCGGCCACCCCCACTAACCCCACCCCCATCAGTGTCTGGTTCCTGACAAGGTTTCCTTCCTTTTACAGTGATTGTAATGCTTGATTGATTGATTAATGCAGAGTAGACTAGGACCACCTAACTTACTACCCACCTGGACAGCCTGGCTGTTTGAACTGGCTGTTTTCAACTCCTTCACTGATAAGGAGTTTGGACGTTTCCCTCTCTACTTGCCCGCCACAGCAGGCTGTTTACTCTGCAGGCAGGCAGGCAGGTTCCCTCCCTCTCCTTCCATTGTATGAAGTCTACTTAGTCTTCATGTGCCAAGTTTTGGTTGGTTTGTGCCAATTCTGAGCCTGGGGGGTAGGCGTATATACACAGTACTCAGTAGTTTAATTCTACACAATAGAAAGCAGCTTCATCATTTCCACGTGTTTGCATGGGTTTTCATCCCCAATGTATTGTGACTGTACAGTTTTCCTCAAGATTAGTTTTCTCAGTAATGGTCTCTTCAGATGTCTGTCAGTATTATCTAGTTTTTAAACACATCTGTTGTGTCCATTGACAGGCTGCAGACAGCTTGGCCGTGAGACAGAAGAGGAGGATCTATGACATCACCAACGTGCTGGAGGGAGTGGGCCTCATCGAGAAGAAAACCAAGAACATAATTCAGTGGAGGTGAGTTGGGCGGCTGCCTGTTGTCTGCAGGGTCAGGGTGAGTGAAGTCAGTCACTCTGGATGGTGTTAATTTCCATGCAACACGTAAGGGAAAGGAATGCAAAAAATCACTGCACATCCAAAATGCCCTACACACACATTCTCCCATTCAAACCCCTTCTCTCATCCTGTCCCAGAGGGGAGAACCTGGGCTGCCAGACAGCGGAGGTGCTGGAGCAGGTGGAGGTGCTGACAGCTCAGCTGTGTGAACTGGAGGAGCAGGAGAAGGAGCTTGACAGCCAGAAGGCCTGGCTGGAGCAGAGCATCAAACACATGAACGACGACCCCATCGCCAGCAGATATCCTTCAACATGAACTCCCTTGCGCTGTGGGGGTGATGGGGCACTGCCCCATTAGGTTGCGTGTGTTACTGACCGTAAGTCACTCGAGAAACTCGTGTTGCTCGAAGTTTTAGCATGAATCATGCATTTATTGGTGGGACATTTGTGAGAATTTGAGAAGAAGGATTCGGTCTTAAAAGTCTGGGCTGAATTTTGGATTAGACAGGGTGAAATATGAGATGGGTTTTGTCTGTTTCTCTTATACCTGTGTTCTACCTCATCTATGCTGACAGTGATTATGTCCCTGAAAGGCCCCCCTACTTTTAACGATGAACTCAAAGGAGGAAATCCCTTAAATGTAAGGATGGGATTACATACATGAGTGTAATTAGCATGTCAGATCAGTTTTAAGCTCTTTGTTGTTTAATGCTCTTGGTCTAGTTTTTCCAGTTTACACTGATTATCACGTCAGTCTTTCCTGCTCCACTTCAGTCTCTCTCCCCATTTCTTTCCTTAACACCCCCTACGTATATGTATGTGACCCACGAGGACATCTGTGATGCGTTCAGTGGGGACACTCTCCTGGCGGTGGTCGCTCCCTCAGGAACACAACTGGAGGTACCGGTGCCTGAAACGGTATGTCATGTGGTGTGCTAGGGTGGATATTGGAACAAAGTCAAGCGCTTTATACGTATTTCACACTACTGAGCTAAGTTGAACCAAGCTAAGCCATACTGGGCTGGACTGTTTACGCATTCACCATAGTTGGTTGAACTGTACTGGAAAGGATGATGTGGAAAGAAACTATCCGAACCAGAGAAGTTTGTTTTGGGTCGACACCATTTTATGAAAAGGCTATTTGGTGTACAAACTGTCCCCATGGTCTCCTAGGGTCAGAGAGGCCAGAAGAGGTACCAGGTGAATCTAAGGAGCACGTCAGCTCCGATCCAGGTGATGCTCATCAACAAAGAGTCTGGTTCCTCCAGACCTGTTGTGTTCTCTGTGCCTCCCCCAGAGGACCTGTCTTCCATGCCTACCCCACCAACCACCCCTGCGGACCTGCAGAGGTTCCCCCTGCCCTCTGACTCAGCCCATTTCCCCAGCCCTGTGACACACCACATCTCTGAACACAAGATGGCGCCAATGCGGAGGCACGATGAGGATCTTACACCCTCCTCCACCCCACCAGACATACACATGGGTAAGGAGGACTACTAGGCCATTCATTCAGGGCTCACATCATTTGTGAAGATATTCTACAAATTACTGGTGGTGTTATTTTAGATTCCCTTCTGATTGCTACAGGCTAAGGATTTTAGTGACTTATGACAATAACAATCTTTAAAAAAAAAAATCTGAAATCAACAACTGTATAGATGAGGGAGTAAGAGCAATGGGAAGTATTTGCAGCATCAAATCCCATCATGCTCCAGACTAATGCCATGCTACTGTTTTGTCCCTCTTCCCCTCCTGTAGAATGCCACCCCCTGGCGACTACTGGTCTAGCGATGCAGCAGTTGGTTGGCACGCCAACAGGTGTCCAGCAGCAAGGGGTTCTGGTAGGACACTTGGGCCAGGAGCTCCAGTCCATGCTGGACGTGGGCAGCCTTCTGAAATTAACCAACACAGGAGACCACATGAAGGAAGAGAGAGAGGGTGAGTGAGTGAGGGGGGGTGAAAGGGGGAAGTGCGCAGCCTGCTGAAACTAACCAACACAGGACACTAGCTGAAGGAGGAGAGAGAAATGTGAGGGAGGGGAGGGGAGGTCTCTCCCTCAGGAGAGCAGCTGAGGGAGGTCTGGAACTGGGAGGGTGGCCAACTGGTTTGGATGGGGGCTTATATTAACATGGCTTTACTCCCTGTGGTGTACTTACAGATAAATGTTTTCTGTGTTCTTTAGGTGTTGCTGACCTAATAGATGAGCTGATGTCTTCTGATGGTAAGCATTAGGGCTGAGTGTCTAAAGATCCTATCTGGCTGCTCTCAATATTCTCTCCAAAGACCATCAAGATATACAAGTTTAACAGTGTGAGATTTGAGTTTTCTCCTCTCTCTATTTTGTGTTAGTGTTCCCTCTGCTGCGACTGTCTCCCAATGCAGGGGTGGACTACAACTTCAACCTGGATGACAATGAGGGAGTCTGTGATCTGTTTGACGTCCAGATCCTCAATTACTGAGGGACGAGAGGGCGTCATGTTCGTACAAACAGCGGGGTGTTTCTTTACTTTTCCCTAGCGTAGCAGAGGTTCTTCTGTCATGTTTAAATTTCCTAATTTAAGCCTACATTGAGTTATTAGTGCACTGCCTATTCTGAAGCCAATGGTTGTACTCCTAATAATATCCCTTTGGCATCAACCCTAAACACTGACATTTTCTGAGCCCCTAGATATCAGCGACCTATAATGACCTCTTATTCCCAGCCGTCAGTTATCTCTGGCTATGGCTCTACCAGCCATTACTATCTGTCCAAATGTGAATTAAGAAGAATGTAGCAGCTGAACCTATCTGCCAGAGGATGATGAGGATTTGATCCGCTGTATGACAGTAATTGGTCGCCCTTTGTTTATACCAGGAGTCGCCGTGCTCAAATGGGAGTCCTGAGGGAAGTTTCTCATTCATGTGTGAGGGGAATACATCGAGAGTCCAGACAATAATACAGCCATACTTGAGTCAGGTGACAGAAAACCCTGCTACATTCTAGAGTTAGATTACAGTTAGCAAAGTGCCTGAGTGGATGCAGCCATGATGTGGGGTTGTTGTTGGCTATCCAATGCACTTATTTAGATGCATCTCTGCATCGTCTTTGTTTAGACGACCAAAGTATTTTCCACAACTGAATCCCATTGCGTTGACGCCAGGGTTTTTCTTTTTCTGTAGATCCTTTTGATATTTAACACCTCATAGTCATGTGATTGTGTTCATTGCTGACATGGACACAGTTATTGACGTTTCCGGTCGTGGAGATGCTTGTTGATCCAGTGTGATTGTATGTAGACCCGGATGTATGTAATTACGTCAGGTAGTATTGATTCTCACTGACTCGATGTCTTCCTCATCTCCACCATGCAATGTGAAGCGTCTTTCTGAACTCGATCCTACTCAGTCTTATTTAACTGAAGGCCTAACTGTATGGATGTTACTGTTTTGCTTTGTAAATTAATGTGACTGCTAATATTTTAGGCTTAAGTATGTTATTTCCCTTAACTAGTTATATTTGAATAGATGTATAGAGGTTTTTTTAAACTTCAATGAAAGAAAATGATTCTTGGTTGTAGTTATTTTTTGCAGGACTTGAAGCTGTTCAACTGCCTTATGATAATTTGACCTGCCGTATGACAATTGGTCTGAATTTTTATAGACCAGAATGGTGCCTTGTGTGAAGTGCTTTTGTATATTTCTAGTTTCTTGTCCTAATCAAAGGAATATTGTTTTGTGTTTTTGTTATATTTTGTATATTTGCACATTTTGTTGGACCAAAGTTTTATATTAAACACATTCAATTGCTGTGGGCTCATGGTCATGTACTGTTGAAATGAGTTCCTATGCAGTAGGTTGGATATTTGATTACCTGTCAATAATAGGAATGTTACCCTAGCATAAACATTTTACTGATGGTAATAATAAACACCATCTTAAGTATACATTTTGAGTAAATAAGTTACGGTATCTGGTCCGTAGACTAGTATGACATTCAGCTGTCCTTGCTTACTATACGCTTTCTGAGTAAGAATGGTGTTTATTTATTGACATTGTACAGAAAAAAAGTGTCAAATGTAAAAACAAGACATTTCAACAACAAGCTCAGATGGCAACAGATTGCAACCAAAACATCAAGACTTTGATAGTTTTTTAAAATTTTTATTCAAAGTGATCTTAGAGCGGGTTAAGGATCATGAACAGTCAAAAGCATGTTTTTCACGGAATTGGATATTTGGATGAAACCAGATCGAAGTATGAACATTTGATTAGGGTGTCAGCAAATACAATTAAACGTTTAGTTACTGGCTAGCTAGGTCTTCAGCCTGCATGGAATAAAAGAGGTGGTGGAGTCTTTCAGAACTCTGACACAGTTGTCATGTCAACACATCTGTCAGTGCTGCTGTGAACATCACAAGAGACATGCCGAATGGCAGATGTAAAAGATTTGACGTTATTGATGCAATTTCATTGTTTGAGTTGCTTTGTGTATCACCAAATTAGCTTGAGATGATTTTACTGCAACACTGCTCACTGCATCCACGTTTCTTGACATAGGAATTTCAGTAAGATCCCTGCCCACTCAGCCTGTCTTTTCAACTCAACATTTCTGGTAGAAAGAGTACTTTTTCTGAAATTTGGAGCGTTTCTATGCCAAGTATAGGTGATATTTTACATGTGAATCAGAATAACTGCTCGGGACCATTAACAACTAACAAGTTTTTAAAAACCGGTCTCAATCTTGCTGCTCACTCGTAAGGGGGTGAATTTCTGAGGTGGTAGCAGACAAAGAGTTGAATAATAAATGTACCGAACAGATTTCTTGAATTCTTTAGGGTGGGAAGAGTGGGGATGTTACTCAACATTTTGTCCACAACAGATGGTTTTGGCTAACAGCGTCGATGTAAAAATGTGTGTAATAAACAGCAGATGTCTCAGGTTTTTTGAAAGGCTAACTGGTCTTTAGCAGGTGAAATAATATTTAGATTTTTCCTACTACACTCTTAAGGCAAATGAAACATGTTGCAAACGGAATATTACGAACAATGTCTCTGGGTCGTTGGATGATGCTGGTATTTAGTGTCTTTAGTTTTGAGACTGAGGGATTGACATTGTTCCCAGGGCTGACATATTTAGAGATTCCTCTGATCCCTAGAATAGTACTTTAGAAAATAACACCCCAATAGAGTACTTCTGTTCTGGCACCGGTGTGTCAAACTAAGTAACATAATACAATCCCCATCAAAATCTGTCAGTTGAAGCTAGCGATATGTTTTTTTGCGTGGGCTGCGTCTCAGTTCATTTCATCCGCCTATGTCGCAGTTCTGCATCTGCAGTAGAAAGTGAGAGAGCTAACAGTGCTATTTGTCAGACCAAGAGACATCCCGGAAATTGGTCTTCTCACAAATACGTCTTCAGTGTCTGAACAGTTTGGCCTAAAAACTAATATGACCACTCAATAGAAAGGGGAGACAGACCCTCACAAACACGTTTTGCTCTACTTCCCCCACCGGACTCGTCTAAAGGTAACCCATACAAATGAATGGAAGTATGGAGGTAGTTTTGTGCCCCCCAAAATAATATATATATATTTCCTGATCTTTCGGACAGACACATCAAAACCTTATTCCTTATGATACATTTTTTTACTTGTCTTTTTTTTGCCATTTATGAATGTGTTATTCAATGCGTTTCTATGGGCCATAGTAGTAAAGGCCAAATTGAAAATCTTTTTGGGGGGATACCTAAAGGGGTCCTAAAATGCTAAATCAAATATCTAAATCATCCATGGTATGACGTTCTTAAAACAATTCCATATGTTAGCTGAGAACAATTTTTTTTTACCCATATTTAACCCCATTTTTGGCACTAAACTAGTTCCATATACAGTGCCTTCGGAAAGTATTCAGACCCCTTGACATTTTGTTACTTTACAGCCTTATTCTAAAATGGATTACTGTTTTTCCTCATCAATCTACACACAATACCCCATAGTGACGAAGCTGTTTCAACAAAGTACTGAGTGAAAGGGTCTGAATACTTACGTAAATGTTTTTGCTCTGTCATTATGGGGATATTGTGTGTAGATTGATGAGGGGAAAAAAACAATTTAATATATTTTAGAACAAGGCTGTAACCTGACAAAATCTGGAAAAAGTCAAGGGATCTGAATAACACATTACTAAGTACCACTCTCCATATTTTCAAGCATAGTGGTGGCTGCCTCATGTTATGGGTATGCTTGTGAACATTAAGGACTGGGGGGTATCAGGATAAAAAATAAACACAATGGAGCTAAGCACAGGCAAAATCCTAGAGGAAAACCTCGTTCAGTCTGCTTTCCACCAGACACTAGGAGATTAATTCAACTTTCAGCAGGACAATAACCTAAATCACAAGGCCAAATCTACACTGGAGTTGCTTACCAAGAAGACCGTGAATGTTCCTGAGTGGCTGAGTTACAGTTTTGATTTAAATCTACTTTGAAAATATATGGCAGACCTGAAAATAGTTGTCTGTCAATGATCAACAACAAATTTGACAGACCTTGAAGAATTTTGAAAAGAATAATGAGCAAATGTTGCACAATCCAGGTGTGCAAAGCTCTTAGAGACTTTTAGAGACCCAGAAAAACTCACAGCTGAAATCACTTCTACAAGGTATTGACTCAGGGGTGTGAATACTTACGTAAATGTTATATTTCTGTAGCAGGTTAGGTGAAATGGGTTACGTTTAGAATAACGGTAGGGGAAGGGTTAGCTAAGATGTTACAGTTGTCACTGACACGACTCAAAAACATGCAACCTTTTGGATTGCTAGACGGTTGCAGATTACACCTGACCAACCTCCCTAGTTTTGTTTCTGTCCAAAGTAACTAGACCATTTGTAGGTATCACGTCCTGGAGGTGGTCAAAAATACATATAATATGTTTTGTATGGCTCTGAGGTCAGGCTGACCCACCCCACATACGCAAATGTTATTTTAGAGAGTGCAGAAGATTGATCTGTTTTGGTAAACCGTGGCTGACATTTTGAGGAATGAGTTAATGAGATTGAAATTAGTGGCACCACCCATCCCAGAGGACTGCTATTGGCACGAGTAGCTTGCTTACATTTGATATGTTTCTCCCCCAAAAAATAAACATACATCTTCAAATAGCCATTTTCTTATCTCATACGATTACAATGTACCCTGGCCCCACTGACAAGTGTGAACTCCCCGACATGCTTGGCCAATCGAGAGGGTGTGGGTGCGTTCTGTGCAACACAAAGTCATCATCCCCTATAACGTCACTTTAATTAACGTCTGGAACTTGTCGTTGTTTTGATAGAAAAAGACAGGAATGTAAACACTTCGCTACCCCTAAGGTCATTGTCAACCACATGTCTGAGGACAAGGGCTGGTGTCGAAACAAAAATGTGGTTTCAAGATGCAGGGTAGAGCATGAATCTACTAGTTTTTTTTAATGCTAGATCCTTTCTGATAACTGGAATGCTTCTCCTTAGCCTAATCCCATCTGTTTGTGCTGTTTTGTCACTTCCTCTTGACAATGACCATAGGAGCTGCCACGACAGCACATTTACAAACAGATCTGGGACCAGGCTAGCCCTTACCCTTCCCCTGGTTGGGCTCAATAATTCCATAGCATCAGATATATAGTATTAATGATACTAAAGCATCTGGTTATACAGCACTGATAGCTTCTTAATACACTGAAGCAAGACTATGAATCAGATCTTTTAGCCAAGTTATTGCTTCCAGTCCCACTGTGTTAAGAGTAAGTAGGCCTCCGCTGAGTTTGTAGATTGGACAGACTTCAAGAACGTGGTGCAGGGTTTGCGCCACCCCACAGGCATATAGTGGGCTTTCTTTCATGCCCCATTGGTGGAGGTTGGCGAGGCATGGGCCTTGGCCAGTCCTGAACCTATTGAGGGTGAATCCCTCCTTCCTGGGGAGGTTGAAACCAGGGGGCTGTTGCGTGGGGGTGGCGATGAGGTGATTATTTGTCAGGTCCAGTAACTCCCATTGTGTCCAGGTCAGATTTCTGTTGAAGTCATCATTGGGTGGATCTTTCCAGACTGGCTTTCTTGAGGGGAGGCGTGTATTTGGTGGGTTGAGGAGGTCCTCATGCTATAGAAGTGCTAGAATCTCATGTGATACAAAGGTGTTAGCCAAAGAGATCATCTCTCTCTCTTCTCTCTTTCTCTCCCTCTCTCTCTCTCTCTCTCTCCCTCTTCTCTCTCATATGGAGAAGGTGCTGGTTTCCTGAGAGGCAGTGTTGTGAGAATTGAAGGACATCTCCATTCCTTCGTCCTCTCTCTGCTCCCCCCTTCTCCTCTTCGTCCTTTCTCCAAATGCCTTGGCTGCTTTCAGCACATATTGTCTGAAGGAAGACCCTAGGAAGACATAGAGTAGTGGGTTGAGACAGCAGTGGGTCAGAGCCAGGCTCTCAGTGACCTGCGCCGCCCGGTCCAGGGCCTTACTCACACCACAGTGGGTCACCAGTGTGTAGACCGAGTCCATCGCCCGACACATCTTCACCGCGTTATAGGGCAACTGGGTGACCACGAACAACCCCACCACGACCAGCAACACCCGGATAGCTCTCCGCCTCCTGCCTCTGCTCTCCTCGGGCAGCCGCCTCAGCACACGCCCCACGCCGGCGTAGCACCACATCATAACCAGGAGAGGAACCAGGAACCCCAGTAAGACCTCAACCACCTCCAGGCAGGCCTTGACCTCCCGGGCCAGACTGGGCGGGTAGACGGTCATGCAGACCCTCCTCCCGGGGGTCTCCCTTACTCTGGAGAACAGAAGATCGGGAAGACCCAGGAGGAAAGCTACAGCCCACACCCCTAGGCAGACCTTCCCACAGTGCGCCCGGGTGAAGACCCTGCCCAGCCTTCCCTGGTTCCTGCCCTCCGCTCTAACAGATGCTAGGTAGCGGTCCATGCTAACACAGGCTAGCAGCAGCATGCAGCAGGTGAAGTTGATGGCGTAGCAGGCCGAGACCAGCTTACAGAGAGGCACGCCCAGCTCCCAGCCCAGCGCCGCGTCTGCAGCCCAGAAGGGCAGGGTGAGGAGGAGGAGGAGGTCGGCTACGGCCAAGTGGGCTAGGAAGGCTTCCGTCATGGTTCTTCTCAGACGTGTGTGGTAGGCGTACACAGCTAGCACCAAGGAGTTACCGGCTAGCCCTATCACCACACAGGCTGCGTACACCACAGGGAGGAAGAGGCCAGCGAAGGAGCGCACGTCAGCCTTCTCACACACGGTGTGGTAGTCCTCGTAGCTGTAGTTCAGGGTGAGGTTGTGGTAATCATAGTCATCCTCTTCGGTCAGATCCATACTGGAGGAATATCTGTATCTGTAGGACAAAGCAGGAAGATTACGATGGAGCACTGGAAGTCAGTAGTACAAAGGGTCTTTAATGGAATTCACCATGTTCAACCCAGTCTGTGCAGCAAATTCAAATCAAATCAAACTACATTGAACAAAAATATAAACGCAACATGCAACAATTTCAAAGATTTTACTGAGATACAGTTCATTTAAGGAAATCAGTCATTGAAATAAATGCATTATGCCCTAATCTATGGATTTCACATTACTGGGAGTACAGATATGCATCTGTTGGTCACAGATACCTTTTAAAAGAAGTAGGGAGGTGGATCAGAAAACCAGTCAGTATCTGGTGTGACCACCATTTGCCTCATGCAGCGCAACACATCTCATTTTCATAGAGTTGATCAGCCTGATTTTGGCCTGTGGAATGTTGTCCCACTCCTCTTCAATGGCTGTGCGAAGTTGCTGGATATTGGCGGGAACTGGAACGCGCTGTCGTACACGTCGATCCAGAGCATCCCAAACATGCTAAATAGGTGACATGTCTGGTGAGAATAAAGGCCATGGAGGAAGTGGGACATTTCCAGCTTCCAGCAACTGTGTACAGATCCTTTCAACATGGGGCCGTGCATTATCTTGCTGATATATGAGGTGATGGCGGCGGACGAATGGCACGACAAGGGGCCTCAGGATCTCGTCCACGGTATCTCTGTGCATTCAAATTTCCATCGATAAAATGCAATTCTGTTTGTTGTCCGTAGTTTATACCTGCCCATACCATAACCCCACCTCCACCATGGAGCACTCTGTTCACAACGTTGACATCAGCATACCTCTCGACCACACAGCACCATCTTCCCGGAATTTAATTTTTTTAACTAGGCAAGTCAGTTAAGAACAAATTCTTATTTACAATGACGGCCTACCCCAGCCAAACCCTAACCCGGACGATGCTGGGCCAATTTGCGCCGCCCTATGGGATTCCAAATCACGGCCTGTTGTGATACAGCCTGGAATCAAACCAGGGTCTGTAGTGATGCCTCTAGCACTGAGATGCAGTGCCTTAGACCGCTGCACCACTCGGGAGCCCAATTTACAGTTGAAACCAAGATTCATCAGTGAAGAGCACACTTCTCCAGTGTGCCAGTGGCCATCAAAGGTGAGTATTTGCCCACTGAAATTGGTTATGACACCAAACTGCAGTAAGGTCAAGACCCTGGTGAGGATGACGAGCATGCAGATGAGCTTCTGACAGTTTGTGCAGAAATTATTTGGTTGTGCAAACCCATAGTTTCATCAGCTCTCCGGGTGACTGGTCTCAGATGATTCTGCAGGTGAAGAAGCCGAATATGGAGGTCCTGAGGCCGGTTGGATGTACAGCCAAATGTTCTAAAACGACATTCGAGGCCGTAGAGAAATGAACATTTAGTTATCTGGCAACATCTCTGGTGCACATTCCTGCAGTCAGCATGCCAAGTGCACACTCCCTCAAAACTTGCGACATCTGTGGCATTGTGTTTTGTGACAAAACTGCAGATTTTAGAGTGGCCTTTTATTGTCCCCAGCACAAGGTGCACCTGTGTAATGACCATGCTGTTTAATCAACTTCTTGATATGCTACACCTTTCAGGTGGATGGATTAATTTGGCAAAGGAGAAATGCTCACTAACAGGGATGTAAAAAAATGTTTGCACAACATTTTAGAGAAATAAGATCTTTGAACATATAGAACATTTCTGGGATCTTTTATTTCAGATCATGACACATAGGAACAATGCTTGTTGTGTTTATATTTTTGTTCAGTATACATTGAAAGGGAAAGGAAAAAGAAAGGAATGTTAACACCTCTATTTCCCTGAGTCATTATGTGTGGGGACAACGGTTTGTCACACCCAAGGGTGGGTGTCGAAACAAAATGTGGTTTTGAGATGCAGAGTAGAGCATGAATCTACTAGTCTTTTCATGTGAGATCCTTTCTGATAACTGGGATGCTTCACCTAGTTAGCTGGTCTCAATAGTGCACTTATTTCTTTTAAATGCACCTTTCATTGAAAGTGCATTAACATTTTAACATCTCAATGGATTTTACAGTAAAACAGATATAGTAAAATAAAATGCAAGGCATAAAAAGCAAGAATTACAACAGGCAGAGTGATTATATGGAGACCAGAGGCAAAGTTTGGGCCACAGTCACTTCACTATCACCTTGCTTTTTCCTCTGCTTGCTTTGAACCCTGTGTGATCTCTATGGGATCTCACTCTGACCCAGTCCAGTGCACAGTCAGAGGAACACTCACTCACTCACTCACACACACACACACACACACACACACACACACACACACACACACACACACACACACACACACACCACGGGTCCAGGTGGAGACGCTATCAAAATGACATTTGCTCAATCCATCCCAGCTCTTTCCATTGCGTCTTTTACCTCATGAGGTTGCAAAATCATTGGGGGCTATAAAATGTGTGAATGGAATCTAACTTCTTACTCATACAGGAAGAAAGGTGGGGTTAAACTCCTGTGTCTCATGGCTATCTAAGTGTATTAGCAGCATAAGTACCATAGAGGAGTTAAAAGAACCACAAATGAAATATAATGTTATAGGTAACAGGTGTATCATCCAGTAGGGTATGTGTGTGTGTTATGCCCATCCCAGACATCTCACCAGTGATGGACCAATAATAACAGACACTAAACATAGAGTTTCTCACCAAAACGCTATATATACATTTTCAGTACAAATATACAGGATACAAACATTCCATTCCAGCTGAAACAATGGGTACATAGCGTTTTGTACAAAATCAATGAATAAAAAAATCTGAGAACGGTCATATTTTACACACATGAAGGTACCTATAAGTAATTTCTGATGAACACATACAAATTGGTGGATATAGCATTTCGGAAATAAAATAAATAAATCAAGCTGAAACATTCACCTGGATTTACTCTACACATTTGGGGAAAGTATATGACATACATAGGGTGTCTTTGTTTCTTTATACTGTATACCTGTCTCTCCACATCCAATCATATCTTCAGCCAATCTATAGTCAAATGCTTTTGCTCGCTAAGGAACACATCAACCACTAACCAGCTTCACAATGTCACTACCAGGAATACTTTATCCACAAATAAGTAAGCCTTACCGCCTCTGCTTGTCTCCTCTACTGCAGTGAGCTGTAGCTACTGGTCCGTATCCTCCTCTGTGTTTTGGGAACTCTGACTCATAGCACATCACAAGGAGGGTGTTATTTTTTTAGATTGAGGGAGGGAGGGAGAGAGAGAGAGAGAATGACAGAATGAGAATGAGAGGGGAGGGAGAGAGAGCAAGAGAAACACACCTAATTTGCTCAATCATAACAGAGTACAGCATTCTTACTAATATAACTGGGTTTAGAAACCATATGGGGCTTACAGGCTTGTAATTAGTGTTACCAAAACAAAAGTACCGGTAAGCAAAGTCCTAGCTTTACTTTTTGCTGCCACAAACTCTCTCAACGTCTGCTGTCATGTATTTGTGGTCGGATAATTGAACAGCTCTGGAGAAGATGAATTTGAGTGATGGTGAACCACACTGCAAAATTAAAGACCTGATTCATTTCATTAGATATTACAGCGTGAGCTCTTTCAAAAAGTTATTTCATAAATGAAGCGATGACAGCGAAAACACAAATCAGATGTTAGTGCAGTGAAAAACAAGAGAGAAATAACCAACAACAAACCACAGTGTGAATGTGTGTGTGTAACAGCTGTCGGGAGAGAGAGTAGACCAAGGCGCAGCGGAGTTAGTGTTCATCATGATTTTAATTAACGTAAGAACACTATACAAAACTGAACAAAAACACGACAGCAAAACAGTCCTGTTAGGAAATAATCTAACAGAAACAATTACCCACCAAACCCCAACGGAAAAACAGGCACTTATGTGTGACTCCCAATCAGCAACAACCAACAACAGCTGTGCCTGATTGGAAGCCACACGGCCAAAATCAATGAAACAGACAACATAGAAAATTAACATAGAACGCCCACCCAATGTAACACCCTGGCCTAACCAAAATAAAGAACAAAAACCCCTCTCTATGGCCAGGGCGTTACAGTGTGTAAATCTACGTGCTAGCTGACAGGGATGTCAAAGCTTTCACACAAGTGACATTTTTTACTTTGTGAAAAGTTGTCAAAGTGTTTGTCTTGTTTGGAGAAAACAAAATATTTCTCTCCTGTGAGTAAGGACACAGAGAAACAATTCACAGAAAATAAACCACAGTTTCCGTGACTTCATGAACTGTATAGCAATATAAAGTGCAACGTAATAATAACGGAATAGAGTTAAGCAGTACAATGCCATAATATTACATTATTGTCATCATTGATGTATGTAAACTCAGCAAAAAAAAGAAACGTCCCTTTTTCCGGACCCTGTCTTTCAAAGATAATTAGTAAAAATCAAAATAACTTCATAGATCTTCATTGTAAAGGGTTTAAACACTGTTTCCCATGCTTGTTCAATGAACCATGAACAGTTAATGAACATGCACCTGTGGAACGGTCGTTAAGACCCTAACAGCTTACAGACGGCAGGCAATTAAGGTCACAGTTATGAAAACTTAGGACACTAAAGAGGCCTTTCTACGGACTCTGAAAAACACTAAAAGAAAGATGCCCAGGGTCCCTGCTCACCTGCGTGAACGTGCCTGGCATGAGGCATGAGGACTGCAGATGTGGCCAGGGCAATAAATTGCAATGTCTGTACTGTGAGATGCCTAAGACAGTGCTACAGGGAGACAGGACGGACAGCTGATCATCCTCGCAGTGGCAGACCACGTGTAACAACACCTGCACAGGATTGGTACATCCGCAACATCACACCTGCGGGACAGGTACAGGATGGCAACAACAACTGCCCGAGTTACACCAGGAACGCAGAATGCCTCCATCAGTGCTCAGACTGTCCGCAATAGGATGAGAGAGGCTGGACTGAGGGCTTGTAGGCCTGTTGTAAGGCAGGTCCTCACCAGACATCACCGGCAACAACGTCACCTATGGACACAAACCCACTGTCACTGGACCAGACAGGACTGGCAAAAAGTGCTCTTCACTGATGAGTCGTGGTTTTGTCTCACCAGGGGTGATGGTAGGATGCGCGTTTATCGTCGAAGGAATGAGCATTACACCGAGGTCTGTACTCTGGAGTGGGATCGATTTGGAGGTGGAGGGTCCGTCGTGGTCTGGGGCGGTGTGTCACAGCATCATCGGACTGAGCTTGTTGTCATTGCAGGCAATCTCAACGCTGTGCATTACAGGAAAGACAACCTCCTCCCTCATGTGGTACCCTTCCTGCAGGCTCATCCTGACATGACCCTCCAGTATGACAATGCCACCAGCCATACTCCTCGTTCTGTGCGTGATTTCCTGCAAGACAGGAATGTCAGTGTTCTGCCATGGCCAGCGAAGAACCCAAATCTCAATCCCATTGAGCACGTCTGGAACCTGTTGGATTGGAGGGTGAGGGCCATTTCCCCCAGAAATGTCCGGGAACTTGCAGGTGCCTTGGTGGAAGAGTGGGGTAACATCTCACAGCAAGAACTGGCAAATATGGTGCAGTACATGAGGAGGAGATGCACTGCAGTACTTAATGCAGCTGGTGGCCACACCAGATACTGACTGTTACTTTTGATTTTGACCCCCCCCCTTTTGTTCAGGGACACATTATTCCATTTCTGTTAGTCACATGTCTGTGGAACTTGTTCAGTTTATGTCTCAGTTGTTCAATCTTGTTATGTTCATACAAATATTTATACGTTAAGTTTGCTGAAAATAATCGCAGTTGATAGTGAGAGGACGTTTCTTTTTTTGCTGAGTTTATGTTTTAGCCTATGAGCTAGAATTGCATTTTTAAGGATGGATATGGAGGGTTCAAAGAGTTCAGGACTTAAAATTCAGTACACGTGTTTGTTGATATTGGATCAAGTCTTTATCTGTGGGAGTACATCTTTCTGTACATTACCATCAAGTTTAGGCTGAAGTATGTTGTTCTGTAAATATTTATCTGCTAAGGTTCTGCTCTTTGGCCAAGTGTCTACACTGCACTAGTCTGGGATCCGAACTGATTCACTGGTAAAACAGAGCATATCAGCTTGGATTCCAGTCTAATGCGGCACCGCCCAAAGACAGCACTGAGGTGATTCACTGCTCTGTTAAAAGTTGCAGACAGCTGGTCTTCTAACTCTGTTTTCAACATGTGTATATTCTCTAACTGCCTCCCTAAATCTACCTAAGTTTCAACTGTTGATTGGAACTTGTGGAGATATTGCAAACGTCCATGATGACCTTTTAAAAAATCAATACATCTGGGGTTTTAATGTTTACTGGATTTAGTCAAATCTCTCATAATAACCGCAGTAGGAATACATTGGATTGTGTTCCTGTCCTGTAATATACATTTCTATTTAGTAGAACAGACATATACAACTGTTGAAACGTTTGCTATGGTAAAATATGCAGTAACATTGAGCATTTGACAAAGAATAAAGCGAAATTGTGAAATTATTGACTACTGAAGCAAATACATTGAACGCGTGTCTTGAAATGTTTGTTTCCTTTCTTTTAACTGTGATTTAAGGCTTTGAATAACATTAAAATACAGAGTCGATTCCAGGAACATAGCTATCCCCCTACAAGTTTGGTGAGCTCAATGTGATTTGTCTTACAGAACAATCAGAAATGAGTGAATTGCTTTCATAGTCCAGTCCACAGTCCACATTTTTTTATACTTTAAAATGAATGCTACACTACATGACCAAAAGTATGTGGACACCTGCTCATCGAACATATCATTCCAAAATCATGGCCATGAATATGGAGTTGATCCCCCCTTTGCTGCAATAACAGCCTCCACTCTTCTGGGAAGGCTTTCCACTAGATGTTGGAACATTGCTGAGGGGACTTGCTTCCATTCAGCCACAAGAGCATCAGTGAGGTCGGGCACTGATGATGGGTGATTAGGCCTGGCTCGCAGTCAGTGTTCCAATTCATACCAAAATTGTTTGATGGGGTTGAGGTCAGGGCTCTGTGCAGGCCAGTCAAGTTCTTCCACACCGATCGACAAACCATTTCAGTATGGACCTCGCTTAGTGCACGGGGGCATTGTCATGCTGAAACAGGAAAGGGCCTTCCCCAAACTATTGCCACAAAGTTGGAATCATAGAATAGTCTAGAATGTCATTGTATGCTGTAGCGTTAAGATTTCCCTTCACTGGAACTAAGGGGCCTAGCCCGAACCATGAAAAACAGCCCCAGACCATTATTCAATTATTCCTCATTCACCAAACTTTACAGTTGGCACTATGTATTCCGGCAAGTAGCGTTCTCCTGGCATCCGCCAAACCCAGATTAATCTGTCGGACTGCCAGATGGTGACGCGTGACTCATCACTCCAGAGAACGCGTTTCCACTGCTCCAGAGAACAATGGCGGTGAGCTTTACACCACTCCAGCCGATGCTTTGCATGGCGCATGGTGATCTTAGTCTTGGGTGCAGCTGCTCGGTCATGGAAACCTATTTCATGAAGCTCCTGATGAACAGTTCTTGTGCTGACGCTGCTTCGAGAGGCACTTTGGAACTCGTAGTGAGTGTTGCAGCCAAGGACAAATTATTTGTTTGCACTACGCAGGTGAGCTGTTGTTGCTCCTAGACATCTCCACTTCACAATAACAGCACTTACAGTTGACCGGGGCAGCTCTTGCAGGGCAGAAATTTGACCAACTGACTTGTTGGAAAGGTGGCATCCTATGACGGTGCCACATTGAAAGTAACTGTGCTCTTCAGTAAGGCCATTCTACTGTGGCCTTACTTTTGTCTATGTTTGTCTATGGAGAGTGCATGGCTGTGTGCTTGATTTTATACACCTGTCAGCAACAGGTATGGCTGAAATACCCTAATCCACTCATTTGAAGGGGTGTCGACATACTTTTGTATATTTTGTGTGTTTTTTCAGTATAGTTACACTGAGATATTAGACAAATCAAGGTATTTAAAAATATATATAATTCACTTCTGACCATTCTGTCGAGAAAACAAAACAAATTTAAGTAATGGTTTCCTCTCCATGGCCTGTCTTCTGTCTCAGTACCGTCTTCTTCTATGATGAGGATCTGTAAGGCTGAATGCACAGATCATTTTTTTAATGTATGGCAGCAAAGGAATAATACAATCACATACATACAGTACCTTAGGAAAGAATTCAGATCCCTTTACTATTTCTACATTTTGTTACATTACAGCCTTGTTCTAAAATGGATTAAATATATGTTTTACCCCTCATCAATCCACACACAATACCCCATCATTTTTAAAGCAAAAACAGATTTTTAGAAATTATTGCTAATTTATAAAAAAAATAAAAAATGAAATATCACATTTACATACTAAGTATTCAAACCCTTTACTCAGTACTTTGTTGAAGTCCCCTTGGCAGCGATTAGAGCCTCAAGTTTTCTTGGGTATGAAGCTACAAGCTTGGCACACCTGTATTTGGGGAGTTTCTCCCATTCTTGGATGGGTTGGATGGGCAGCGTTGCTGCACAACCATTTTCAGGTCTTCCCAGAGATGTTCGATCGGGTTCAGACACTCTAATGTACTTGTCCTCTTGCTCAGTTGTGCACCGGGGCCTCCCACTCCTCTTTCTTGTGGTTAGAGCCAGTTTGTGCTGTTCTGTGAAGGGAGTGTACACAGCGTTCTACTAGATCTTCAGTTGCTTGCCAATTTCTCGCATTGAATAGCCTTAATTTCTCAGAACAAGAATAGACTGACGAGTTTCAGAAGAGTTATTTGTTTCTGGCCATTTTGAGCCTGTAATCGAAACCACAAATAGATACTCAACTAGTCTAAAGAAGGCCAGTTTTATTGCTTCTTTAATCAGCACAACTGCTTTCAGCTGTGCTAACATAATTGCAAAGGGGTTTTCTAATGATCAATTAGTCTTTTAAAATGATAAACTTGGATAAGCTAACACAACGTGCCATTGGAACACAGGAGTGATGGTTGCTGATAATGGGCCTCTGTACGCCTATGTGGATATTCCATAAAAAATCTGCCGTTTCCAGCTACAATAGTCATATACAACATAAACACTGTATTTCTGATCAATTTGATGTTATTTTAATGGACAAAAAATGTGCTTCTCTTTCAAAAACAAGGACATTTTTAAGTGACCCAAAACTTTTGAACAATAGTGTATATCTAAATAATAAAAAATAACATCACCCTACTCCACTATTTAAATCTATTTAGTCCAACCTCAGGCCAAAAACCTGAAAGGACGGGGCACCACCACTTAACACACCATTTAACTCTTCTGGGTCAAGTCTCACACACCCAAATAACTCTCTGCATCTGCCTCCACAACCTAAATTTTCTGTGACTTACGTTCCATCCTTGAAGTACAGTTGATAACCATTGCTTTAAATGCAAAAAAATCCAATCTTACTGAAACATATATGACTTGTTGACCTATCTCTCTGTACTAGTAGACATACTACTCACTATTACTTCACCATACCTACCACCTACGATACTTCAACCTCATTCACTTCCATTTCTCCTCCTGTCTTCAACTCACTATGCTTACACTTTCTACCATTCTTCTTTAACAAACCAAATCTATTTTTTCCACCATTTTTAACCAACTCAAGCTCACCCTCTTCCTCCCTATCTCTCTTACACCTCCTCTGCCTCTCTTTTCCCCTCCATTCCTCCTCCATATTCCAAGTATACATCTCCTTATGAAAATACTGCACTTCTCCTGACAAACATCTTGTTCTTGCCTTCTCAAGGGACGCCATTTAACCGGCTGTCGCAATCTCTGTACCACCAGCACGAACCCCTCGGGATGTAACGCTGAACAGTGCATCCCACTTATAAAGCAGCTGCTTCGTCTTGATGTTCTTCTTTATCAAAAGCTACAAATTATGGGGTATTGTATGTGGATTGATGAGGGGGGAAAAATATATATATTTAATCCATTTTAGAATAAGGCTGTAATGTAACAGTAAAGGAAATAGTAAAGGGATCTGAATTCTTTCCTTCCGCTTTTACATTTCAAACAAGCGCGCTCTTCCAACCACCATCCACGGTCTCGCTTCATGCGCTTGATACCCTCCCGATCAAAGCAGATCTGGCAAAAGCCAGGCTAAAACAGCCACCGCCCAACTGCCAAGCTAATTATATTCAGGTGCCACGCTCTCTCCTGGCCAGCAGATGTAGCCAATGTGAAGGAATATACCGGCCAACACACACCCACCCTCTCACTGCATCGCATGATGTACACTACATGACCAAAAGTATGTGGACACCTGCTCGTCTCATTCCAAAATCATGGGAATTAAAATGGAGTTGGTCCTCCCTTTGCTGCTATAACAGCCTCCACTCTTCTGGGAAGGCTTTCCACTAGCTGTTGGAACATTGCTGCGGAGACTTGCTTTCATTCAGCCACAAGAGTGTTAGTGAGGTCGGGAAGTGATGTTGAGCGATTAGTACCGCAGTCAGCGTTCCAATTCATCCCAAAGGTGTTCTATGGGGTTGAGGTCAGGGCTCTGTGCAGGCCAGTCAAGTTCTTCCACACCTATCTCAATATTTCTTTGTGGACCTCGCTTTGTGCATGGGGGCATTGTCATGTTGAAACAGGAAAGATTCAGAAAACTTTAGTGTCCTCAGAGAGGCAATTCATCTTGCAGCAGTCATAAAACATATCATATATAAAAATAAATAGCAAAGGATATTTACAAGCAAATAGGCAGGGTAAGTGCGGTTTCATCAAGTGCAAGTGCCAAGTTTAATTAGTCCAACATTTTGTTAAGTTGCAGAATTGCATTTGGAATAAAAGTTCTTTGTCCTATTTTTTGTTTAACTTAGGTAGTCTGTACCTGCAACCAGAGGGAAGGAGCTGGAATTCAGGGTGGAGTGGATGGGAAGAGTCAGCCTCTATTTTATCCGCCTTATGGAGGGCTCTGCCCAGGTAGCGAGATGACAGTTCTTGCTGTGGCTGCCTCATGATTTTTCCTCAAGTCCTGACCATCTTGCCCAACCTATTTTTCTGTGCAACCTTGATATTCCCAAACCAGCAGGTCAAGCAGTAGGACAGAATGTTCTCAATTAATGATTTCTAAAAGAAAACCATGATGGTTTCATCAACATTAAAAAAGTGCAGTTTCCGTAGGAAATACAGTCTCTGTTGGCCTTTCTTAAAAATAACGTCAGTAACCTGATCTAGGGCAGCTTGCTGTCAATGACTAGCCCAGGGTATTTGTACCCCTCCACTATTTAATTGGGATCACCTTTTATCTGTGATGGTGTGTGCATGGTAGTGTTCCTTCAAAAGTCAATTATCATGTCCTTTGTTTTTGACGTATTTACTTTTAGATGGGATGACTCACACCTGGCATGAAAATCATTCAGAGCCGGTCCATACTCCGTCTCAACCCCTTCGATAAGACTGACCAAAGCAGTATCGTCAGCATATTTGATCAGGTGGCACCCTGGGAACCGGCTCCGGCAGCTGTCTGTATACAGTATGTATAGTACTGGTGAAAGAACACTGCCCTGTGGGGTTCCAACTGAAGTATTGTGCACCTCAGAGAGTGTGTTTCCAACTCGTACCTGCTGAGACCTATCAGTTAGGAAGTTGGTGATCCATGTGAGAAGCATCCAGTCTGAAGTCTCCTCCCAGTCTGTCCGCGAGGACCAACGGATTGATTGTGTTAAACGCAGAGGATAAATCTGCGAACATGATACGCACATGGGTTTTACTGCCCTCCAAATGCATGTACACCAGATGTAAGAGCTGGAGGTTGGCATCATCTGTCCCTCTCTCTAACCGGTATGCAAATTGGAGGGGTCAAGAAAGTGTCTGGTGGTGTTGATTATCTCTGCCTTGATGATCTTTTCAATAGATTTAATCAAGAGAGAGGTAAGAGCGACAGGTCTGTAATCATTTGAAGCAGATGGATGAGAGGTTTTTGGGACACGTACAACAATATATTTTTTCCATAGAGATGGAATTTCCAATGTATCCAGGGACCTCTGAAAGATAGAGCAGAATACACCTCTCAGCTGAGTGGAGCAGTGTTTCAAGACACGACCACTTATGTTATCAGGCCCCGGGCTCTTCCGTGCTCCAGTGCTTTTGAACACTCGTACGACTTCCTCATTGATGACAAGCGCGCTCTCGGTTGCCATGACATCCTCCTCCAGACATGCCGGGGGAGCGGGGGCGCCACCTGTATCAAAGCGGGTGAAGAACTTGTTTAGTTCATTAGCTGTAGAGAGGCACACCCTCTCGTCCAGGCAGGGATCGATACGTTGCCTACCTTTGAAGGAGGCGTTTGCCATATTCTTAATGCCCAACCAGGCAGACCGAGAGTCTCCCTTTGACATTATATGTTGCAACTTATCCTTGTACTGGCATATTGCCTTTTTTATCCCTTTGTTCGCCTATCTCTGTACCTCTTTTCTTTCGAGTGGATTCCCGGAGGCAAACACTTGTTTTTTCTTGCTAAGCACCACCTTCAATTCTTTGGTCATCCATTGTTTATTTTTAGGAAATATCTTGCAAGTTTTTTGGGGGAGATCACCAAATCAACACAGAATTCAATATAGCCAGACATTACTCGTTCAGGTCATCGGATGATTCTTCAAATACACTCCAGGAGGTACAACCAAAGCATCCCTGCAATTGATCACTACTGTCATTGTCCCACACCTGTATTTGTTTTTCCACCACCTTCTCCCTTTTGAGTAACTGTCTATAAGTTGGTTAGGAAAAAACAGTGTTATGATCTGATCCACCCAGTGGAGGTCTGGCCAAGGATGAACACGCTTTGGGGACCGAGCCGTAACATACTGTAAGTCAATGATCTTATTTTTCCTTGTTAGGCAAGTCACACACTGGGTGTAAGTACTCAAAGTATGCTTGAGAGTGCAGCTATTGAAATCCCCCATGATGAATTTGGGCGCATCAGGGTAAATCGCATCAAGCTCTTGAGTGATGTAAAAAATTCTGTCAGCTGCATTGACACTGTTTGCTCTTGGATGGATATAGACAACGGTCAGAAAAAGCTGGGGGAATTCACGGGGAGGTAGAAGGGGCGCAGCGACACTGACAGTAGCTCTATATCAGAGTGCATCATTTTTCTCCCTGACAATCGTAGTTTTACACCATCTATAATTTATCAGAACACAGACTCCGCCTCCATGCTCCTTACCAGTAGCTTCACTGTCTCTGTCCATCCGAGTGATAGGGAATCCGTCAGGGGTGACTTCAGAGTTGGGCACCGCCTCCGACTGCCAAGTTTCAGAAAAGGCCATCACACAGGCCTCCCTGTATTCATATAGATACCGTGAGTTTGCCCGCAATTAAGCGATTGGACATTGGAGAGCAGAATAGTTGGAAGTGGAATTTTTGTTTTGTTCCTCCTCAACCTCTGGCCACACCTCCTTCCCTTTCCCTTTTCCTCTTCCTTTTCAATAGTCGTTCGCCTGGTTTGTTTTATCCCACGATCTCTGCAGGTATGTCCCCTTTAATCCATTCTCCCAAACGTGAGTTGTTACATTGTAAAAGATCGTTTCTGCTATAGCGGATGTGTGGTACCGCCGACTTACTCAGAAGTTTGCATGCAGTTTCTGGTACCAGAAAAATTTATCCAAGTAGGAGAATAATCCACTGTATGCACTTCATGTCCCTCTACTATAGCCTAATCGGTATTCCGATTCAACATAAAACACTATTAAACTACATAAACAAAGCAACAAAAACGGATTAGTTTAAACAACGAACAAACAAACACCGCAGGGCACCACTGCCCAGCGCCCTAATCATTTACAGGGTCCCAATCATGTCTGGAAAGGGCTTTCCCCAAACTGTTGCCACAAAGTTGAAAACACAGAATCGTCTAGAATGTCATTGTATGCTGTTGCATTAAGATTTCTGTTCACTGGAACTAAGGGGCTTAGCCCAAACCATGAAAACAGCCCCAGATAATTATTCCTCCCCCACCAAACTGTACAGTTGGCACTATGCATTCAGGCAGGTAGTGTTCTCCTGGCATCCGGCAAACCAAGGTTCGTCCGTCAGACTCCCAGATGGTGAAGCATGATTCATCACTCCAGTCTCAACGTCAACAGTGAAGAGGCGACTCCGGGATGCTGGCCTTCTAGGCAGAGTCCTCTGTCCAGTGTCTGTGTTCTTTTGACCATCTTAATCTTTTCTTTTTATTGGCCAGTCTGAGATATGGCTTTTCTTTGCAACTCTGCCTAGAAGGCCAGCATCCCGGAGTCGCCTCTTCACTGTTAATGTTGAGACTGGTGTTTTGTGGGTACTATTTAATGAAGCTGCCAGTTGAGGACTTGTGAGGCGTCTGTTTCTCAAACTAGACACTCTAATGTACCTGTCCTCTTGCTCAGTTGTGCATCGGGGCTTCCCACTCCTCTTTCTATTCTGGTTAGAGCCAATTTGCACTGTTCTGTGAAGGGAGAAGCACACAGCGTTCTACGAGATCTTCAGTTTCTCGCATGGAATAGCCTTCATTTCTCAGAACAAGAATAGACTGACAAGTTTAAGAAGAAAGTTATTTGTTTCTGCCCATTTTGAGCCTGTAATCAAAACCACAAATGCTGATGCTCCAGATACTCAACTAGTCTAAAGAAGGCTAGTTTTATTGCTTCTTTAATCAGGACAACAGTTTTCAGCTGTGCTAACATAATTGCAAAAAGGTTTTCTAATGATCAATTAGCCTTTTAAAATGATACACTTGAATTAGCTAACACAACGTGCCATTGGAACACAGGAGTGATGGTTGCTGATGATAGGCCTCTGTACGCCTATGTAGATATTCCATTAAAAATCTGCCGTTTCCAGTTACAATAGTCATTTACAACATTAACAATGTTTACACTGTATTCCGGATCAATTTGATGTTATTTTAATGGACAAAAAATTTGCTTCTCTTTCAAAAACAAGGACATTTTTAAGTGACCCAAACTTTTGAACGGTAGTGTATATTCCCAGTGCTGAGCCAGTAGTGTAACTGACATGTTACATTATCTAATGTATCCTCCCCTCTAGACTCAAGTGAATGAACTACTAGCAGCTAGTTAGCTAGCTAGTAGCTACCATCCACAGCCAGTTCAGCTCTAGCTAGCCTCTAGCTACAGTATCTGTCAGGTAGCAGTATCTAACAGCTGTTTTGTCCCGTTTCAACAGAAGTAAATTTAATGATGTACCATTGTACCATTAGCTAGCAGAGCTAGCCAAAAGTTGGCTAACGTTAGCTAGCTTACTAACTTTAGCTATTATTTTTGCCTCAATCACATTAGACCTGAATTAAACGATGAAACCAGCGGCCAACGATTGAAGACTGATATTCTATTTTTTCAGTGCAATGTGAGTTTCTATTAGTCAGTATAGCAATGTAACGTTATTGATGTCAGTTTCCCTGGCTAATTCCCTACTTTTCACACGTATACGGTATAAACAACTCTACAGGCTTCACTGTCATGGTGCACAGTCAGTACACAACACTATGCTCATCATGTCTTAGCAGGATCAGATGGTGGCAGGTGTCCCAGCAGGGTCAGACAGCCAGGGAAGACCAGTCTACGGAGCTCAGGTGAATTTTGCAGTATATTATAACAATGGATTCAAAGTTCCATCTTGTGTTGATGGGTAGGCTACAGTCTGGGATCTGGGAATAATGGTAATTTCAATTGTTGAACCATTGATTCTATTCATGGATAATATAATGTCTAAATGTACACTGATGTAATTATTTGCCATGCCTCATTTAAACAGGATCAGATGGTGACAGGGGTCTCAGCAGGGTCAGGCAGCCATGGAAGACCAGTCTTTGACGGAGTTGAGGTGAATTTTTGCAGATACAACACTTTATTTTCTCAGTGCAGCAAACACTGGACAAGCAAGAAGCTTCAAAGATTGAAACTATTTTAAGGCAGTCTTTTAAACCTCTAAATTTGATTTCCAAACTGTATCAAGGGTTGATAGAGGCTTTTCCCCATGACACAAAACATGTCAAACAAAAATGTGATGAAGTCCTGGGAGACGCTATTGATGATGATGAATGGATATAGATGATGAATGGATACAGAATGCCCAGTCATGTTCATATAATCTCAGACATAAATTGCTGCAGTTTAAAACCATCTATAGAACATACTATATGCCAATGAAACTGAATATCATGCACACAGAAATGTAATTATTCTGCTGGAGGTGTAAAACACAAAAAGGGACATACTTGCATATGTTATGGTCTTGTGAAGGCTGGCTGAATTCTGTCAAAGAGTATGTTCTTTATCTCAGCATGTCTACAGATTCTCCCTTCTCCCTGGTTTTGTTTGCTTGGAAATGTTGATACTGGAGACTGTTATCAGAAGAAACTGTGTAACCAAGCATTTATAGCAGCTAAGAAGTGCATTGCTGTAACGCCCTGGCCATAGAGAGGGGTTTTTTGTTCTTTATTTTGGTTAGGCCATGGTGTTACATTGGGTGGGCGTTCTTTGTTCTTTTTCTAGGTTTTTTGTATTTCTTTGTTTTGGGCCGTGTGTGGCTCCCAATCAGGCACAGCTGAAGTTCGTTGTTGTTGATTGGGAGTCACACATAAGGAGCAGGTTTTTCCTTTGGGTTTTGTGGGGGATTGTTTTCTGTCTCGTTCGTTTTGACCAGACAGGACTGTTAGCTTTCGTTGCTGTTTGATGTTTTGTTATTAGTGGTTCATTTTATTAAATATTTATAATGAATCCACAACCTCCGCTGCATCTTGGTTTTCTTGCGACGACAGTCGTTACAGAATCCCCCACCAAGAAACGGATCAAGCAGCGGAGGAAGGAGAAGAGCTATCGGGACTCATGGACGTTGAAAGAAATGGAGAGAAGCTATCTGGAGTCGTGGACTTGGGAGGAAATCCTGGACGGTAAAGGACCATGGGCTCAGGCTGGGGATTATCGCCGCCCGCAGTGGGAGATCGAGGCGGCGAGAGCTGAGAGGCGCTGGTACGAAGAGAGGGAGCGCAACGGACACGGGAGCCAACTCCCCGTGCTTACAGGAGGCAGCGCAGTACTGGTCAGGCACCGTGTTATGCGGTAAAGCGCACGGTGTCCCCAGTACGCGTTGATAGCCCGGAGCTCTACATGCCAGCCCCCCGCAAGTGCCATGCGAGAGCAGACATCGAGCCAGGACGGGTTGTGCCAGCTCAGCGCGTCTGGTCTCCAGTGCGCCTCCTCGGTCCAGGTTATCCTGCGCCTGCGTTGCGCACTGGGTCTCCAGGGCGCTGGGAGGGTCCAGTTCGCCCAATGCCTGCTCTCCGCTCGTGCCTTGCCAAAGTGGGCATCTAGCCTGGAGTAAGCATGTCGAGTGTCCGTACCAGAACTCCAGTGCTCCCCCACAGCCCGGTTTATCCTGTGCCTCCTCCTCGGACCAGGCCTCCAGTGGGTCTCCCCATCCTGGTCCGTCCTGTGCCTCCTCCTAGGTCCAGGCCTCCAGTGGGTCTCCCCATCCTGGTCCGTCCTGTGCCTCCTCCCAGGACTAGGCCTCCAGAGTGGCCCGCTTGTCAGGAGCTGCCAGAGTGGCCCGCTTGTCAGAAGCTGCCAGAGTGGCCCGCTTGTCAGGAGCTGCCAGAGTGGCCCGCTTGTCAGGAGCTGCCAGAGTGGCCCGCCTGTCCGGATCTGCCAGAGTGGCCCGCCTGTTCGGATCTGCCAGAGTGGTCCGCCTGTCCAGATCTGCCATCGCCGCCCGCCAGCCGGGCGCAGCCATCGCCGCCCGCCAGCTGGGCGCAGCTAGGGTCGTCTGCCAGTCGGGCGCAGCAAGGGTCGCCCGCCAGTCGGGCGCAGCCATCACCGCCCGCCAGCCGGGCGCAGCACGGGACACCCGTCAGCCGGGCTCAGTCATCGCCGCCCGCCAGGGGGGCGCATCCAGGGTCGTCCGCCAGCCGGGCGCAACAAGGGTCGCCCGCCAGCCGGGCAAAGTCAGGGTCGCCCACCAGACCTTCGGCGTGGCCAGGTGCGCCACCTAAGAGGGCGACGCCAAGGGTGGGGCAGAGGCCACGTCCCGCACCTGAGCCGCCGCCGTAAGAAGGCCCACCTGGGGGTGGTACTGTAACGCCCTGGCCATAGAGAGGGGTTTTTTGTTCTTTATTTTGGTTAGGCCAGGGTGTTACATTGGGTAGTCGTTCTATGTTCTTTTTCTATGTTTTTTGTATTTCTTTGTTTTGGGCCGTGTGTGGCTCCCAATCAGGCACAGCTGAAGTTCGTTGTTGTTGATTGGGAGTCACACATAAGGAGCAGGTTTTTCCTTTGGGTTTTGTGGGGGATTGTTTTCTGTTTTGTTCAGTTGGGACCAGACAGGACTGTTTGCTGTCGTTGCTATTGAGTGTTTTGTTTTGTAGTGGTTCATTTTTATGAAATATCAAGATGAACACACAACCTCCGCTGCATCTTGGTTTTCTTCCGACGACAGCCGTTACAATTGCCGTTAATTGGAAGGTTGGTTATCCTCCCACAATGGATGGAAGAAATGTCAAGTTATGTATCACTAGATTTGATTTATTACAAGATTAAGGGTATACTGGCAACATACGGTTTGGATGCCTTATATGGAATACAGTACAACAAAAGGAGTCTGCATTGAAAACACGCCCACGTCAGGGAAGATACCTACCTATTTAAGCAAACTCTAGCTGCTGGGCTGCTCAGTCCTGGCCCTCGGGGTCTGCCGTACTGTTGGTTGACATTCTGACAGCTGATGCTTAAAGTTAGATTTGGAGATATGTCTCCAGCTTCAGTGATTTTTGCTATTCGTTCCAGTGATTGGCAGCAGAAAACTGGAAGGAAAGGCAGCCTAAAGAAGTGTTGGCTTTGGGGATGACCAGTGAAATATACCTGCTGGAGCGCGTGCTACGGGTGGGTGTTGCTATGGTGACTAGTGAGCTGAGATAAGGCGGGGCTTTACCTAGCAGAGACTTATAGATGACCTGGAGCCAGTGGGTTTGGCGATGAATATGTAGCGAGGGCCAGCCAACGAGAGCATACAGGTCACAGTGGTGGGTAGTATATGGGGCTTTGGTGACAAAATGGATGGCACTGTGATAGATTACGTCCAGTTTGCTGAGTAGAGTGTTGAAGGAATTTTTGTAAATGACATCGCCAAAGTCAAGGATCGGTAGGATAGTCAGTTTTACGAAGGTATGTTTGGCAGCATGAGTGAAGGAGGCTTTGTTGCGAAATAGAACGCCGTTTCTAGATTTAATTTTGGATTGGAGATCCTTAATGTGAGTCTGGAAGGAGAGTTTACAGTCTAACCAGACACCTAGGTATGTGTATTTGTCCACATATTCTAAGTCAGAACCGTCCAGAGTAGTGATGCTAGTTGGGTGGGCGGGTGCGGGAAGCAAACGGTTGAAGAGCATGCATTTAGTTTTACTAGCATTTAAAAGCAGTTGGAGGCCACGGAAGGAGTGCTGTATAGCATTGAAGCTCATTTGGAGGTTTGTTAACACAGTGTCCAAAGAAGGGCCAGATGTATACAGAATCACCAGCAGCAAGAGCGACATCATTGATATATACAGAGAAGAGAGTCAGCCCGAGAATTGAACCCTGTGGCACCCCCATAGAGACTGCCAGAGGTCCGGACAAGAGACCCTCCAATTTCACACACTGAACTCTATCTGAGAGGTAGTTGGTGAACCAGGCGAGGCAGTCATTTGAGAAACCAAGGCTATTGAGTCTGCCGATAAGAATGCACTGATTGCCAAGAGTCGTAAGCCTTCGCCAGGTCGATGAAGACGGCTGCACAGTACTGTCTTTTATCGATGACGGTTATGCTATGGCTGAGGTGCACCCATGACCAACTCAGAAACCAGATTGCATAGTGGAGAAGGTACGGTGGGATTCAAAATGGTCGGTGATCTGTTTGATAACTTGGCTTTCGAAGATTTTAGAAAGGCAGGGCAGGATGCATATAGGTCTATAACAGTTTGGGTCTAGAGTGCCTTGGGGTCTTGGGAAAGTTGCTGCAGGGGGTGCAGAGCTGTTGGCTGGGGTAGGGGTAGCCAGGTGGAGAGCATGGCCAGCCGTAGAAAATTGCTTATTGAAATGATCGATTATCGTAGATTTATCGGTGGTGACAGTGTTTCCTAGCCTCAGGGCAGTGGGCCGCTGGGAGGAGGTGCTCTTATTCTCCATGGACTTTACAGTGTCCCAAAACTTTTTGGAATTAGTGCTACAGGATGCACATTTCTGTTTGAAAAAGCTAGCCTTAGCTTTCCTAACTGACTGTGTATATTGTTTCTTGACTTCCCTGAAAAGTTGCATATCGCGGGGGCTATTCGATGCTAATGCAGAACACCACAGGATGTTTTTGTGCTGGTCAAGGGCACTCAAGTCTGGGGTGAACCAAAGGCTGTATCTGTTCTTAGTTCTACGTTTTTTTGAATGGGGCATACTTATTTAAGATGGCGAGGAAAGCACTTTTAAAGAGCAACCAGGCATCCTCTACTGACGGGATGAGGTCAATATCCTTCCAGGATACCCGGGCCAGGTCGATTAGAAAGGCCTGCTCGTTGAAGTGTTTTAGGGAGTGTTTGACAGTGATGAGGGGTGGTCGATTTGACCGCGGACCCATTACGGATGCAGGCAATGAGGCAGTCATCGCTGAGACCCAGGTTGAAGACAGCAGAGGTGTATTTAGCCTCTATGGGCTAGGTGGGACGCTTGCTCAATTTCTCAAACATATGACTATTTTACATCATTTTAAAGACAAGACTCTCGTTAATCTAGCCACACTGTCCGATTTCAAAAAGGCTTTACAACGAAAGAAAAACATTAGATTATGTCAGCAGAGTAGCCAGCCAGAAATAATCAGACACCCATTTTTCAAGCTAGCATATAATGTCACAAAAACCAAAACCACAGCTAAATGCAGCACTAACCTTTGATGATCTTCATCAGATGACACTCCTAGGACATTATGTTATACAATACATGCATGTTTTGTTCAATCAAGTTCATATTTATATCAAAAAACAGCTTTTTACATTAGCATGTGACTAGCATGTGACTAGCATTCCCACCGAACACTTCCGGTGAATTTACTAAATTACTCACGATAAACGTTCACAAAAAACATAACAATTATTTTAAGAATTATAGATACAGAACTCCTTTATGCAATCGCGGTGTCCGATTTTAAAATAGCTTCTCGGTGAAAGCACATTTTGCAATATTCTGAGTAGATAGCCCGGCCATCACAGGCTAGCTATTTTGGCACCCACCAAGTTTAGCCCTCACCAAACTCAGATTTACTATTAGAAAAATTGGATTACCTTTGCTGTTCTTCGTCAGAATGCACTCCCAGGACTTCTACTTCAATAACAAATGTTGTTTTGGTTCCAAATAATCCATAGTTATATCCAAATAGCGGCGTTTTGTTCGTGCGTTCAAGACACTATCCGAAGGGTAAAGAAGGGTGACGCGCCCGACGCGTTTCGTGACAAAACATTTCAAAATATTCCATTACCGTACTTCGAAGCATGTCAAACGCTGTTTAAAATCAATTTTTATGCGATTTTTCTCGTAAAAAAGCGATAATATTCCAACCGGGAAACCCTGTTTTCGTTCAAAGACCAAAAAATAAAAACATGGTGTCGGCTCGTGCACGCGCCTCAGTCTCATTGTTCTCAGATCGACCACTATCCAAATGCGCTACTGTTTTTCAGCCATGGCCTGCAAAGTCACCATTCATCGTTCTGGCGCCTTCTGAGAGCCTATGGGAGCGTTAGAAAATGTCACGTTATGCCAGAGATCCCCTGTTTTGGTTAGAGATGATCAAGAAGGCCAAGAAATAGTCAGAGAGAGCGCTTCCTGTTTGGAATCTTCTCAGGTTTTGGCCTGCCAAATGAGTTCTGTTATACTCACAGACACCATTCAAACAGTTTTAGAAACTTTAGGGTGTTTTCTATCCAAATCAAACAATTATATGCATATTCTAGTTACTGGGCAGGAGTAGTAACCAGATTAAATCGGGTACGTTTTTTATCCGGCCGTGCAAATACTGCCCCCTATCCCCAACAGGGTTAGAGGGCAAGTTGGTCAGGATGATATCTAAGAGGGTGCCCATGATTACGGATTTAGGATTTTACCTGGTAGGTACCTTGATAATTTGTGTGAGATTGAGGGCATCTATCTTAGATTGTAGGATGGCCAGTGTGTTAAGCATTTCCCAGTTTAGGTGACCTAGCAGTGCGAAATCTGAAGATAGATGGGGGCAATCAATTCACATATGGTGTCAAAGGCACAGCTGGGGGATGAGGGGGTCTATAACAAGCGGCAACAGTGAGAGTCTTGTTTCTGGAAAGGTGGATTTTTAAAAGTAGAACATGCATGAAACCAAGGCTTTTACAGTTACAGAAGTCAACAAATGAGAGCGCCTGGGGAATGGGAGTGGAGCTAGACGCTGCAGGGCCTGGATTAACCTCCACATCACCAGAGGAACAGAGGAGGAGTAGGATAAGGGTACGGCTAAGGGCTATAAGAACTGGTCGTCTAGTGCGTTCGGAACAGAGAGTAAAAGGAGCAGATTTCTGGGCGTGGAAGAATAGATTCAAGGCATAATGTACAGACAAGGGTATGGTCGGATGATGAGTGACAATGAGAGAGATATTGTCTCTAGAGGTACCAGTTAAGCCAGGTGAGGTCACCGCATGTGTGGGGGGGATGAACAAAAGGGCTATCTAAGGCATATTGGGGAGGGCTGGGGGCTCTACAGTGAAATAAGAGAATAATCACTAACCAAAACAGCAATAGACAAAGCATATTGACATTAGGGAGAGGCATGTGTAGCCAAGTGATCATAGGGTCCAAAGAGTAGCAATAGATGAGTCAGGGAGCCGATTCAGTAGTTGCAACTACGCTAGGCGAGCTGGAGACACGGCGATTCAGACAGCTAGCGGGCCGGGGCTTGCAGATGGGCCTCCGGCGATGTCACAACGGAAGTGCCTGTTGAAACCACCTTGGACGATTACGTCGGCAGACCAGTCATGATGGATCGGTGGGGCTCCGTGTCGGCAGTAAAGGGTCCAGGCCAATTGGCAAAAGAGGTATTGTAGCCCAAGAATTGGCTGGTGGACCTCTTCGGCTAGCCGGGAGATGGGCCTAGATCGAGGCTAGCTCAAGGCTAACTGGTGCTTGCTTCGGGACAGAGACGTTAGCCAGGAGTAGCCACTCGGATTGCAGCTAGCTAGCTGCGATGATCCGGTGTAAAGGTTCAGATCTTGCGGTAGGAATCCAGAGATGTGGTAGAGAAAAAGCAGTCCGATATGCTCTGGGTTGATATCGCGCTGTGCAGACTGGCAGGTATTGACTGAGCTGAGGCTGGCTGGTGTCCGAGTTAACAGTGAAGACCACTAGCAGGGGCTAACTGACTACTAGCTAGTTAGCTGGCTAGCCTCTGATGGGGGTTCCGGTTCTAAAGTATAAAATATAGCAGATCCGTACCACATTGGGTGAGGCGGGTTGCAGGAGAGTATATTCAGTCCGTAGATGGAAAGTGGGATTAGAATATATACGAAATATATATGAAAAAAATGAGGGAAAAACGATATATACATGGGACAGGACAAAACACACGTCCGACTGCTACGCCATCTTGGAATTGGTACTTAAACATATTTAAGAATGATCTCTTACCTAGCTTGATGACTCGGCATTTTTGCTTACTTTACGTTGTTCTAAAAAGAGATGGCCATAGGGCCATATTAGATTGTGTAGAAATGCAGGAAATTAGCTTTAGATGCCCCAAAAATGGGATAAATACCCCTCCAATTATGTCTCCCCCACTTCTAAAAACAAAGATGCTCCCCTGGCAACGTGTGTGGCTGAAATATCCAAATATACTAAATTTGAAGGAGTGTCCACATACTTTTGTATATATAGTGTATGTATGTTGAAGCCTATGAGCTATAATCACAATTTTAAGGATGGATATAGAGAGTTCACAGAGTCCAGGACTCAAGATTCAGTACACACGTAATGCTGATATTGGATCAAGTCTTTATTTGTGTGAGTTAGGAGGGAAATTAATGATTTACGATCGTTCTGTACATTTCCATCATGTTTAGGCTGAAGTATGTTGTTCTGTAAATATTTATCTGCTAAGGTTCTGCTCTTTGGCCAAGTCTCTACACTGCACTAGTCTGGGATCCGAACTGATTCACTGGTAAAACAGAGCACATCAGCTTGGATTCCAGTCTAATGCGGCACCGCCCAAAGACAGCACTGAGGTGATTGATTCACTGCTCTGTTAAAAGTTGCAGACAGCTGGTCTTCTAACTCTGTTTTCAACATGTGTATATTCTCTAACTGCCTCCCTAAATCTACCTAAGTTTCAGCTGTTGATTGGAACTTGTGGAGATATTGCAAACGTCCATAATGACCTTTTCAAAAATCAATACATCTGGGGTTGTGATGTTTTCTGGATTGAGTCAAATCTCTCGTAATAACAACAGTAGGAATAAATTGGATTGTGTTCATGTCCTAGATATAACATTTCTATTTAGTAGAACAGACATATACAACTGTTGAAAGGTTTGCTATGGTAAAATATGCAGTAACATTGAGCATTTAACAAAGAATAAAGAGAAATTGTGAAATTATTGACTACTGAAGCAAATACATTGAACGCGTGTCTTGACATTTTTGTTTCCTTTGTTTTATCTGGCTTTGAAAAACATTAAAATACAGAGTAGATTCCAGGAAAATAACCTACAAGTTTGGTGGCCCCAATGTGATTTGTCTTACAGAACAATCAGAAATGAGTGAATTGCTTTCATAGTCTAGTCCAGTCCATAGCGCGGGAGAGTATTATTTATAATTGCGTTGCTGGAAAACTGAAAGCAAAGTCAATGAAAGTTCAGTCCCGCTTTATTTGAAATGCATCTTATGAAGGCTTCATAAAGCACCACATAGATGCTTCACATATCATCTATAACCTTATATCTTGCTCTATAAAGATTCATAATGTGGCATAACTGTATGACATAACCATACATTTATTTGTTCACATTTATAAATCACATTAAGAAATATTTTATAGAGCATGAAATACAGTTATAGATTATTTGTGTCCCATTTATGCAGTGCTTATGAAGCCTATATGAATGTTTAAAGCTTTCTCAAGATGCACTTCAAATAAAGCAGGACTGAGTGTTTTACTGTCGATAACACATATTGTTTTCATGCTTATTTCACTTATGACCTAAAATAAAGCAAGTTTCAGCGGTGGGTTTCCTCTCCATGGCATGTCTTCTGTCTCAGTACCGTCTTCTTCTATGCTGAAGATCTGTAAGGCTGAATGCACAGATAAAAATGTTTTGTAAGTATGGCAGCAAAGGATTAATACAATCAGACACATATACCATCATGTAAACCTTTAGCATTCCCTTATATGGACGATTGTCGGGTACACCACACTTACAGGAACAGCTGGTTCGGAAAATGCAGCCAAGGCTCCAGGACGATAGGGTCTTTTGCGTCTGCCCTTTTTTCTCTCATGCCTCTTAGTCCTGGAACTCTGAGGTGAAAGGATTAAAAGCGGAAAGGAGCACAGTGATTCCGATCAAATCTGTTACTGTCACTGATCACAAAGTCAGGGTTTCCTTGAGAACAAATGAATTTAAGAGATTTCATATCAACCTTGCAGTATGACAGTACAATAGCATTGTTATGATATGGGCTGTCCACTCTATCAGCCAGTTTATACACTCTTAGAAAAAAAGTGCTATCTAGAACCTTAAAGGGTTCTTCAGCTGTCCCCATGGGAGAACCTTTTGAAGAACAATTTTTTTATGCAGGTGGAACCCTTTTGGAACCCTTTTTTCTGAGTGTAGCTTTGATACATTTAAGGTTACTTATTCCTTTGACAGAGATGTAGGACTTTACTTAAAATCAGGTGTAAGTCTACATATCCTTTACATGTTTCAACACTATAGCGTCTCTCTCTCTCTGTTTCTCTCTCTTACCTCGGGTGGCGGTGGAGGTCTAATAGCATTCTTCATCACTGAACAACCCCCTGGACGATGGCCGCTGCATCCCTTTACCCTGTCTCCGTCGGGGACACTCTCCTCATGTCTCTTTGCTCTGAGCTGCACAACCAGTGGCTTCATGTCTACCTGATGTCCAAATGATGATACCATTAGAATCGATCATGTCTCAAAGCAATCTTTGCTAGACTACTGACTTTGTGTTTTTATTTTTTTTACGTAGAAATTATGTGGAAATGTAATGTGGTAATATGAGATAAAATTGTTTCTTACCTGAGGTGGAGGTCCTGGGAGGAATGGGGAAGAGCCTCCCTGTTGAGAGTGGTTCAGAATGAACGTGATAGAACCAGATTGATTTCTATACCAATGTGCACATTCTAACTGTGTGTCAGTCTAGAGCAGGGCTCTCCAACTCTGTTCCTGGAGAGTTACCGTCCTGTAGGTTTTCGCCTCAACCCTAATTTAGCACCCTTTAAAAAATATATTTCTTTATTTAATAATTAAATATACAATCCACCGGCCGTGAAGCCGCTCAACATTTACATTACATTCTAGTCACAGTCACCCCCGAAAACCTCCCCCCTCTAGCGCACTTGATTCTAATAATTAGCTAGTTGAGAAACTGCACCAGGTTAGTTACAACTGGGGTTGGAGTGAAAATCTACAGGAGGGTAGCTCTCCAGGAACAGGGTTAGAATCACAGATTATAGGACAGGGAATAAACCTAGTAGAATCCAGAGGAATGTCTCACCATGGCTTGGTTGGTTTGAAAGGCTGCTGTCCGTCTGTCTTGTCCAGGGAGGGCCGTGGTGGAGAGCAGACAGACCTGCAGAAACAGGACACACAACAGCCACACAGCCTGCTCCATACTGACGCACTGGATCCTGACTACGCACAAAATCCTCTTTATACTGACATGGCTAATGATTACCAGATGTAGAGAGGGAACACTGAGGAATGCCAACAATAACACACACACGCACACACACACACACACGCACACGCACACGCACACGCACACACACACACACACACACACACACACACACACACACACACACACACACACACACACACACACACACACACACACACACACACACACACACACACACACAGAGACAGGGCAATTTTTAACTGTGTGTGAACAAGAGGGAGGAGGTATGGACTGTATTAGGAAAATATGAGTCAGTGGCGGTCGGTGCCATTTAAAATGAGGGAGGATTGTATATTTTTTATGAGCATGGCCTTAATTCTATTACAGCATATTGGATGGCTCATTCATATTCCATTCACCCAGTTCAATGTAACATCGATAGGTATACATGATACTCTAATTTTCCCTATACCCATCATGAGGTTGCTACAATCTAGCCTATGAATTAAAGCTTACAACATAGTGCACAGGTCGAGATAAAAAAAAAAATTGTAATCAAGGTTGAATCTGTGACAGTGACACATTCAATACCGCCTTGCGCACTCTTGGCTGCACCTAGCTGATCTAGGGTGTAATCATTAGTCTAACAGTTGCAAACGATAGTTTCTATTGGATAAATTCAGGTATGTTTATCCCCGCTTCATTCCATTTGTTTCCGTTTAAGAAAAGTTTTTCAACAGAATCAGTGGAATGAATACACCCTGATCACACGCAAACACAGTTCCATTTCATAGCAACCACATACAAACAGCATGATCAATTTGCTCATTGTATATATAATTCCTTCTCGCGACCTCCTCTAACCTTTTCTCTTCGCTTGTGGACTTCAACTAGATTCAACCGCGGGACAATTTTTTTCTTGAGCGGATGGTCGGGGGACCGTAACATAATTATAAATAAATGTGTAGACTGCAAATTGACCACAAGAAGCCCAAACAGATATGTTTGACTAACACATAATAATTTCAAATCTTGCTTACATTTGTGTATGATCATGTGTCTCTCTATTATGCATGTGAAGACTTGGGAACAGATTTCATAAATTAAAATCACTTGGAGCTGATTTTCTGGTGTTTTTACATTCTTATGTATAACAATTATTATTACATTTTTAAGTGTTTTTTTTAACTCAGAAAACTTGGGTGGAAAATTAACCACCCTTGGGCCAAATTTGGTTGGGGAACCCTGGCCTATATCATTGTCACCGTATTAGCTAACGTCATAGTCAACATAGCTACTAGAAGTAACGCGTTAGTAGACCCGCTACAATCATGCAGTACAGTGTACAGTCAGCAAGTAGTTTAGCAGTTACACTGGCAGGCCTCGGTGGCAATACATTTATAAAACCAAAAGCTTACCTTGACTTGGAAGAGTTCCAGTGTTGGATAACCAGAGCCAGCTAGCTGACATAGTATCCCTTTCTGTTTGAGCCGGGTGTTTGAGTAGGCCAAACTAGCTAGCTGCATTCATTAGCTCTCTCTCTCTCTCTCTCTCTCTTTTGCGTCTTCGTTTTTGAAGAGTTCAAAACTGTTTAACTATTGTCTTTCTCTCTCTTTGAGTCAACTACTCAACACATTTCATGCACTGCAGTGCTAGCTATCTGTAGCTTATGCTTTCAGTACTAGATTAATTCTCTGATCCTTTGTTTGGGTGGACACCATGTCAGTTCATGCTACAAGAGCTCTGATAGGTTGCAGGATGTCCTCCGGAAGTTCTCATAATTACTGTGGAAGTCTATGGAAGGGGTTAAGAACCACAAGCCTCCTAGGTTTTGTATCGAAGTCAATGTATCCAGAGGATGTGTCACGATCGTCGTAATGGACGGGCCAAGGCGCAGCGTGAGTTGAGTTCCACATCTTTTATTTAAAGTGAAAGATAAAAAAAACAATAAACAGACAACGAGCGTGATAGCCGGGGTGCAACATGCACACATGCAAAAACAATATCCGACAAAGCAGGTGGGAACAATGAACCACTTAAATATGATCCCCAATTAGAGACAACAATAATCAGCTGCCTCTAATTGGGAGCCATACAAAAAACACTAACATAGAAATATAAATCTAGAATACCCCCAAGTCACGCCCTGACCTAAAGCACCATAGAGAACCCCGAGGGCTCTCCATGCTCAGGGCGTCACAGTACCCCCCCCCCCCCCCCCAAAGGTGCGGACTCCGGCCGCAACACCTAAAACCAAATGGGGAGGGTTGGGGGGGATGACTAACATTGGTGGCGGCTCCGGTGCGGCTCTTAGCACCCGCCCAGACCATGGATCCGGCCATGGAGTGGGACTGGACGCCATGCCTGGACTAGACACTGGCGCAGAGGAAGGCTCCAGCCATGGAGCGGGACTGAACGCCGTGCCTGGACTGGGCACCGGCGCAGAGGAAGGCTCCGGCCATGGAGCGGGACTGGACGCCGTGCCTGGACTGGGCACCGGCACAGAGGAAGGATCCGGCCATGGAGCGGGACTGGACGCCGTGCCTGGACTGGGCACCGGCGCAGAGGAAGGCTCCGGCCATGGAGTGGGACTGGATTTCTAAACAGTGTGTTTTAATCAATTATTTGGTGATGTGAATATATTTAGTACAGTTTTATCTAAGAAAAGTATCACTTTTTAAATGTTTCACCAATTTTATTTTTCTGAAATTCACTGAGGAGGATGGTCCCCTCTTTCCTCATCTAAGGAGCCTCCATTGGATTGAGTAATATACTTTCTTATTGGAACAGCTTGTCAGACAAGAGGGAGTTGATCTTAGCTTCCCTGGCTGTTGGTTTGGTTTAATATGTGATTTTGTAATAATAATAATAACAACAGCCAATTTTATTTGCCAAGACGTTTCACATAGTTTTGCAGTCTAAATGCATACAGAGAAATAAAATACCAACAAACACTGTAGTTATTATTGGTATTGATAATCCAGTAGCAATAGATGATTATGTGAATGTCTTCAGCAGCTACTGGGCTGCCTTCAAGATGGAGTCCAAGCCAATTGCGACACCACACACTTTGTGGTATGTTCTTGCTTGTTCTTGGCTTTCTTCTGCCTCTCCTGCCTTTAAGTCCTGGAACACTAAGGCGAGATGAGAGAATGATCAGAGATGGAAACAAGCCCAGTGGCTTGTCTTAATTTGTTTGTTTCTCACTTAAGGTGGAGTGGAGGAGGAGGTCGTCTAGGAAGCAGGAAAGGGGGTACGCCTTCCTGTTGATTGTGATTAGGGGAGAGTGAGGTATGTTGAGATATTTAATATTCAGCATCACTTCGTCAAGGGAAATATAATATTCTTTCTAACAAAGATATCTACATATATTTCAGGATGTTGTGTATCCATGGAAATAATCAGAATTCATGTCAACGTTACAGTTTTGAAAACATAGCTTGTCCAAAAAAGGTGGTCTCTTGGCACAACTTACCCCTGGGGTATGGAGTAAGTTGAGCATAGGAACAGGGTAAGTTGAGCTGCCTTGGGGTAAGTGAGTGATGATGTCCTGTGAAAGTGGGTGATGGTAGGTCAATGTTTAATTAATGGGATGGGGGTGTGGTATATTGTATATCTTAAATGTATGTCTACATTCAGATACACAGTATATACACAAAAAAGTTTGGGGTCACTTAGAAATGTCCTTGTTTTTGAAAGAAAAGCACATTTTTTAGGCGTACAGATGCCCATTAAACAGTGAAGAGGTAACTCCGGGATGCTGGCCTTCTGGGCAGAGTTGCAAAGAAAAAGCCATATCTCACACTGACCAATAAAAAGAAAAGATTAAGATGGGCAAAAGAACACAGACACTGGACAGAGGAACTCTGCCGAGAAGGCCAGCATCCCGGAGTCGCCTCTTCACTGTTGACATTGAGACTGGTGTTTTGTGGGTAGTATTTAATGAAGCTGCCAGTTGAGGACTTGTAAGGCGTCTGTCTCAAACTAGACACTCTAATGTACTTGTCCTCTTGTTCAGTTGTGCACTGGGGCCTCCCACTCCTCTTTCTATTCTGGTTAAAGCCAGTTTGTGCTGTTCTGTGAAGGGAGTAGTACACAACGTTGTATGAGATCTTCAGTTTCTTGGCAATTTCTCGCATGGAATAGCCTTAATTTCTCAGAACAAGAATAGACTGACACGTTTCAGAAGAAAGGGCTTTGTTTCTAGCCATTTTGAGCCTGTAATCGAACCCACAAATGCTGATGCTCCAGATACTCAACTAGACTAAAGAAGGTCAGTTTTATTGCTTCTTTAATCAGAACAGTTTTCAGCTGTGCTAACATAATTGCAAAATGGTTTTCTAACAATCATTTATCCTTATAAAATGATAAACTTGGATTAGCTAACACAACGTGCCATTGGAACACAGGAATGATGGTTGCTGATAATGGGCCTATATACACCTATGTAGATATTCCATTAAAAATCAGCCGTTTCCAGCTACAATAGTCATTTACAACATTAACAATGTCCACACTGTATTTCTGATCAATTTGATGTTATTTTAATGGACAAAAAAAATTAGCTTTTCTTTCAAAAACAAGGACATTTCTAAGTGACCCCAAACTTTTGAACGGTAGTGTATCTCTGTGCAATATCACTTACCCATGCATTTCTTGACGAGTTGTCTGGGACAGGGATGTTGTTTCGATGTGCCAATTTAGAGGCAACGTCTCTGCATTTGAGGCAACTAAGCCCATGAAACTTGTCCGCGAGATTCTTGATATGTTTATCAAGCTCAGACTCCATGTCATCAGATAATACCTTGTGCTCCTCTGCTACTCTGTCATAGCCTCTCTTTCACACAGGTACATGTTCATTTTCTTTATTGTTAATGTACGTCTTCAGTGTCATTCAGTCTATTTTCTTCATCCCTTGCTGCTGCTCAAATGGCCTTTTTCCCTTTTAATTCCTTGGTGGCTCTTTCAAGAACCTCAAGGGGGTTCTAGACCCCTGCTTGTTTTACATTTGTATACACATGCATGAATATGTCTGCTCTGTAACAATATAAATGCACTATCTTGAGTTCATATGCATGACACATTGCATGACACAAATACTATGCGTATTATGCATAAAACAGACTAAATGTAATTATCATTTGTATGGGGCAGTGGTGTAAATGTAATGCGATGCTACTGGTGACAGAGAAGTCAGGCGCAGGAGAGCGGAAACTGATTTACAACGGTTGTGTTTAATAACCATAAACCACCGTCAACAGAACAATACAATAAATGGGTCAAACAAAACCCGGTAAAATACCAGCATACCGTGCACAAGCACTGCAACAAACAATTACGGACAAGGACATGGGGGGGAACAGAGGGTTAAATACACAACATGTTATTGATGGAATTGGAAGCAGGTGTGATAGAAGACAAGACAAAACCAATGGCTCTCGATTGTTCCTGTTTTCTTGTTTTCCTGGTTTTGACCTTTCTGCCTGCCCTGAGCCTGCCTGCCGTCCTGTACCTTTGCCCTGTCTATCTGGATTACTGACCCCTGCCTGCCCTTGACCTGTCTTTTGCCTGCCCCTGTTGGATTAATAAACTGTTGTTAATTCAACATGTTCTGCATCTGGGTCTTACCTGAAACGTGATACATATTGTCATACCATAAGAAAACATGACTTTTCTCAGCTTCTGCTTTACTAACAACCTCTTTGGTTGTTGTTTGTTGGTGTTTTACCCAACTGCGCTGCGGAGCATCCATGGGTGTGAAGGTTCCTGGGCGGGAGCGACACATTTTCTGTTTTTTCTTGCATTCACTCCTGAATTTCTTCTGCCTCTTAATCCTTAAACTCTGAGGATAAAGGAGAGAGGGTTCAGACAGTGGAAACAATAACAGTGGTTTTTGACCACTCAACCACTTTGATTCTTCAAATCTTTGTTTGGTTGTCAAGGACCTAAGCCACCCAAGCCACGGCCTTTTCTCCCTGCTTCCATCACTCAGATGCGGGTAGTGTAGGAGCATCATGTCAAAAACTGTAAGACTGACCAATAGCTTTTACCCACAGACCATCAGGCTCCTGAGTAGCCACCACTAGGTAGTTACCTGCTCCCCCTTTCCCCCTCCTGCCCCCCTGACTTCCCCCTCATGGACATTTACCCTGCCCAATGAACATTTATCATTATTACATTTGTAAATACGTATATATTATTATTTAATATTTTCTCATTCCCTTCACTTTTTGACCTTCATTGTTGGAGCTCTGAGCTTAAGAATTTCACTGTACCCTGCAATTACATCTGCGACCCTGTGAATGTGGCTAACAAACTCATCCAATCGAATCATCGAGTCTTACCCAACCGGTAGGAGGCCCAGGCATTTCGGAGAGTCCACTCATCTCTCCTATGAGGGAGAGACAACCGTTCTTGCATTGGCCCTCGGCCTCAGTCTGCCTCTTAGTCCTTGAACTCTGAGGCCAGATGAGAGAGGAATCAGACAGTGGTTCTTATGAAATTCAGTTTCTGAAGTTGTGGGTTAATTGTTTCTCATCTGAGGTGGTGCTCACAGTATGATTGGACATGAGCCTTCCTGTTGACTGCATATATTTTCATACCTTAGTGATGTTAGTGGAGTTCATGTATTATATAACATGTCTCTTCACTAAAGTGGACAGACAGCCCAGCCGGCCTAGCTACAGTAGGCTTGGATAGCTCTCTTGTACTTGTGGATGAATAACATTACATGGGTTTTTGGTAGGGAGCTGACAGCACCATGTTACCATGACAATTGCTTCGACAACCCCAATGGCGCAATGTAACTTCTCTAGCACTGGAACTGTACCCTCAGATAAGATAAGGAGTTGGTTTTATCTTTGACACCATACAATAACTACATCAGCAGGATATTACCCAATACAACAATTGCATCCTCATTGTTAACAGGAATTAATTATAGAGAAACGAACATCGGAAGTAAAAAAACCTTCTGAACCTCACAGAAATATGAATATGATAGCAATTCATCTATTTGTACATTTCCATTCTCTATTACTATAATTCAATTCAAATCAAATATTATTATTCACATGCTTTGTAAACAACAGGTGTCGACTAACAGTGAAATGCTTACGGGCCCTTCCCAACAATGCAGAGAGAAAGAAAACAGAGAAATAATAGACAAGTAATAACACTTAATAATAAAAAGGCAATAATAAATACACAATGAGTAACGATAACTTGGCTATATACACAGGGTACCAGTACCGAGTCGATGTGCAGGGGTACGAGGTAATTGAGGTAATTATGTACATATAACTAGGAATAGAGTGACTATGCAACAGGATAGATTAAAAAAACAGTAGCAGCAGCATATGTGAAGAGTAAAAAAGAGTCAACGCAGACAGTCCGGGTAGCTGTTGGTTAACTATTTAACTAACTACCGTAAAACTTCAGATAAACGCAGTCTCAAATAGCTGCCTGTTCTTTTTAATAGCCGGGCATCGACACACATACAGTATCAGCAAATAAGAGCCTGTATCAAATAAACCCAGAGTCTAAATTCTCTTGTTTATGAGTGAACGACAGTGAGTGCGCAAAGATTGCGCAAAAGAAGAGAAAGGAGAGCCACATCCTTGCCATGGATGAAACAGAAGTGTGGTTTGACATGGTCAGCTCAACTAGCAACAAGATCTCACGGTCTCACATCAGTATTCAACATCTGTCCAGGGGGAGATAAATGTCTAAGAGAAAGTAGGTAAGGCTGTTAAAAGGTAGTTAAAACAGAAAAAAATTGATGGTCAATCGTAATTAACTTTGACGGTTAAGTTGCCCCAAGTGGACGGTATTGAAGGCATCTCACGATGTCCTGGGGACCTGGACAAACGTTGAATAGTGAATTCTATCAGATGTGATTGGAACTACGGGGGATACAAAGCTCAACAAGGTGAAACTGGTGAGAGAATGGTGCTGAAGTGTGAAATTGGGGGTGTATGATAGGCAGCCTAGTCTTTGCAAGTCTGATCTGCGATGGATTTGTTATTATAATGTTTATACTGGTCATACTGGTCACAGTAAACAGTGCGGTGGTCTTTTCAACATTTTATTGAGCAAAAGCTGTGTGAATTAAGGAAATAGACTCCAATAAGCGCTGTTGGTGTTCAGTGATAAACGCCTGAGCTACTAATTTAAGTTTTACCGTATTTAGCGGTCTTATGGCTTGGGGGTAGAAGCTGTTCAAGGCCCTGTTGGTTCCAGACTTGGAGCATCGGTACCGCTTGCCATGCGATAGCAGAGAGAACAGTCTATGACTCGGGTGGCTGGAGTCTTTGACAATGTTTAGGGCTTTCTTCTGACACCGCCTGGTATAGAGGTCCTGAATGGCAGAGGTCCTGGATAATTGAGTGAAAACATGACGTGTGTCACCCCACACAGTTGAAGCCTGCACATGCACACAGTAATATCATTGATGTGTCACAGGGGTTGTAAAATGGAGACGAAGACGCAGCGTGGATAGTGCTCATTTTCAAACTCTTTAATGAAAACACTTGACAAAATAACAAACGACCAACACAGTCCCGTCAGGTACACTAGACTAGAATGGAAAACAACTACCCACAACCCCAAAGGAAAAACAGGCTGCCTAAGTATGGCTTCCAATCAGAGACAACGAAAGACAACTGCCTCTGATTGGAAACCATACCCGGCCGAACATGAAAACCAACACATAGAAAATGATAACTAGAACAAACCCACATCGAAACAGAAAACCCGAAATACTTACAAAACAAACCCCCCTGCCACGCCCTGACCACTCGACTATGGCAAATGACCTCTTTCACTGGTCAGGACGTGACATGATGTACTTTGAAGATAAGAGTAAATTTGCCTAAAACATGTACCGTACTGATTACTTTATTTGTGACCTTAGTGGACAAACCCTCACTGACTCACAATGTTCCCCGACCCCAAAGGTTGGTAGACCCATGGAGAAACATTTATATTAGTGTTCTATTTAACTCTGTGGGTAGAAGAACACAGTTCATTCTGACCAGTAAAGAACAGAGGATTGGAATGTCTTACCATGGCTTGGTTGGTTTGTAAGGCTGCTGTTCGTCTGTCTGGTCAGGGAGGGCTGTGGTGGAGAGCAGACAGACCTGCAGACACAGGACGCCCAGCAGCCACACAGCCTGCTCCATACTGATACACTACAACCTGCTACACACTCAACTCCCTTTTGTACTTTTATCACACGGGCGCACATGCGCAAGCACAACGCACAAATGCATTTCGCACACTCATGCACCCATGCATGCAACACACCCACTTCCCAGTTCTCTCACCATTCCTCTCTCTCTCAATTCAATTCAACTACCTGTATAGTGTACTACTTAGTGCAGTATATGGTGAATAGTGTGATTAGGTGGGATTCTGCGCTCTGATACCGAGTCTACTACAAGCATCAGAGATTAGAGACGTGCCATGGAGCAGCAGAGGCCCCCAGAGAACTTTGCCCTCCCACACCACACCACACCACACCACACCACACCATAGCCTTGGCAGCAGCCCCAGCTGACTGGATCCTCATGTGACTGGGGTTTCACATGAAGCAATCATTAGTCCAGCTTAATTCTCCAAAGAATCCCTTTACTGGCTCCCTCAAAAAGCCTGGACTCAGATCTGTGTCTCACTAATGACCATTCACGTTGGCAAGACAGCGCAAACAGATCTGGGACCAGGCTACAAAAAGCCTCCTTACCCCAGGAAACCTCACTGTGTGACTGTTCACTGTTCCAGCAGGAGCTTGCTTTTCTTTTTCTGGGATATAGTCACAGGCTGTGGAGTTTCCTGGTTATTAGTTTGTATTTATTTCACCATCTCTTGCAGTTGAGTACCTGTTTTTCTCTCTTTTTTTTCATGCTGGGCTGACACGTGTATAGAATGCATTGTTTTCTGGTTGGGTTCAGTAAGGGTATGAGGAGCAAGGCTATCTGAATGGGAAAGGGATCCCAGGATAAAAGCTTCAGAGAGCGTTCGGTTGCTCATGACTTACATTAAAAATGTGCTAAAATGTGCCCATGAACAAATTTGTATTTACAAGTGTATTATTTCATAGCATTTCAGGTTTAGTGGGCCAATGTGATTATGGAGTGTTAAACTTTGTTCAATGAAAAGTTAACCTCAAAATCCAGCTATAGTTGCTCCTTAGAAATAGATGATGGAAGCTTAGAATATAATGACTTTATTCTCATTCAGTTAAAAACATTTCATGTTAAATGTATTGCTCAATTATATTAACTTTTGTCGATGAAATGAACTACTGTGGCATAGTCTTTGTTATATTACTGACGGGCTGTACAAATTAATTTACAGTTTAGCCTACTGTGCCGCGTTTATTCCAAACAGTAAAATAACGGTTTATATGTCGCGGTCTGATAGGCTCTTTCGCCAGCAGGTGTTTGCAACTTCAACTGCGCTTGTTAGTAGCCCAGATGCCGCCCTTTCCGTACTGTACAGAGACTGAAACATAGGTTACTAGCTTTATGCATGAGTTGCCTAAAAAGTCAGTCGAAATTCTGAAGAGACTAACATGAAATGGGAATGAAATGGACTTGACTTACACGGATATGATCATGTAGGCTAGAGTGTTTCTGTTTTTTTATAAATCGTGTTAATGCGCGCACGACAGCTGACTTGCACAACATCTGGCCAGAGACCGGGATTTGCTTACTGTACCGGTGTGGAACTGAGAAGAAGAAGACTAGGACACGGACCCGGTGAGTTACTTATTTTTCTACATTTTAATGTTTCGATATAAGCTACGTTTTTAGTGACAAATTAAAATGTTATTATTACACCCCGTCAAAGTTATAGTAGTACTATACGACTGATGAAGCAGAATATCCTAATAGTAGTAGCCGATTCATTAATATGAATTGGATTTCACTGTTCATCACTATCATCACAAGGTAGTACTGGTATAATAACGAATTAATCACAAATGTACATTCAATCTCTCTCGTTCTCGTCCCCCCCCCACCCCCCTCCAAAAGAGATACTGAATTAATTAACAGGATTGTACAGATGCAGGCAATGTTTGCTGTTAACTCCAGGAATAGGGACTCCTGTGTTCCTCCTCACATCAGCTCAACAGATTGTAAATCAGTTATTATACGCTATTATGTCAGAGTTGGAGTGAGACATCAGCTTTTGGACTGCCTACACGCACACACACACACACACACACACACACACACACACACACACACACACACACACACACACACACACACACAGTTGAATCTCTTCTGGGACTTCTGACATACGGTATTAGAGGTCTTCACGGGTCCACCTGAACCTGGATACCCAGACCCGTCCCAGGACCTAAGCGAGTCCGGGTCCAAAAATGCAAACTTTTCCCTCAGGTCCGGGTCGGGTCTGTTTGATTGCCATCGGGTCTCGAGTCAACTACAACTAATAGATCCGAATGGACCCGACCACAGCTCTGCATAACCTATAGCATATTTATTTTACACTAATAAGGTGAATTTATTGATTTATAGAAGGCCAAGCCAACATATAAAAACCTATTTGTTTACCAGAATGGCAACTTGGCTGATGTTCTTTTTTTTTCTCACTCGGGTCCAATCGGGTCTGGTCTAGACCCAGACCCATTAGGGTACGGGTCGGGTCTAGGTCTGGTTGTCGTTGGCTCCATTCGGGTTCGGGTCTGACTGTCCTGATTGTCCTCTAGTTCATATACAGTTAACGTTGTTTTAAATGTTGTTCTGTGAGTCAGAATGAGAGAAAAATTATTACTTGGGAAATGTAATTCAGGTCATGAGTACTAATTCTCCTTACAAAACGGCTTGATTGTTGTGGCTTAGCCGATTGAAATGTGTGTTCTCTCACCATGGGGTTTAGGGTGCTGCTGTGCTGAGAGCAGTCCTAATCACCTGCTGTAGTTAGTACCTTAATCAGGAGTTATTAACAAGGCAGTGATAGGTGTCGTACCTGGGTTCAAATACTATTTCAAATCATTTCAAATACTTTATCTAGGCTTGATTGACCTTGCCCGGTGCAATGGATCAAATGCAACAGTTGCAAAAGTGCAAAACCCACCAATCTGGCACTTCAGGCAGGCTGAAGCAAACGCTAAAAGTATTTGAAGGTTTTCAAATTGTGTTTGAACCCAGGTCTGGTGGGTATTTGGCTGCTCCTGAAGAGTCAGACAGCTCAATGTTGTTGTTCAATCTGAGAGTACAAGTATCTAGCACAGTGTAGCTCACCCATGTTTTCTTTCAATCAGTCACACTTGTAATCTTGTGTTCAGTCTTGTTTTTCAGCACAGAGCGTTAGTTGAGCTTTTCATTCATCATTGTTCATCTTAAATATTTAGTTTTGTGTTTCCCGTACACACAAAATACCAGCCATGATTTGTCTTTTGTCTTGGAGGAAATGAAGGACTTGGAACCAACCTAGACAATGATATCTTGATTTAAGAGAGAGTCAGAGCCTACAGTTATATTTAATTTATGGATGATTAGGTTATATTCATTCACTCAAGTAAAGGCATCTCATTGCTAAGTGAAAAGGGACTAATTACAATTCAGTCTTCTGTAAAAGGAGATCATTTTTATAACACTTTGTAAATAAGTGTGCATTTCGAAATGCTTATGGCTCTCTTGCTGCATTGTTTGTACACAGGAAGACAAATTATGCTATGTAAGGATTGGATAGGAAGGTCTTTCTACCTGACCTGCATACCAGAAAGCTCCCACACTGACAAAACACTGCAGAGCCACCATGTATTCATTCCTGGAGCATGCTCTATATTGTGAAATCAACACAGACTCAGAATTTCATTAGACCTTTAAAGTAAAAAAGGTTTAATTTGTACAGTTGAAGTAGAACATTTACATACATTTAGGTTGGAGTCATTAAAACTCGTCTTTCAACCACTCCACAAATTTCTTGCTAACAAACTATAGTTTTGGCAAGTCAGTTAGGACATCTACTTTGTGCATGACACAAGTCATTTTTCCAACAATTGTTTACAGACAGATTATTTCACTTATAATTCACTCTATCACAATTCCAGTGTGTCAGAAGTTTACATACACTAAGTTGAGTGTGCCTTTAAACAGCTTAGAAAATTCCAGAAAATTATGTCATGGCTTTAGAAGTTTCTGATAGGCAAATTGACATAATTTGAGTCAATTGGAGGTGTACCTGTGGATGTATTTCAAGGCCTACCTTCAAACTCAGTGCCTCTTTGCTTGACATCATGGGAAAATCTAAAGAAATCAGCCAAGACCTCAGAAAATAAATTGTTGACCTCCACAAGTCTGGTTCATCCTTGGGAGCAATTTCCAAACGCCTGAAGGTACCACGTTCATCTGTACAAACAATAGTACACAAGTTTAAACACCATGGGACCACGAAGCCATCATACCGCTCAGGAAGGAGACGCGTTCTGTCTCCTAGAGATGAACGTACTTTGGTGCGAAAAGTGAAAATCAATCCCAGAACAACAGCAAAGGACATTATGAAGATGCTGGAGGAAATAAGTACAAAAGTATCTATATCCACAGTAAAACGAGTCCTATATCGACATAACCTGAAAGGCCGCTCAGCAAGGAAGAAGCCACTGCTCCAAAACCGCCATAAAAAAAAGCCAGACTACGGTTTGCATCTGCACATGGGGACAAAGATTGTACTTTTTGGAGAAATGTCCTCTGGTCTGATGAAACAAAAATCTAACTGTTTGGCCATAATGACCATTGTTATGTTTGGAGGAAAAAGGGGGAGGCTTGCAAGCCATCCCAACCGTGAAGCCTGGGAGGGGGGGGGGGGGGGCAGCATCATGTTGTGGGGGTACTTTGCTGCAGGAGGGACTGGTGCACTTCACAAAATAGATGGCATCATGAGGGAGAAAAAATATGTGGATATATTGAAGCAACATCTTAAGGCATCAGTCAGGAAGTTAAAGCTTGGTCGCCAATGTGTCTTCCAAATGGACAATGACCCAAAGCTTACTTCCAAAGTTGTGGCAAAATGGCTTAAGGACAACAAAGTCAAGATATTGGAGTGGACATCACAAAGCCCTGACCTCAAACCTGTAGAAAATGTGCGGGCAGAACTGAAAAAGTGTGTGCGAGCAAGGAGGCCTACAAACCTGACTCAGTTACACCAGCTCTGTCAGGAGGATTGGGCCAAAATTCACCCAACTTATTGTGGGAGGCTTGTGGAAGGCTACCCAAAATGTTTGACCCAAGTTAAACAATTTAAAGGCAATGCTACCAAATAGTAATTGAGTGTATGTAAACTTCTGAGAATGTGATAAAAGAAATAAAAGCTGAAATAAATAATTCTCTACTATTATTCTGACATTTCACATTCACTTCAACAGTATATCTGTTTTAGTTTAATCTTGATGTAGCTAGTTGTTAGTGATACAGCAGTGAGGTGTGTGATACACTCTTTGAAAAAAGGTGCAAAGTAGAACCATATATGGTTATTTGGGTTTGTCCCCATGGGGACACTGCTGGTTCACTCATACTCCCTTCTATTCACCTATTCTCTGCTCAATAAAATCACAGAAAATACTCATTTGAAAGACAGAAATCATGGCAACAATATAAATTGTCAGTACTGTAAATGTAAAGTGATTAAGGGAATACCAGATACATTCACAATATTTCCATATACATTTTAAAACATTCTCACACATATCTTTTTAAATTGATCAGATTATTCAAACTCCTGATTTTAAAGTTTAATTACTTAGGTCAACACTAATGCTCAGGCACTATTTAAAAGAAAGAAACATAGAATGTTAAAGGTTTTAGATAGAACCCTTTGCCTTACAATGAACCATTGTTTTACAATGAACCATTGTTTTACAATGAACCATTGTTTATCAAAAAGGGTTCTTCAGACGAAAACGGTTCTTGGTAGAACCCTATTCCTCCGCAAATAACCCTTTTTAGAACCCTTTTTCAAAGCGTGTGCTCACTGAAAACGACTTTGCTGAAGGAGGAGACGACACTGAGCATAGTTCTCTGTTGTGCTATGTTGATCTACGTTAGGCACACACTTAAGACAAACTTAACCCTCTCAAATCCAAACCTTAACCATTAGAAGAAACAACCTAAACTGTCCTTATATCATAATCTAGGAGAAACGTCATCCTTTGACCTTTTCCCAATGTCTGTCATCCCCTTACAGTCTGTCCTGAGCTCAGTGGAGACAACAGATTGGGGCAGGGTGTTGGATTGACTGTGGTACCTGAGTCAGCCATGAGGCGGAAGCTGGACATGTCGGGACTGACGGACGATGAGGCAGAGCACGTTCTACAAGTGGTGCAGCGGGACATGAGGCTCCGGAAGAAAGAGGACGAGCGCCTCAGGTGAGTTTGGACCGTTGGACCATAGAGTTGGATGGAGGGCACACTTGCCACAAAGCCTGTTTTAGCATGGGTAGTGCCATTGAAGGCTTTCACTATTCTAAAGTAGTCAACTTGTTGGGACTTGCTATGGGTTATGGAGGATCACAGATTTCCATCTAGGTCAAATCAAATCATACTGTATTTGTCACATGCTTCGTAAACAACAGGTGTAAACTAACAGTGAAATGCTGATTTACTGGTCCTTCCCAACAACACAGAGAGAAAAAAATAGAAAAATAGAGAGTGTGCAAATCTGTCATCAAGGCAAAGGGTGGCTACTTCGAAGAATCTCAAATATAAAATCAATTTTGATTTGTTTTTTACCTTTATTTAACTAGGCAAGTCAGTTAAGAACAAATTCTTATTTTCAATAATGGCCTAGGAACAGTGGGTTAACTGCCTTGTTCAGGGGCAGAATGACAGATTTTTACCTTGTCAGCTCGGGGATTCAATCTTGCAACCTTTTGGTTGCTAGTCCAACGCTCTAACCACTAGGCTACCTGCCGCCCCACTTTTTTTGGTTACTACATGGATTTCATATGTGTTATTTCATAGTTTTTATGTCTTCACTCTTATTCTACTATGTAGAAAATAGTAAAAAATAAAGAAAAACCCTTGAATGAGTAGGTGTGTTCAAACGTTTGACTGGTACTGTAGGTATGTACATATACTGTAGGTAGGGACAAAGTGACTAGGAAACAAGATAGATAACAAACAGTAACAGCAGCGTATGTGATGAGTCAAAAGAGTTAGTGCAAAAAGGGTCAATGCAGATAACCAATAGCTACCCGGACTAACTATTTAACTAACTATTTAGCAGTCTTATGTCTTGGGGGTAGAAGCTCTTTAGGCTCCTGTTGGTTCCAGACTTGTTGTTTGCCGTGCGGTAGCAGAGAGAACAGTCTATGACTTGGGTGGCTGGAGTCCAGGCATTGGATATCACAGGAGATTTCCCATCCTGCCTCTGGCCCACTGTGTCTCCAAAACAAGAGACAGGAAGAGCCTGCCCTTTCCTGTTTGACTATGACTCACCTCCTGCCTAAATCACCATGGAAACTGGTATAGGCCCAATCCCAAACCCCCAAGGGACCTGGGGAGATCTGAGAGGATAGGATAGTGATAATCAATATGGCATATCAGGGGGGAAATAGAGTCATTACTGTACAGTACTATATTGCTTATACCCATCCAGTCATTACCAGTCCTTTCAGATTTGCACAATTAGGTAGGGGTGTATGAATTCCATTGACAGCTATTGAAGGTCCTTAGATACAAGCGTCAAGACCACAGTGTGCTGTTTGTGATAATTGGGTACTAACTGAATGAAACTAAGAGGTGTCCTTGGTTGGTTCTGAATACCCACAATCGCAATTAATTAAATGCATCTGTTAATGGATTCATGGTCTGAGTTATGCCCTTTAGAGGGTTAAAATAACATTAGAATGTCATCACTTCAGTCCTATCTCTCTATTATGCTCCAGAACATTCAGGGACAGTTCTCTCTCTCTCTCTCTCTCTCTCTCTCTCTCTCTCTCTCTCTCTCTCTCTCTCTCTCTCTCTCTCTCTCTCTCTCTCTCTCTCTCTCTCTCTCTCTCTGCGATTGTATCTCTCCCTGTTGAAAACCACAGTGAGTTATTCTGTCTTAATGGGCACAGAGTTGATCTAGCCTCGCAGAACCAGTCTGATAGCTGTGTTAAAATGGTGACCTATCACGCAACCAGGCTGGTTCACGAGGCTGTTGTTGAATCAGTGGTAACTGAAATATGGGGATTTGGCCAAGATTATTAGATTGTTTTGGACTAATCAAAGTCTTGGCCTGAATCTTTGGTGTCTGGCCAGCATTCACTCGTGATCTATTGCGACACTCAGTGCAATAAGGTACGTATCAACTTTATGGAGATGTAGCTACCATGGAGGCTTGATCCACTTGACTGAGAGTAGTAGAGATGTGCTGTCGCTACAACCTGGAATTTATAAACCGCATAAGGAGTGTGTGCTCAGTCCTTGGAGACTCTAACTAGGTTTAGCTTAAGCTGAACCTTTTTTCATTCCTACTTGACTGATCTCAAGATAGTGGCAACTGACAAGAGGATGACCAGTTTGTAAAGACCAAGGCTTCACTTAGTTTATATCACAACTGTACAACCTTCGCATATCCAGCATACTCTTGTTGGCGGCCTTCACCGCTCTATCTTCCAACCAGATGTTTTACCCTTCACTTCCCCAGTGATTAGGAAGTGAGTTTAGCTGCTGCTGCTGTGTTTGATTGTAGTAAACAGGGCAGGCGCTTACCATCAACTAATCTTGTTGTTTTCCATTTATGTCTGGATTTGTACAGCCAGGCTGGGGAGATTGGGTGAGCTTGATGGTGCAGTTTCAACACAGCATAATGCACTGCTGGTTTCCTGAAGTGTGGCTTGGTTGAACTTCAGCTGTATTCATCATCATATTGATTATTAAGCATAATTTCATTGATTTATAGGTAGTTTCAGAGATAAGACACTGGATAGTTTAGTTAGCGTCAGATCCTGTGATCCTGTTTTAATCAAATGCTGGTGATATACAGTACCAGTCAAAAGTTTGGACACACCTACTCATTCAAGGGTTTTTCTTTATATTTACTATTTTCTACATTGTAGAATAATAGTGAAGACATCAAAACTATGAAATAACACATATGGAATCATGTAGTAACCAAACAAGTGTTAAACAATTCAAAACGTATTTTATATTTTAGAAACCTTCAAAGTAGCCACCCTTTGCCTTAATGACAGCTTTGTACACTTGTACACTTGGCCTTCTCACAACCAGATTCATGAGGAATGCTTTTCCAACAGTCTTGAAGGAGTTCCCACATATGCTGAGCACTTGTTGGCTGATTTTCCTTCACACTGTGGTCCAACTCATCCCAAACCATTTCAATTTGGTTGAGGTCGGATGATTGTGGATGCCAGGTCATCTGATGCAGCACTCCATCAACCTCCAACTTGGTCAAATAGCCCTTATGCAACCTGGAGGTGTGTTTTGGGTAATTGTCCTGTTGAAAAACAAATGATAGTCCCACTAAGCTGGTTATATCTCCCTCACTAACTTTAAGCATCAGCTGTCAGAGCAGCTAACTGATCAATGCACCTGTACACAGCCCATCTGTAAATAGCCCACCCAACTACCTCATCCCCATATTGTTATTTTTTTGCGCTTTTGCACCCCAGTATCTCTACTTGCATATCGTCATCTGCACAGCTATCACTCCAGTGTTAATGCTAAATTGTAATTACTTCGCCACTATGGCCTATTTATTGCCTTACCTCCCTAATCTTACTGCATTTGCACACACTGTATAAAGATTTTTCTATTGTGTTATTGACTGTATGTTTGTTTATCCCATGTGTAACTCTGTGTTGTTGTTTTTGTCACACTGCTTTGCTTTATCTTGGCCAGGTCACAGTTGTAAATGAAAATTAGTTCTCAACTGGCCTACCTGGTTAAATAAAGGTAAAATAAAATAAAATAAATAAGCGCAAACCAGATGGGATGGCGTATCGCTGCAAAATGCTGTGGTAGCAATGCTGGTTAACTGTGACTTGAATTCTAAATAAATCACAGACAGTGTCACCAGCAAAGCACCCACACTCCATCACACCTCCTTCGCCATGCTTCCCGGAGGGAACCACACATGCACAGATCCTCCGTTCCCCTACTCTGCGTCTCACAAAGACATGGCAGTTGGAAACAAAAATCTGAAATTTGGACTCATCGGATCCAAAGGACAGATTTCCACCAGTCTAATGTCCATTGTTTCTTGGCCCAAGCAAGTTCCTTCTTTTATTGGTGTCCTTTAGAAGTGGTTTCTTTGCAGCAATTCGACCATGAAGGCCTGATTCATGTAGTCTCCTCTGAACAGTTGATGTTGAGATGTGTCTGTTACTTGAACTCTATGAAGCAATAATAAGGTCTACAATCTGAGCTGCAGTTAACTCTAATGAACTTATCCTCTGCAGCAGAGATAACTCTGGGTCTTCTTTTCCTGTGGCGGTCCTCATGAGAGCCAGTTTCACAAAGCACTTGATGGTTTTTGCGACTGCACTTGAAGAAACTTTCAAAGTTCTTGAAATTTCAGGGATTAACAGACCTTCATGCAAGTAGCAAGTAGCCTAGTGGTTAGAGCGTTGGACTAGTTACTGAAAGGTTGCAAGATCGAATCCCCGAGCTGATAAGGTCAAAATCTGTCGTTCCACCCCTGAACAAGGCAGGTTAACCCACTGTTCCTAAGCTGTCATTCAAAATAAGAATTTGTTCTTAACTGACTTGCCTAGTTAAATAAAGGTAAAAAGTAATGATGGACTGTTGTTTCTCTTTGCTTATTTGAGCTGTTCTTGCCATAATATGGACTTGGTCTTTTACCAAATAGGGCTATCTTCTGTATACCACCCCTACCTTGTCACAACACAACTAATTGGCTCAAATGCATTAAGAAGGAAATAATATTGGCCAAAACTTTTAACAAGGCACAGCTGTTAATTGAAATGCATTCCAGGTGACTACCTCATGAAGCTGGTTGAGAGAATGCCAAGAGCTGTCATCAAGGCAAATGGAGGCTACTTTGGTTACTACATGATTCCATATGTGTTATTTCATAGTTTTGATGTCTTCTCTATTATTCTACAATGTAGAAAATAGTAAAAAATAAAGAAAACCCATGGAATGAGTAGGTGTGTCCAAACTTTTGACTGGTACTTTAGTTACTGTCTATTAATGACTCAATGGCTTAATGACATTGAGCTATAATTTGTTTACTGCACACACACACACACACCACTCACACCCCACTCTTTTCAGTTGTTATTGCATCAAGAGGCTAAACTCATTTCATTAAGCTAGTGTACCTGGGCTAAGGCTTTTTCTCTCTCTCTCTCTCTCTCTCTCTCTCTCTCTCTCTCTCTCTCTCTCTCTCTCTCTCTCTCTCTCTCTCTCTCTCTCTCTCTCTCTCTCTCTCTCTCTCTCTCTCTCTCTCTCTCTCTCTCTCTCTCTCTCTACCCATCTGTCCCCAAGTGCTTGCTGTTGGCTCTATGCATGCTGCTTTTCAATTTCTCCTTTGACACGCAGGAGCATCACACAATACCATATAGGGATGAGTGAGAGCCCAGAGGCACTGGAAGACACATCACACTCAGTGTGGTCTCAGAGATCCGAGTTAAGAGCGAGAAACTATATAACCTCAGCAAAAAAAGAAATGACCTCTCACTGTCAACTGTGTTTATTTTCAGCAAACTTGTGTAAATATTTCTATGAACATAACATGACTCAACAACTGAGACATAAACTGAACAAGTTCTACAGACATGTGACTAACAGAAATGGAATAATGTGTCCCGGAACAAAGGGGGAGGGGGGGTCAAAAAAGTAACAGTCAGTATCTGGTGTGGCCACCAGCTGCATTAAGTACTGCAGTGCATCTACTCATGGACTGCACTAGATTTGCCAGTTCTTGCTGTGAGATGTTACCCCACTCTTCCACCAAGGCACCTGCAAGTTCCCGGACATTTCTGGGGGGAATGGCCCTAGCCCTCACCCTCCGATTCAACAGGTCCCAGACGTGCTCAATGGGACTGAGATCTGGGCTCTTCGCTGGCCATGGCAGAACACTGACATTCCTGTCTTGCAGGAAATCACGCACAGAACGAGCAGTATGGCTGGTGGCATTGTCATGCTGGAGGGTCATGTCAGGATGAGCCTGCAGGAAGGGTACTACATGAGGGAGGAGGATGTCTTCCCTGTAACGCACAGTGTTGAGATTGCCTGCAATGACAACAAGTTCAGTCCGATGATGCTGTGACACACCGCCCCAGACCATGACGGACCCTCCACCTCCAAATCGATCCCACTCCAGAGTACAAGCCTCGGTGTAATGCCCATTCCTTCGACGATAAACTCAAATCCGACCATCACCCCTGGTGAGACAAAACCGCGACTCGTCAATGAAGAGCACTTTATGCCAGTCTTGTCTGGTCTAGAGATGGTGGGTTTGTGCCCATAAGCGACATTGTTGCCGGTGATGTCTGGTGAGGACCTACCTTACAACAGGCCTACAAGCCCTCAGTCCAGCCTCTTTCAGCCTATTGCGGACAGTCTGAGCACTAATGGAGGGATTGTGCATTCCTGGTGTAACTCGTGCAGTTGTTGTTGCCATCCTGTACCTGTCCCGCAGGTGTGATGTTCGGATGTACCGATCCTGTGCAGGTGTTGTTACACGTGGTCTGCCACTGCGAGGACGATCAGCTGTCCGCCCTGTCTCCCTGTAGCACTGTCTTAGGCGTCTCACAGTACGGACATTGCAATTTATTGCCCTGGCCACATCTGCAATCCTCATGCCTCAGGCACGTTCACACAGATGAGCAGGGACCCTGGGCATCTTTCTTTTGGTGTTTTTCAGAGTCAGTAGAAAGGCCTCTTTAGTGTCCTAAGTTTTCATAACTGTGACCTTAATTGCCTACCGTCTGTAAGCTGTTGGTGTCTTAACGACTGTTCCACAGGTGCATGTTCATTAATTGTTTATGGATCATTGAACAAGCATGGGGAACAGTGTTTAAACGATTTACAATGAAGATCTGTGAAGTTATTTTCATTTTTACGAATTATCTTTGAAAGACAGGGTCCTGAAAAAGGGACGTTTCTTTTTTTGCTGAGTTTTATGTTACCCAATACTACTGAGGTGGTTGCCATTCTATTCTCACATTCCTGCAGTACCTGGTAAAAGAGTGCCAACATGGTTGCCATGTTCTCAGAATATAAGATATTAACGTTCTAGACACGTTTCATGGGAAGGTTGCAAGAACATTCATATGTCCAGTTTTCTGAGGGTTCGGAGAATATTCCATTAATGATCCATCAAACATACACAGAACATGGTTGCCATGTCCGGATAAAATATGAATGTTTTAGACACGTTTCATGGGAATGTTGCAAGAACATTCATATGTCCAGTTTTCTGAGGGTTAGGAGAATATTCATTCAACGTCCCACCAGACATACACAGAACATGGTTGCCATGTTCTCAAATTATAAGATATTAATGTTCTAGACACATTTCATGAGAATGTTGCAAGAACATTAACATTTTACATTTTAGTCATTTAGCAGACGCTCTTATCCAGAGCGACTTACAGTAGAGTGCATACATTTTATTAAATACTAGTATTCCTATGTATCAGTCATCGGGATAGTCCCAAAGAAACATTCTACAAAAAAATTATTGTTTCATCATTATACATCACCCCTTGTTACTGTGGCTGAGCCCATCAAGGCTCTAATTGGTGAACCACCGATCCATTCACAGCTCTTTGTTTGTTGGCAAGGTTAGGCTCACTCATACACACACAAACAATGCTTTTAACATAGTGTTTTCAGCTTACATATTTAACACACATGATTACATTTTGCATGTTAATTTATAAAGTAATTATTATTCCATATGTCCACCCCTGGGATTTGAATTGACCTCTTACTTCACAGCATTCCAATCTTTCTGCTACGCCACCATGTGACCGAAAATAACTTCTGGACATCAGAACAGTGATTACTCACCTCGAACTGGATGAAGATTTTTACTTTAACGAGTCAGATGCGAAGGATATACTGCTTTCTCGGAAACGGGCCCAAATCCCCGTCATTGGGGGTGGCAGGTAGCCTAGTGGTTAGTCACTACCATCCGTTCCATTGGTCAACGTGCAATCATTGGAAAATAAAATGGATGATATACAATCAAGACTATCCTACCAACGGGACATTAAAAACTGTAATATCTTATGTTTCACCGAGCCATGGCTGAACGAAGACATGGATAATATAGAGCTGGTGGGATTTTCCATGCATCGGCAGGACAGAGAAGCTACGTCTGGTAAGACGAGGGGGGGGGGTGTGTCTATTTGTCAATAACAGCTGGTGCTCGATGTTTAATATTAAAGAAGTCTCAAGATATTGTTCGCTTCAGGTAGAGTATCTTATGGGAAGCTGTAGACCACACTATCTACCAAGAGAATTTGCATCTATATTATTTGTAGCCATCTATTTACCACCACAAACCTATGCTGGCACTAAGATCGCACTCAACGAGCTGTATAAGGCCATAAGCATACAAGAAAATGCTCATCCAGAAGCGGTGCTCTAAGTGCCCGGGGACTTTAATGCAGGCAAACTTAAATCCGTTGTACCTAATTTCTACCAGCATGTCCCATGTGCAACCAGAGTAAAAAAAACTCTAGACAACCTTTACTCCACACACAGAGAATCATTCAAAGCTCTCCCTCGCCCTCCATTTGACAAATCTGACCATAATTCTATCCTCCTGATTCCTGATTACAAGCAAAAACTAAAGCAGTACCAGTGACTCACTCGCTCAATACGGAAGTGGTCAGATGATGCGGATGCTACGCTACAGGATTGTTTTGCTAGCAAAGACTGGAATATGTTCCAGGATTCATCCAATGGCATTGAGGAGTATACCACCTTAGTCATCAGCTTCATCAAAAAGTGCATTGATGTCGTCCCCACAGGGACCATAAATACATATCCCAACCAGAAGCCATGGATACCAGGCAACATCCGCATCGAGCTGAATGCTAGAACTGCCGCTTTCAAGGAGTGGGACACTAATCCGGAGCCTTATAAGAAATTCCGCTACCCCCTCAGATGAACCATCAAACAGGCAAAGCGTGAATACAGGATTAAGATTGAATCCTACTACACCGGCTCTGATGCTCGTCGGATGTCGCAGGTCTTGAAAACCATTGCGGATTACAAAAGGAAACCCAGCCGCAAACTGCCCAGTGACACGAGCTACCAGTCGAGCTAAATGCCTTTTATGCTCGCTTCGAGACAAGCAACACTGAAGCATGCATGAGAGCACCAGCTGTTCCGGACGACTGTGTGATAACGCTCTCGGTAGTCGATGTGAGCAAGACCTTTAAAACCAAACAACATTCACAAAGCCGCAGAGCCAAACGGATTACCAGGACGTGTACTCAAAGCATGCGCAGACCAACTGGCAAGTGTCTTCACTGACATTTTAAACTCTCTCTGACCGAGTCTGTAATACCTACATGTTTCAAGCAGACCACCATAGTCCCTGTGCCCAAGGAAGCGAAGGTAACCTGCCTAAATGCTTACTGCCCCATAGCAATCACGTCGGTAGCCATGAAGTACATTGAAAGGCTGGTCATGGCTCACATCAACAGCATCATCCCGGATACCCTAGACCCACTCCAATTCGCATACCATCCCAACAGATCCACAGATGATGCAATCTTAATTGCACTCCACACTGCCCTTTCCCACCTGGACAAAAGGAACACCTATGCGAGAATACTGTTCATTGACTACAGCTCAGCGTTCAACACCATAGTGTCACAAAGCTCATCACTAAGCTAAAGACCCTGGGACTAAACACCTCCCTCTGCAACTGGTCCCTGAACTTCCTGACTGGACTCCACAGGTGGTAAGGATAGGTAACAACACGTCTGCCACGCTGATCCTCAACACTGGAGCCCCTCAAGGGTGCATGCTCAGTCCCCTCCTGTACTCCCTTTTCACCCTCGACTGCATGGCAAAACATGACTCTAACAACATAATTACGTTTGCTGATGACACAACAGTGGTAGGCCTGATTACCGACAACATTGAGACAGCCTATAGGGAGGAGGTCAGAGGCCTGGCAGTGTGGTGCTAGGACAACAACCTCTCCCTCAATGTGAGCAACACAAAGGAGCTGATCGTGGACCACAGGAAAAGGCGGGTCTAACAGACCCCCATTGACATCGATGGGGCTGTAGTGGAGCGGGTCGAGAGTTTCAAGTTCCTTGATGTCCACATCACCAACGAACTATCATGGTCCAAACACACCAAGACAGTCGTGAAGAGGGCATGACAACACCTTTTCCCCCTCAGGAGACCGAAAAGATTTGGCGTGGGTCCTCAGATCCTCAAACAGTTCTACAGCTGCACCATTGAGAGTATCCTGAATGGTTGCATCACCACCTGGTATGGTAACTGCTCAGCATCTGACCATATGGCTCTACAGAGGGTAGTGCGTACGGCCCAGTACATCACTGCGGCCAAGCTTCCTGCCATCCAGGACCTATATACTAGGCAGTGTCAGAGGAAGTACAAAATATCTCGACTAACCTGTTCCCCCGCACATTGACTCGGTACCGGCACCCCCTGTACATAGCGTCTTCATTTTTTTGTGTTCATTTTTTATAATTTTTTACTTTCGTTTATTTGGTAAATATATTCTTAACTCTTTTTTGAACTGCATTGTTGGTTAAGGGCTTGTATGTAAGCATTTCACGGTAAGGTCTACTATTCGGCGCATGTGACAAAAACATTTTTGGTTTGATTTTATTAAAACATTTTGTCAGTTATCAGTTCATCAGACTAGTCCCTCATCAATGAGTATGGTTACATGCACACAATAATGTGATTATTGTAGATAGTCTGATTAATATAATAGTTCAATTAAAATGTTTACATGCTTTGCAAGAAGAGTGATTCCCTAGTAATACTGTTTACGTGGACACATCTGAAATCAGGCTACATGATGGCAGAAAATAAAATAGCCAATCAAAATAAACGTTCTACCACTTGGCCGGTGCTAGCACATGCACAGATGAAGTACACCGCTGGAACACCAATTAAGGTGTTTACATGTCCTAATAATTAAAAAGATTGCTCAGAAAACCAGGTGTTTTAATCGGCATATGCTTACTTCCATTTTGACCGTGCACCGATTAAGATAAGCAGAGTAAGGTAGTTCCTTTATTTCTTTAGGGATATGAATACCATGTATGTCCACTTCATCATCAGACCATTTTATTGGTTAACTACACGGTAATGTAAGTGTTGTATTTTTTTGCAACTTAATATGTAATATGGTATACTTATCATAGTTGGGTTGTAATCCAGAGAGGTTAGAAACATGATCTAAATCCTCTATGAGGCTGTGCAGGGATCCAGATTGCAGATTTAAGAGGAAACTTAATTACATCGTTAGCATAAAATGACACCTTTGTTTTTAAGCCCTGGATTTCTAGCCCTTCTATATTATTGTTGGATCGGATTTTAATAGCTAACATTTTGATGGCCACAATAAATAGATATGCAGAGAGTGTACAACCTTGTTTTACTCCTTTTGACAGTTTAATACTTTCTGAGAAATAGCCATTATTTACTATTTTACACCTGGAGTTCTATACATAACTTTAACCTATTGTATAAGAGATTCACCAAAATTAAAATAGTCCAAGCATTTACTGTATATATCAATTCTAGTCATACTTTATCAAAATTACTTTATCATACCTTTTCAAAATCTTCCATGAATACCATATCTGGTTTCGTAGATTTTGTATAGTGTTCTATTGTTTTAAGTACTTGTCTTATTTATCTCCAATGTATCGTTCATTTAAAAAAACATGTCTAATCAGGATGAATAATATTCAACAACACCTTTGCTAGGATTTTTGCATCACAGCACTCAAGTGTAAGGGGCCTCCAGTTTTTTAGATAGACTGCATCTTTATACTTACTACCTGGTTTCTTTTTCAGTCATAGTGAAATCAGACCTTCTCAAATCAAATCAAAGAAGGATTACTTAATCCTATCCCAGGTATTCCTTAAAGAGGTGGGGTTTCAGGTGTCTCTGGAAGGTGGTGATTGACTCCGCTGTCCTGGCGTCGTGAGGGAGCTTGTTCCACCATTGGGGTGCCAGAGCAGCGAACAGTTTTGACTGGGCTGAGTGGGAACTGTGCTTCTGCAGCATAAATACTGGAGGCTGAGACAGGAGGGGTCAGGAGACACTGTGGCCCCATCCGCCGGTACCCCCGGACAGGGCCAAACAGGCAGGATATAGCCCCACCCACTTTGCCAAAGCACAGCCCCCACACCACTAGAGGGATATCTTCAACCACCAACTTACCATCCTGAGACAAGGCCGAGTATAGCCCACAAAGATCTCCGCCACGGCACAACCCAAGGGGGGGCGCTCACCCACTCAACTGACACTCCCCTCCTAGGGACGGCATGGAAGAGCACCAGTAAGCCAGTGACTCAGCCCCTATAATAGGGTTAGAGGCAGAGATTCCCAGTGGAGAGAGGGGAACCGGCCAGGCAGAGACAGCAAGGGCAGTTCGTTGCTCCAGTGCCTTTCCGTTCACCTTCACACTCCTGGGCCAGACTACACTCAATCATAGGACCTACTGAAGAGATGAGTCTTCAATAAAGACTTAAAGGTTGAGCCCGAGTCGGCGTCTCTCACATGGGTAGGCAGACCATTCCATAAAAATGGAGCTCTATAGGAGAAAGCCCTGCCTCCAGCTGTTGGCTTAGAAATTCTAGGGACAATAAGGAGGCCTGCATCTTGTGACCGTAGCGTACGTATGTACGGCAGGACCAAATCGGAAAGATAGGTAGGAGCAAGCCCATGTAATGCTTTGTAGGTTAGCAGTAGAACCATGAAATCAGCCCTTGCCTTAACAGGATGCCAGTGTAAAGAGGCTAGCACTGGAGTAATATGATCAAATGTTTTGGTTCTAGTCAAGATTCTAGTAGCCGTGTTTAGCACCAACTGAAGTTTATTTAGTGCTTTATCCAGGTAGCCGGAAAGTAGAGCATTGCAGTAGTCTAACCTAGAAGTGACAAAAGCATGGATAAATTTTTCTGCATCATTTTTGGACAGAAAGTTTCAGATTTTTGAAATGTTAAGTAGATGGAAAAAAGCTGTCCTTGAAACAGTCTTGATATGTTCGTCAAAAGAGAGATCAGGGTCCAGAGTAACGCCGATGTCCTTCACAGTTTTATTTGAGACGACTGTACAACCATCAAGATTAATTGTCAGATTTAACAGAAGATCTCTTTGTTTCTTGGGACCTAGAACAAACATCTCTGTTTTGTCTGAGTTTAAAAGTAGAACATTTGCAGCCATCCACTTCCTTATGTCTGAAACACAGGCTTCCAGCAAGGGCAATTTTGGGGCTTTACCATGTTTCATCGAAATGTACAGCTGTGTGTCATCCGCATATCAGTGAAAGTTAACATTATGTTTCTGAATAACATCACCAAGAGGTAAAGTATATAGTGAAAACAATAGTGGTCCCAAAACGGAACCTTGCTGAGTACCTGATAGTTGACAATTTTTATAGGAGTGGTTAAAACATGCTAATAATGTATCATTGAGTAGACTATAAAAGGTTTAATATACTTCAACTGGTATGCCATCCAGCCCTCAAGAACTTCCTCCTCTACAATTTGTCCCTTACACAAGTCTTCCTGTACAGCTGATAATTTTACACTATTATTCATTTTTTTCCCCTAATAGATAACTTCAGTTGGTGGAAATCACCCTCCCCCTCTCACTCATCCTCTCTCCCCTCATCCTCTCTTCCCCCTAACCCCCCCCCCCCCCCCTCCCCATCATCCTCCCTCAGTGAGCTGAAGCAGGAGCTGGACGAGGAGGGTAGTCGCTGCTCCCTGCTCTCTCGGCAGCATCGCTTCAACGAGCGCTGCTGCATCCGCTGCTGCTCTCCCTTCACCTTCCTGGTCAACCCCAAGCGCACGTGTCTGGACTGCAAGTACAACGTCTGCAAGACCTGCCGCTCCTACAGCAAGAAGGACAAAGCCTGGGTTTGCTCGGCGTGTCAGAAGGGCAGGTCAGTGGGGATGGAGGAATGTGTGATTCTGTGTACAGGTATAAGCGGGGATGGAGGGGTGGAAGGAGGTGTAGTAGGATGGTAGATTGGAGATGGAAGAGAAGACTGTCAGAGAACTATCCATGTGTGTGGGTGTGTCTACGTGTTTGGGTGTGTCAATGTGTGTGGGTGTGTCTATGTGTGTGGGTGTGTCTATGTGTGTGTGCATTTTGTATACCGTATAGCTAGCCTATTTGCCAATGGTGAATGACAGTGACAGTCTTCATCCGCTGTGTGAGCTTGTGTTGAGCCTTCGACCTCAGTGACTAACATGTATTTAGTACTAATGTCAGGTAGCCACACTGTCATAAACACATGGATATCTCCACAGTCTCCTCTCTCAGACGTCACTGTTTGTGACACCTGTGTGGCTCAGTTGGTAGAGCACGGTGTTTGCAACGCCAGGGTTGTGGGTTAGTTTCCCACGGGAGACCAGTACAGAGAAAAAAATAATGTATGAAAGTCGCTCTGGATAAGAGCGTCTGCTAAATGACTAAAATGTAAAATGTCTAGAATGTACACCGCCTGTGTCAGCTTAGTTTATATTCACTATGGCACATACTGTACATGCACACACACTGTCGCACCTCAACACGGCAACCACCACTCACACATTTACTAAGTTTATCGCCCGTGTAGGCCTAGAGGCACACGCTTTAGGTAACACTGATCTTTGGTAAAGGTTTTAAAGCCACACTTCTCCCCATTGATTTGATCTTTCATTCTGTTCAAGACATGTTGTGGTCATGCAGCACTATGTGGTCATGTAGCACTATGTGTAAGCTATTATGTGCATATTAATGTTAACCAGTTAATGGAGCTTACCCTGGGTTGTCCAGTAATGGTTAGGTTAAATCACATCAGTCCACAGGGACCACAACCTCTGTGTTGTGTTGAAACACTCATTAACCTCATTTATTATTCATGATCTCATGCTGCTTTGCATACAGTAAATATCTTAAGACAAGCTCATCTAGATATTGTAAATACTAAGCCAATGGTTGGTCTCTTTTGTAATATTATAGCTTATGATATAGGCCCGTATTCACACTGTGTATCAGACACTCATAGATACCTTCAGAAAATATTCATACCCCTTGATTTATTCCACATTTTGTTGTGTTACAGCCTGAATTCAAAATTGATTAAATATATTTTTTTTACCCATCACACACCATATACCCCATAATAACAAAGTGAAAAAATGTTTTTAGTAATTTTAGCAAATTGATTGAAAATAAAATACAGAAATATCTAATTTACATAAGTATTCACATCCCTGAGTCAATACTTTGTAGAAGCACCTTTGGCAGTGAGTCTTTCTGGGTAAGTCTCTAAGAGCTTCCACACCTGGATTTTGCAACATTTGTCCATTATTCTTATCAAAATTCTTCAAGCTTTGTCAAATTAGTTGTTGGTCATTGCTAGACAACCATTTTCAGGTCATGCCATAGATTTTCAAGTAGATTTAAGTAAACACTGTAACTCGGGAACATTCACTGTCTTCTTGATAAGAAATTCAAGTGTACATTTGGTTATTGAAAAGTGAATTAAGGTGAATCTCCCAGTGTCTAGTGGAATGCAGACTGAACCAGATTTTCCTCTAGAATAAAAAAGTGTATTTTTTATCCTGAAAAACTCCCCAGTTCTTAACGATTACAAGCATACACATAACGTGATGCAGCCACGACTAAGTTTGAAAAAATGGAGAGTGGTACTCAGTAATGTGTTGTATTGTATTTGCCCCAAACATAACACTCTGTATTCAAGACAAAAAGGGAACTGCTTTGCCACATTTTTTGCAGTATTACTTTAGTGCCTTGTTGCAAACAGGATGTATGTTTTAGAATATTTTTATTCTGTACAGGCTTCTTTCTTTTCAGTCTGTCATTTAGGTTAGTATTGTGGAGTAACTACAATTATATTGATCCATCTTCAGTTTTCTATCACAGCCATTAAACTCTGTAACTGTTTTAAAGTCACCATTGGCCTCATGGTGAAATCCCTGAACAATTTCCTTCCTCTCCAGCAACAAGGAAGGACGCCTGTATCTTTGTAGTGAGTGGGTGTATTGATACACCATCCAAAGTGTAACTAATAAATTCACCATCCGCAAAGGGATTTTCAATGTCTGCTTCATTTGCGAGGCATTGGAAATCCTGCCTGGTCTTTGTGGTTGAATCTGTGTTTTAAATTCACTGCTCGACTGAGGAACCTTACAAATAATTGTATGTGTGGGGTACAGAGATTAGTTATTATTGGACACAGAGTTTGTCCATGCAACTTATTATGTGACTAGTTAAGCACATTTTTACTCCTGAACATATTTAGTATTGCAACAACAAAGGGGTTGAATGCTTATTCACTCAAGACATTTAACCTTTTAATTTTTAATAAAAAAAATGTACATTTCTAAAAACATGATTCTACATTGACATTATGGGGTATTGTGTGTAGGCCTATGACAAACCATCTCAATTTAATCCATTTTAAATTCAGGCTGTAAAAATACAAAATGTGGAAAAAGTCAAGGGGTGTAAATACCTTCTGAATGTACTGTAAATATCGGGAAAATGTCTCTGCCTTTTAGAGTTGAGGATCTCATCCTCACAATTGGCTACTGCACTCTGAAGATGTCGAACACTTCTGATTCTCTGTGGACCAACTGTATTTAATGCATCAACTGTGGCTGAAGTGGATTGGTGCTCCTCCAGAACTCAACGCCTCTACATATGTACAGTTCTACTTTAATTTGACCAGTTTCTCACAGCAGGAAAATATTACTTCAACAACAGGAAATGTGAATTATCATGTAGATTATAATTCATGGACATTTTTGTAGGGGTTGATAAATGTTTTGACATTTTAAAGTGGAAATTACAAACTTTAGAAGCCTTTTTAAATCTCAAAATACATTACAATTTAAATTTCCTGCTGCACAGGAAAAATATCTGCGACAACAGAGTAATCAAATTAATGCAGGTGCATAATTTTGGCACCCAGAATCAAATCTTGCATGGTCTGGCCAGTAAGTCGATTTTGTCTGTCATGAGAGACTAGCAGCTGCACTACAGGTGGTGCTTTCATGCCTTAGTGAGTCTGTTCAACGAGGCAGGATGTAGAAGATCTGTGTAGGCTATGCTTGTTGCCCTGGTTGACTTGTCCAGCATCTCTCTGGCCTTGTTTATACCTGGCGCTAACATGGGTTCTGTGTCCTGATCTTGTCCACATTCTGATTGTGCCAACATTTTCAGACATGCGTCTACACATGGTACTAAAATGTGTCTCTTATCTGTCCTCTGTGTCCGCATTGTGACCAGATGTCCTGGTCCTACCCTGGCTAAATATGTGGTTGCTTCTCCAATTCTCCAACTCCAATTCGAATGTTAGTCCATTATAGCCTAGTTTGTTAAATAGCCTACATAAACAAAATGCCAAAATGTGAGGCTATCCCATATTTTCTTAATATATTGAACAGTCCACATTGTTCTAAGTAATTGCATGGCTTTAACATGGAAATATATTGTTAAACATAGCATTCGCACTTATGTAGGCCAACTATAAAACGCATCATGAGCCTTGGGCCAAACATTGCCAAAAAGCAAGATAAGTCACCATTGATAAGACCTAAAAAGACAGTGAATAATTCAAATCAAATTCTAATAAAACAAAAAAGCTACTTGTTTTAAATAAGACACAGTATGTCTAAATAGAGTTAGGCTACAGGAACCATAATTGCGCCCCATGGGCATATAATATTAAGACAACATAGATTATGGAGAGTTTTACGCACATCCAACATTTTCACAGGAGCTGGAAAAATATCCAATGTAAAGAGAAAAAGGAAATGTCCACTCACTGTTATTGTGCTCCCAATTGTATATCTATAGCCTACCATCGCTGTTGATATGGCCAATAGTGACTTTGTAAATTAACAGCCTACAAGCGGATTCAGCAGCATGGACAGCAATCGAAATTCCCGCGATTTGACAGTTACGTCCCTCAGAGTAAAGTTGAAGATAATAAACAAAAAACAATATCAGTCTTTTTAGTTAAATAAATGGATGCTCCTAATCAGGGTTCCTATGGTCACTGACACCCTTCATGCAATGGGCATCGCGCAAATGAGTCCAAACGTTTCACAGAATCTGGACAAATATACAGTGTATGCATGTATATATGTCCAATATAAATTAAAAAGGGGAATTTCTGTTGACTGCTTTGCTGTTCGTGATATTTTCATAAAACATTGGGGATGTAGGCTACTGATAAGGCTACTGTGTGAGCCTCCGTTGGCAAAATCAATGCCTTAAACAATTGCGTTACTGCTAAAACCAGCTTTTGGTCGGTCTAGTTGTGCTGACTGAAATTGGCATATTGGCGCATGTTACACCTCAAATATTTCCACCCCTCCAACCTCAGCGCAATGGAGTTGATGTTAGACAGATAAATTACCAACTCTGGTGCAAATGTTGTAAAATAGCGGATTGCTGGCTTTTACAAGAAGAAATTGCCAAAGAGTGTGCGTTTGACACTAGCGCTGCCTTAACGCCAGTCTAATGATGATTTATGGAATTCACTGTCCAGATTCATATACACTTGTAAGATATCCAGAACAAGTGTGTATCTGACTACCTCCGGAGGTAGGCACGAAGATCTGATCTCGATCTGATCACAACCTGTCTTTTGATTATCTACACCTGTTTAAAAATGTGGGCACAATCAGAACAAAGGTCTCATGTTACCAGGTATAAACGGGACTTCTGTAAGTGAGTCAACCCGGGCAACGGTTGGCTGGGAGTAATATGTGAAGTTTGATTGTCTGAGAGTGTACAGGGGAAAGCAGGACATTGGCTGAGAGTGTACAGGGGTACGCCGTTCATTGACTAAGTCTATATGAGGCAGCAGGTGAAGTCTGATTGTGTGAGTGTACAGCGGAAAGCAGCCTATTGGCTGAGAGTGTTCAAGAGACAGTGTGTCATTGGCTGACTGGGTTCAGGAAGCAACAGGTGAAGGGTAGCCTAATTAGCTGAGAGTAGAGGTCTTCACATGTCAAAAAAGTTGGACCTGTTCACAAAGTAGACCTGGGGCTTTCCCAGCCGGACCCGAAATGCATAATTTATTTTTAATTTTTACATAGAGACCCGTTCCGAAAGAACCCGAGGAACACTAGACCCATTCCGTGTAGACCTGTTCAGATCCAGACCCGGTCCGATCCAAATGAGGGAAGCAGCAGAAAAGGCTGTAGTGCATGCACTTTCTCATAGTTACAAATAACAACTCCATTCAGGATATGAAGCAGCAGGCTGTTGGCTCTTGGTCATTGTAGACTATCCTTCTCATTTAACTTTTAACTCCGTCATTTTAATTCCATCTTCCATTGATTAGATATCTCCTAACTTTTGCCCCACAAGGAGGCTCTATGACAGTAGCCTATTGCCGCTTTGTTCACTTATGATTGGCCAACAACAACAACAAGCTACACACTCTTGTGAAAAGCAAAGAGCAGCAGCATAAATGTAACACATTTTCTCTCTCTCTTTACTGCAGCAGTCGGGTTCAGATCTATATGGGTCCTTCCGGACAAGTCATTTCAAATTACACATAAGGAGACCCGTGACAATCATATCAGATCCGACCCAGACCTGTGACATTATTTAGAATTCTGAATCCGGACCCTCTCGGGTATCGGGTACAACTGGATCCGTGAAGACCTCTGGCTGAGAGTATACAGAGAAAAGCAGGCTTTTGGCTGAGAGTGTTCAAGAGACAATACAGTCGTTTGACAGTGCAGCCTACTGCCGACTGACTGATCTACAAAGAACCTTGCATCATAAATAAATACTCATTATTATTTGTATATCTCAGTGTGTCATTGGTTGACAGTGTTCAGGAATTAGCATTCTTAATTCCATTCCTTTACTAGATTTGTGTGTACTTGTCACAGGTATCAAATGGAGTAGACCAAGGCGCAGCGTGTTTAGTGCTCATCTTGAAGTTTAATGAAGAAATAGACCACTTTACAAAAGAAACAAAATGACAGCCAACAGTTCAGTCTGGTTTCCTACCCAATTAGCGGAAAACAACCCTGTGGGAAAAGGCTACCTAAGTATGGTTCCCAATCAGAGACAACGATAGACAGCTGTCCCTGATTGAGAACCATACACGGCCAAAACAAAGAAATACCAAAACATAGAAAAAGGAACATAAAATGCCCTAGTCACACCCTGGCCTAACCAAAATAGAGAATGAAAACCTCTCTATGGCCAGGGCGTGACAGTACCCCCCCCCCAAAGGTGCGGACTCCGGCCGCAAAACCTGAACCTATAGGGGAGGGTCTGGTTGGGCTTTTCTCCATGGTGGCGACTCCGGTGAGGGACGCAGACCCCGCTCCACCTCTGGCACAGCCCACTTCGGTGGCTCCTCTGGAGCGGGGACCCTCGCCACCAACCCCGGACTGGGCACCGACTCTGGCAGCTCCGGACAGGCGGGCGACTCTGGCAGCTACGGACAGGCGGGCGACTCTGGCAGCTCCGGACAGGCGGGCGACTCTGGCAGCTCCGGACAGGCGGGCGACTCTGGCAGCTCCGGACAGGCGGGCGACTCTGGCAGCTCCGGACAGGCGGGCGACTCTGGCAGCTCCGTACTGGAGTCAGGCACAGGACTCACCAGGCTGGGGAGACTTGCAGGAGGCCTGGCTCTGGGAGCAGGCACATGACTCACCAGGCTGGGGAGACATGCAGGAGGCCTGGCTCTGGGCGCAGGCACAGGATTCACCAGGCTGAGGAGACATGCAGGAGGCCTGGCTCTGGGAGCAGGCACAGGACTCACCAGGCTGGGGAGACATGCAGGAGGCCTGGCTCTGGGCACAGGCACAGGATAGACCGGGCTGTGGGGGAGCACTGGAGGAAGAGTGCGAGGAGCAGGCACAGGACGTACTGGGCCATGGAGGCGCAGTGGAGGTCTGGAGCTCGGGGCTGACACACCCCGTCCTGGCTGGATGGTTCTTCTCGCCCAGCACGGGAGGAGCGCAGGTACAGGACGAACTGTGCTGCGCTGGTGAATGGGGGGTACCGTGCATAGAGCAGGCACAGGATAACCTGGGCCGAAGAGGCACACTGGAGACCAGATACGCTGAGCCGGCGCACTTCTTCCTGGCTGACGGCCCACTCTCGCACGGCAACGATGAGGAGCTTGTACCGAGCCTGGCTGTAAGTGCGCATGGATGAAACAGTGTGCATCACCGCATAGCATGGTGCTTGTTCAGTCACTTGCTCCCCACGGTAAGCACGGGGAGTTGGCTCAGGTCTTACAACCGCCTTAGCCAATCTACCCGTGTGCCCCCCCCAAAAAAATATTTTTGCCGCTGCCTCTCGGCCTCCTGTTGCCTTCCTAGCCGTTCCTCCCAGAAACGCCGTTCCTCCTTCGCTGCCTCTATCTCCTCCGGCGGGCGGCAGTACTCTCCCGGCCTTGTCCACGGTCCTGCCCCATCCAGGATCTCCTCCCAGGTCCATGACTCCCTTTTACCACGCTGCTTGGTCCGTTGGTGGTGGGTAGTTCTGTCACACCGGTTGAAAGTAGAGGACCAAGGTGCAGCGTGGTGAGCGTACATATTCCCTTTATTGGAAAGACGCCAAACAAAACAATAAACTCTACCCAACAAACCATGAAGCTAAAGGCTATGTGCCCTAAACAAAGTCAACTTCCCAAAACATAGAAAAAGAAACATAGAATGCCCACCCTAGTCACACCCTGGCCTAACCAAAATAGAGAATAAAAACCTCTCTATGGCCAGGGCGTGACAGTTCTGGGTATATGTTGTGTAATTGTTAGATATTGTTAGATATTACTTGTTACATATTACTGCACTGTCGGGGCTAGAAGCACACGCATTTCACTACATCTGTTAAACTAGTGTATGTGACTAATAATTTGATTTCAGCAGGTCATTGGCAGGTCATTAACTGAGATTTTACAGGCCTTCTGTCTCCTCCTGTACACTCTGGACCAGCTGTTTCTAATGACAGCCCTGTTCTGCCCAGCTGTTCCACTGTAGGATTTAGACCTGTGGACTGTTGACCTACATACGCAGCTAGAATTAAGATGCTTTCCCTGGCAGACAAAGTGTGTGTGTGTGTGTGTGTGTGTGTGTGTGTGTGTGTGTGTGTGTGTGTGTGTGTGTGTGTGTGTGTGTGTGTGTGTGTGTGTGTGTGTGTGTGTGTGTGTGTGTGTGTGTGTGTGTGATCTTGTTCTTCTATCTTCATGGGGACCTGAAATCCCCAAAAGGATAGTAAAACAAAGGAAAATTCTCCCTCCCTAATGGAATAGTCCTAAAAGTTACAACCAAATGGAATAGTCCCTGAATAGAATCTGTGTTAGAAATTCACTGCTCGACTGAGGGACCTTACAGATAATTGTTTGTGTGGTGTAAAGAGATGAGGAAGCCGTTCAAAAATCATGTTAAACATTTTTATTGCACACAGAGTCCATGCAACTTATTATGTGACTTGTTAAGCACATTTATACTCCTGAACTAATTTAGGCTTGCCATAACAAAGGGATTGAAAACGTATTGACTCAAGACATTTCAGCTTTTCATTTATTAGTAAAATATTCTAAATACATAATTCCACTTTGACTTTATGCTGTATTGTCTGTAGGCCAGTGACAAAAAATCTCAATTTAATCCATTTAAAATTCAGGCTGTAACACAACATCAGGAAAAAAATCAAGGGGTGTGAATACTTTCCAAAGCACTGTATATCACCACATCTCATCAGTCCTCCTTTCTCTCTCCTCTCTGTTGTCATTGTGCCAGGCTTCTGAAGACCCAGTCCCTGGAGTGGTATTACAACAATGTAAAGTGTCGCTTCAAGAGGTTTGGTAGTGCCAAGGTGCTAAAGACACTATACAGAAAACACCTGGCGGAGCATGGGACGCTGGGAGAACTCACAGGTACTGGACTGGACAGTTATTTTTTACTGCTGCCACTACATTAACCAAACGTTTGCATCGACCGTAAGAGTGCAGAGACTCTCTGCTTGTGGCAAATCTTCCAGCATCTTAGGGATGGATCAACATTTCCAGAATGGTTACATGGAGGAAAATGGGGAGGGTAATGCTTTTTCAATTTCAGTCAAGGGGAGGTCTAGTAATCTAGTCCAGGGGAGGTCATGTCATTTGTAATTGATAAAATGTCAATATTTCTTAGTGTTTTAGAATTAATTGCTTATTAAGCTATAAATCGATATGTGCCCGATGCCGTCCCTCATCTCTGATTCTCCGCTGGGCGCTTAATATCAAAATGCGCCTATAGGCTATTTAGTGTCGTCTCAAGTCAAAAGATCCATATGGGCTACGAAGTGCATGCTCGGAGAAGCAAATCACAGAGCAAAGTTATATATTTCTAAGATAGCTGCTAGGATGGTGTAAATACGACTGCATTACACACTGCAATGGATATTCCAACCCTGAGCCCCGGTCCTGCTCTGCTCTTGCTGATCAAAAAAAATGTGTGTGCTGCGATCCAATGGCTGTGCTGTGTAGGCCTCCAGTGTCAGTTCAGGAGGAGTGAAAGGCTTCCTCCAAATGTTTTCCTTTAAATTAGGCCTAGTCTAAAAAATATTGCACATGGACTAGCTTATACTTTATGTTCTGTTCAGTTTGAGAAGGAAGAGCGCAAAGATGAGAAGGTTGATAGCTTTCTACTACTATAATCGATTTTATTACAACATTTTTCTTACCCATGATGTATTTATCAGAGTTATTGACCTCTCGTAAGGCAGATTCAAGTAACTTTGTGCTGCTAAAACTTGATGCAGCAGCCACAGCACAATCAATCGGAAACAGACAGCTAATGTTGCTGAAAGTAGGAAAATTTGAGTAGGCAACCGTCTTCATTTGAATTAGACTTTACTAACAACAAGAAGACTTTCTGTTGGAGCCTATTTCTTCCTATTTACGAAATAAGAGGCATGCCTGCCTGTTTTACAGATTAAATTAGGCTGTAGGCTGCTATATCCATAGATTTGTCTGTCAATTCCTCCACCCACCATGCACTCTTTAAATAACCTGCCTCCCTGTCAGTGAAGGGCTGTTACTATCCAGATAAAGGTAAGACCCAGATGCAGACCGTGTCGAAGTAACAATGTTTATTACAGCAACAGGAGCAAAGGTACAGGACAGCAGGCAGGTTCAGGGTCAGGTCAGGTAGAGGTTGGTAATCCAGAGGTGGGGCAAAGGTACTGGACGGCAGGCAGGCTCAGGGTCAGGACAGGCAAGGGTCAAAATCAGGTAAAAGCAGACGCTGATACAAAAACGCTGGTTGACTTGACAAACAAGACGAACTGGCAACAGACAAACAGAGAACACAGGTATAAATGCACAGGGGATAATGGGGAAGATGGGCAACACCTGGAGGGGGGTGGAGACAATCACAAGGACAGGTGAAAAAGATCAGGGTGTGACAGTTACATTAAAACCAAGTCTACCTTTTATTAAACTCTCTAGGGTATGTGGGACGAAATCGTCCCACCTACTCAACAGCCAGTGGAATCCCGTGGCGCGATATTCAAATACCTTAGAAATGCTATTACTTCAATTTCTCAAACATATGACTATTTTACACCATTTTAAAGACAAGACTCTTGTTAATCTAACCACACTGTACAACAAAAGCAAAACATTAGATTATGTCAGCAGAGTACCCAGCCAGAAATAATCAGACACCCATTTTTCAAGCTAGCACATAATGTCACATAAACCCAAACCACAGCTAAATGCAGCACTAACCTTTGATGATCTTCATCAGATGACACTCCTAGGACATTATGTTATACAATACATGCATGTTTTGTTCAATCAAGTTCATATTTATATCAAAAACCAGCTTTTTACATTAGCATGTGATGTTCAGAACTAGCATACCCACCGAAAACTTCCGGTGAATTTACTAAATTACTCACGATAAACGTTCACAAAATACATAACAATTATTTTAAGAATTATAGATACAGAACTCTTTTATGCAATCGCTATGTTCGATTTTAAAATAGCTTTTCGGCGTAAGCACATTTTGCAATATTCTTCACGGGCTAGCTATTTTGACACCCACCAAGTTTGGCCCTCACCAAACTCCGATTTACTATAAGAAAAATTGGATTACCTTTGCTGTTCTTCGTCAGAATGCACTCCCAGGACTTCTACTTTAATAACAAATGTTGGTTTGGTTCAAAATAATCCATAGTTATGTTCAAATATCCTCTGTTTTGTTAATGCGTTAAAGACACTATCCGAAGGGTGACGAAGGGTTACGCGCCTGACGCGTTTCGTGACAAAAAATTCTAAATATTCCATTACCGTACTTCGAAGCATGTCAACCGCTGTTTAAAATCAATTTTTATCTAACTGCACTGTCCAATATCCAGTAGCTATTACAGTGAAATAATTATGAACTTGAAAATGTATTAATAAACCAATTAGGGCAGTCTTGATACAAAATATTGAACAGAAATGCAATGGTTCATTGGATCCATCTAAAGCTTTGCACATACACTACTGCCATCTAGTGGCCAAAATCTAAATTGCGCCTGGGCTGGAATAATACATTTTGTTCTTTCTTTTGCATTTCAAAGATGATGGTTTAAATTAAAAAATTAAAAAACGCATGTTAGTCTGGGACAGTTGTGGGATGCGGTAGATGCCAAATTAATACAACCACTAGCATCAAAAAACCTTTAAGCAATGAGCCTGACGCAACAGATGAGAACGTTTAGCTTTAAACGTTGATAAACTATTAGGCTATTTCTTCACAGTGTAAGCGCAGCAATGTGCACATGGCAGTAGGCTATAAGCGCAAATGTTCCATTAGCAGGAAAACACAATTCTCAAAAGTAACCACAATTGCGATTATGCATGCATTGCTTTTATTATAAAAGTGCATTTTTATGGTGAAAGTTATCTTCCCCAAACTTGAAACTCACATGCTACTTTTGGCCACTTTAGTTGTGATACACACCTTATCAAAACATATAGGCCTATGGGCTAGGCTACATGATTTTAAAAAGTAGCAAAAAAAAGATGCGCTGTTTCTTGCCTTAAGCTAGGTATCATTCACAAGTGACAATATATTATTCACAAGTGATAGGCTAATATTGTCACCCATCACACTATTCTTGATTTAATCTTGTCTTTACATATACTAAATAATATATGTGTGAAATTTGTTTTGATTTAGAAGTGGCCATTATCATGCACCTGTATCAAATCAGGGGCAGCGGGAAAAAAAACATAAATAGCGAATGGTTCATTTTCATGCCAGCCAGGTAGGCTATACTCCTGTTGTAAAGAGAAGCAATGTGCTTAATATTAGGAAAGTTGAGTTTTAAATATTGTAAGCCTATAGAAAGCTGATGGGATCCTCCTCTTTTTAATAGAGGCCATGTTTTCTCACTCAATTGCATGACCTATTGAAATGTTGGACAACATGGGCTCAAGATGTATTTGAAGAGATTTTCGATTACATTTGCATTGATGTCAGAGTGGTTAGAGGGACAGTAGAGTGTTGAGTAGCATCAGAGCTTGCAGAAACTAAATGTGAAGTGGAATTTGACTGCCATCATGACTGGTGACCGTCGGTGTGGCGGTATTACAGTCACCATAGCAGCCCTAGTCATACATTCTCATTCTGCTTTGAGCTCTATTCAGGTGCTCTAAATATGCACATAAAGCTGAGGTTATTTGTTGTTATATAACTGCATTACTGAGTCTTGTGTGGGGCATTATCAGCCTTATCCCTGGACTGCGTGTGCCCAGTGTTCATGTAGTTCAGAAGTGGATTGGGGAACACTATGGTCATTTCCAGTCCTTTTAAGGAGGAAGGCAGTGAACTTGAGTGACATGAACTAGATTTGAGAACAAATAATCTCTCTCTCTCTCTCTCTCTCTCTCTCTCTCTCTCTCTCTCTCTCTCTCTCTCTCTCTCTCTCTCTCTCTCTCTCTCTCTCTCTCTCTCTCTCTCTCTCTCTCTCTCTCTCTCTCTCTCTCTCTCTGAGTGGCGCAGATACACCATTCAAATGTGTACACAAACGGTGGTGTGTGTTCATGGTTGCCAAGGGAAGCCAGGCTTTCTAAAAAAATAAATGCTAAAATGTTTTTTTTTATAAAAAGATACATTTTTATATTTTGTCTCTCTGTTTTTTTTAATAATTTTCCTTCAATTCACAAAAGGCTGAATGTATCTCACCGGAGAAAGCATCAGAGCGAGCAAAACATATGTGTAGGCCATCTATCTGATGCTGTCTGGGCAAAAAGAGTATGACATTGTTGCTGCCCGTAGCATTGAATGCAAGGGAAGGCAGCGAGCATTTGGCCTCCCTTGATAAAATAAATATAAAATAATAGCCAATCAGCCGATGGAAGGTCAATATGTAGCTAAACATTGAAGGCTAATGTTAACTAGCTAACGTTGCCCATGAAAGTAAGTTAGACTATTAGACTTAGCATAGGTGATGGTAAGTCACTATTAGACTTAGCATAGGTGATTTGATGATGTTGAAATGTTGAAGTTGAAATGGTGTTGAAATAGTGGAGGCAGCTTCTGTTTTCTTTGTGACTTGCGGTAACTTTCCATGGTATTAAATCAATAGTTGTTTAGTAGTCAGAAAATGTCGGAAACATTAATAAATCCTCTTAGATGTAAGGTCCCCCTCTGGTTCCGGTTCCGACAGCCATTTTCACTTATAAATTGATCTGTGGACACCGTAAATCAAATTTGTGCCTATAATGACCCAAATCTAACTGCTTGTAGCTCAGGACCTGAAGCAAGGATATGCATATTATTGATACCATTTGAAAGGAAAAGAAACAAAACATGTTTTTTGTATATTTTTTGTACCATCATCTTTGAAATGCAAGAGAAAGGCCATAATGTATTATGCCAGCCCAGGCACAATTTAAATTTTGATCACTAGATGGCAGCAGTGTATGTGCAAAGTTTTAGACTGATCCAACGAACCATTGCATTTCTGTTCAAAATGTTGTATCAAGACTGCCCAAATGTGCCTAATTGGTTTATTAATACATTTTCAAGTTCATAACTGTGTACTTTCCTCAAACAATAGCATGTGATTATTTCACTGTAATAGCTACTGGAAATTGGACAGTGCAGTTAGATTAACAAGAATTTAAGCTTTCTGGCAGTATCAAATATATCGATGTCCTGGGAAATGTTCTTGTTATTTACAACGTCATGGTAATCACATTAGCCTACGTTTCCTCAACCGTCCCGCGGGGGACCCACCGATCCAGTAGAGGATTTATCAACCGCTCAACATAAAATAGCCGCATGTCCACTCCCTCAAATCGTTTTGAGACAATATCCTTTCTATTTTATTCAGCTTCGTTCAATTGTATTCTTCATACTATAAAATAACATTAAAAAAATACCATGGAATTCTAAGCAAATCTTGTCTGCTAAATGAACTAGTGTAGCCCACAGCTACATGGCATAGCCAGATCAAGACCTAACATACTGTAAGGACAACTCAGGGTATGTTTTTCTGTTCTTCTGAAACAGACTACATTTTCTTCGTATCATGTACCTTTAGTCCTGTCTAAAATAAATCATGGATTTATTGTGATGGTGTAGGCTATATTACATGGATGTAGATGACCCAAATGCCTGCATCAGTGGCTTGTAGGCTATGCATGGAAGCCAGTCAATTCTAAATGTGTTCATGTTCATTAACGGTCAATTACCATTAGACCGGCAGTTGTTTGCTTGACAATCACTGGCTGACAAAATGTCATGACCGCCACAGCCCAGGCATAAGTTAACACTGCTCAGGTAAAAACCATCTATTCGACTGCAGTTACTCTGAGGCCATCAGCGTGCTACAATGTTTGCTCATGTCATTAGAGTATTTTGTCACTGTTATGCGCAAAATAATTGTCAAAAAGAATTGGGGTTGAAATTGATCTGCAATATTTCTCGCTATAGCCTGTGCACTGTAGCTGTTTGTTTGAATGTTCAGTGTGTGAATGTTGTGGCCATAGTCCTCCTGTTCAGTAAGCACATCACAGGAGACAATTATTTGAAACAGACAAAGTTGTCCAATGCCTTAAGTTTTCCAATACCCAGTTTACACCTTTTTGCTACATTGTGACCTACTGAACATGACCCATGCCCTGTGTGTTGTATCTTTTTGCAGAGGGTAGCGCGTACGAGGAGAGCATCGGCAACGAGGGCAGCGTCTGTAGTGAAAACGCCTTCTACAGACAGAGTGAAGGTAGGCTTCCGGCTTTCCCCTTCTAAAGCATTTCATGTCTTTACTGAAAGAGCAGATACGGGGGCCGTAGGTAGCCCAGTGGTTAGAATGTTGGGCTAGTAACTGAAAAGTTGCTGGTTTGAATCCCTGTGTCGACGAGGTGAAAAATCTGTTGATCTGCCCTTGAGCAAGGCACTTAACCCTGGTTGTTGTCCATCATGGCTGATCCCTGGCTTGGACCTCACTCTCTGAGGTATCTCAAGGAGATATACAATGTTCATAAAATAACTTCTGGTTCCGGTGGCATGCATTGGGAATGGTGGCTATCTCGTGGCTTTTCTTTTGCAAAATAACTATACATTTACTTATTTTCAAATTATTGTCAACATATAACATCACATTAAGGTGTGGGACGTTTACTGTATGGCAAGTAACAATAGCAAGTCTACGGGGAAAAAGTAAGGAACTTGTCTGTCTGTCCTGCATTAAAGACCAAAAATGGTTAAAGAAAATTGTGATAACAAAAAATATATACCAGTTTCATTTAAGGACCAAAAAATTGATAACTGTGCCATATAAATTGCAAAATAGTTGGGAAGAGATTTTCGATGTACCGATTCCATAGCACATGGTTTATGAATTGACACGCAAAACGACACCTGATTCAAAACTTAGAATTTTTCCATTTAAATTATTATACAACGTTCTGCAACCAATAGAATGTTATATATATGGGGGATACAATCTTCCCAGCTCTGCAGATTTTGCTGTGAGGAGGCAGAGTCATTAGATCATTTATTTTGGTACTGTCAATATGTAGCTCGTTTTTAGTCACAGGTCCAGGAATGACTGAAGAATTGCAACATTTACCTAGAACTAACGCTGCAGATAGCAATACTGGGTGATTTGAAAAGTCATAGTCAATCGATCAATAATATAATAATTATTTTAGCAAAAATGTTTCTTTAATTTACAATCTGTAGAAACTATGACAATAGAAAGGTTCAGTACTTTTGTGAAGCATCACAGCACAGTTAAAAATGGATGGCAAATAGAAATCCAAAATGGATGGTTAAGAGATAGATGGGATGGGTTGAATGGAGCTGAAGGGTGGGACTGTCACGTCCTGACCATGGAAAGATGTTATTTTCTATGGTAGAGTAGGTCAGGGCGTGACAGGTTTTTCTTCTTCTATGTTTTCTATTTTTATGTTGTCAGGGTCTAGTTTTGTATTTCTATGTTGGGGTTTTGTTTGGGATGATCTCCAATTAGAGGCAGCTGGTCCTCGTTGTCTCTAATTGGAGATCATACTTAAGTAGGGTTTTTTTCCACCTGGGTTTGTGGGAGATTTTTTTTTGAGTAGTGTATGTTTCTACTCTGTGTCACGGTTTGTTGTTTTGTTCATGTATTGCATAGTTTCACAGTGTAAATAAAATGTGGAACGACACACACACACACAAACTGCACTTTGGTCCGCTTCTCCTTACGACAACCGTGACTAATAACAACAAGATAATAAATGTAAAACATACAGGGTCTGTAAAATGTATATAGGTTCAGAACTTTTGTGAAATAGCACAGTTACAAATAGAAATCAAACTGGATTGACATCAGAAATAGAGGAAGGCCAGGACTAAAAACAAACAAAATAGAACTGTAAAATAGATTGTGTCTGTAAAATGTGTATAGTATGTATAAACTGAAGGTAGAAGCCAAAGTGTTATTGTTTATTAGTTTACTGTAATTGGGGGAAGGGTGGTAGGGTTTGCTGGGAATAATAAAGGTATATTTAAAAAAAGTGTATATATGTGTGTATATGTATGAATGTTTATGTATGTATATATACTACTGTTCAAAAGTTTGGGGTCACTTAGAAATGTCCTTGTTTTTGAAAGAAAAGCACATTTTTTGTCCATTAAAATAACATAAAATTGATAACAAATACAGTGTAGACATTGTTAATGTTGTAAATGACTATTGTAGGAAATGACAGATTTTTTGATGGAATATCTACATAGGCGAACAGAGGCCCATTATCAGAAACCATCACTCCTATGTTCCAATGGCATGTTGTGTTAGCTAATCCAAGTTTATCATATTAAAAGGCCAATTGATAATTAGAAAACCCTTTTGCAATTATGTTAGCACAGCTGAAAACTGTTGTTCTGATTAAAGAAGCAATAAAACTGGCCTTTAGACTAGTTGAGTATCTGAAGCATCAGCATTTGTGGGTTTGATTACAGGCTCAAAATGGCCAGAAACAAATAACTTTCTTCTGAAACTCGTCAGACTATCGTTGTTCTTAGAAATGAAGGCTATTCCATGCGAGAAATTGACAAGAAACTGAAGGTCTCGTACAACGTTGTGTACTACTCCCTTCACAGAACAGCACAAACTGGCTCTAACCAGAATAGAAAGAGTGGGAGGCCCCGGTGCACAACTGAGCAAGGGGACAAGTACATTGGTGTGTCTAGTTTGAGAAACAGACGCCTCACAAGTCCTCAACTGGCAGCTTCATTAAATAGTACCCGCAAAACACCAGTCTCAATGTCAACAGTAAAGAGGTGACTCTGGGATGCTGGCCTTCTAGGCAGAAGGCCAGATATCACTACGCACAGTAGTGATATCACTATGCACAGTTCATACAAGGAATGTTAGCTACTGTAGCTAGCCAGCCATCTAACGTCAGCTGGCTAGCTAACAGCAAGCTTTAACTAGCAATACAAACTGATTGTCATAGCTAGCTAAAGTTAACCAATAGGTAGGCTGGACACATGACATTTTAACAACGTTCTTTTCTGATAAAAACTAGTTCATTGCATCCGTTTCATAATATGACCATATTTCCCAGCTGCTTGCCGTCGTTTGAAGTAATCGTGAAAAACAGGCCTTATTTTAGTGCATTTTTCACCCTGCCAGCTCCTATTAGTTCTATTGAGCACGGTGGCATCAACTCGCCTTCCGAAAATTCTATTCCCAGTATATTGTTCAACGTCACAATTCCTGCTTTGCTATTGTTGGCAATGAGACCTGCTCACGTTGTTTTATAGTTAAAATGTAAACAACAACAAAAATAATATTGGAACTCTGGGGCCTTCCCATTGTTTCCTATGGGGGAAATATAGGCATGTCTGTCTATTTTGCCAAATATCTCGCAATGTGTATATTTTGATTTTTTCAAGTCGGATGCCATTTTAATCATGAGAATCTCCTCTTTCTAATTATGTAAGCCTGGGCAGCTAGCTTGGTTGTCATCAAATGCTAGCCCCAAAATACTTGTTGCCCTCAGTAACACTGAGCACTTTTAACACTGAACACTTTTTCCCACTGTTTTCCTATGGAGAGGCATGCCGGTCTATTTCGCCAAATATCTCACTGTGTATATTTAGATTTTTTTAAAGTTACACCATTTTAAATCAGGAGAATCTCCTCTTTGTAATTATGTAAATCTGGGCAGCTCGTTTGTCATCGATCACTAGACCAGAAATAGTCAGAAGTTTTTATTTTTTCCCTACTTTCTCATTATGCAGACATAAGCACAGTTGACACCATCGGAGTGCGGATGTTTACTTTCTACATAAGTAGTTTTTTTTCAGTTCCGTCCGACGAACAGATTATAGTGGTAAAATAAAAAGGGATACATTTTTTTGTGGCATTTAGGCGAAATGGAATTCTAAGCATCATTCCAGTCAAAACAAGCTCTGCGAACGTTCGATTCCATTCATTTGCTATGGGCTCACGCTAGTGTTCCAGCTTAGCCAACGTTCTTAAGTCGTTTTTCAGCCTTGAGTGAATTTTGACTCGTTCTATTGTCCAGCCTACAATAGGTTCAATGCTAACATTAGGCTATAACTAGCAATGTGAAATGGCATTCTGAGAAAACTACACTAACGCTAGACACTTCATACACATAAGTTAATGTTAGCTAGCAAGCCAGCCACCTAACCTAAACTTGGGGTCTTTTGTTTAGACATGTCATGTTATAATCTATTATAACCCCAATCCATAGAGTTACTAGCAATACAAACCGATTGTCATAGCAAGCTAAAGTTATCGTTATTTTGGTTAGGTTCCTTGTTAGTTAGCAAGCCAGCCATCGAACTCCAGCTGGCTAGCTAACAGCAAGCTTTAGCTTGCAATGAAAACAACTTTGACAAAATTAGAAACGTATAATATCTGAATCTGAAACTAGATTTTTTATAACACATCCTGTGTTGTTTCCGTTTAGTTTGCACAGCTTGTTTGGTCGGTTGTGTTCCACTGATTTCAAAACGTGTTATTTTCAGAGTGAGAGAAAGTCAACATTGCATGGCACGATCGTCATCCAGAAAGTAGTCCATCATAACTTTTTCCCACTGACCTTTGTCGATAGCACCTGATAAATTCAAGGCAGCAATGTTATTAAGAGCAGTAGCAACATATTTGCAGTTCTCCATGGCTAAAGTTATACATTTTGAAAAAACTGCATTACGAGCAGCTCATTTTATAGACACAAGATGCAACACCGCAGACCAATCCAAACTCAACTCTCGGCATGTCCAGCCCACTCATTATCTCAGCCAATCATGGCAAGCGGGAAGGTTGCTTACTTTCTCTGTGGCTAACCAACTAGGCTCGTAATTTAACAATTTTATTCGTATTTACAGATGAAATACAAGTTTTATATTAAGGCACATGAAAGTTCACATGTTCGAGAAGGCATTTCTGCCCAAAAATGCCTTTTGATTTTAAAAAATTATGTTGAAATGCCTCTCCTGTGAAGTTATGACGTGCGACATATGCCTAGTTTCCTGAAACAAGTCACATTTGTATATTTTTTTACACATATTTAACCCCATATTTTTGCCACTGAACACTATCCATATATACTTCCATTAATTTTTTCAACTCGTACCGGGGACCTTCAGATGAGTCTTGTGAGGCCTGTGGTCGTCCTAGAGCAAAACAATGTATGTGAGAGTCTCGCCTTTCCACAGAGGGGTCATATTAGCATGTAGCCCAAACGCTAGAGACATAAGTTGGCAGATTGGCTGTACTGACTCCAAGCGAGTCCCAAGATGCTTGTGGGGGCCGTAGAGCAAAACAGAGAACACCATCGTGTTCACGAGTCTCATCTTTCCATAGAGGAGTTTGTAGGCCAAACCGTTCGGACGCTACAGACGATTCTGTGAGAAGACCAATTTTTGGGGGGGATGTCTGACAAACACCGCTTTAGCAACTACTGTACAATGAAACCAAGGCTCTCCAGCATATACTCTCTGATTACATCTCATTTATGCCTGGTAAGCACATAATCCTAAAGCAAAATAATACACATTCTAATCAAACAAGCATAAATCATTCTGATGAATGGATTTCATACTATTATCTACACCTCTATTTTCTTTAATCAAGAAAACAGAAATTCGACATATGAGCTTGTCTAACCACGCTTACTACTGCCAACTTCAAATGTCAGAATCTCCTAAAAGAGCCACAAGACGGCATTTTAAGAGGTCATTACTACAAAATCCTGCATTCTGTGATCAATTTGAAATGCAATAAACATTTGGTCGATGACCCCCGGATTCTATGGGATGCCACCAAAGGTTATATAAAACATAATGCAACTACATTTGCAGCTGTGTTGAATAAATTACATTTAAAGAAGATATCAGAATTGGAAATGCTGTGTTAGAACATTCTCAACAAACACTCTTTTCAGACCAGGTAGCTATTATTGTTCCAAAGTCAAGACAGAACATAATTTATTGATAAGACAAAGAGCAGAATTTGCCATCCATCGAGTAAGACTTAACCATTACTTTCATGGTAATCATCCCAGTCCTTTACTGACTAACAAGCTATGCAGTAATGATCAATTAGCTGACATAGTAATTCCCGCTTCAGATTCAATAGTTGCTATCAGAACCCAAACGAATCAAAGATTCCCCCGCTCCTATAAAGAACTGTACACCTCTGATTGTAAATCCACACCAAACCAGACTTTTTTGTAAAATAATTAAAGTTGCAATATGTAAATTCATGGGAGACCCAACCAAATTCAAATAGAAATATGAGCTATAGATCTGTCATTCTCATTGAAAGCAAGTCTAAGAACCGGTAGATCTGTTTTATTTCTATGCTTCCCGTTCTTATGTTTTGTTTTTGCCTCTTTTACTTTAAGTTTTGTACACCAGCTTCAAACAGCTGAAAATACAATATTTTTATTAAAAACGTATTTAGATGGTACGCTTGTTTTGCCACATAAACAGAAAAGTTGGCGAACTATTCACATTTTTGATACGAGGAAATGGCAGAGCGATTTCTGCATATTGCACCTTTTAAGAACTCCTCTCAACAGAGGAAGCCACCTTGCTTGGAGCCCAAATCTGTCTCAGGGGACTCAAAGGGGCATTGGATACCATGAACATAGGCAAATCACCTGGATGGGAAAGTATTCCAACTGAAGTCTATGTAAAATGTTGGAATCAATTAGGTCCACTATTAAATGATTAATACAGCCGTTCTTAAAGGTTAATTTGGGAGAGATGTGAACACGGCACTAATTTCGCTCTTATTAAAAAAAGGTAAGGATGCCACCCAGTGTTTTCACTATAGTCCTCTATCTTTGATAATCACAGATATTAAACTGTTTTATAAAATATTGGTGTCGCGTCTCGAGACTCACATGCTGACTACACCAGGCGTGCGCATGTTGATTTTGTCCATCCACACCAGACTTGATCAGGACACCCAGGTTGAAATATCTAAACATACTCTGAACCAACTATATTAATTTCGGGACAGGTCGAAAAGCATTAAACAGTCATGGCAATTTAGCTAGCTAGCTTGCTGTTGCTAGCTAATTTGTCCTGGGATATAAACATTGGGTTGTTGTTTTACCTGAAATGCATAAGGTCCTCTACGACAATTAATCCACAGATAATGAGTTAGTAATCTCTCCTCTTTCAGTCTTCTTCTTTGGACTTTATATGGCAGTTGGCAAACAACTTTAATGTGCATTACTGCCTCCAACTGGACTGGAGTGTGGACCTCAGTTCATCTTTCAGTCACCCATGTGGCTATATACTCCTAAAAACCAATGAGGAGATGGTAGAGGCGGGACTTGCAGCGCATCAAGCCTCACAAATAGAAGCAAGTTCTACTTTACCGCCTGGCTACACAGACTCGTTGACGTGCGCAAGCAGTGTGGATGCAATGATTGAATAACATGTATGTGTACATTTATTTTGCAACTCTCGCGCACGCAATGCAGTGTGGTCAGCATGTTACTTACCTAAATTAATCCACACGGTCCAAAGTGGGTTTGTTAAAAAGCGTTTATCCTCGGATAACCTCCATCGACTATATCATCAGAAACAACAGCTCTTTGGGCTGTATTATCTCTCGATGCAGAAAAAGCATTTGATGGACTAGAATGGTCAGTCTTGGAACATATTGGAATTGACAACAATTTCATTAATATGATTAAAATACCATATGCCAATTCCTCAGTCATGGTTATTTTTTAATAATAAGAACAAATTCTTATTTACAATGACTTTAGGCCAAACCCTAACCCGGACAATGCTGGGCCAATTGTGCACTGTCTTATGGGACACCCAATCATGGCTGGTTGTGATACAGCCTGGAATCAAACCAGGGTCTGTAGTGACACCTCTAACACTGGGATGCAGTGCTTTAGACCGCTGCGCCACTCGAAGCAATATCTGCTCTGCTCCGTTCAGAATCACTAAAAGCAGTAGACAAGGAGATCCAACTTCACCTCTGCTGTTCTTTTTATCCATGGATCCCCTGGCCCAGGCAATTTGGCAATCGATTTAAATAACACAGATTTCTCTATATTCTACTGATCATTTCATTTCCTTATACGCAAATTACATTTCACTATATCTAGACACTGTATCTCAATCGTTCCCAAATGCATTGAAGATCATAGATAAATTCAGCTTAACTCAAGTTATAAAATGTATCTAACCAAATCTCTCTACTGCCTCTCAAGACCCCGGTGGAGGACTCCATCTCTACTTATGGAATCCCAATCATTTCCCATTTTAAATATTTGGGAGTAGATATAGTTCCTTCTTTAGATTAAACCATTGCCAAAAACTTTAACAGAACGCTCAAATCAATTCATTCCGACATCAGTAGATGGAATGATATCCCGGTTGCTTTGACTGGCTGAATATTTGTTGTCAAAATGAATATTGCCATGGCTGAATTTCTGTACTTAAATGCATCCCATGGCTCCCCCTTCTGGCTATTGGGATAAAATTCATAGTGCAGTATTTACATTTATGTCATTTAGCAGACGCTCTTATCCAGCGCGACTTACAGTAGTGAATGCATACATTTCATTTAATGCGTTTATTTATTTTTTTGTACTGGCCCCCCGTGGGAATCGAACCCACAACCCTGGCATTGCACACACCCTGCTGGCGTTGCAAACCCCATGCTCTACCAACTGAGCCACAGGGAAGCCATATATATATAAAAATGTTTTTGGCAAGGTAAACGATCTCGGATACAATTTGTACATTTACAAAGAGGGAAAGACGTAGGAGGACTATATTTTACCAAACTTTCAATTGTATTTCCTGGCTCAAGCATTTGGCTCCATCTTAAATTGTTTCAGACATTATTATTCTGCCTCTTGGTTGAGTATATAGAGAAATATAATGTCTCCTATTGCCCTGGAAGAGGTGGTCTTCACTGATATATCCCTTAATGTAAATTATGTTACGAACCGGCTCTGAGTTCGCAACAAAAGGGAGACAACGTGGAGACAAGGAGTGTCAAAATATATATTTATTAAATAAAGTAACTAAATAATTAACCATGGTGTGTGTAATCAGTAATCAGTAGTGTAAGTGAGTGTTTTGCATACCTGAATGTAATAATGCAGAGTGTTGAAGGGTGCCAAAGCAAACAACCAAAAAGCCACAACTAGCACAACCAAAAACAACAAGGTGTCTGCATGGAGAGAGTCTTTTTTTGACTGGGGAAGAGGTCTCTTTATCCTGGGACACACCCAGGCCCAGGTGCTTCCCATTTAGCTGACGACCCTTCCAACTCCGCCCACCGGCATCCTAATAAGGAAACAAGAACAAAGAGAGAGAATACGGCAGACAGAGTGGGAGGGTCGTCACAATTACGATTTGATGCTACTATTGCTCACACTTTCTATTTGGTGCAAAATTGAAAAACAATGTAACTGGGAATCAAAATGGCATGCCCATACTCCAATATTTCACAACAATGCCTTGAGATCTGGAAGGCGGCCTTTTGCATCCCCCCAGTAGTGCGAATGTGGATTCCGGACCCTTACCGATATCATGGACAGTAATGGTTTGAGAACATTCCAAGATTTGAAAGATACATTCACATTACCAGGTAATTCCTTTTTTTCCCCATATTTACAACTTAGGTCAGCTACCGAATCATCTAATGATGGGATTTATAAATAAATTATCTGGGCTCCAAAAAGGACTGATCTCTATAATGGATCAATGGATTGGGGTTACACAAAAAAAATGTTGTGTACATGTAACTCCCCTCTGAAAAATAACAATTACAAAAATAAATAAAAACAAAAAAATTATTCCAAAAATAGACAAACAAAACACTAAGTACTACCGCCCTCTGCTGGCTGGTGTGTGTATAGCAAGACAGACTTTAATCTAAAGAAACCTCTTGGTTATGTCCCCATCCCTTTTCAGAGCACAGCATGGCAGAGACCCTAACGGTGGCACTGAGGGTGGCAGAGGAGGCCATCGACGAGGCCATCGCCAAGGCAGAGGGACACACCGACAGTCAGGTAACATACTCTGCAGGATGGAGTTGTCTAAAAACAGTAAACATCTTATTGACTGTCTGGCTGACTTTGTTGTTGTTCTGGTTAGGACAAGCAGAGCGAGGCAATGTATCTGCGAGACCACAGAGAAGAGCTGATTGAGGAACTGACCACAACCATTGTGCAGAAAGTACGTCCAATTTAATTTAATTTCAATTAATTTCAATACAATTTAATTCAACTCAGTTTATTTCATGCTAGATCATCCGGCGGAGGAAGAACCTAGCTGAGATGAAGCCAGACTATGACCTGGACTGGCTCCCCGACAACCAGAGTGGTGACCAGCCCTTGGCATCAAGCTCCCCCAGCTCCAAGATCTCCCGCACCACATCAGCCCGCGCCAAGGCCTCTATATGGGTTAGTATGGAGTGTAAGGTGGTTCAGGGAACTACCTTACGTGATCAGTAGCCTTGCCTAGGCTTTAGCTCAGATGTCTAACTGCGGCATGCAGTCAACCCAGGTTAAAAACCCAGTCTGTCACATAAGACCAGTACAGAACATATATATATATATATAGTGTGGCCTATGTTGATTATATTTACTATTTCAACTATTTCATTATTTGTATTTGTCTCAGCGGTCTCACTCTGCCTTCTCGCTGCTGGATGACAACGTTATGATGCAGTGCTCTGGGGTTTCCCAGGACTCTCAGCAGGGGCTGAAAAAGGAGGGAGGAGCGGCAGGATTGGCAAACTGGAAGAGTGTTGACCGCCTGGACAACTCCAGTAAGACCCTGCTGGCCACCGCAACTCTGCTAGTCATTATTCACACGCACCATTACAACAGTCTTTCCACACACCTAGTTTAGTCATTTTCAAAATTACACTTTTTTTTCTCAATTATTTATTCGCTTGTCTTCCATGTCCTAGACAATTACAGTTTCAAGATACAATACAGTGGCTTCCGAAAGTATTCACCCCCCTTGGAATTATTCCTATTTTGTTACCTTACAACCTGGAATTAAAATGGATTTTTTGGGGGGTTTGTATCATTTAACTTACACAACATGCCTACCACTTTGAAGATTAAAAATATTTTTCATTATGAAATAAACGAGAAATAAGACAAAAAACAGAAAGCTTGAGGGTGCATAACTATTCACCCCCCCAAAGTCAATACTTTGTAGAGCCACCCTTTGCAGCAATTACAGCTGCAAGTCTTTTGGGGTATGTCTCTATAAACTTGGCACATCTAGTCACTGGGATTTTTGCCCATTCTTCTAGGCAAAACTGCTCCAGCTCCTTCAAGTTGGATGGGTTCTGCTGATTTACAGCAATCTTTAAGTCATACCACAGATTCTCAATTGGATTAAGGTCTGGGCTTTGACAAGGCCATTCCAAGACATTTAAATGTTTCCCCTTAAACCACTTGAGTGTTGCTTTAGCAGTATGCTTACGGTCATTGTCCTGCTGGAAGGTGAACCTCCGTCCCGGTCTTAAATTTCTGGAAGACTGAAACAGGTTTCCCTCAAGAATTTCCCTGTATTTAGCGCCATCCATCATTCCTTCAATTCTGACCAGTTTCCCAGTGCCTGCCGATGAAAAACATCCCCACAGCATGATGCTGCCACCACCATGCTTCACTGTGGGGATGGTATTCTCGGGGTGATGAGAGGTGTTGGGTTTGCGCCAGACATAGCGTTTTCCTTGATGGCCAAAAATCTAAATTTTAGTCTCATCTGACCAGAGTACATTCTTCCATATGTTTGGGGAGTCTCACACATGCCTTTTGGCTAACACCAAATGTGTTTGCTTATTTTTTTCTTTAAGCAATGGCTTTTTTCTGGCCACTCTTCTGTAAAGCCCAGCTCTGTGGAGTGTACGGCTTAAAGTGGTCCTATGGACAGATACTCCAACCTCCACTGTGAAGCTTTGCAGCTCCTTCAGGGTTATCTTTGGTCTCTTTGTTGCCTCTCTGATTAATGCCCTTCTTGCTTGGTCTGTGAATTTTGGTGTTCAGCCCTCTCTTGGCAGGTTTGTTGTGGTGACATATTCTTCGTGGGATGTTCAAAGTTTTGGATATTTTTTTATAACCAAACCCTGATCTGTACTTCTCCACAACTTTGTCCCTGACCTGTTTGGAGATGTCCTTGGTCTCCATGGTGCCGCCTGCTTGGTGGTGCCCCTTGCTTAGTGGTTGCAGACTCTGGGGCCTTTCAGAACAGGTGTATATATACTGAGATCATGTGACAGATCATGTGACACTTAGATTGCACACAGGTGGACTTTATTTACCTAATTATGTGACTTCTGGAGGTAATTAGTTGCACCAGATCTTATTTAGGGGCTTCACAGCAAAGGGGGTGAATACATATGCACGCACCACTTTTCTTGTTTTTTAGTAATTTTTTAAATTTCAGTTCACCAATTTGGACTATTTTGTGTATGTCCATTACATGAAATCCAAATAAAAATCAATTTAAATTACAGGTTGTAATGTAACAAAATAGGAAAAACGCCAAGGGGGATGAATACTTTTGCAAGGCACTGTACATACATGCAACTTTATACAGTTCAATAAGGGGAAAGCAAACACACAAAATTACCTATTATTGATGTACTGTAGTAAAAGACTGGTGGCTAAAGGCATCCTCCCCTGTGTTTGTGTGTCTGCCTGTCTGCCTGTCTGCTGTGTGTGTGTGTGTGTGTGTGTGTGTGTGTGTGTGTGTGTGTGTGTGTGTGTGTGTGTGTGTGTGTGTGTGTGTGTGTGTGTGTGTGTGTGTGTGTGGCATCTGTCTACCCTGATGTGTGTGTGTCCGGAGGTGCGTCCTCAGTGCTGAAGAGCCCAGACGGGAACTGGATCGCCCAGCAGAGCACACAGCTGTCTCGGCCCAGCCTGCTGACCAAGAGGAAGTCACTGGTATTCAGCGTTTTGGAGAAGGAGTCCGGTGTGATCTCCGCCTACGATGAGATGGGCTCAGACGACGCCGAGGGGGGAGAGGGGGCCTGGGGCGCCGCCCTGCTGGAGATACGCAGGAAAATGACAAAAGCCAACAACAACCAGGGGTCAGAGGCACCAGATGCCCAGGCCTCTGCCGATCAGCAGCACAGCCTCCCCTCACCCTTGCTGGACCACCACTCCAGCACGGACACCCTCAACTCTGAATCTGAGGTAGGAGAAGATCAGATTCGAGGTCAAGGGCCGAAGCCCCAGAAGCCTCTGCTCACCGTCCTGAAGAGAAAGGTGCCCGTGGAGCACCGGTGCACCCCCTCTTCACGTCGGTCGTCCCGGCCGGGCATCTTCGACGTGAACTTTAACCCTGAGGGGAAGGAGGCTGAGAGCAGCGGGGCTGATGAGCTGGAGGAGGGGTGCAAAGTCAGGAGGACGCGAAGGAGGAAGAGGACTAAGAAGGATCAGGGGGAGGGAAGAGGAGAGGTAAAGCGAGACAGTCTGTCACTTTCACTTATGACCTCAATTTCACTTATTCCCCTTATCATGTTGGACATCCATTTTATTTCTCTGATAGCTTCTATGTCTTCTATCTGCTGTTAACAGGAGAATAGCAGCATGCTACTGGATGCCCTGGCCAAGAAACTAAGTGTGAAAAAGACCAGCCAATCTGGTGCAGACACTCTGACTTTGGATGGTGGCTTGACCTCCAGGTCACTGACCCCTGAACCCCTGGGTCCTGAGGGGGAGGCCCCCGGCTGCGGGGCCCCTAAGGGCCAGGGAGGAGGGACCATGGGAGTGACCATCAATCTTGAGCAGGAACTGACCATCAGACTGAGAGAGCTGGCCAGCCAAGTCGGCCTCGCACACCTCTCATCATCTGAGGACGAACTGGACAGATCAGGAGAGGAAGAGGGAGGAAGGGAGGGAAGGAGAGAAGGAACTCAGGAGGAGGAGCAGTTATGGCATATAGAAATCGAGATGGAAGGAGGGAGAGCGGGAGAGGGTGAGGAGGAGAAGAGGACAAAAGAAAGGGAGGGAGATGGAGGAGGAGAGCTGAAGTCAACACTAATCAAGCTAGCTAGTCAGGTCAGAGGCACAGAATTCTCATCCACTGAAGATGAGTTGGACAGAGTGGGTAGGGTTGAGCGAGAATGGGAGAGAGAGCGGGTGGAGGAGAGGACAAAAAAGAGGGAGAGAGAAGGAAGAGAGGAGCACACCGTAAAGTTGCGTATGCTGGCTAGCCAAGTCACACATTTCTCATCAACAGAGGAAGAGCTTGACCGAGTCGGTGTCAGCGATGGAGAGATGGAGGAACAGGGAGAAGGAGAGAGGGAGGGAGAGAAGGAAGAGCTAACATACAAACGGTGCAGACTGGCTAGACAGGTCAATGATGCGCAGTTGTCATCAACAGAGGACGAGCTGGATAGAGTGGGTCTCTATGATGAAGAGATGGAGAAAGGGAGGGAGGAGAGAGGAGGAGAAGGGGGTGGCGAGCGGGAGGAGATAGACGCTGAGGCACTGTGGGAGATGGAGGGAGATAAAGAGGAACTGACCTCCAAGTTGAGAGATCTGGCCAGTCTCGTTAGCGCCTCCCAATTCTCCTCTACGGAAGACGAACTGGATAGAGTGGGAAAGAACAAGGGAGAGAGGGAAGAGGGGAGCAAAGGAGACAGAATTAAGTTGTCCAATAGAGTGGCAGACTGGGTCAGAGAGAGATGTGGAGAAATGGAGGGAAAGTGGCATGGAGAGAGATGGGGAGAGATGGAGGGAGAGAAGAGGAGGGTACAGGTGGAGAGGGTGAGAGAGAAGCCCTGGTACCTGGGGGGGATGGAGGTGGAAGGGAGGATGATGAACAAGGAGAGGAGAGATAGCATCGGAGAACTAGATGTCAGACTCTTTGACTTTGAGGATGAAAGTGAGAAAGAGGGAGAGCTGCAAAGCGAAGAGATGGACACAAAGGTAGAGGAAGAGGGAGTCATGAAGGTACAGAGGATGATGGAGAGGATGTTTGAAGGAGGGAAGGAAGGAAAGAGGGCAGGGGAAGCAGAGAGAAAGGTGGAAGGAGGGATGGGAGAGACAGAAGTGGGAGGAAGAGAGCGAGAAACAACAGAAAGTGTGGACACTGTGGAGGAAGAGGTGATGTTTGACCAAATAATCAGCAACCTGGAGCACACACTGGGTGGGATGGAGGTAGAGATGGATGGAGAGATGGTGGCGGACCCCGAAAGAGAAGGGAGAGAAGAGGATAGGAACCAAACAAAGGTTAGAGAAAGCGAGTTTAAGAAAGAAGAAGAGATGGATGAATATCTAATTAATGAGATGCTAATGTTAGAACAGCTGTCAGACAGATTTGGCACTTTAGATAAGACTGGAGTCAAACCTCAAGAGAAGGCTGGAGGGAAGGAAAGAGAAAGGGACAGTTCGGATAAGACAGTAGAGCGTGTCGTGGAGCGAGGTGAGAAAGAGGCTCGAGAGAAAGATGAGCAGACTGAAACAGAGACCCATAACAGCATCCTACCACAGAATTTAGATGAGAGAAAGGAACAAGTATCAGACCAGACAAAGAGCGAGACATCCCGAGACCTGGAAGAAGAGAGCAAGGGAGTAGAAAGAGGGGGATATGAAGGTGGGGAGGTAGAGGAGCAAACAAGCGAGGAGGAGATGGATGATTTTGGGGAAAGAGAAGGGGAGAATTTTGAGAAGAATACAGATGAGAAAGTTTGGTTGCTCTCAGTTTCTAAGGACCCAGAAGAGAGCGCCCCCTGTGTTCAGGAGGAGATACTGTCTTCAGAGGAGATCCAGAATGTAAGAAACGAAAAAACACCTAGCTTTACCCATAGAGATGCCTAAATTGCTATGTAATTCTGTGGATCTACCCTTTCGACATTTCTAACCTCAAAGCAACTAACAGCTGTAACACTAACTCTGTGCTTGCTCCTCTATGCCATTCTACTTTCCCTTTCTTTTTCCCCCCTCTATCCTCCCTCATTCCATTACTCTGTGTTAGGATAGTCCTAACAATTAGGACCTAGAAAACACACTCCAGTTCTTTTTCCGCTTTGCTACAGCAGGTGCGATGGCAAACTGATAACTTGACCGTGCTTTGGGCAACAGGGGTAGCGCTATACGCAGTCAACCAGTCAAACACTCTTTCTTTCTCTTGACTCTTTGGCTCTTCTCTGCTTGTCTAAAACGGTTATTCTCACATAAATGGATGTGTGCCACACAGGGACCGTAGGCATTTAGGGATTGCATAAAACCTGTGTAAATCCAATTGCGTGTGTGCAGAGGTACTCGGCGATGTCACTGCGCAATATCACCACTGAGGTGCTGACGGTGTTGAATGCGACAGAGGATCTACTCCAGGGGGTGGAAGGGGGTGACTACGCTTGTTCTCCTCCCTACACCCCTTCACTACCCCCCAACACTGACACCAAGAAGCTGGACGAACAACTCAGCAGACTGGAGGAGAACGTAAGACCTGTCTGTCTTTGTGTCTGTATAACCTTTAACACACAGTGCCTTTGGAAAGTATTCCGACCCCTTGACTTTTTCACACACTTTGTTTGGTTACAGCCTTATTCTAAAATGTATTAAATTGTTTTTCTACAATCTACACACAATATCCCAAAATGACAAATCAAAACAGACATTTTTGCAAATGTATTACTAATGAAAAAACTGAAATATTACATTTACATAAGTATTCTGACCCTTTACTCAGTACTTTGTTGAAGCACCTTTGGCAGTGATTAGAGCTTCGAGTCTTCTTGGGTATGACACTACAAGCTTGGCACACCTGTATTTGGGGAGTTTCTCCAATTCTTCTCTACAGATTCTCTCAACCTCTGTCAGGTTGAATGGGGAACGTTGCTGCAGAGCTATTTTCAGGTCTCTCCAGAGATGTTCGATCAAGTTCAAGTCCGGGCTCTGGAGCAGGTTTTCATCAAGGATCTCTCTGCACTTTGCTCCGTTCATCTTTGCCTCGATCCTGACTAGTCTCCCAGTCTCTGTTGTTGAAAAACATCCCTACAGCATGATGCTGCCACCACCATGCTTCATCGTAAGGATGGTGCCAGGTTTCCTCCAGACGTGATGCTTGTTTCTCATGGACTGTGAGTCTTAAGGTGCCTTTTGGCAAACTCCAAGTGGGCTGTCATGTGCCTTTTACTGAGGAGTGGCTTCCGTCTGGCCACTCTACCATAAAGGACTGATTAGTGGAGTGCTACATAGATGGTTGTCCTTCTGGAAGGTTCTCCCATCTCCACAGAGGAACTCTAGAACTCTGTCAGAGTGACCATCGGGGTCTTTGTCACCTCCCTGATCAAGGCCCTTCTCCCCCGATTGCTCAGTTTCGGAAGAGTCTTGGTGGTTACAAACTTCTTCCATTTAAGAATGATGGAGGCCACTGTGTTCTTGGGGACCTTCAATGCTGCAGACAGTTTTTGGTACCCTTCCCCAGATCTGTGCCTCGACACAATCCTGTCTCGGAATTCTACGGACAATTCCTTTGACCCGTGGCTTGGTTTTTGCTCTAACATGCACTGTCAACTGTGGGACCTTATATAGACAGGTGTGTGCCTTTCCAAATCATGTCCAATTAATTTTATTTACCAATGGAAACAGGATTCACCTGAGTTCAATCTCGTGTCTTATAGCAATGGGTTGGAATACTTGTTTTTAATTTTTAATAAGTTAGCAAACATTTCAAAAAACCTGTTTTGTCTTTGTCATTATGGGGTACTGTGTGTGTATAGATTGCTAAGGATTTTTTTTTTAATCCAGTTTAGAATATGGCTGTTACGTCTCAAAATCAAGGGTTCTGAATACTTTCCGAAGGCACTGTATTTCACAGTCCCTGTGGGTTCAAGAACACTGTGATGCTAACCTCTGCTAATGTTATAAAACTGAAATGCCAACAGTATATCTATCTGTCTGCACCAAATGAATTGTGCCATTCAGGTGTATGTGGCGGCGGGCACGGCGTACGGCCTGGAGGCGGAGCTGGACGACCTGGAGGAGTGTGCCCGGGCCATAGGCGATGCCACCTCTGACCTGGAGCTGTCCTACCTGGAGGAGCAGGTGGCATCGGCTGCCGCCCAGGTGCATCAGTCTGACCTCCAGGTGTGTTCAAGTCTGGATGCCCTCTGTGTCTCATAGCTAGCTAGTTAGTGTCCAAAATGGCACCCTATTCTCTATGTAGTGCACGACTTTTGACCCGAGCCCTTTGTGGCATTTCAGACGCAGACTTTTGCTTTGGAAAAAAGGAGAAAGCGGGGGATTTTACCTCTGGTTTTACCTCGGGTATGATGACATTAGAATTAGAAAATTGTATGTTTGAATGTTGGTGATTGTCACATAATGAAACTATCAAATAAAATGTTTGAAAGAAAGAATTAGAAAGATGTCCATAATGTGGATATTTGCCTGAAAACATAAAAACATATACATTCAATTGTGTTTTTAAGTCCTTTTAAGTTGATCTGAGTGAGAGAAAATTCATGTTAATGTTACGTATTTTGTTGTAGGTGTCGGACATTGCAGCCAGGATCACAGCTCTGAAGAATGCAGGTCTCAACGTGGTCCCACAGAACCGCTTCACTAAGCCCAAGAAACAGCCTAAGGTACTGGACCAGACCAGGTCACTTAGCACTAGGACCAGGAGTTTTACCTGGTCAGGTCATGTGGTCAGGAAAAACTCCTGGCCCTACTTGTCACTCACTAACAATTATAAACTTATCTTGTGATTTTTGAACAACAACTTATCAAGTGTCACGTGACTCTCTGCAGCCACAAATGTTGGTCTCGTCATGGCAGAGAGGAGGCGACTACTTGCTCCACCCTTGAAGGGTTAGAGATATGTGACCAGCCAGCTCAAATCAGTCTTATGTAGCAAAATTTGAAATGTGTTTTTTACATTGGATACAAGTAGAGACTCAGAGCTACAAAATGGTTTATTATACATTACAGTTGAGAACAGTGGGAAAGTCATTCTGCTTTGATCATTGATAAACTTGTAAACTCACTTTTGAGAAAATGGCCTTTGAATGTTTTGGTACTACTACTGGAGTCTTTGTCTACACCCATTCAGCATCGTTCACACCCTCTTAAGCAATAGCCCCACCCATCTCTTTAAGGGTTGATCCGAGCATTCTGTGCAAACAACAGCAGTCAAGCACCCAAGCTAACTTGTTAGCTACTTCCAGACACAAATGAGAGAACAGCTCACTTAACATTACTTGCCCTAGCAGAGCTGTTATCCAGAGTGTTGGTGACTGCAACTGTGCTGTCAGATTGTCCGTTCGTTAATTCAGAGCATTTCGCTCTTGGAGCATTCAGAGCGCACCAACAAGGTTCAATGTTAGCTAGCTAACATTAGGCTATATCTAGCCAAGCAAATTACTCTGAGCTATGAATAATAAGATCATACATGTAATGTTACCCAGCGAGCCAGCCAGCTAACATTAGCTAGCTAGCTAGGTAAACAATGAACCATAATCCAGTCAAAAGTTTAGAAACAACTACTCATTCAAGGGTTTTTCTTTATTTTTACTATTAATTTGTTTTTTACTATTTTTTGTTCTATTGTAGACTAATAGAAGAGAGTGTGCCTTGAATTCTAAATAAATCACTGACAGTGTCACCAGCTAAGCACCCTCACACCACCTCCTCCATGCTTCATGGTGGGAACCACACATGCGGAGATCATCCGTTCACCTACTCTGAATCTCACAATGACACGGTGGTTAGAACCACAAATCTCAAATTTGGACTCATCAGACCAAAGGACAGATTTCCACCAGTCTAATGTCCATTGCTCATGTTTCTTCTTCTTATTGTTGTCCTTTAGTAGTGGTTTCTTTGGAGCAATTCGACCATGAAGGCCTGATTCAGGCAGTCTTATCTAAGCAGTTGATGTTGAGATGTGTCTGTTACTTGAACTTTGAAGCATTTATTTGGGCTGCAATTTCTGAGGCTGGTAACTCTAATGAACTTGTCCTCTGCAGCAGAGGTAACTCTGGGTCTTCCTTTCATGTGGCGGTCCTCATGAGAACCAGTTTCATCATAGCCCTTGATGGGTTTTGCAACTGCACTTGAAGAAACTTGAAATGTTCTGTATTGACTGACCTTCGTGTCTTAAAGTAATGATGGACTGTCATTTCTCTTTGCTTATTTGAGCTGCTCTTGCCATAATATGGACTTAGCCCTTTTTGGTAAAAGACCATCTTCTGTATACCACCCCTACCTTGTCACAACACAACTGACTGGCTCAAACACATTAAGAAGGAATGACATTCCACAAATTAACTTTTAACAAGGCACATATGTTAATTGAAATGCATTCCTACCTGATGAAGCTGGTTGAGAGAATACCTAGAGTGTGCAAATCTGTCATCAAGGCAAAGGGTGGCTACTTTGAATAATCTCAAATATAAATATATTTTATAACACATAGTTTTGATGTCTTCACTATTAATCTACAAGGTAGAAAATATAAAAAATAAAGAAAAACCCTTGAATTAGCAGGTGTGTCCAAACTTTTGACTGGTACTGTGTATGTATGTATATATATATATATATATATATATATATATATATATATATATATATATATATATTGTACCAGTGTATATTATATATATGCTGTATGCCATGATAGTCACACATGTACTGCAATCACATTCGTTCCTGTATTCAATAGTGTGTGGTCTCATACTGTATATGTTCTGTATTTTGACCCACATGCCTTATCTTTTTTCAGATAAAGAAACCTAAGCCAGACTGATCAGGCATGTTGACCCCTGTCATGACCCCTAGCTTCCCCTCACACCAGTGCTACCTGCCTTTAACCAACCATCAGGACAATGTCGAGTACAGGTTGACAGTATTACCACTAATTTTGGCACTGTGGACATATACGAGAGTTGTAGATTTTTTTATAATGAGATGAAAATAGTACATATGTATGTAAAAAAAAAAATGGATGAAGTTAAAAACAAAGATGGTTTCGTATAGACTATTTATAATAAATATCATGTCAATAATTTCTTTATTATTGGACCTTTTAACCAATCAGTAACCATATAGCCATATAAGGTAATGAAGAGAACGGACACTAACAAGCTGTGTTGCTCCTGGCTGAAAGCTGTGATTAATACTACTGATTGTTTTAACAATTAAAGCCATTTTTATCTCAACGTAAAATCATTTCTGGGAAACAATTAAGTACCTAACTGTGATAATTTTTTTTTACCATTTGAATTTAAAACAAACAAAAATAGCTTCTTAGCAAAGAGCAATTTCTCAAGCAAGAATTTAGCTTGGGCTGTGTGGGAGTGGAGAAAACAGAAAACTAGCTGTTATTTCCTATCAGTCTATTAACTAATTTACCACCTGGTGATGCCACCAGGCAGGTCTAAACTCCATCCCACAAAAACAGGCAGAAATTGCAGGTGTTCTTTTTAAACAGTCTTTACACTAAAAGTGCATTATCATTATTTTCACAGTATTATTCCAATCTGTGTGGAAATGCATATATAAAAGACATGAAAATCACTTTTTTGACTGCACTGGGCCTTTTAACATGTTTAATAGTCTATCATTGTAATGGGAAGAATTACATATGAGATAGTTATTGCAAAAAGTGCCAAATTACATCCTTAATCATCAATGATTTGTCTAATGTTAAGTATCTGTTGAATATGCGTAATACATCATTTTGGATTTTCAGGTAAACAGAAAGTCCCACATTAAAGGTCTATGGTCGTTAGTTATTTCTAACCTTGTACATTTGATGTTTGATTTTACATTGTAAATTATGGTGCACAATAAAATAATAATTCAATTACTTATGGCTTATCATTGTGCTCCTACAGACTCCTACAGACAGACATTTCAATGTGAAGGCTAGCTACTTGTCTTCCACTATTACAAGTGTGGGAACAAAGTCATGAACTAAAGCCATTGAAGTAATCAATCTTGAGATTCACACACACACAGAGCTTGCCTAACCTTTCAGGTTAAAGAGATGGGGAAAGACGTTTGTTTGGGTTTTTGAGAGGAGGAAGTGGCACCACTGTCTGACATTCCACCTGTGTTGATGGAGCCGAGGATCTGCACATAGGGCTTCTGGAGAAGTAAAATCCATCTTTATGGAAACAAACATTCAACAGTTTATGTTCCAGTGAGTGCTTCCTTTAACATCCACTTGTTTCCCTCAAGCAGTGCTCCTGCCTTTGTTTTCCATAGACATTCGACAGCATCCTACCTTCATCCCCTTCACTAAGGTATGCATTATAGTAAACATCACTTAATGACCTGAGAGGAATAGGTCAATTCGTCTGTCCAGTTGAATTGATTTTGTGTCCAGTCCTCTGCAGTCACAGCATTCTCACACAAATGAGAAGAGAATCATTAGTACATTGTTCCAGCTTTTTCTGTCACTGTCGTTGAGTTCAGTCAACTCTGCATAGGCATGAGACTCTCCTGTGGCACCGCCATTTCCATCTCCAGTAGGCTGCAGTAGTGTAGTCCACCAGGAAAACAAAACCTGGTCATCATGCTGATGACATTCTTAGCTTATATTGTTCATTGCTTTTTAAATCAACCTGGAGGTTGTCATATGCTGAATAAAAGGTAATTGAATAAATTTCTCGACACAGTTCTTCCATGGAAGAACTGAAGAAGGCCAAAGCGTGTTGTTTTTTTTCACAAACTTCAATTTGTCCTCCAAGTGTCTGAATTTGGTCTCACAAACTCTGTCTGTTCCTCTATTCACGCACCTTCACTAGACTGCAAGGTAGCGATAGCATACAATCTTATTTCCACCGTAGAAAGTACCAGTTTCTTACACCTTGGTTGGACTGCGAGGTAGCGGAAGCATACATTCTCCTTCCACAGTATAAAATACTAGTTCCTCCCCAAAGCCCCCTGAATGGTCAGGTCTGGTTAGTTCTGGTCAGATCCGGTTAGTTCCAGTCAGCACTGGTCTGACACGAAGCGTATTCTCTGGTCGGGGTCAATGAAACTGTCCTTGCCGTCCATAAAGCTCTCCCTGAGATCTCGGTCAGAGATGATGAGCGCTTGTTTGGGGTCGATGACCACCACACCGTCCTTCTCCAGCGGCCTGCGTACCACCTCGGAGTATGCAGGGTTCCGCGAGCTGTGACAGAACGTCAGCTTTATAGCAGGCCAGTCTACCAGCCGCCTCTGGGGGAAGCACAGAAATGAAAGGAGGTTTGTGCACAAACAACTGTGTAAGAGAGGCATCCCTAAAATGTGTAACTACTCCATGTAGGCATAAGCAATATCTGATGTTCTGTCTGATGAAGGTCCTAAATGTCACAATGTGTTTAGCATAAATTAAATAAAATGAGATGTGTTGTGGAGGGGGACAAGTTGGGTCGTTACCTAACATTGTAGGAATGTTCCGTTTGCTGGGCTGTCGCTCAGATCTGGGTCAAAATAATATTGGCGTTCATTCAAGTACTTTCGGTGCGCTTGCTTATTGCTTGCCCAGCCTAATGGAACCAATGGAATAGTCCTAAAAGTGCACGCCCTGCCTATCGTGATCATATGCATTATTCATTAGAATAGGATTGGCAACCACTTCTTTGTGTGATCTGAAAGAACAAAAGTACATACAGATGGGTAAAGGATTTGTTTGGACACCTAGTGATCAATTCATGGCAAGTCAGAGGGCTGCAGTCAATGTTCACACCAGAGCCACATATAGAGGCATACCGTCGCCATCACTACGTCCCTGAGCAGCCAGAGCTAAACACAAACCTCAGCCCAACTCCTATTGTATACTTGTCTCCCTGGAGTGTGCACTCTTTTACTTCACATCATGGGTTTAGAAGCTTTGGATTGGCTTTGGCAAGCATAGACACATTTTCACACGAGAGATTTTCACACAATTCAGTCCTTTTACAGTGAATCCATGAGGAGGAATAAAACTAGTGCACGCTTTGGGGAGAATGCGTTGGTCAGAAAGTGTGCCAGGTATGTGGTGCTACTAACACACTGGAGGAGCACTGGTGAAGGGCAGGGCGGTGGATACCGTGGTGCTGGGTCTGGTTGTAGTAGTAGTTGTGGTGGTGGAGGTAGTCGTGGCGACGAAAGTGGCGGTCCGTTGTCTCACTGTGGTTGTCATAGCAACTGGAGTGGTTGTAGTGTGAGTGAGAGTAACAATGTAAGGTGGTGTGGTGCTGGTGTTGGTGTGAACCATCTGAACTCAGCTTTGTTTTTCCCCCTGTAAAACCAAGACGGTGGGAATTGGTTTCCAGTTTTGAATTAGTTTCCTTGAAGCAGAAGAAAACGAATGAATTGAATAGTGAATTGTTCAGTTTCTTTTCAGGGCAGCCTCTGTCTACCCAGTCCTGGCGATGTCTGTCGAAGCCACTGGAGCACCTGATTAGGAGAGAACAGGAATTATGAGAACACACAGGGCTGATATGGGAGAGATAGGTTGGTATTTTCTTCTTTTGGGTTCTTCACAACAACATTCCAGTGTATTCTGTACCTACAAATGGCAATGACCTTTACTTGGACTTGCACTGTTTACCTCTGCTGTCCGCTACACCAGCTGCAGTTAAAGCCGATCTCAGACGAGACAAGGACCACAGCTGGAGAACTGGAAACACAATGAGAGACAAAAGAAGAAGGCATTTCCAATAGAGCAGCGTCTCCTGAGCCATATTCATTAGAGCACACTGTAGCAAAATGTTTTGCAAAAGGAAAACTAAAATGTTTCTTAATGCACAAGTTCAGCTAGTCCGCCCTGTTTGTCTGTTTTGTGCCAAATAGTACCCCGAAAATGTTACATTTTCGTTCCAACCCAGCACAAACAATAACCATATGGATCTAACTGTAAATAGCACTGCAGACTTTGACTTACTGGGCAGAGGAAGCAACTCAACTGCAGTGGAGTTGGAGATCTTGGACTTAAGGATGCTCACTTTATGGTACTCATAGACGGTCCTCCTGCGGACATCTGGCATAATGAGTTAGGTGGTCAATGGTGGTCAGACTGCGGTCAGGCATAGTGGTCTAATCATACTGGAGGACCATGGATGCAGGGAGAAGAGACACACAGAGACAGTAGGTTAGTAAAGTACGTTGATACTCACTGGGTATCTGCTCAATCTCATGAAGCACCGCAAACACATCAGAGACACTCACTTCGACTGGGTGGTTCACTGCACTGACCTCACTGATGTCAATAGGAACCTAAACACAAGAATAAGCACACCAAAGTCAGTCGATATGTATGACTGCCAGAGGAGAATCACCTCCTTGTAAGCGAAGACGATGCTTCCGTCACTGTGCATAGAGGTCTGGAAGGTGAACCGGCCCTGACTGACACTGTCCTGCAGGTGAACCTGCAGGACAGACACACACAGAGACTGGTTCTAACCATACACTAGCACACCCAACCACACATGTAAGGTTCCAGGTTGTCCTGTTTTTTAGTAATGATGCAGCTGCACAGATAATAAGATCTCACAACGCCTGGGAGAAGTTTTAAAACACCTCTTTTGAGAGGTGCAGCACGACTAGGAAAAAAGACCACCTGGAACCCACCAGAGACAGAACAAACATACCGGGCTGATTAAAACTTGGACAGCCTTTAGTAGCATGAGATGACAGAGTTTTGTTCTGCCATGTCTGTCTTAACATTGTCGAAGTAAAGTAACAGTGGAGTTTGTCGACACGCAGGGGTCCAAGTTGGCTCAAGTTTTCCCAAAAAGCACCTGGAAGTACCTGGATAATCATCAAGACTCTTGGAATAATGTTCTATGGACAGATGATTCAAAAGTCAAACTTTTTTTGGACAACATGGGTCCCATTATGTCTGGCAAAAACCAAACACTGCATTCCACAGTAAGAACCTCATACCAACGGTCAAGCGGGCTGGTAGTGTGACAGTTGGAGGGTGCTTTGCTGCCTCAGGACCTGGACGACTTGCCTTAAAACCTCTCTAGGACATATGGGACGGTAGCGTCCCACATCGCCAACAGCCATTGAAATAGCAGAGCGCCAAATTCAAAACAACAAAAATCTCATCATTCAAATTTCTCACACATACAAGTATTATACACCATTTTAAAGATAATCTTCTCGTTAATCCAACCACATTGTCCGATTTCAAAAAGGCTTTACGGCGAAAGCATAGCATTAGATTATGTTAGGACAGCACCTAGACAAGAAAAACCACACAGCCATTTTCTAAGCAAGGAGAGGCGTCACAAAAACCAGAAATACAGCTAAAATGAATCACTAACCTTTGATGATCTTCATCAGATGGCACTCATAGGACTTCATGTTACACAATACATGCATGTTTTGCTCGATAAAGTTTATATTTATATCCAAAAACCCCATTTTACATTGGCATGTAATGTTCAGAAATGTTTTGCCTCCAAAACTTCCAGTGAATGAGCACATACATTTACAGAAATACTCATCATAAACTTTGACAAAAGATACAAGTGTTATGCACAGAATTATAGAAAAACTTCTCCTTAATGCAACCGCTGTATCAGATTTCAAAAAAGCTTTACGGCGAAAGCAAACTTTGCAATAATCTGAGTACAGCACTCAGATAGCAAAACAAGCCATACAGATACCCGCCATTTTGGAGTCAACAGAAGTCACAAATAACATTATAAATATTCACTTACCTTTGATGATCTTCATCAGAATCCACTCCCAGGAATCCCAGTTCCACTATAAATGTTTGTTTTGTTCGATAAAGTTAATATTTATGTCCAAATAACTCCATTTTGTTCGCGCGTTTAGTCCAGCACTCCAAATTCACTAAGCGCGTGAGTTTAGTCCAGACGAAAAGTCAAAATAGTTCCATTACAGTTTGTACAAACATGTCAAACGATGTATAGAATCAATCTTTAGGATGTTTTTATCATAAATCTGCAATAATATTCCAACCGGACAATTCCATTCTCTTTAGAATTGAAAGGAAAGGCAGCTCGCTCTCACGGCCGTGCGCACGTTTGAGCTCATGCCAATTTTCCAGACACACGACTGAATCAGCTCTTATTCTCTTCCCATTCCCAGTAGAAGCCTGAAACAAGGTTCTAAAGACTGTTGACATCTAGTGGAAGCCTTAGGAAGTGCAAAATGACCGCACAGACACTGTGTATTAGATAGGGAATCATTTGAAAAACTACAAACCTCAGATTTCCCACTTCCTGGTTGGATTTTTCTCAGGTTTTTGCCTGCCATATGAGTTCTGTTATACTCACAGACATCATTCAAACAGTTTTAGAAACTTCAGAGTGTTTTCTATCCAAATCTACTAATTATATGCATATTCTAGTTTTTGTGTCTGAGTAGCAGGCATTTTACTTTGGGCATGTTTTTCATCCAAGCTACTCAATACTGCCTCCCTTTCCTCAAAAAGTTAATAGAAAGAACCAGGAATTCTGCTCTGTATCAGATAGTTCTACGGGAGAATGTCAAGCATTCCATCTGCGAGCTGAAGCGCAGCTGGGTCACGCAAAAAGACAATGATCTAAAACACACAATCAAGTCTACATGAAAATGGCTAAAAAGCAACACATGTTATGTTTTGGAATGGCTTAGTGAAAGTCCAGACCTAATCCCAATTGAGATGTGGCAGGACTTGAAATGAGCATTTCATGCTTGAAAACCCACAAATGTCACTGAGTTAAAGCAGTTCTGCATGGAAGAGTGGGCCAAACATCATCCACAGTGACATGAGAGACTGAACAACAATTACAGGAAGCATTTGGTCGGAGTAATTGCAGCTAAAGTGGCACAACCAGTTATTGAGTGTAAGGGGGCAACTACTTTTTCACACAGAGGCATTGAGTGTTACATAACTTTGTTTATGAAATAAGTATGCAATTGTTGTGTTATTTGTTCACTCAGGTTCCCATGATCTAATATTAGGTTTTGGTTGAAGATCTGATAACATTCAGTATAAAAAGTATGCAAAAGAATAGAACATTAGAAAGGGGGCAAATACTTTATCACGGCATTGTAAGTCAATACTTAGACCATGAAATACTTCAGATCCACTTGATTGGTACAATGGAATGAACAGAATAAGCCCAATACCACTAACTCTGCCCACCTGCACATCTGTCAAGCTAAATCAAGCACACTTCCAAGTATTTAACATTATGTGTATATAACGCAGGTCTGGAACTCTCCGGGAGGACGTAGCCCCTGCACGCCAGCACGGGAAACCCCTGAGGATAGTAAAAGGTGCTCCATATGACATAGTGTAGGCTAACTGGTTAAGTTTCATCCTACCAGTGTTTGAAAACCATGTGGGAGGTGAAAATAGTATGTTGAATGTCTTTTCAGAAAAGAGAGGTAAAGGCTGCCTCGTATTCTTCACACTAGCAGGCACAGCCCAAGGGATGGTATAGGGGCAGCTATGACAGAGGAGGAGGGCGTGTTGTGATAGTGTTCTGGTAGCCACAGGAGACCTCGAAGTGTTATTGTGGTTTGGAGAGATATAGAATACTTTCAAAGACCTCGGTTTCAATGGGCAATCTGCATTTCAAACGAAAGTTCTCTCCTCGCCATTGATTTGGTAAATAGCTGAGTGACGGGTCTGGAGAAATGTAACCACTCTCAAATTCATAGACAGAGCTATGGATCCAAGATCAAAATTACAGTTTTAACTGTGTTTTGAGGCTACACAGTGTTTGTTTGCACTTACTTTATTTCCAAACAAAGGAGTAAAAGAAGTTAATATCATAAAGCATTTATAAAAAGTGAAAAAATGTATGTAGTGATCGCAGACTGCCCCTTTAATGAGCTACGACTGGCACTAATAGCAGTAATAGGTCTACATTTCAACAAGGTGACATTTATGAAGCAGGTCCTCTTATCTTGTTAAGTTGTTTTATCTCCTCGTATCTTGGGAAAGTCCCCTGGGAAGTATTTTACTATTCTATTCTATTTAATTCTATGCCAGACAACTGTTTCCACTCTTCCATTATTCAACATTGCAGCGATGTCGATTTTCACAGCAATTGATCCTGTTCTTTCATGGTCTAATGTTTACAGTAATTGCTTCAATATTTAAGCTATTTCTAAAAGGTGAATAACTTGCCAAAACATCAAGGATAGAAATTATAGTGCACAAGGCTGAGCTTTAAGAACAAAACACAGAGAAAAGTTGAGTATGATAATAACTTTCCACTTGCAGGCTTTAATTCCACATGGCTTATTTTATACTGGCAAACAATAAATATTTCAGTGATAAAATTGAGTCTTCGACATCGTCAGTTCCTACGTCTGTTTTTTCCCCCTTTTAAATCCCCAAAGCACACTATCAAATATCAACTATTCATGTCCTCTGCACAAGGTCCTTTTGGTTTGAAGTCTCAAGGCTACACTGAAGGTTGTCCGCTTTTCAAACAAAAACCCGTAGCAAGGTACGCAATAAAAATCGAGTAGTTTAATCTTTAACATCAAATACAAAGCATTTCAATAGCAATACTTCCTGTATTGAATCAGAAGTTGCTATATCTATTCCCCTTGGAAAGGTTGTGTGATCAGTTGATAGAACAAAGTAGATCTAAGATCATAAGCCTGATGACAATGAGTGCGATGCTGTTATTATAGTCTCCCTCCTGCATGGTCGAGACTGGAGCCTGTCTGTAAGCTCTGGAAACTCCATGTGCACACGTCCCAAAACAGTGAGTCCGTGGCCGTGCTGAGTACATAGGACCGTCTCTTTCTGTACTATTTTGTGTGTGATGGACCATACTGTACTTCTTCCCACAGCCAAACACAAAACCTCTCCACTATACTGTATCTCACTAATACTGCATGTCGGCCTTATACAGTTGTGTACTAGTGAGCACAATACTGTAGCTTTCAAGATGAAATAAACGACATCAATATGTCAACTCTCAGTTACCCAGGTTACTACATTGGAGTTATCATTGAGAGTATTTTAGTTGTGATTCTGTACATTTCCCACTTGGTCTGTGGTGATGAACGAGAAACAGATACGGTTGTTCTTCTACTGCACCGTTAACAGTAGCCACATGATAAATAAGCATCGGTTGACTAGACGAAGCAACACGCCACTGAATATCACACTGCCAAGGACTGCGTTCACCCCGGAAGTCTATACCACAAATGGATTAATACACTAACAGTAGCTGTGGTTTTTATCATGTGTTTATGTTATGTATTATTTCATCGTGGTACACCCCCCCCCCCCCCCCCTGTCAAATACATGTGGTTCAATGTACAGTAATTAAGAAACCCACGTCTTTGATCCTCAGCCAGTTTCAGAGGCAGACAACCTACAGTAAATGTGCCTGTGCTCACAAACAATCCTTTTCCCCTCACAGCTTGAGGTTCTACCTGGATCCCAAAAGACTTCTGTCCACTATGGGGACCGCCGCAGAACCCTTTTGGAACCCGATTTTCTAAGAATGTGCCAATGTCTTGCCACTGGCATACCGGACACTCTCGCAGCTCTGGGGGCCCATGCGCCTGTCATAGATATCTATTTTCTTTAATTTAATAAATACATTTTGACAGTAACCCTTCAAAATGTCATTCATATGAACCTGTTTAAATTTCCATACATATGTACTACTGTAGGAAGCTAAGTGTTTGTTTCCTGGGCTTTAGGAATATGACTGAAAAAGTGTCTCAGGCCTTGAAAAATGAAAATAGGGGGGGGGGGTAAAGGTTATCTGATGTCGGTTGACAAATGCTGTGGTCAAGGCTACGACGGCGCCAGTGTAATGAGTGGAATGAGAGCCTAATGCTTTTTAGGTAGTTCTTCATGAGTTTTAGTTTAGAAAACAATCTCTCCGCAGAAGCGACAGTTACAGGGATGGTAAAAACAGCTTGATTACCTTAGAAACATCAGGGAAACGAGACAGAAGGGAGTTGCGTTTCAAATAGAGCAGTTCTGCAACATTTTAATTGAGCCGCTCATTCTCCTTAATTGCCGGCCTCAACACGTTACGGAAAGAGATTAACTGTACAGGTCGTCTGGATACTGGACAGCCAGTACATTGGCAGATGCGAATAGATGGTCATATTTAGTGGACAAAAAAAAGCGGTTTGCGATTTTGTTCATACTGGTGAACCGCCGTTTGTGTTGTGTGGTCGTAAATATCAGCAGTCCTTTATCTCTGGTATATCTTGGCAAGCACCATTCAAAACTAAGTTTCAATTGTGTGCATCATAGGCCTATAATGCACAATCTCTCAGGAAAGACTGTCTGGGTTGGCAATACTCGGTATAGAAAACAGTCGGGCCTGCAACCTGGACCGACAGGCCGTGGTGAAAAAAACTTCAGAAGTCCAGGGGATTCTCTGAAGTTGGATTTCATTTAATTTACCTTGAATATTGCAGTCCATTTGCGTAGGCTATTAGCCAGACAAAATCGTTTGAGTTCAACAATAAAAAGTTGCTTAATTTATCCTCAAGCCAACTACTTTTTTCCTCATTGTTAGGCTATTTGTATTTATTGAGGATGACCATTAGCTGCTGTGTAATTTTTATACAAAGTTTATAAATAGCAGCTAAATACGGTAGATGGCTATAGATAGTATACTGAATTAAGAAACAATCCCTAGGAAGCTAGTGTTTTGAAGGTGGACTGACTATTATTTGGCATTGTTAGACTGGTTTTACGCACAACAGCTTTCCATCCAAGCTGGGAGAGAGCACGAGGACGGCTCATGTCATGCAGGTTCAGGTAGACTATACAGGACAGGTGTATATTATAAAACATCTAGTGGTAGCTGATTAGTATGCTGTTGCATCAAACATTTATTTTACAATTGGCAATGTTTGAATTTCCAAATTGAATTACTGAACAAGTAATTACATCATTGCCACCAGCCTGCAGTCTAAAAATGACAGCATTGAAACACCATGTACAGCTTTGTCACGCCCTGACCTTAGAGAGATGTTTTATTTCCTCTATTTTGGTTAGGTCAGGGTGTGATGTGGGGTGGGCATTCTATGTTGTGTATTTCTTTGTTTTGGCCGAGTATGGTTCCTAATCAGAGGCAGCTGTCTATCGTTGTCTCTGATTGGGAATCATACTTAGGCAGCCTTTTCCCCACCTGTGTTTGTGAGTAATTATTATTTCTGTGTGTGTTTTGTGTGCGCCTCAGTTGCGTCACGTTCTTTTCTGTTTACCTGTTTATTGTTTTGTTCGGTTTCACCTCAATAAAGGATGTGGAATTACAAGCACGCTGCGCCTTGGTTGATTTACGACAGGGAGTTTGAAGATAGTGAACGTGACATGCTTCGTGAAATGTTAGGCTTAACGAAAATGATGACCAAATAGGCCTACCAATAAACATGTATCCATTAGCTAAAGCAAATATATACATGCCCTTGCACCACAGAAAGCCTATCATCAATTCATTACGCATGCAGCCGCATGGGGGAGTCTGGGTGTTTGCTACCATGTCTGTGCTGGATGTGCCAGGGCCTGGATGGATAGTGGGGCTGGGGCTTGGAGAGAGGTCTGGGGACTGGGGATGGGGGTGGATAGAGGGCTGGGGTTGGGGCTTGGAGAGAGGTCTGGGGAGGGGGCTTGGAGAGAGGGCTAGGGATGGGGCTTGGAGAGAGGGCTAGGGATGGGGCTTGGAGAGAGGGCTAGGGATGGGGCTTGGAGAGAGGGCTAGGGATGGGGCTTGGAGAGAGGACTGAGGCTTGGAGAGAGGACTGAGGCTTGGAGAGAGGACTGAGGCTTGGAGAGAGGACTGAGGCTTGGAGAGAGGACTGAGGCTTGGAGAGAGGACTGAGGCTTGGCGAGAGGACTGAGGCTTGGCGAGAGGACTGAGGCTTGGAGAGAGGGCTGAGGCTTGGAGAGAGGACTGGGAATGGGGCATGAGATGGTTGTCTTATATTACAGGTTAGAGAGGCAAAGACTGAAGAAGAAACTTGTAAATAAACATTTATTACAGTAAAGTGCAACAAAAAAACAGTATCTTACTCTAGCTACAAAGATTTCTCTTTGTTGGTTTATCTAATGTCATTATGAATATACCACTTTTTAACATAGCTATTGATCTTGATCAACATTGTCCTCTTGTCACTATGGTAAATGCAATTCCCGAGCATAAAATAATGAACATGCAGTAGCAGTCAAAAGTTTGGACACACCTACTCATTCAAGGGTTTTTCTTTATTTCTACATTGTAAAATAATATTGAAGACACCAAAACTATGAAATAACACATATGGAATCATGTAGTAACCAAAAAAGTGTTAAACAAATCAAAGTTGCCACCCTTTGCCTTGATGACAGCTTTGCACACTCTTGGCATTTTCTCAACCAGCTTCATGAGGTAGTCACCTGGAATGCATTTCAACTAACAGGTGTGCCTTGTTAAAAGTTAATTTGTGGAATTTCTTTCCTTTGTTAATGTGTTTGAGCCAATCAGTTGTGTTGTGACAAGGTAGGGGTGGTATACAGAAGATAGACCTATTTGGTAAAAGACCAAGTCCATAATATGGCAAGAACAGCTCAAATAAGAAAAGAGAAACGACAGTCCATCATTACTTTAATCTACAATGTAAAAAAATGAAAAAATAAAGAAAAACCCTTGAATGAGTATGTCTCTCCAAACCTTTGACTGGTACTGTATTACAATCGAGCTTTCCTAAGGCTATAATATGAATACTGTTAGATGAGAACGGTTTAGCGATATTCCTCCTCAAGCATCAGAGGTAACCCCTCTGAACTCTGCAGTGTCTGAAGAGGGATCATACAAGGTGTTGAAGAACGACAGCTCAGATTCCCTTCCGAATTCTAAACCCTAGAAATAAAAATGGAGTCTCTTTACACAGTCCTAGACAGAGCACAACTTGGCCAATATGGCTCTCAAACACACATTTTCATGACTTTTAACAGTAGAGAATATGATTTTGTGATGATGTTCACTATTTTATGTTATAATGTAATTCTACTTACGTTGCTAAGATCGAAAACATGGACATTTTCCAGATGTTCAGGTAGGCTGTGGGGGAGATGTCACTGAATTATTTCTACCACTGTTGTGATCAGATATCATTGGATCTATTTTACATTGGAATCACAAATATTGTAATTGTCATTGTTATCTTCATTGCTATCATCATCATCAGCAGCAGCATTCTTATCATCACCATCATCATCATCATGAAAGACATCACCAATTCATCATTAACAACATTATCATAATTCTCATCATGACATACTTGGTGGAGCGTTTCTGTCGGAGTACAAAGAGAACAGTGGCGATGACAGCCACCACCAGCAGAGAGAGAACCACTCCCAACCACACAGACAATGAATCTGAAGGCACAAGCACACATTAGAGAATTCAAAAGTTAGTGAACATTGTTTGTAACATTGTGTACATTAGTGTAACACCCTTGTCAAAAAAGGGTTGTTAGTAAACTCATTCTAATACCATCCTGCCGACCACACCAAATGTCTAAACCTGAGGGCTGAGTGACCATTGATCAGACATTCCAGTCCAGTACAGAACAAGTCCAGCCCAGTCCAGTCCAGCACAGTACAATACAGCTCAGTCCAGTCTAGTGCAGTGCAGTAGAGCACAGCACCGTCTAGTACAGTCTAGTACAATACAGAGAGAGACCTACTATCTGTAGTAGGAGTTGGAGTGTCCGTGGGTACGGTGTTGTAGCAGTGACCAGGATGGATGGTGATGTCATCTAGAGCCACATCACCGCCGGGGGCCCGGCCCCTCCAGTACATGAACACAAACTGTGGAGGGGACAGGACACAGCCTTTATATAATCACAGACATATACAGTATAATTAGTGACACATCAGTCTCACATTACCATACTTCCAAGTCTTGTTAATGATTTGGCTTGGAAGCCTGGGAATTGTGGTTTATGACACAGGTAGTAGACTGTAGACACTTACCCAGAATGGCTGTGTATAATCCATGTATACGCTGCCCTCCAACCACACGTCTCCCTGGCTGCCTGACTCCGTCCACAAGACATCAGCAGCACCTCCACTAGCATGCTGTTTCCTGGGGGAATGAAAGAATCAACCAATCAATAAGCCAATCAATCTACCATTCATATACCCATCCATCAATCCATCCACCCACCGACCCAACTGTCCATCCATCCATCCTTCTGAGGACAACACGATTGTACCCACCTGTCATTGCGGTAGAGGTTGAGGGTTCCGATGTGAGGGCCATACATGTGAAACCAGAAAGTCAGACAGTACCCCCTGCTGTCCGCCTGCAGTATCTCACTGAACAGCATGGATCTGTCTCCCCATTGGCCCACAGAACTGTCCACATACAGGTAGTAACCTGGGAGGAGACAGGACAGGGAGCGACTAAGGGGCCTTTTCTGACCAGCATCCCATTGACAGCCAGACTAGCCAAAATATATAACTGACACTTACCTTAACCTTAAAGGGATAGTTTGGGATTTTGGCATGTTCCCTTTATCTACTTCCCAAGAGTCAGATGAACTCGTGGATACCATTTTTATGTATCTGCGTACAGTTTGAAAGAGGTTGCTAATTAGCATTAGCGTAACGACTGGAAGTCTATGTAGTCGGGCTGTCCCTTTAACCAAACCCCTAACCTTAACCCTAACCCAGGCGTGTCAAACTCAATCAGTGCAAGGGCCATACTGGGAAAAAAGACAATTTTTTTTTTAAAACAATCATACAACTACGACCTAAACTGGCCATTGTTCTATTAGAAGACATATGGCCTTTTATAATGTACATAGGATGCTGTATATAGCATATTTTACATGTAAAAAATAAAAATAAAATAAAAAAAGGTTATAAATACTATTTGTCCAGCCTTTGCCGCTTGCAGATGTGCATTAGGCTATATGCTGCGACCCTAATCAAAAACAATTGAATAACTCCAAATAACAAAAACTTAGCTAGGTTGTTGTAACATTTAAACTTAAAACATGTTTTTCAGTTTTTTTTGCACTGCATGGATCACCAGTGAGGTTGAATGCAGATTTGCTGTATGGCAGTGGAGGCTGGTGGGAGGAGCTATAGGAGGACAGGTAATGGCTGTAATGGAATAAATGAAACGGAGGCAAACATGTGGTATCCATATGTTTGATACTGATCCATTCATTCCATTCCAGCTATTATAATAAGCCTGTCCTCCTAAAGCTTCTCCCACCAGCCTACTCTGCTGTATGGTGCACTCAAAGGGCCGGTTTCCCGGACACAGATTAACCCTAGTCCTGGACTAAAAAGTACTTTCAATGGAGATTTTCCATTGATCTTGCTTTTTAGTCCAGGATTAGGCTTATTTCTGTATCCAGGAAACCGCCCCATTATGTCTTGTAGTTGTAGGCTACAGAAAAGGACCTGTTGGAACCCAAACTTGGCATGACCATTTAGCATACAACAAGTTTACATTTTCAGTAGAAGATTCGGTCAGTGCCATTAGTGATGATATGACACGGCGCACTGGCTGGCTCGTATGTAGGTCTGGGAGGAGGGGTGTGTGTGGCAGTGCACTGCAGTTTGGAGTGCAGCACATTGGCTGTGACTTGTAGTGCAATGCATCGCGGGCTGTATGGGAGCGGGCCAACATGAATTGACAACCCAAATCATTGCGTGGGCCGGATAGAAATGTGTCATGGGCAGGATTCGGCCCGCGGGCCTTGTGTTTGACACGTGCCCTAACCCTAACCGAATTTTAACAAATTGTCAAATTAAATAGCCGTTTGCATGTCATCCACTTCCCCTGTGTTTTTCCCCACAGGACAGGTACACGTAACACAAAAACTTTCAAAATGTTTGGAAAACAGAAAAAATCATACCAAAACTTTAACATTAAGAACGGTAATTTGAATTCTCTGTTTGAAAACATTTTGCTACGTTGTGCCCTACTGAACATAACACATGCTCACCTAGGGAGGAGTTGGTGGTGTGGTCCACACTGGGCCCAGTGTTGGGGTTTGGTGAGGCCCCTCTGCCCCTCAGCCAGTCCTCCTCATCCACCCCTGCCATGGCCACGTTGGTCCAGCCACACAGGTTGATCTGGAAGTCACAGTGTCCAGGGGGAGGACAGGGGCTGCTGGTCACCTGGATGTCATCAAAGGCCATGTCTCCCTCATCACTGCTCCCCTTCACCCCCTCCACAATGATCTGAAACAGCGTAACAGCTATGAGAATCACCATCATGTACAGCGATCTTCAAACGACTCCGTGTGGACCCCCAGATGTTTCACAATTTTGTTGTAGCCCTGAAATAGCTCACCTGATTCATCTATTCAAGAGCTTGATGGTTAAATCAAATCAAAATGTATTTATCACATGCGCCGAATACAACTGGTGTAGACTTCACAGTGAAAGGCTTGCTTACGAACCTTTCCCAAAGATGCAGTTTTATTAATTATTATAAAAGTTATAAAAAATAAAATAGTTACTAACACGAGAGGAATAAAATAAAATACACAAGAATGGAGCTATATACAGGAAGTACTGGTACCAGATCACTGTGGAGCTATATACAGGAAGTACCAGTACCAGATCAATGTGGAGCTATATACAGGAAGTACCAGTACCAGATCACTGTGGAGCTATATACAGGAAGTACCAGTACCAGATCACTGTGGAGCTATATACAGGAAGTACCAGTACCAGATCAATGTGGAGCTATATACAGGAAGTACCCGTACCAAATCAATGTGGAGCTATATACAGGGAGTACCCATACCAGATCAATGTGGAGCTATATACAGGAAGTACCAGTACCAGATCAATGTGGAGCTATATACAGGAAGTATCCGTACCAGATCAATGTGGAGCTATATACAGGGAGTACCAGTACCAGGTCAATGTGCAGAGGTATGGGATACTTTGGGTAGATATGTACATGAAGGCAGGGTAAAGTGACTAGACATCCGGATAGATAATAATAAAAGTTAAATAAAGAACAGAGTAGCAGCAGCAAACGATTAGTGTAAAAGTTTCTTAACGTAACACGTTTTTTTAATACATTTTTTGGGGGCAGAAATGCCTTCTGGAACATGTGAACTTTCATTTGTCTTAATATCAAACTTGTATGCCATCCATAAACACAATTTATTTTGTAAAATTAGGAGTCTAGTTGGTTTAGCCACAGAAAAAGTCAGGAACCTTCCCCGCTAGCCATGATTGGCTGAGATAATGGATGGGCTGGACATGCCAAGAGGTAAGTTCGGATTAGTTTGCCCTGTAGCACACTTCTGTCTGTAACATGTGCTGCTCAGTAAGTGTAGATAATCCTTGCTACCACTGCTTTTTTGAAAGATTTAACGTTAGCAATGCAGAACTGCAAAAGTCTTGCTACTTTCTGCACACAGAAGAGTGTGAACCGGAGAGATTTGACACAATGGGCCAAACAAGCTGTAGCTAGCTAATAACCAAATGGAAAAGACACGCTGTCGTGAAGCGTTCATCCATGTTCTGTATACGGGTAAGAGTCTAGCTACATTTTCAGATATTATACATTTCAAATTTTGTCAGAAAGTCCTTTTATTGCAAGTTAGCTTGCTGGCTCGCTAGCAAACGTTACATGTATGAACTGTGTAGTAATATTACTTGTATCTCAGAAAGACATTTGCATTGCTAGTTATAGCAAGTTATTATTCTAGTTATTGCTAGTTATAATTCTTATTTACAATGACGGCCTACCAAAAGGCAAAAGACCTCCTGTGGGGACAGGGGCTGGGATTAAAAATAAACCAACATATAAATATAGGACAAAACACACATCACGACATAAAGAGAGACCTAAGACAACAACATAGCAAGGCAGCAACACATGACAACACAGCATGGTAGCAACACAACATGACAACATGGTAGCAACACAACATGGTACAAACATTATTTGGCACAGACAACAGCACAATGGGCAAAAATTAGAGACAACAATACATCACATAAAGCAGCCACAACTGTCAGTAAGAATGTCCATAATTGAGTCTTTGAATGAAGATATTGAGATAAAACTGTCCAGTTTGAGTGTTTGTTGCAACTCGTTCCAGTCACTAGCTGCAGCGAACTGAAAAGACGAGTGACCCAGGGATGTGTGGGCTTTGGGGTCCTTTAACAGAATGTGACTGGCAGAACGGGTGTTGTATGTGGAGGATGAGGGCTGCAGTAGATATCTCAGATAGGGGGAATAAGGAGAATTGGTGGCAAATCTGATGGCCAAATGGTAAAGAACATCTAGCCGCTCGAGAGCACCCTTACCTGCTGATCTATAATTTATGTCTCCGTAATCTAGCATGGGTAGGATGGTCATCTGAATCAGGGTTAGTTTGGCAGCTGGGGTGAAAGAGGAGCGATTATGATAGAGGAAGTCTAGATTTAACTTGAGCCTGCAGCTTTGATATGTGCTGAGAGAAGGACACTGTACTGTCTAGCCATACTCCTAAGTACTGGGTTGGGATTATGGTTCATTGTTTAGCTAGCTAGCTACAAGTCTAAACAAAAGACTCCACATCGCCAGATGGTTAGATGACCCATCCAGTTAGCCAGGTGTGTCTAGAGGTCATTGCGGCGATCTATTGTAGTTCATGAACATGTGAACATCCAATTACCTAGATGTGGCTGGTGGGTGGTTAAATATTTATTTCACATGACCCATCAATTTAACAAGTGTGTCTGGGTAAGCATCAACTAATTATTATAAAATATTTATACAATATTTTTATCTGGACACTTACAAAGTCAGATTAGGATATAGGCCAAGGACTAGATAAGGTGCATTTTTTACCTGAAGTTTTTCCTTATTGTAGGCTACTACTTTCACCACTTTTAGTTTTGAAATCTTTGGTTGTTTACTACACTACCTTACTCACTCTGTTTAGCACATGGCCTCACATGTGAATCCTTAGAGGTGGGTGGGACTAATGCTTAAGATGCTGAATAGGTGTAGACAAAGAAGAGCTCTCCAGTAGGTGTACCAAAACATTCAAGGGAATTTGCTCAAAAGTGGGGTTACAAGTTTATCAACTGTCAAAGCAGAATTACTTTCCCATTGTTCCTCAACTGCAGTGTATGATATACCATTTTGTAGCGCTGATTCTCTACTTTAGTGCAATGTAAAAAACACCATTTCAAATGTTGCTACATAAGACCGAATCGAGGCGGGCGGGCGGGCGGTCGGTCGGTCGGTCGGATACATACATACATACATACATACATACATACATACATACATACATACATACATACATACATACATACATACATACATACATACATACATACATACATACATACATACATACATACATACATACATACATACATACATACATACATACATACATACATATAAAGTCTAGTGAGTGTGTGTAGGGTCAGTGCAAGATAGAGTCAGTGCAGATAGTTTGGGTACCATTAATTGACTATTGGCTATTTAGCAGTCTTATGGCTTGGGGGTAGAAGTTGCCTCGGAGACTGTTAGTCCGAGAGCCAATGCTCTGGTACTGTTTGCCGGACGGGCCTTCCTCTGACACCACCTGATATAGAGGTCCTGGATGGCAGGGAGCTCAGCCCCAGTAATGTACTGGGCTGTCCGCATCACCCTTTGTAGAGCTTTGCAGTCAAGGGTGGTGAAATTACCATACCACGCGCTGATTCAGCCAGTCAAGATGCTCTCGATGGTGTAGCTGTAGAACTTTGAGGATCTGAGGGCCCATGTCAAATCTTTTCAGACTCCTGAGGGAGAAGATGCACTGTCGTGTCCTCTTCACAACTGTGCGGGTGTGTGCGGATCAAGTCCTTAGTGATGTGGACACCAAGGAACTTAAAGCTCTCAAACCGCTCCACAATAGTCATGTGGATGGGGGCCTGCTCTCCCCTCTTTCTCCTTTGGTCCACGATCAGCTCCTTGGCCTTTTGACATTGTGGGAGAGGTTGTTGTCCTGGCACCACACTGCTAAGTCTCTGACCTCCTCCCTGTAGTTGTGCGCGGCCATGCAGTCATGGGTGAACAGGGAATACAGGAGAGGACTAAGCACACCCCTGAAGGGCCCCCGTGTTGAGGGTCAGCATGGCAGAGGTGTTGTTGCCTACCCTCACCACCTGGGGCTGACCCGTCAGGAAGTCCAGAATCCAGTTGCAGGTTGAGGGGTTGAGTCCCATGGTCCCTAACTTGGTGATAAACTTGGAGGGGACTATTGTGTTGAACGCTGAGCTGTAGTCTATGAACAGCATTCTCACATAGTTATTTCCCCTTTTGTACAAGTGGGAGAGGGCAGTGTGAAATGCAATTTAGATTGCGTCATCTGTGGATCTTTTGGGGAGGTATGCGAATTGGAATGGGTACAGGGTGTCTGGGATGATGGTGTTGATGTGTGTCATGACCAGCCTTTCAGAGTACTTCATAATTACATTTAGGCTGATTACCTTGGAGCTCTTGGGAACAGGGACAATGGTGGTCAGTTTGAAACATGTTGGGATTACAGACTGGGACAAGGAGAGATTGAAAATGTCTGTGACGATACCTGCCATCTGGTCTGCACATGCTTTGAGAACGTGCCCTGGTATTGTGATTGTTAACCTGTTTAAACATTTTGCTCACATTGGCCACGGAGAGCGAGATCATATAGTCATCCGGAAAAGCATGGGCTTTCGCGCGAGGCACAGTGTTATATTCCTCGAAGCAAGCATAAAAGACATTCGGCTCGTTTGGGAGTTCTGCGTTGCTGGGCAGCTCATGGCTGGGTTTCCCTTTGTAATCCGTTATCGTCTGCAAGCCCTGCCACATAAGACAAGTGTAGAACAAGTAGTAGGATTCCACCTTAACTTGTTATGGATAGGGGGCAGTATTTTCACGGCCGGATAAAAAACGTACCCGATTTAATCTGATTATTACTCCTGCCCAGAAACTAGAATATGCATATAATTATTAGCTTTGGATAGAAAACACTCCAAAGTTTCTAAAACTGTTTGAATGGTGTCTGTGAGTATAACAGAACTCATTTGGCAGGCCAAAACCTGAGAAGATTCCAAACAGGAAGCACCCTCTCTGACCATATCTTGATCATCTCTATCCAAAACAGGGGATCTCTGCTGTAACGTGACATTTTCTAACGCTCCCATAGGCTCTCAGAAGGCGCCAGAACGTTGAATGATGACTTTGCAGGCCATGGCTGAAAAACAGTAGCGCATTTGGTAAGTGGTCGATCTGAGAACAATGAGACTTGCGTGCGCGTGCACGAGACGACTCCATGTTTTCATTTTCAGTCTTTGAACGAAAACAACGACTCCCGGTCGGAATATTATCGCTTTTTTACGAGAAAAATGGCATAAAAATTGATTTTAAACAGCGTTTGACATGCTTCGAAGTACGGTAATGGAATATTTTGACATTTTTTGTCACGAAACGCGCCGGGCGCGTCACCCTTCGTTACCCTTCGGATAGTGTCTTGAACGCACAACAAAACGCCGCTATTTGGATATAACTATGGATTATTTGGAACCAAACCAACATTTGTTATTTTATTGCGTTTACAATTGCGACAAATAATCTGCTCAGACCCCAACCAAGGAAGATTAAAAGTCGTGCTATAAATTCTCAGACAACCCAAAGATTCCTTGATGCCCTTCCAGACTCCCTCTGCCTACCCAAGGACGTCAGAGGACAAGAATCAGTTAACCACCTAACCGAGGAACTCAATTCAACCTTGCGCAATACCCTAGATGCAGTTGCACCCCTAAAAATTAAAAACATCTGTCATAAGAAACTAGCTCCCTGGTATACAGAAAATACACGAGCTCTGAAGCAAGCTTCCAGAAAATTGGAACGGAAATGGCGCCACACTAAACTGGAAGTCTTCCGACTAGCTTGGAAAGACAGTACCGTGCAGTATCGAAGAGCCCTCACTGCTGCACGATCATCCTATTTTTCCAACTTAATTGAGGAAAATAAGAACAATCCGAAATTTCTTTTTGACACTGTCGCAAAGCTAACTAAAAAGCAGCATTCGCAAATGGAGGATGGCTTTCACTTCAGCAGTAATAAATTTATGAACTTTTTTGAGGAAAAGATCATGATCATTAGAAAGCAAATTACGGACTCCTCTTTAAATCTGGGTATTCCTCCAGGGCTTCATTGTCCAGAGTCTGCACAACTCTGCCAGGACCTTGGCTCAAGGGAGATACTAAAGTGTTTTAGTACTATATCTCTTGACACAATGATGAAAATAATCATGGCCTCCAAACCCTCAAGCTGCATACTGGACCCTATTCCAACTAAACTACTGAAAGAGCTGCTTCCTGTGCTTGGCCCTCCTATGTTGAACATAATAAACGGCTCTCTATCCACCGGATGTGTACCAAGCTCACTAAAAGTGGCAGTAATAAAGCCTCTCTTGAAAAAGCCGAATCTTGACCCAGAAATTATAAAAAACTATCGGCCTATATCGAATCTTCCATTCCTCTCAAAAATTTTAGAAAAAGTTGTTGCGCAGCAACTCACTGCCTTCCTGAAGACAAACAATGTATACGAAACGCTTCAGTCTGGTTTTAGACCCCATCATAGCACTGAGACTGCACTTGTGAAGGTGGTAAATGACCTTTTAATGACGTCAGACCGAGGCTCTGCATCTGTCCTCATGCTCCTAGATCTTAGTGCCGCTTTTGATACCATCGATCACCACATTCTTTTGGAGAGATTGGAAACCCAAATTGGTCTACATGGACAAGTTCTGGCCTGGTTTAGATCTTATCTGTCGGAAAGATATCAGTTTGTCTCTGTGAATGGTTCGTCCTCTGACAAATCAATTGTAAATTTCGGTGTTCCTCAAGGTTCCGTTCTAGGACCACTATTGTTTTCACTATATATTTTACCTCTTGGGGATGTCATTCGAAAACATAATGTTAAATTTCACTGCTATGCGGACGACACACAGCTGTACATTTCAATGAAACATGGTGAAGCCCCAAAATTGCTCTCGCTAGAAGCCTGTGTTTCAGACATAAGGAAGTGGATGGCTGCAAATTTTCTACTTTTAAACTCGGACAAAACAGAGATGCTTGTCCTAGGTCCCAAGAAACAAAGAGATCTTCTGTTGAATCTGACAATTAATCTGGATGGTTGTACAGTCGTCTCAAATAAAACTGTGAAGGACCTCGGCGTTACTCTGGACCCTGATCTCTCTTTTGAAGAACATATCAAGACTGCTTCAAGGACAGCTTTTTTCCATCTACGTAACATTGCAAAAATCAGAAACTTTCTGTCCAAAAATGACGCAGAAAAATTAATCCATGCTTTTGTTACTTCTAGGCTCGACTACTGCAATGCTCTACTTTCCGGCTACCCGGATAAAGCACTAAACAAACTTCAGTTAGTGCTAAATACGGCTGCTAGAATCCTGACTAGAACCAAAAAATTTGATCATATTACTCCAGTGCTAGCTTCCCTACACTGGCTTCCTGTTAAGGCAAGGGCTGATTTCAAGGTTTTACTGCTAACCTACAAAGCATTACATGGGCTTGCTCCTACCTATCTTTCCGATTTGGTCCTGCCGTACATACCTACACGTACGCTACGGTCACAAGACGCAGGCCTCCTAATTGTCCCTAGAATTTCTAAGCAAACGGCTGGAGGTAGAGCTTTCTCCTATAGAGCTCCATTTTTATGGAATGGTCTGCCTACCCATGTGAGAGACGCAGACTCAGTCTCAACCTTTAAGTCTTTACTGAAGACTTATCTCTTCAGTAGGTCCTATGATTAAGTATAGTCTGGCCCAGGAGTGTGAAGGTGAACGGAAAGGCTGGAGCAACGAACCGCCCTTGCTGTCTCTGCCTTGTCGGTTCCCCTCTTCCCACTGGGATTCTCTGCCTCTAACCCTTTTACAGGGGCTGAGTCACTGACTTACTGGTGTTCTTCCATGCCGTCCATGGGAGGGGTGCGTCACTTGAGTAGGTTGAACCACTGACGTGGTCTTCCTGTCTGGGTTGGCGCCCCCCCCTTGGGTTGTGCCGTGGCGGACATCTTTGTGGGCTATACTCGGCCTTGTCTTCGGACGGTAAGTTGGTGGTTGTAGATATCCCTCTAGTGGTGTGGGGGCTGTGCTTTGGCAAAGTGGGTGGGGTTATATCCTGCCTGTTTGGCCCTGTCCGGGGGTATCATCGGATGGGGCCACAGTGTCTTCTGATCCCTCCTGTCTCAGCCTCCAGTATTTATGCTGCAGTAGTTTATGTGTCGGGGGGCTAGGGTCAGTCTGTTACATCTGGAGTATTCTCTTGTCTTATCCGGTGTCCTGTGTGAATGTAAATATGCTCTCTCTAATTCTCTCTTTCTTTCTTTCTTTCTCTCGGAGGACCTGAGCCCTAGGACTACCTGGCATGATGACTCCTTGCTGTCCCCAGTCCACCTGGCCATGCTGCTGCTCCAGTTTCAACTGTTCTGCCTGCGGCTACGGAACCCTGACCTGTTCACCGGACGTGCTTGTTGCACCCTCGACAATTACTATGATTATTATTATTTGACCATGCTGGTCATTTACGAACATTTTAACATCTTGACCATGTTCTGTTATAATATCCACCCGGCACAGCCAGAAGAGGACTGGCCACCCCTCATAGCCTGGTTCCTCTCTAGGTTTCTTCCTAGGTTTTTGGCCTTTCTCAGGAGTTTTTCCTAGGGAGTTTTTCCCAGCCACCGTGCTTCTTTCACATGCATTGCTTGCTGTTTGGGGTTTTAGGCTGGGTTTCTGTACAGCACTTTGAGATTTCAGCTGATGTACGAAGGGCTATATAAATAAATTTGATTTGATTTTGATTTGATTGAAGTAGAAGTCCTGGGAGTGCATTCTGACGAAGAACAGCAAAGGTAATCCAATTTTTCTTATAGTAAATCTGAGTTTGTTGAGTACCAAACTTGGTGGGTGTCAAAATAGCTAGCCCGTGATGGCGAGCTATCTACTCAGAATATTGCAAAATGTGCTTTCACCGAAAAGCTATTTTAAAATCGGACACCACGATTGCATAAAGGAGTTCTGTATCTATAATTCTTAAAATAATTGTTATGTTTTTTGTGAACGTTTATCGTGAGTAATTTAGTAAATTCACCGGAAGTGTTCGGTGGGAATGCTAGTTCTGAACGTCACATGCTAATGTAAAAAGCTGGTTTTTGATATAAATATGAACTTGATTGAACAAAACATGCATGTATTGTATAACATAATGTCCTAGGAGTGTCATCTGATGAAGATCATTAAAGGTTAGTGCTGCATTTAGCTGTGGTTTTGTTTTTTGTGACATTATATGCTAGCTTGAAAAATGGGTGTCTGATTATTTCTGGCTGGGTACTCTCCTGACATAATCTAATGTTTTGCTTTCGCTGTAAAGCCTTTTTGAAATCGGACAGTGTGGTTAGATAAAGGAGAGTCTTGTCTTTAAAATGGTGTAAAATAGTCATATGTTTGAAAAATGGTAGTTTTCGGATTTTCGAGGAGTTTGTATTTCGCGCCACGCCTATCATTGGATATTGGAGCATGTGTTCCGCTAGCGGAACGTCTAGATGTAAGATTAAACAGGATTATTTACAGTAAGTGTTAGGCTGGAGAAGGATGGGAATAGAAACTAAAACCATTGTGTTCCGACACATAGCAATCATCAGTGTGTTTGGTCTAGGACGACATCCCATAGCATCAAGACAGGGGCTCACCCTGTAATCGTCCCTGTCCAGCTGCAGCGTTGCCTGGGCAAACCTCCACAGAGCCCCCTGGTCCCCGGAGTGGGACAGCAGCATTACCTGGCCCCCTTCTTCACTCCACTGGTACACATTCAGAGTCCCCATGCCCTTCCCGGACATGTGGTACCACAGCTGAAGACACACCCCTTTACCTGCGCCACAGAGACACGTAACAAATATTCTTATTCCGTTTTTTTAGGATCTGCTCAAAAGTAGTACACTACAAGCAAGTGAAATAATAGGCTATCATTTAAGACCGAACCTCTGTCATCTCTAGTAAATGGTTGCCAGTCTATGATTGCGTTCCGATTCTCTCAAAGTGTGCACTTGTCCATTCTTCCCCACGCAATGAATAGCATTGGGTTTGGCATGGGTTCATACCAATCTTACACCAGTCCTTTCCTTTTCATTCCATGAATGGAAGTGAACAAGTACACATAGAGCAGAAGGGTAAAGAAACGCAACGCAGAATATCCCTTTCACCTGCAGGGAACAGTGGGGAGGCCATCCTGGCTGTCTGTCCAGCCTGGTCAACCCCCGATGAGGGTAGGTAAAAGTAGTGTCCAGTGGCGGTGTTGGTGGTGTGGTCGTAGTCCGGACCGGTGTTAGGGTTAGGTGTGGACCCGGACCCCCTGACCCAGTCACCGTCATCATCAGCCTGCTGAAGCCAGTTACAACTGCTCTCCTCAAAGTCACACAGGTCTGGAAGGTAAAAAATATTTTAAGATATACAAAATATACAAAAAATATGCAAAGGTATGTGGACGTCAAATTAGTGGATTTAGCTATTTCAGCCAAGCACAGCCATGCAGTCTCCATAGACACACATTGTCAGTAGAATGGTGTTACTGAAGAGCTCAATGACTTTCAATGTGGCAGTGTTGGACAGGATGCCACCTGTCCAACAAGTCAGTTTGTCAAATTGTTGCCCTGCCAGAACGGCTCCTGGAAACTGTAAGTGCTGTTATTGTGAAGTGGAAACGTCTAGGAGCAACTACAGCTCAGCCGCAAAGTGGTACGCCACACAAGGTCACAGAACGGGACCGGCGAGTGCTGAAGCTCGCAGTGCGTAACTATCTTCTGTCCTCGGTTGCAACACTCAATACTGAATTCCAAACTGCCTCTGGAAGCAACGTCAACACAAGAACTGTTCGTTATGTTTCCATGGCCGAGCAGCCGCACACAAGCCTAAGATCACCATGCCAATGCCAAGCATCGGCTAGTGGTATAAAGCTCACCGCCATTGGACTCTGGAGCAGTGGAAATGTGTTCTCTGGAGTGATGAATCACGCTTCACCATCTGGTAGTCCGATGGACTAATCTGGGTTTGGCGGATGCCAGGAGAATGCTACATGGCCTAATGCATAGTGCCAACTGTAAAATTTGGCGGAGGAGGAATAATGGTCTGGGGATGTTTTTCATAGTTTGGGCTAGGCCCCTTAGTACCAGTGAAGGGAAATCTTAACACTACAGAATACCATGACACTCTAGATTCTGTGCGTCCAACTTCGTGGCAACAGTTTGGGGAAGGCCCTTTTCTGTTTAAGCATGACTATGACCCCGTGCACAAAGCAAGGTCCATACAGAAATGGTTTGTTGTGATCGGTGTGGAAGAACTTGACTGGCAAGCACAGAGTCCTGACCTTAACCCCAACGAACACCTTTGGAATGAATTGGAACGCCGATTGTGAGCCAGGCCTAATCTCCCAACATCAGTGCCCGACCTCACTGATGCTCTTGTGGCTGAATGGAAGCAAGTCCCCGCAGCAATGTTCCAACATCTAGTGGAAAGCCTTCCCAGAAAAGCGGAGGGTGTTATTACAGCAAAGGGGGGACAAACTCCATATTAATGCCCATGATTTTGGAATGAGATGTTAGACGAGCAGGTATCCACATACTTTTGGTCATGTAGTGTACCAACATATAAGGTATATCAACATATACTTAATGATATATGGAAATATACAGGTATATTAACATGTACAGACATACATAAAAACAAACAAATGCATGCTAGGACTTGTATCAGAGTACACCATTAAGAAGAGTGTACAGAATGAAGTTATGATGAAGGGTACCTGATGGGGCGCAGGGTCCTGCGGTGAAGGTGATGTCATCGATGGCGATGTCCCCCGCCTCCCCGCCCACCGAGGCCTCCAATACCACCAAGTGGACTTCGTGTAAGGTTACATGACTCTGGGCCAGCCGCCACTCATCCCCCTGAGTGTGACTCCTGTACCACACCTATAGATAAAGACAGGAGAGCAGGTAGATGATGGCTCTAATCACTGATCTAGGGTCAGATATTACCTATAGGTCATAGGTAAAGACAGGGGGAGAGTTAGATGTTACTCCTAATCTCTGATCCAGGTTCTGTTCTTACCAGTGTTCCTAGCCGGGACTGTGTGGTGTGTAGCACCATCCTGAGTGATCCTACTGTGGGCCCAAACATGTGGTACCAGAATGAGAGGCAGTACCCCTGGGGCCCTGCAGGGGGCAGCAACTGGGACTTCAGCTGAGCAACACTACCAACGGTGCTGGGAGCAGAGCTCTCGATGTACAGGTAATACCCTAGGAATTAAACAACACACTGATTAACATTGAGGAAACCATTGAATTATGCAACAGGTTGGAACCGTTGAAGCAATTGGACACACCCTGCTGACTACGCCAACATTAAAAATGGCAACAGTTCCATCCTGTAACGTTATATTGTCCAGATTTGATGTAATCATGATCATTCACATTGGTTACACTACCCCTTTAAAGTACCAGAAACAGTGAGGGAAGAACATTAAGCCTACTATATCGCTAGCATGAAACACTGATGCTGAAAATGTCTTCCATGTAACGCCCAGTTGCTGGTACTTTGAAAATGGGTCACTACACTAACCCTTTTATGTTGCAATAAAATAAAAAATAAAAACAGGGTGTGTTTTAATGTACATTATCATGAAATTAGTACATTGAGTGGTGATGTGATGCAACTGTGGGACTGACTGACCAGTGGTGGTGGTGTGGTCCCCAGCAGGCCCAGTGTTTGGGGTGTCCGTAGGACCAGACATCACCTGCCAGTCCTGTTCCTCCTCTGCCCCCCGCATCCAGCCACACAGGTCCCTCTCAAAGGAACAGGCATAGGCAGACAGGACTGGGGAGAGAAAAGTAAAATAGTGACCTAGTGACACGATGTGGCCTCGGCCCGTATTCATAAAGCTTCTCAGAGCGCTGATCTAGGATCAGGTCTAGGATCAGGTCCCCCCCTGTCTACCTAGTCTTATTCCTTATGATCTAAAAGGCTAAACTGATCCAGTCCTAGCCCTACCTGGTGGCTGGTAGGATGTGTCACAGTTGAGGAAGGAGATATCGTCCAGAGCAACAGCACGGGAGACATCTGAGAGCCTCTCCCCGGCCCAGCTTCTGAACACTACCTGAGAGGACAGACAATTACGTCAGTACAGTCAACTAGCATGCCGTGGGTCCAGAGGTTTCTCCTGATCGCCTGACCTGAGAACAGAATCATCTCGGCCCTAGTAGAATCTAGTAGCGGCCAGAGTTTTTCCTGGTCTAGTAACACGATCAGTTAAAAAATGACTCCTGGACCTAAACATGTGGTTTTATGACTCCACTGAAGTACCGTGCCAGTTCAATGTACGGCCCAATGGAATCATAACAACAAAGCTAGTAACGGGTATATGGGAACACACACCTTGTAGGGCTGCAGATGTTGACCTAGGGGCAGGTGCTCTGGTCTCCACTGGGGGGCGGTGGTGAGTGTGCGTGACCATAGTGCTACCTCTTTGCCCTCAGCCTCCTGCAGAAGAACACTCAGAGACCCTACACTTTTACCACGCATCTGGAAGTGAAACCTGAGTGAGTGAGTGAGTGAGTGAGTGAGTGAGTGAGTGTGAGAGAGAGAGAAGGGTGGATAGAGAGAAAGAGAGGGGGGGACAGAGAGAGATGCTAATACATGGTCCGTGAGGCTATAATATAAAATATTTTTGAATAAAACTGAGGTAGACATCGAAGGCGGGCTCATGGCATCAGCCTACTGGGTGTCCTGTCTGTCACTCACAGTATCTGGCAGTAGGGGGACAAGGATGGGAGGGCGGGACTCTGGAGACGAGCCTCGATTTGGGACTGGCTGAAATTGACTGCCATGTAGTAGCCTATACACAAAGTAGGAGGGAAAGGAAAAGGGCTTAAACATGCAATCTGTAACTTTCATTTCCTGTCAAAAGAGCTGCTGCTGCACTTGCTTTTTAAACTGTGTTGAGGAACGTAACTGTTTCTTTCTTGGCTGATTGTGTTAATAGTACCGATCGAGTTGTCATTGGTGAAATGAAAATAACAGAACACACCTTTATGCTAAATGGTTTTACATGTGCTGTTGCGTTGTCATTGGTAGGTGGTTGTGGTCATGTGTTTGGTCAGTGTGTGAGGTCCATTGTAGTTACCTGTGCCAGTCGTGTGGTCCGTCTCTGGTACCGTGTGGTTTCCGGCTTCCTGTCTCTGCCATCTGTTGACGCCCTCGCTGGTGTCACTCCACAGACACTGGTCACTCTCAAACGTACAGGGACTGGTGGTGGGAGGGACTGAGGAAGTGGGTGTGGTTTCAGTTGTGGGAGGGTCTGAGGGAGTGGGTGTGGCTGGATTAGTTGGAGGGACAGAGGAAGGTGGGTTGACTGGCAGCTGGCTGTTGTTAGGGTCGTGGACACACTCCTTGAAGAAGGAAACGTCGTCAACTGCAACCAGACCAATATGGTTATCTCCTCTCTTATACTGGAATACAATCTGCAGACACACAAGCATATGTACACACACACACACCATGTGAGCGGATGTGAGCAAGACCTTTTAACAGGTCAACATTCACAAGCCCACGGGGCCAGACGGATTACCAGGACGTGTGCTCAGAGCATGTGCGGACCAACTGGCAAGTGTCTTCACTGACATTTTCAACCTCTCCCTAACCGAGTCTGTAATACCTACATGTTTCAAGCAGACCACCATAGTCCCTGTCCCCAAGAAAGTTAAGGGAACCTGTCTAAATGATTACCACCCATAGCACTCACGTCAGTAGCCATGAAGTGCTTTGAAAGGCTGGTCATGGCTCACATCAACACCATCATTCCGTAAACCCTAGACCCACTCCAATTCACATACCGCCCCAACAGATCCACAGATGACACAATCTCAATCGCACTCCACACTGCCGTTCATTGACTACAGCTCAGCGTTCAACGCCATAGTGCCCACAAACTCATCACTAAGCTAAGGACCCTGGATCCTGGACTTCCTGATGGGCCAACCCAAGGTGATAAGGGTAGGCAACAACACATCTTCCACGCTGATCCTCAACACGGGGGCCCCTCAGGGGTGCGTGCTTAGTCCCCTCCTGTACTCCCTGTTCACCTACGACTGTGTGGCCAAGCACGACTCCAACACCATCATTAAGTTTTCCGACGATACAACGGTGGTAGGCCTGATCACCGACAACGATGAGACAGCCTATAGGGAGGAGGTCAGAGACCTGGCAGGGTGGTGCCAGGACAGCAACCTTTCACTCAACGTGAGCAAGACAAAGGAGATGATCGTGGACTACAGGAAAAGGAGGACCGAAAAGGCCCCCATTAACATTGATGGAGCTGTAGTGGAGCAGGTCGAGAGTTTCAAGTTCCTTGGTGTCCACATCACTAAAAAATTATCATGGTCCAAACACACCAAGAAAGTTGTGAAGAGGGCGCGACCACGCCTTTTCCCCTCAGGAGACTGAAAAGATTTGGCACGGGTCCCCAGATCCTCAACAGTTCTACAGCTGCACCATTAAGAGCATCCTGAACGGTTGCATCACCGCTTGGTATGGCAACTGCTCGGCATCCGGACGTAAGGCACTACAGAAGGTAGTGCGTACAGCCCAGTACATCACTGGGGCTAAGCTTCCTGCCATCCAGGACCTATATACCAGGCGGTGTCAGAGGAAGGCCCAAAGAATTGTCAAAGACTACAGTCACCCAAGTCAGGGACTGTTCTCTCTGCTACCACGTGGCAAGCGGTACCGGAGTGCCAAGTCTAGGTCCAAAAGGCTCCTTAACAGCTTCTACCCCCAAGCCATAAGACTGCTGAACAATTAATCATATGGCCACCCGGACTATTTACATTTACACCCCTCGTCCCATTGTTTTACACTGCTGCTACTCGCTGTTTATTATCTATGCATAGTCACTTTACCCCTGCCTACATGTACAAATGACCTCTAACCTGTACCCCTGCACATTGACACGGTACAGGTAACCCTTGTATATAACCTCATTCCTGGTTTTTTTTTCTTCGTTTATTTAGTAAATATTTTCGTTATTATATTTTCTTAACTGCATCGTTGGTTAAGGGCTTGTAAGTAAGCACTTCACGGTAAGTTCTACAACTGTTGTTTTTGGCGCATGTGACAAATAAAATTATATTTTAATTTGACACCAATGAGCCATCCAATCTGTTATGCAATACACACTAAATAATCTCCATGTCACAAATGTCTGTGTGTGTGTTTGTATGTGTGTTGTCCTCTCTGACCTTGCTGTTGACTGGTACGAACAGTATGACCTCTGCCCTGTGCCAGCTGTAGTCCTGTGATGAGTCTCTGGTCCACAGCACAGTGTCATCAACCCCATCCTGGTCTGTCCTCAGACTCAGAGTCAGACTGGCCGTCTCCTCATCCTGGCTGTAGTAGTAGAACCTCACCTGTAGGGGGAGACAGAGAGCAGCATCTCAGTAAGAGAACTACAGACTAGCTTGAGGAGGCTACGGCACTGCTGTTGGTGCAAAGAGATGGAGAGAGGGCACACTTCCTATATTTGCCCTGATCGCTTCTGTGACGGCACAGGCAGCCCTATTGCGGGCTAAAACAGGCTTTTGTGGCAAGTGCGCCTCTTGCCATCTCTATGTGTTGGTGTAACATTCGTGTTCATTGTTGAACCATTTAGATAGCGATTGACAGAGTGGTTGTGAACGTAGAGAGACTCACGGTGCAGTTGGAGCTGGGTAGCAGAGTGCTGGAAAGCAGCTCTGATGTCTGGCCCTTCTCAGTCAGGTGGCTCCCAGGAATCACATAGTGCCCTGAAACATAAAGACAACCTCGTTCCATCACAAAGAACCACCGACAGTAGGCACCCTGAAGTAAATCTCTCAGGAGCGTTGCTGCTCTATAAGTCTGTGATGAAAGACCATGGGGATGGCCATAGGGCAATTCTTATACTCCCTGATCCACACACTATAATCTGTCTCGAAGTGCACCGAGCGGACCTACCTGCTCCATTGTTTTTGGTGTGGTCCCTCGGCGGCCCGCGTTGAGGCCAGGCGCTCTCTCCCGTCTGGAAGGTCCAGTCAGCCCCGGGGGTGTCCACCTCACTCTCCTCCCAGGAGCACAGGCCCTGCTCAAAACTGCAGTGCTCTGCGTAACCCTGCTTCTCTGGATACACACGGACAGATGAAAGGGAACACTCAGGATACAACCAACCCGATTAGAGCTCTTTGTTATTATTATGTGACCTGGCCAGGGAAAACTCCAGGTCCTTGTTAAAAGTATGAACCAAGGTTTTCCTGCGTACAAAACGGTCCTTCTCACTCACCGCAGTCGGCCTCGTCAGTCCCATCCCCACAGTCGTCGGTGTAGTCACACACTCGGCTCTGCTCCACACACACACGGTTAGAGCAGGTGAACACTCCAGCTGGACAGGAGTCCTGGGGCTCTGAGAGGGAGAGAAAACAGAGTTCTGCAAAGACTCACTCAACCTGCTTTAAATCAGCACTGGAGCAAAGTGAGATTCAATCTATATACTGTAGCTCCTGTAATAGACAGGTAGTACTACGCTATGCTATGCTATATTCCCCTAAATACAACCACTTAAGATATTGCCATTGTATTTTATACTGTAATTTCCCTTCCTCTACAACACAAGTACCACAACCCATGTCCACAGTCACTTTGCGTGTTTGCTGCTCACCGGGCAGACTACAGTTGAGGAAGAGGATGTCGTCGATGGCGATGTCCCCTAGCTGACTGAAGGTCCTGGTCGCCTGGAAGAACAGGGTGAACACATGGGGGGTACGACCCACCAGCACCTTCCCCCGACGCCACGCGTCCCCCTGGTCCTCCGACCGCCACCACAGAGGAGTGGTCCTGGAACCCTCCTGAAGAAGCACACTGAGTTCCCCTACACCTACATAAACGCAAGCATTCACACACACAATACACACACCCATAAACACTACGACGGTCCATAGCAAAAACTGAAACATAAGCAGACCAAACTCTTTGGTCCTTTAAAAACCTGCTGTATGTAAAATACTGTGTTCTATATCTTGGAAAATAAATACATGTGACTCTGGATGACAACATAATGATGTTTGTTTACAACATTAGGTCTGTTTTACTAAAGAACTTAAATCCACTTTGTGTTTTGTTTCCTTGCCGCGATACTAACGAGTATCACCATACTGGTATCATCCCGGCCCTAATAAACACGCATATACGCAAAACGTGCGCATACAGGTAAAAAGTATATTGAAAGAAGGTGCTTCCACACAGGTGTAGATCCTGAGTTAATTAAGCAATTAACAGCCCATCATGCTGGGCAGGCCATTATTTTCGCTACCGTGGCTATGTTCCTATAGGACGACAATGCCCCGATCCACGGAGCACGAGTGGTCACTGAATGGTTTGATAAGCATGAAAACGCTGTAAAGCGTACGCCATGGCCGTCTCAGTCACCAGAACTCAACCCAGTTGAACCCTTAAGGGAGATTCTGGAGCGCCGCCTGAGATACCGTTTTCCACCACCATCAACAAAACACCAAATTATGAAATGTATATAGAGTTCCAGACACTTGTAGAATCTATACCAAGGTGCATTGAAGCTGTTTTGGAGGCCCGTGGTGGCCCAACGCACTATTAAAACACTTTATGTTGGTGTTTCCTTTATTTGGGCAGTTACACGTACATGCAAGCTAGCACAAACATACAGCACTTATTATGTGTGTTGGAGCATCTTACCTGTCCCATACATATGGTAGTAGAACTCGAGCAAGCACACAGCACTGGCCTGCTTCATGGTGGGACTCTGCAGCGCTGCAAAGCTGTCCACATCCCCACGGCTAGACTCCACCGCCATGTACCAGCCTGGAGGAATACAGCACAAACAGAGTGGAGTTAAAGTAGAACTACAAGGGTGGTGTGTGTCTTAAATGTGTGTGTGTGTGTGTCTTACCCAGCTCAGTGCCCAGGGTGTGGTCTAGTGACGGGCCAGTGTTTTCCGTGGCATTCCTGCCCCGCTGCCATGTAAACTGGCCCACACTGACATCCGCCCAATCACAGGTATCGTTCTCAAAGGAGCACCCCACAAAGTCGCCGCTAGTCCCGTTGTCTGTCGGGACAGGTGAGCATGAGATGGAAGGACATGGAATAGGGTATGGGGGAACCGAAACAGGTGTAGGGGACAAGGGCGGACAGAGGACAGGGACAGTTAGCCTTGTTGTTTTGATTTTCCCATAACCAGTCTACAACTATAGCTATAAAGCCTTCCACATTGTTTGTACTGTACCTGGACAGAGCCCTGGCGTTACAATGATGTCATCAACAGCAATAAATCCACGGTCTCCAGATTCTGCTTCTATCAGCACCTAGACAGACAGGGGTTAGAAGGTACACTCATCTGAGCAGGACCAGTGTGTGAGCTGCTTACAAAGCATTAAACCAATCACTCAGTCACTGTACCTGGAATGGGCCGGACTTCTCCACAGAGCCAGAAAAACGGGTCCAGTTGGATCCCCCAGACTGGGTCACAAACAGTAACTTTTGTTTTGTTGGCTCAGAGCGCTCAAACACGCGCAGGGCCCCACACTCACTGCACAATAAGGAACACATAAAGGGGGAAATGTTGACTCCTACCACACTTTACCAATATAGAGCCTGCTATCCCAATAGTTCATATACAGTTCATTACAATAGTACCGTTCCATACGGTGGCAGGTAGCCTAGCGGTTAAGAGCGTGTGGCCAGTAACCAAAAAGACGCTGGTAAAAAAAAAAAATCTGTTGGTGTGCCCTCGAGCAAGGCACTTAACCCTAAACTGCTTCTGGATAAGAGAGTCTGCTAAATTACTAAAATGTCAATTACTCCAACCAGAGGGTGTGTATGCTTTGTTTTTGGATGTACGTAACATGTGATATGTGGTTTTAATGTACTGGACACAAAATATCTTCCCCTCTAAGAAAAGTCAAGTCCCTGTAAGTCTAGGCTCTGACCTGCCATTCATGTGGTACCAGATGGTAAGGCAGGTGGCTTCAGTCTGAGACTGGATCCACTCGGAGACCACCACGGCCCGACTGCTCTGGTTCTGGGGCAGGGCCGGGCTCAGCAAAAACCTCCCTGATAGCAGACCAGATCACAATATAGGTCACGTATACATCAGTCATCATCGTAAGGCAGCAACTATCATTTCAGCTTGAGTATCTGGTGCACAGGAAAATGGGCTTTGATGTCTGGCTGCACCACATTAAGCTACTAAAACGAAGTGTGTACAATCTCCGTGTTTATTTACCGTTATTTTAATAGGTATGTTGACTGAGAGCGTCTTCTCTCTCACATGTTTAATTGGAAGGGAATCCTATTCTAGCATGATTTTCAACTAGTTGACCTGGATCGATCGACGTGTTTGTCTTTGTAACTGCCTGCGGTGCCTGTGGTCCAAGCCCTCACCCTCTGGTGTCTGACTGGTGTGGTCAGTGTCCGGGCCATGGAAGCGTCCGTCTGCCTGTACCCAGTCGTGTCCGTCTGTCCGGGCCTCGTTGACCCAGGTACACTGGCCAGACTCAAAGTCACAGCTGCCCGTGGGAGTACAGGCTCCTTCCCTCATAGACACGTCATCAATCTGCACCGTCGAATCAGAGCCCGGCGCGTGCTCTGCTCTGAAAACCACCTGGGAGTGTGTGGGGTGAGGAGATGGGAGGTTTGTGCGCGTGTGAAGTCAGAAGAAAGTGGAAAGATATCCATCAGTCACTTCCCATTCCTCTTTCCAATGAGGATACCTGGTCATAGGAATGGCTGGTACCACAGCCAATTAGAATGCGTTACGGTGTTGCGGTAGCTAGCTAGGTGAGCTAACCTTAAAGGTGTTAGGGGCGGACACAGTGAGTTCTGCCACCTCCCAAACTGTAGAGGAAGCTCCAGAACGCTGCCACAGAGCCAGGCCCTGCTCCCCGCTCCTCAGGACATGCACCGACAGACGGTCAGTGGAGCCAGCAGGCAGCCAGTACCTAGAGGCGAGGAGTGAGAGATCAGGGCAGAGGTAAAATGAGGACATTATGGGGGGAGGTTTTTTAGTAGGAGAGTGAGGTGAGAAACGAGGCTAGGGGCGAGAGGAGAAAAGTAAGGTGAGGGGAGGTGAGTTGGGAGGAGAGTGAGGTGACAGCGAGGGACTGAGCTCACCAGAAACGAACACACATCCCTGTGGTAGAGCTTAGCTCTGAAGAAAGCAGCTGCGCCACCTCGATCTCCTCGGAGTTCCGTTTTAACACAGTCAGATAGAAACCTACAGGACACAGACAATCAATAATTGTCGTTATAATAGATTGGATTTACGCAGAGCTTTAACGGGTGCTCATATCCCGCTTTTCCACCAGCTAAATTCGCAGCCAAACAATGCCATGGACGACTACTGTTTGACCTGCTTCCTGAAGACGGCCCAATGGGACTTCCTGGTTAGATAAGGTTAAAAAAAAAAACATGTATGCCTTCCTTTTCTACCACCCTTCCCAAACACAATGATACTGGGCCACAATAACACTCACCATTCTCAGTTCTGTAGGTGTGGTCCAGTCGGTCCTTCCTGCCTCTCAAACGGTCCCAGCGCCCCTTGTGACTCATGTCTATCTCAAAGTCACACCAGGAGTCTACCTCAAATCCACACGGATCTGTATGAAGCAAACACTTATTACCCTGCTGCTTCCCCCATACTCTCCCGATTAGAATATCTTCATAGTCTCAAATCAGTGAGGAAACATATTGCCTACATGATGTGTTTGATATGGTATAACCCCACAGAATGAAATGGAACTCTAGTAATATGATCGACATAGTATAGCCTATGTGCATTAGTTGGCAATATAATAACAACAATCACACTTTCAGTGTTAAAAAATGCTTCACAGGGCAGTGTGTTTATAGAGCCATTATGAACGCATCTCTTACGTTGATCTTTGCAGGCTCCTTCCTTGACTGTGACATCATCGATGGCTATAAACCCACTGCCAGAGGTATTCCTGCTTCCAGAGAACTGAAACTAGACCACAGATCATACATGTGCATTTATTATGGATCCCCACTAGCCAAGGCAGCAGCTACTCTTCCAGGGGTTCAGCAAAATGAACGCAGTTTATACAATTTTAAAAACATTACAATACATTCACAGATTTAACAACACATTGTGTGCCCTCAGGCCCCTACTCCACCACTACCACATATCTACAGTACTAAATCTATGTGCACGTCTGTGCGTAATGCGTATGTTATCGTGTGTGTGTGTGTATGCATGTGTCTGTGCCTATGTTTGTGTTACTTCACAGTCCCAGCTGTTCTATATGGTGTATTTCTATCTGTTTTTAAAATCTGATTCTACTGCTTGCATCAGTTACTTGATGTGGAATAGAGTTCCATGTAATCATGGCTCTATGTAGTAATGTGTGCCTCCCATAGTCTGTTCTGGACTTGGGGACTGTGAAGAGACCTCTTGTGGCATGTCTTGTGGGGTATGCACAAGTGTCCGAGCTGCGCACCAGTAGTTCAAACCGACAGCTCGGTGCATTCAACATGTCAATGTGCACGTGTGTGTACCATCAGGTAAACCTCTCACATATACAAGTAGTGATGAAGTCAGTCTCTCCTCCACTTTGAACCAGGAGAGATTGACATGCAGATGATTAATATTAGCTCTCTATGTACATCCAAGGGCCAGCCGTGCTGCCCTGTTCTGAGCCCTCATTACCACTGTGTGTGTGTGTGTGTGCGCGCGTGTGTGCATACCACCTGTGTGTCTACTATGCTGAGTTGAACCTGTGCATTCATCCACTCTGAATCCTGGCTGCCTTGGCGAGTCCACACCACAGTTCTTGATGTTTTCTACCATGAAGAGAATGATTATTGTTCCATGTAATACTACATGTTACAATACTCTTATATGTGACACGTTGAGAAAACAGAACTATTAGCCGAGAAGGTAGTTAGGTGCAAGTTAGAGGACAATAACGTAAAAGCTTGGTGATGAAAGGCACTTGTTCAACGGTCAGTTCAACCAACTGTAGAAGGCTACTATTTGTTACTCTAAACACCCTTGCCACTAATACATATATAGACAATGATTTGGGCAATAGCAGTCATCAGGGAATTCTGTATGTTCATTATAATGTAACTAAGGCCCAGAGTTGTAAAAACTCCTTATAAAACATCAGTGTAAAACATATACGGCCAGGACAGAGATTAAGCCTAGTCCTGGACTAAAAAAAACAAGCTCAATTTGGATTCTGAATTGAAAGTACTTCTTAGTCCAAGACCCGGTTGAGTCTGTGTCTGGGAAAGCAGCCCATACTGTAGTAGCTGTCTACTGTGCATACCGTCTGTACTAAGAGGTCCAGGTTGGACACAGATGGTCCCAACATGTAATACCAGAAGCCAACACAGAGGTCCGTGGTTTGGAACGTAAGAGGAACAGAGACGACCGCGGTCTCACCGTCCACGCTACCAGACATATTCACCATCAGGTAAAACCCTGTCACACACACAGGACACAAAGCAGCCATTTTTAAATAACAGTCTTTGCCACTTTGAGTGACAATTGTGGCAGATGCAGGGATGTTTAATTTGTCTCCCTATGAGTAATGTGATGTAACATTTTAGCTTGTGAAGAGACTGCCTTCAAAATTTCATCTTGTTTTAGTGTCATAAATAATCCTTGGTTCCTGCCTGTGCTTGGTAAAGATATAAGGGGGGGGGCGACATAACCCCCTCCTTTGGACCATCTGGCAGAACGGTCAGAATATGTAGGAGATGGTGCCAGACGCATGACGGAACCAACCCTATGAACTATGCCTATGTAACATGTAACCAGTATATAAAGGGATCTAACGGGACTGCCCCGTGGGAGAAGCTCACTTCAGACCGGTACTTTATGCATCTAAGTTTGACTGTGACCTCTCAAGCATGCTGATAACAAACAATGATTCATTTAAAATGGACTTGGAATGTCCCTGTGTAGAATTTCCATGACAGTAGCTAGCTCTTCCAGAACAGTACCTTTGTCATTTCCGACCGTGTGGTCGTACAGCGGTCCATTCCATGGCTGGTCCACCTGCAGGCCTTGGGAGTGGACCCAGTCGAAGGCATCGTCGCTCTCCTGGACACAGTTACACAGGCCTGATGGGGAAAGACAGGAACATTTCCATCTCATGTAGTTTTCCTATCTTCTCTGTTACTGGCTTATGTTATTGCATCTTCACAGCGCTCCTTTATGAAGCTGAACCCTCCATGCAACTCATTCTTAATGTCAATCAGAACTTAGTAAATGTTCTTGGAATTCTTCCGCAATTCCAGGAGACTTCAGGCTAAACTAGGAAGGGTTGGCAAACCTATAGCAAACAGAACTGGGACCAGGTTAATGTATTTCCTAGTAAGCCTCTTCTCTGTGCCTCACCATGTTCAAAGGTGCAGTCCATAGGGGTGGCTGGAGGGGTGGTGGGTACTGTGGTGGGGGCTAAAGTGGTTGGGATCAGCTCTGCACAGGTCAGGTTCATTCTAACGTGGATGTCATCCAGGGCTATGCCTCCGTCTTCGCTGCCTGGGCGCTTGGTAGAAAATATGATCTGCAACAAAACACATGGTCCAACAATGTCTACATGAATGCTCACTAGTACATTGGTTGACCGCTGTCTTATTGGTTGACCGTTGTCTGACCTGGTGTGGTCCTGTAGCGTTGTAGTCCACCATGGCCTGATACCAGATTGTGCCGAGTTTACCAAATCTGCTCCATATTGACCGTAGAACGCCTGTCTCGTTCACATACACTGTCAGCTCCATATGTTCTGGGGCGGAAGCAAACACTAAATGCACACTTTTTTTTGGTATGTATGACACCAGTAGGCCATATAGTGGCATGGTATTACACTCACAGGAGGCTGTTGAGGGGAGGACGGCTCATAATAATGGGTGGAACGGAGCAAATGGAATGGCCTCAAACACCTGGAAACCATGTGTTAGATGTATTTGATACCATTCCACTGACTCCGCTTCAGCCATTACCACAAGTCCGTTCTCCCCAATAAAGGTGCCACCGACCTCCTGTGCATGCAAGATCAGTTTATTGTTTCGCATTATATCCTTCACCCTTTACAGCCATATCAGAGCCAGTTTAGGCTACTTACCCATAGCTCCCCACATGTCCATGAAGTACCAGAACTCTATACATGCATTCTCTACCGCCTCCATAGGTTCACTCTGCAGCTGGGTAATCTCCAGTCCAGAGGACAATACACCTGTTGAGAAGATGATGTAGTGTCCTGGAGAGGAGAGCCACAACAAACAACACAAGTAAAGCCATTTTCTTTAGACAATGGAAACCACAGCGGGAAACGCTGTGCCCTGGGTATAAACGTCAGCAGGCTAACACTGTCTTGTGGCACAGGGCCGACCAGAGCTCAAACCCAATTTGTCACACAGGCTTGAAGACGTGTTTTAGCTCCCCAAGCCTAACGTTGAGCTAAGACTTTAGCTCAGCGGTCAAATATGATCTTGTGGCACATAGTTTTTTTAATATATTTTTTATTTTTATCTTTTACCCCGTTTTCTCCCCAATTTCATGGTATCCAATTGGTAGTGTCTACTGTCTTGTCTCATCGCTGCAACCCCCGTACGGACTCGGGAGAGGCGAAGGTCGAGAGCCATGCGTCCTCTGAAACACAACCCAACCTAGCCGCACTGCTTCTTGACACAATGCACATCCAACCCGGAAGCCAGCCGCACCAATGTGTCGGAGGAAACACCGTAAACCTGGCGACCTGGTCAGCGTGCACTGCGCCCGGCCCGCCACAGGAGTCGCTAGTGCGCGATGAGACAAGGATATCCCTGCCGGCCAAATGGCGTGGAAATTGCAAGATTATGTTATAATGCTTGCATTGCATTATAATGGTTGTTTTATTCAACAGAATGGAGTATTTTGTTAACTATTGTGTGTGTGTGTTCTACTGAGGATGGGCCTCTATGAGATAACACTGACAGAGGAGATTTACAATGTCTTTGGGTGATAAAACCTAAAGAGCATACCAGATAACATGAGGTAATGTTTTTGTGCTATACCGTACCAGGGTGAGACGGTTCCAGTTTGGAGTAGGAGGACCAGACACTGGTCTATACAATGAAAACTGTTGACACAGCAGTTGCTGTCTGCTAAGTATTATAGATACCTTTCATACAAATCTTAACCTTGTGACCATTCTATGTATCTGTTGTTCGTCATGTAGGTTGAGAGGGGTGTATCTTTGCTATAAAAGATCTCAGTAGTCATTGTGTTGTCACTCTCAACAGTTCATTAGAAATGGCGAATCGTTGAAAGTCATTGCTATTGCAAAGCTCTTATTATTAAAGACGTAGTTTAAGTATAACTCTGACTGGTGTGTGAAGTTTGTCTCTCTCCTCATTTGGTAATACAGAAATTAACCACCACAAAAACCCTCCCTAACCCGGGCGATGCTGGGCCAATTGTGCACCGCCCCACAGGCCTCCCGGTAGCGTCCGGCTGCGGCAGAGCCTGGGCTCGAACCCAGAATCTCTGGTGGCACAGCTAGCACTGCGATGCAGTGCCTTAGACCACTTTTATTTATTTAATTTTTATTTAACCTTTATTTAACCAGGTAAGCTAGTTGAGAACAAGTTCTCATTTACAACTGCGACCTGGCCAAGATAAACACATGGAATAAACAAGCGTACAGTCAATAACACAATAGACATTTTTGGGGGATTGGAGATGTTTGATATGAGTCTGGGATCAAACCCCCTCAGTCACACCGTCAGCCTACCCTGGCCAGAGTTGGTGGTGTGGTCCACTGTTGGAGAGAAGCGTCCTCCACTGGACCCTGACCACCACTCCCAGTCTACTCCTGACTCAGCTGGGGGACTGTTCAGCCAGCCACAGTAGTCCATCTCAAAGTCACAGAACCCTGCAGAACACACACACACACTGATGGACGCATGGACTTACGTGCACACACATATGGATGGATGGACGCGTGCACAAACTCAAGAACACACACATAGTAAGAATAGCTTTCAGAGCCTTTCTGGTTTCTGTGTGTATTTTTTTTTTACATTAACATCCCACTGGTCATCGATTCATTGACACACTCACCTTGTGGTGGACATGGCCCATTAACAAGGGTGAGGTCATCAATGGCAATGTCCCCTTCCCGGCCATCCCCGGCCACAGCCTCAAAGATGACCTGTCAATCAGGAAACACATTGCCATAATCTTAGTGAGTCAAATCTATAAACTGTCTGTGTTTGATTGTACTACAATACGTACAGGGTCCATAAGTGTAAATGAGTGGGAAAATAGATTACAGGGTACAGTAAACAGTAAACAGTGGTCCTCAGCTGAAGGTGTCCTCAGCTGAATCCCAGAGTAGAAATCATACTAGGGTTTGTCTGAAATGGCACTCTATTCCCTATATAGTGCACCACTGTAGGGCTCTGGTCAAAGGTAGTGCACTATTTAGGGAATAGGGTGCCAATAGGATGCCTAGATATCACCCCGTACTCTCATTCTGACTCTCTGTGTGTGCTAGTACACCTTTAGTGGTCTACTGAAGGGTTGAAGTGCACGACCTACCTGCAGATTGCACGTCAGCACTCACCAGACTGCTTGCACAAAACGTGTCTGATTACGTTAAGGGTATATTTCCATTTTTCAGATTATCCAAAGATTATATCGCAGACCATGGCGGACTTTGTGACAAACTCAACCATGTACGTGCCAGCACAGAAAAGCAAGATGTCTCTTTTCTTTATCTTTTCATTTGAAGATGATTTATGACGCTCAATCAAATGTTTAATGGTTTATATGTGATAAAACACTGTATCAGTGTGGATCTACTTCTAGTGCTAATTAATGTATGACCAAAATGTGTGTTTGGCTTTCTCATGCAAACACCACAGTTGGGGTCAATGTGATTTCAATTCAGTTGTGTAGTAATAGTCAGTGTTGGGCAGATTACTTTTAACATGAAAAATAAAGTAATCAGTAACGTAACCGATTACTTTTGGATTACTTTCAATTCTAACACCCGGGCATATTTTAACTGCAACTAAAATATCGTAACATGACTATTTCTAATTTGGGGACTGGTGTGAAAGCATACAGATGCTATAACTCACATTCTATTTGATATTGTGAAACCATCCACAGGGCTCAATAGAAACCTTTTCCTAACGTTTTCAGTTGGCGGCACAAGCCAACAAATGTGGTCATGCGGGGTCAGGCAATAGAACAAACGAGTAGTCTAATGATCTTATCTTAAACTCACTCAAATGACTTAAGTCTAATAGACTACTAAAATGGTATGATTCAATAAATCAATTGTTTAAATTAATTAGCATGTCCGAGCAGGAATGCGTGATTCAAGATACTGTGATGTATAACCTTAACCACTGATTACCATAACATTTGGGTTGGACAATAGGTTCTACAATTCTCGGTTTGAAATGTTGCTCGATTAGATAGCATTTTCTTTCCCGCTACTCAGAGACAGAGTGAACTGTAAATACACTACAAAGCAGCAACTCTATTGAGTCCAGACAACTTTCTGATTGACCAGGCCTGTGGTAAATGGTTTGGTAGCCTAATCTATTGATTCAATCAATTGGAATACAAAAGAAGCCATGCACCCTTGATGGGCGCTCAGCAGGACAATAGAATCTTGCCGGGTTGAGAGCATGTGAAAAGTCTTGAGGGTCACAGGGGTCGTTGAATGGAGACCAAGACGCAGCGTGGATAGTGCTCATTCTTAATTCTTTAATGAAGACACTTAATAACGAAAAACAACAAAACGACCAACAGTCCCGTCAGGTACACTTAGACTAAACGGAAAACAACTACCCACAAACCCCAAAGGAAAACAGGCTGCCTAAGTATGGCTTCCAATCAAAGACAACGAAAGACACCTGCCTCTGATTGGAAACCATACCCGGCCAAACATGGAAAAACAACACATAGAAATAGAAAACTAGAACACTCCCACATAGAAACAGAAAACCCAAAAACCCACACAAAACAACCCCCTGCCACGCCCTGACCATTTTACTATGGCAAATGACCTCTTTACCTGGGCAGGACGTGACATTGAGGGTGCACAAAATGACAGCAGTGCTGACGAAGTGTTATCAAATGTTCCTATTTATATTAGATGAAGAAATCCTAAATGTCATTAGCTGTTTAAGAAAGTAACTGTAATCCTGATGAAGAATGTTTTTAAGTCATCCGGGCTGATTACAGTTACTTCATTTTTGTAATTTGACTACTTAACCTCAATTACAAATAATCCATAGTAGTAGTAGCAGCAGCAGCAGTAATAGTAGTAGCAGTAGTAATTGTAGCAGAAGTAATAGTGGTGGTAGCAGTAGCAGCATCAGCAGTAGTCGTAGTAGTAGTAATAGTAATAGTAGTGGTAGTAGTGGCAGAAGCAGTAGTAGTAATAGTAATAGTAGTAGTAGCACCAGTAGTAGTAAAAGCAGTGCCAGTAGTGTCTGCATGTACCTGGTAAGGTATATCAGGGCTGAGGACCGTAGTTCGGCCGTGTCTCCAGCGATCTCCCTGGTCTCCAGTCCTGCTCCACAGTAGGGTCTGGATCCTGGAGCCTGGGAAGGGCTGCAGGTAGATGTTGAGCTCCCCTGAGGCCCTGCCCTCCATGTGGTACCAAAACATCCAGCACTCTCCACTGCGAGGGGTGGCATCGTTCAGCCCCGTTATCATACGTCCCCTGCTACCCACGTGGTGGTTCCACAGCTGGGCACTCAGGTAGTATCCTGAGCAAAAACATATCATCATATACAGGATGAGTGTGTGTGTGTGTGTGTGTACGAGTGCCTGCTTGTGTGCGTGCATGTGTGTGCGTGCGTGTCTCTCTCACCCAGTTCAGTACCCAGAGTGTGATCCAGCGCTGGGCTGGAGGTGTTGGCCCCCAGGGCCCCGGTGGTTCTGTTCCAGGTGAAGTCTCCAGACATCTCCACCTGCAGGCCACACAGGGACCCCTGGAAGGTGCACTCTCTCTCCGCCGGACAGGAGCCATTCACATTGCTGCTGCTGCTCACTACCACGTCGTCTATGACAATGCTACCTTTCTTACCACCCACCACAGCCTCCAATATGAACTGAAAAACACACGTTATGTGGTCAAAATACATGACAATACATTGAAAAATACAGATGGTATATGGTCAAAATGTATAGATGGTGCATTTGCCGTACCAGGCGGTGATACAGCCCGACAGGATGCTTTCAATGGTGCATTTTACAGAACGCTTGTCAAATAGATACTGTAAGTCGCCCTTAGTCTGTTAAAAAAGGACTAAGTTGTTCTGATGAAAATACCAACCAGAGGGCAAGCGTATCACGAAGGACTTTGGTTGCAAGCAGGACCAAGACAAAGAGGAAGAGGCAAAGCGAGAGGGCTCACTCTCACCAAAATCTGTCCAGAATAAGACCAATGCGTTTCTGTGGGCTTAATAATATGCAGGCCTAAACTTGATGCCTGCGATTCCTGCTTTTGAGACAACGACTCCCATTGTTAGGGCGGAGACATGAGCATCTCATCATCATATACAGATCTCTGACTAAGGTAACACCAACATCATCTTTTATGGAGAGGAAATGAGGTGACCAATAATGGTTGCAATTGAGATCAGCTGTGCGGGTGAATTTAGCGCATATGGTTTAACAAGACATCAACTGGCGATCATCTAGTGCCATCGACGGTTGCAATAGACGCCTTGTTTTTTGATGATATTCCAATAGGCTACATTCTGAAGGCTACCCGTTAGCCTGTCCATTGTCACATAATGAAAGATGTGAAAACCAATAATAGGCTACTGTTTGTTTCCCTGCCGTCAGCTGATTGATTTAGGCCTACTGTAGAACGACAAACTTTCCTCCAGTGTGGATGCTGGCCCACGGTTTATAGTTAGGCTACGTATAATTTGCAGAGGTGGGTAAAGTACTGAACATCTGTACTTTAGTAAAAGTAGATTGTAATTTACTCAATTAAGAGACTACTCAAGCCCTCTTAAGCAGCTCCTCCAGTAAGAGTAAACAAAGTATCCAGTCAGAAGTATTAGTTACAAATTTAGTTTGGTCATTTTTTTACACCTTATGGTAAACTGTGACAGCAAACAAAAAAGACAAGAACTTAGTCTAACTGATTTGACATTAATTTATTATTTAACCCTGCCAGCAGTGTCACAAAATCCTTCGTTGTGTTGCAGGGAAGACCAAAATGCAGCGGAGTTGTGGATACTCATATTTTAATGAACAAAAAAAGAGTAAAGCATCCACTTGACAAAACAATAAATGATACCCACAACACTAAACAGTTTTGCAGGCTCACCAACGCAGTGCAAAAACAACTACCCACAAAACCAAGTGACAAACATACTCCTACATATATGACTCCCAATCAGGAACAACGATCCCCAGCTGTTCCTGATCAGGAGTCACAAGACCAACACAGAACAATCACACACATACAAGACTGCCACGTCCTGACCCCAAAACTACTACAACAGCTCCATCTGCTGGTCAGGACGTGACAGTACCCCCCCCTCAAGGTGCAGACCCCGGAATGCACCTAACAACAAAAAACACCAACAAACAAAATCCCCAACAAAACCCATAAACAATAACCCCTAAACAATAAGGGAGGGAAGGGAGGGTGGCTACCGTCAACGACGGCACTGTGCTACACCCTCCCTCCCCAACCCACCTATCCTGGAGGTGGCTCAGGTGCAGGACGTGGACCTTGCTCCACCCTCGGCGTCGCCCACTCCGGTGGCGCTGATAGCTGCGCCAGGCAGACGGGCCCCTCGGGCTGGGCCGGGGGGCAGGAGGGCCGCTCTGGCAGCTCGGGGCAGTCTGGCCGCTCGGGGCAGTCTAGCCAGCTCGGGGCAGTCTGGTCAGCTCGGGGCAGCTCGGGGCAGTCTGGCCAGCTCGGGGCAGTCTGGCCAGCTCGGGGCAGCTCGGGGCAGTCTGGCCAGCTCGGGGCAGCTCGGGGCAGTCTGGCCGCTCGGGGCAGCTCGGGGCAGTCTGGCAGCTCGGGGCAGCTCGGGGCAGTCTGGCAGCTCGGGGCAGCTCGGGGCAGTCTGGCCACTCTGGCAGCTCGGGGCAGTCTGGCCACTCTGGCAGCTCGGGGCAGTCTGGCCACTCTGGCAGCTCGGGGCAGTCTGGCCACTCTGGCAGCTCGGGGCAGTCTGGCCACTCTGGCAGCTCGGGGCAGTCTGGCCACTCTGGCAGCTCGGGGCAGTCTGGCCACTCTGGCAGCTCGGGGCAGTCTGGCCACTCTGGCAGCTCGGGGCAGTCTGGCCACTCTGGCAGCTCGGGGCAGTCTGGCCACTCTGGCAGCTCGGGGCAGTCTGGCCACTCTGGCAGCTCGGGGCAGTCTGGCCACTCTGGCAGCTCGGGGCAGTCTGGCCACTCTGGCAGCTCGGGGCAGTCTGGCCACTCTGGCAGCTCGGGGCAGTCTGGCCACTCTGGCAGCTCGGGGCAGTCTGGCCACTCTGGCAGCTCGGGGCAGTCTGGCCACTCTGGCAGCTCGTGACTAGTGGGCGGCTCTGGCGATTCCTCACTGGCGGGCAGCTCTGGTGACTGTTGACTGGCGGGCAGCTCTGGTGACTGTTGACTGGCGGGCAGCTTTGGTGACTGTTGACTGGCGGGCAGCTCTGGTGACTGTTGACTGGCGAGGCTGGGTTTACGCACTTGAAGCCTGGTGCGTGGTGCTGGGCGTACCAGATCGGGAACACGCACCTCCATGCTAGTGCGTCTAGCGGGAAACACCGGACCAAAAGGGCGCACTGGCGGTCTTGAGCGCAGGGTTGACATCACCCCTTCCGGCTCGATGCCTACTTCGCCCTGGCACATGCGGGGCACTGGTACCTTGCCTACCGGCCTGAAAATCCCAGGCCTCACCACAGCCCCAACCCCAAAGCACGGGACCTGTCCAGTCTGCCCTACCAGGGTACGGGGAGCTGGCCTGGGGCTGTAATCTCGCCCCGCCAAATAGCCCTTGTGCCCCCCCCTAAAAAATTATTGGGGCTGCCTCTCAGGTTCTACCTGCCTCCCAGGCAGGTTGTCACAGTGGACCCGCAACTGCTCCCATGTCCAGTCAATCCTCTCCGTCAACACCTCCAGCGACCAGGAATCCATCACCTCCCAAGCGCGCTGCTTCCAACATTCCTCCCTCACTTGCCTCTGTCCTCTTCTCCGCTGCTTGGTCCTTTGGTGGTGGGTAGTTCTGTCACAAAATCCTTCGTTGTGTTGCAGGGAAGACCAAAATGCAGCGGACTTGTGGATACTCATATTTTCATTAACAAAAAAAGAGTAAAGCATCCACTTGACAAAACAATAAATGATACCCACAACACTAAACAGTTTTGCAGGCTCACCAATGCAGTGCAAAAACAACTACCCACAAAACCAAGTGACAAACATACTCCTACATATATGACTCCCAATCAGGAACAACGATCCCCAGCTGTTCCTGATCAGGAGTCACAAGACCAACACAGAACAATCACACACATACAAGACTGCCACGTCCTGACCCCAAAACTACTACAACAGCTCCATCTGCTGGTCAGGACGTGACAAGCAGCATCTTGCAGATGTCCTCCAGCACAGGTAGTCTTCAGTGAAGACTGACACCAAACAAAGTCCGTAGCATATATATATATATATATATATATATATATATATATTTTATACCCCTTTTTCTCCCCAATTGGTAGTTACAGTCATGTCCCATCGCTGCAACTCCTGTATGGACTTGGGAGAGGTGAAAGTCGAGAATCACACGTCCCCCGAAACATGACCCTGCCAAGCTGCACTGTTTCTTGACACACTGCTTGCTTAAACCGGAAGCGAGCCGCACCATGTGTCAGAGGAAATACCGTGCAACCCGGCCGGCCAAACCCTCCACGAACCCGGACGACGCTGGGCCAATTGGCGCTGCCTCCTGTCTACATTCATTTTTGCCACATTTATTCTATTACAGACACCTTAGTGCATACTTTTAAATTATACTATGTGAGCTAAACATTAACATTAAAAAATATGTAAAACATTTTCCTTAAAGTATAATTTTTTGAGATTACTAATGATACTGTCCCGACTACAACAAAAAAATACTTTAATACATGTAATTTTGTCCTTGAAAATGTTTAGTGAAATACTATTCATTCCTATGGAGGACTGTTCCTACTGGGGAGTACCAACACATAGCCTCAGCAATCCAGGGTTTATATACATTATTGATTCAAACCCATGTCGACTCTGGCATACGTGTGCCGGGTCATCGGCTGTAACCACTGGATCACACAGGCACTGAGGCAACCAATCATTTATTTGGCCTTGTTTGCCTTGAAAAATGTATTATTACAAAAAATACATCTACCCCCTACAAATATGTAAATGTATTCTAAATTGACATTTGGTATGTACCTGTAGTGGGGTGTCAGTGGTGAAGGTAAGGTCTGTAAAGCGCCACTTGTTCCCCTGAGTCCCATGTCTCATCCACACAACAGTCTCTGGCTCTCTGGTTGACTTGGTGAGGAACCTCACGGAGCCTGGAGAAGAACCAGATAGGGGTCATTTCTGTTCAACTACTACTACAATAGGTAGTAGGCACCATTTGGTCTGTTTTGATCCCCTTTGGCCTCCTCGGAGTCTGATGTCAGAGTTATCATGCCTATTGAAACTCCCCACTCAATTGTATCTTTATTGGGACGAAGAAAATACTAATTGCCTTTAGCAAATAATGAGTTCAAAGATATTGAATTTGGCCATCAGTGGAGCCTAAAAAAATACCTTACCAATATCACTGCCGTACATGCGATACCAGAAGCTAACACAGATGACTGTGCCTGCTGGCTGAGGGTAGCTGATGAGTCTGGCTGTTGATGAGGGGTCCAGCCTGCTGCTGGCGTTAATGGACATGAAATAACCTGTTAACGCAAGTACATGCACGCACAGACACAGACACAGACACAGACACACACACACACACACACACACACACACACACACACAGTTGAGAACGATCTTGTACTCTAACCAGGTTTCCATCCAACTTTTTTATGCAAGTAAAGTATGGATAAAAAAAATGGAAGTCTTTGGTAAAAAAAAAAAAAATCGCTAGGTGGGATCTTTTTGTTTGAGTAAAATTAATTATGTGAGAAATGGCGGTGAAAACGCATTCATGAACACATATTGATATAATAACCATCATATCGAAGTAAACTTGGAGTCACCTCCAACTACGACTCGTTAGGATGAACTTCACAGGGTGGTGAAAGTGCAAGGTGATGAGTTTGATGCTCCTTTCCAATAAATATTGATGGTCTTATTCTGGTGACATGATGATCCATTCTTGGCTGCCATTTGACAAATAAAAAGAATCTCGCTCTAGTCCATAATAATAGGCTAGCCTACCAGCACTGTATCTGAGTTGTTGGCATGTGCCAACTTCAGAGTGGGCACATTCGCTATAACGCAACAATGTTTGTGACAAAACTTGTAACATTTTTTTATTCGGTAAATGGGAATTTAATCGCAAAAGTTATTTTTATGTGCACAACGTCATCCCGCACAGCATTTAATCCGCAACAAGTCAATTTGATGGAAACACATCTCTGATGGGAAATGCACATATTATTTTTATGCAGGTTTTAGCATATTTGCATGAAAATCTGTCTCCAATTGGATGGAAACCTAGTTTCTGATTACCATGTGAAATGTAATCTACAGAAACATACACTACATTACCAAAAGTATGTGGACACCTGCTCGGTCGAACATCTCATTCCAAAATCATGGGCATTAATATTGAGTTGGTCCCCCCTCTGCTGCTATAACAGCCTCCACTCTTCTGGAAAGGCTTTCAACTAGATGTTGGAACATTGCTGCAGGGACTTGCTTCCATTCAGCCACAAGAGCATTATTGAGGTCAAGCACTGATGTTGGGCAATTGGGCCTGGCTCGCAGTCGGCATTCCAATTCATCCTAAAGGTGTTCGATGGCGTTGAGGTCAGGGCTCTGTGCAGGCCAGTTAAGTTTTTCCACACCGATCTCAACAAATCATTTCTGTATGGACTTCGCTTTGTGCACGGTGGCATTGTCATGCTGAAACAGGAAAGAGCCTTTCCCAAACTGTTGCCACAAACTTGGAAGCACAGAATTGTCTAGAATGTCATTGTATGCTGTAGCATCTGTCGGACTGCCAGATGGTGACTAATCACTGGTGATTAATCACTCCAGAGAACGCATTTCCACCGAGTTTCCACAGAGTCCAATGGCGGTGAACTTCGCACCACTCCAGCTGACGCTTGGCATTGTGATCTTAGACCTGTGTGCGGCTACATGGCCATGGAAAGCCATTTCACTAAGCTCCCAACTAACAGTTATTGTGCTGACTTTGCTTCCAGAGGCAGTTTGGAACTCAGTAGTGAGTGTTGCAACCGAGGACAGACGATTTTTATGCGCTACACGCTTCAGCACTCAGTGGTCCCGTTCTGTGAGCTTGTGAGGCCTACCACATTGTGGCTGAGCTGTTGTTGCTCCTAGAGGTTTCCACTTCACATTAACAGCACTTACAGTTGACCGGGGAAGCTCTAGCAGGGCAACAATTTGACCAACTGACTTGTTGGAAAGGTGGCATCCTATGACAGTCCACGTTGAAAGTCACTGAGCTCTTCAGTAAGGCCATTCTACTGCCAATGTTTGTCTATGGAGATTGCATGGCTGTGTGTTTGATTTTAAGACACATGTCAGCAACGGTTGTGGCTGAAGTAGCCAAATCCACTAATTCGAAGGGGTGTCCACATACTTTTGCATATGTAGTGTAGACAATATCCAATACATACACAATGAAATAAACAAAACACACACCAAGAGAATAATCCTGTTTACATTTCCTGACTAAAACACCTCTCCTTCCATCTCTCCATCTAGGATATGATCTAGTCTGTGGTTTGGCAAACACTTGACTTACCACTGCCAGTAGTGTGGTCTATTCCTCTTGCTCTTTTCCACAGAAGGGAAACAGTGTGGTCTGGGTACCTTTAAACATAACCAGGAATAATGTTATCTTAAGGATGATGATGATGATGAGTATGATTATGAGGACTGGAGATGAAATTGATTCTTATTATGGTTGTTATTGTTATTGTCATTACCAGGCACAGGTGTCCTTCTCAAAGTCACAGGTGAGGAGTTGGGAGCCTGCAGGTATGTCCCCTTCCCCACAGCTCTCAAAGCGGATATCATCCAGCATGATGTCCTGAACTCCATGGGATGAGGGGTCCACAGAAAACTCCAACTAAGGGGTGAGAAAAAGAGAGCGAGAGCAAGAGCGAAAAAGAGTGTGCGTGTACGAGTGTGAGAGAGTGTGTGTGTGTGTGTGTGTGTGTGTGTGTGTGTGTGTGTGTGTGTGTGTGTGTGTGTGTGTGTGTGTGTGTGTGTGTGTTTGTTTCCAATGCCAACCTTGAAACCTCCTGGTTGATTACCGATGAAGGCCGTAGCATTCTCCCATCCTCTAGTCTGCTGTGGCTTGTAGATCATCAGTAATTCTGTGCTCGCAGTGTTTCGGATCATCTCCAGATAGATCCGAGAGGATGCACTAAAGTCATCATAGAGGTGGTACCAGAAGCTAGAAATATCAGAGCATCCTTAGTACAACAGCTACTGTAGCGACCTCAACAAAGAGGCTTGGACCTCTTGTTGTAATGGCTAATGTGTAATGGCTAAGGCCAATTACCTCTGATCATGTCTGGCTAAGAACCCACAAACAACATTTGAAACCCTTTCTTGATATCATAGTAGATGAGCTCTAGCTACCACATAGAAACGCATTTGTTTGTATTTTAGTAAATAGCTGTTTCAATACACCATCAGGTTATTAAATACTTTTAAGAAGACACAAAACAAATGTATTCCCAGATGAAAAACTATGACTTTACACCTCACGAACTCTCCCTGCTTCTCTTTTTGTTACGCAGTGATTAAAACAGCTGTGCCATAAATCAAAGGGAAACGCTGACTAGTACAGAATTTCTCCTTACCTTATCTGGCATCCCAAAGCCATTGGTTTGTCAACGGAATGCCCCAACACGGCCCTGGCAAAGTGTGTTGCTTTGTCTCCTTCCACATGCATAACATGACCTGGGACATATAAACACACACATCAAGCAGGCAGCACAGATACTGTATAAAGATGCACATGGACAACACAGCAGTCATAACAATGGAGCTATGTGACCATTCTATTCACTAGGGCTGGGTTTCCCAAAAGCATCGTAGCACTGAGATCATCTTTCTTGTGTGTATTGAGACATATACCCCAGGGTGATCCCGTGGTGTGGTCCTGTCCAGGTATCAGGCTGATGTTAGCCATCTCCAGACTCCAGCGGTACACTCCCACACTGCTGTCGTTCCATCCACAGGAGTGGCGCTCAAAATCACACGACCCTGAGAGGGGACACCAGGGTCATATTCATTGGGCACAAAACAGAAGATAACAGGCGGACACAAGGATGGACTACCTGAACTCGTCCAGTAGAAACGCTTGTTTTTTAAAAATTGAAAACGCTTTGCTACGGTGTGCCCTAATGAATATGACGCAGCAAACAGTCTGAGACGCGTTAGAGAAACACTAAGACTAAAACTAAAGGGATAGAAAGTGTTTGATTGTTAGACAGAATGGTGTTTTTTTTATCAAAGGAAGAAACAACTGGTTCCCATAGCCTCTGTCGGGCATTTTGAACGAGAAGAACGAAGAGTTGAACAGAGAGAAGAGAAAGATAGCTCTCTAGAGCTGAAGAGTATGCAGAGAAGCCGGAGGAAGATTCCAGATTGACGTACCACAGAACTCCTCATCGGAACCATCGTCACAGTCGTCCTTGAAATCACAGACATCATCAACGGGGACACATTTGCCTGACGCACACAGGAAGTCTCTCTCAGGACAACAGGAAACTAGGATCAAAAAGACTGAAAAAGAAAAATTCCTATTAGAGGAGTGCCTGGACTTCCTGGATCTGATCCTTGTATATTTTAATGACAACATTACATTGGCAAACTGCAATTAATAGAATTCAGGAGGTGTTTCTACTAAAATGAGAAAGGGAGAAACAAATGAAGAAATATGTAAAGTATTTTCATTCTGAATAGCACTGCTGTTGATTATTGTCTGCCGTGCTGGAAACATATTCACAAAGCGAATTCACCATACAAGAAAGTTGATTACAATTGCAACCATTTGAATATAACGATTACTGACGACCATTCCATTCCCTCTAGGTATTACTGTTGCGCCACACGTGAGACCACCCTCACCGTCCTGCTTATACACTCTTCCAAGAGACACACACAGTCATGCACATAGGATCATTCTAAGTCAATATGTGCAGGTAAACTCACTTGATAATAGAACCAATAATCTTCTCATGTTGAACAAACCATGGAAACAATACAATAAATACAGAAAAGAAAGAAAATAAATGTGAGGCTTCAGAAAACTGCCTGCCTGACTGGTATAAACTTTACCATCCCTTTCAAGGAACTGATTGACAGCTCGTTTTATAAAGATTCCATTATCTCAACCGTTTGGTTTTATCAATAGCATGTGCTTAAAGTTCACACAGTGCACTCATTAAACTCACATTACATTCCCTCTGCCTAATCTTTATGGCCCGCCATGTATTTCAGGGCCAGTATTCATTAAGAGAGTATCAGAGCAGGAGTGCTGATCTCGGATCAGTCTAGCCTTTTAGATCATAATGAAGAAGATTGTATTACAGGGGGGACCTGATCCTAGATCAGTACTCCTAATCTGAGATGCTTTTTGAAAACGGGCCCTGAACCCTATCACTTTGTCTGTCTGGCACAGCACAGCTGAGCTCTGGACTACCGGATCTAGAGAGAGAGTTATATAGTTCTGCCCCTTGATCCCTCACTGCGTTCCTATCTTCGCCAGCTTTCCTAGAGATTGTGAGGCGGTGGGAGTTGAGGCCAAAAAAATCAAGTGCGCTTGTAACCAACTGGCAGTGAACCTAGTCGTCAGTGTTGAGAGTGGGAACAGTACATCGATGTCAAACGACTGTACAGTTACCTATCGGTGTAAGGGTGACCGTTGAATATGAGGTCTGGAAACCAAAGTCAGTGATAAGCTATTGTGTGATGTAGATTAGTCTACTAACATTCTAATCTAATCGACACAAAAGTGACGTGATTGGGACATACATTTTTTTTTTTTTTTTTTTTTAATAAAAGTTAATACAAATGATTTACCATAGTAACATTCATTGGGTTATTGATAGATAAACTTCTAAATAACGCAAATAATATGTTACTATGGTAGTCAGACAATGGAATTGTGATTTGGAACCTCCTCTGTGACATCATATATTGTCCAAGCACAGTCACATTATGACATCACGAACAGTCTCACCTGTGGTTCATTGTGACATCACCATGCCTCTGTATCCATTTGGGGTCAACAAAGTCAGTGGGTCATGAGGTATGGCATCTTGGAGGTTGTCAAATCCATCAACTGCCCCTGGTAGGTTCAGATAATTAATTGAAAAATAAATATTGCATTACAATATCATTGGTTATTACAATATATAGAACATGCCAATAGTTTGAATTATGCATTTACTTTGTAGATTCATATGTTTCCTATTACAGAATATTAGTAAGGTCAACCCTGTCTGAATTCACTTTTTTTTTAAAGATAATCAAAGTTGTGCCATTAAAGAGGCGAGGGCTACAAATCAAGCATATTATTCGATTATAGTGGTAAAACATACGGTAACAGGCTAGACGATTGTTTCAGTCTAAAAAAACTTAGTCGTACTCTATTTCCCTGCCAGTCTGTGGGAGGCGTAGGGGGCTTAGGAGACCTCTCTCCATGGCCAGAGACTCACTGAAAGTGCTGAGGAGGGGGAGAGAGAGGAGAGGGAAGCGTGGGACTCCGGCTTTCCCCTGCCCACCAGGAGCCTCTGAGCCAACAGAGAGGAGAGACTCTCCCCAGCCACAGCGCAGGAGAATGGACGCCAACTCTGTGAGGAGGCGCAGGCCTCCACTAGTCGCCTCTAGAGATGGGATGAAACGCTCTCCCCGTAAGAGGCCGGAGGCCGACTCTGTGAGGAGGTGCAGGTCTCCGTGCGGAAGAAGGAGAAACTCTCCCCAAGGCAGGAGGTTAGCCAACCCTATCAGGAGACACAGGTCCCAGATCGAGAGGGACCAATCTCCTGGGAGCTGCAGAGAGAGGGAGGGAGAGAGGGAGGGAGAGAGGGATGAGAGTAAGGAAGAAGAGGAAGAAAGCAGCAGCAGCAGCTCCAGCTCTGCCAGTGAGAGTGAGACATCTGGAGAGAGTGAAGGAGAAAGACAGGAGAGAGAAAGTAGAAGAGCGATGAAGCAGGCTGCTTGTCTGTTTGAAGAGATATCAGGGCTGAGGGTCAGGGAGAGTCACTCCCAGGAGACAGAGAGGGAGGAGGAACAACAACAACAAACATTCCCTTATTCGTTGAGAGTAAGGACCAACAGAACACCCAACCATTTACTAAGAGAGAACGCTAGAGGCCGAGCCAGACCCAAACCAAAACCAAGTAGGAGCGAACCCACCAATAAGGACTCTCCCGGTCCATCCCGAGCCAAGAACCCACGCATGAGGCCCAACATGATCAAACTGAAGTCCAGAGAGAGAGTCAAAGCCAAGGACACGGGGGAGGAATCGCTCCTGAGCCGACGCAGAAGTCGTAGTGAGACATCCAGCAGAAGTCCTTCTCAGAGTGAGACAGTAGGAAGACAGGTCACTCCAGCCTTAACGTACACTTATAGACTAAGGCCCAGAGCCCCAGCTCCAGCTCCACATAGGCAGGCTGAGCTTGAGAGAGAAGCTGCTGCCATTAGAGAGAGAGGGAGGAAGAGAAAAGAGGAAACCCTGAGAGGACAGAACGAAGTCAAGGAGGAAGAGGAAGACGAGGAGGAGGAAGATGAGAGCGCAGTTCTTTCCTGCTCGGGACTGAAGGGAGGGAGGGGAGGGTTGGTGAACAATGGTAAGGGACTAAACCTGAGATGGCGTGAGGATAACACCAAACGGAAGAGACGAAAGAGGGCCAGAGAGGAGGAGGAGAGCAGTGAGGAGTTGGTGGAGAGGGTGTGGTCCAGGGAGGGCTGGAAGAGGAATAAGAACAATAGAAACACTAGTCCGGAGGTACCAATCGTTGTCCACTATCTAACCCGACAAAGGAGAGGCCAGTTGAAGAACCCACTACCCAACTATAGAGGATCATCCTCTTCTTCTTCATCCTCAGACTCCAGTATCTTTAATTTTGGACCCAACCCCAGTAAGACCAGACTACACGTAGTATGAAGTCAGCAGAAGAAGAAGAATTAGCCTGGTCCCAGATGTGTTAGTGCTGTCTTGCCATGGGCCTGACAATGACCACAGGAGGTGGCAAGACAGCACAAAGACATCTGGGACCAGGCTAAAGAAGAACTAGTATTTGAATATGACATGAAACAGTATCTAATCTTGAGTTTGTTATTTCTAATCTGTGATGATTTGGGCTTTATCTCATGCGTAACTTTGTTGCAGGTAGCTTTGAGTCTCTCTTCACACTGGGGAGCATGCTGGGTAAAGGAGGATGTGGGGCGGTCTACGCCGCCATGCGCAAAAGTGACGGCCAACAGGTGAAGCTTTTAACAGTTGGTTATAAAATTCTAATTCTGGTCGTAGTAAGTTAACAGATAGGAGTAAACATTAGATTTGTCATCTATCAATATTCACGTAACGCAAGAAGTGAAAGCACACTACTAGATGAATATATCATGTTGCTTTTTCCCCCTCAGGTGGCCATAAAGTATGTGAACAGAGGAATGGCCGAGCCATACGTAAAGCTTGTAAGTAGCCTGTTTTAGTTGACGCAATTGCAAGTACCGTAAGTCTAAGAAGACAAGAACGCTCCTACTGGGTTTTGGTCTGGGTTTGGCTCGGCCTCTTGCGTTCTCCGTTGGTAAACGGTTGGTTGGGCGTTCTGCCGGTCCTTACTCTCAATAAAGGGAACGCTTGTTGTTGTTGTTCTTCACTCTCCTTCTCACCTGTGGAAAACACCTCATCTAATGGCAACCCCCCTCTCTCCCCTTCACCTCTCCAACTTCCCAACCCCTCTCACCTCCAGCCCGGAGAGAGGAGTGCCTTGCCCCTGGAGGTGGCCCTGATGCAGATCGTCTCACGGCCCCCGTCCTGCTGCTACGTTCTGGGCCTGCTGGATTGGTTCGAGGAGGCCGAGCGTTTCATCCTGGTGCTGGAGAGACCCTATCCCTGCATGGACCTGTTTGATTTCATCGAGGAGCTGGGAGGCCGGGTGGACGAGTGTCTGGCCAGGATCATCATGATACAGGTGATGGGTCTAGACCTGTGTGTCGCAGTTGGTAAAAGCGTGGCGCTAGAAACGCTAAGGTTGTGTGTTCATTTCCCACAGGGATCACATACACAAATATCTCTAGTCACTACTAAGTCACACTTTACTTAACCACTGTTTGTTAAGAGGCATATATTATGTTATTACAGGTGGTACTGGCTGTTCGGCATTGCCGCAACCGAGGGGTCCTGCACCGAGACGTCAAGGCTGAGAACCTGCTGGTGCAGACGGACAACCTGCGGGTTAAGCTCATCGACTTTGGCTGTGGAGACCTTCTGAGAGAATCCTCCTACAGAGACTACTCAGGTAGGACACAACAGGAGAATGGCTGGTCAGGGTTATTATGTTCAGTAGGCACGAAATGCAAGGGAACGCTCTGAAACTGAGCTAAATGGGGAGGTACTATCTAAACTCGTCCAATAAGAAGCGCTCATTACTGTTTTCCGTTTAAAAACATTTTGTCAGTGTGCCCTAATGTACATGACCAGTGGTAAAGATTAAAAAACAAAAATAATTCTAATATTTTCCCCCTTCCTCAGGCACAGAGGAGTACTGTCCTCCAGAGTGGGTGCTGAGCGGTGTGTACCAGGGCCGCCACGCCACCATCTGGTCACTGGGGGTACTGCTCTACGGCCTGGTGTGTGGCCGTCTGCCCTTCAACAAGGAGGCTGATATCACCGCTGGGCGCCTGCGCTTCAAAAAGGGCCTGTCTAAAGGTGAGGGGGAGGGAGGCAAGAGCGAGAGAACATTTGAGAGAGAAAATAAGAGTTTGTGTTGGTAAACGTGGGTATGTATTTGGATGTGGTTATGGATACATAAAATGGTGCTCAATGACAAAGAAATATATATAAATAGAGACCCAAAGGCAAACTCACCATCCTATCATTTTTGTCTTTATGGTACAGAGTGTAAAGAGTTGATCAACTGCTGTCTGCAGCAGGATCCCACCAAGAGGCCTGTTCTAGAGCAGATCCTCCTTCATGACTGGATGGCAGAGGGACCGGTGATCTAGGATGAACTTTATGAGACTGGGTGATCTACCACCTGGGTCAGCTGTGGCGGCTCGCAGGTTACCATGACAACAACGATCAGGGAAGAAATGCAAAATGAACCGTTGCAAGATACCAGTATATGAATAAAGAGAAGAAAGCATTGATTGGCATGTAATTATTTTATTTTTTTTGCAGTTTTTTCATAGACGTTTTTCCATAGAGAAACTTTAGTATTTGAAATTTAAGAAATGTGAAAATTTCTGAAAAAAATTACAAAACAAATAGTAAGATGTTTGTTTATTAAATCCAGAATTGTTCTATACAGCATATATAAAAAAAAACTATATTTCAATAAGGCATTTGGTCATTTGATTCAGAATGTTTACACTTGTTCTAAAGGAACATGATATTCCCTCAATAACTCTACCAAGACATTCGGATATTTTTCTATACATGTAAATAGGTTATAGAAAAGAAGAGGCCCTCTGAGACATGTGTCCAGGAACATGTGATAACATCACTCCATCCCTACATTCCAAAGGACTTGTTCCTAGCTTGGTCCTAGATCTGTTAGTGCTGTATATTATTAAATGCCCAGTGGAGTTGGCTATAGATGACAAACAGATCTGGGACCAGGTTAACTTGTTCCAGCATAATCACACACAAACTGGTCTCTGCATTAGAGGGAATGAAAGCTTACTTTAAGGTGCCGTCCTACCCACCGTGACAATAGCGCAATATTTATCTTGGAAAATGACACAATATTACATGTCATCCTTATGACGTTACGATGATGTAAATCTTACAATATAAGTATTTCTCATCTTCTTTGACAACAACATCGCAAAACATTTGACAAACGTTGGATTCCGATCGAATATCGTTAAGCATTGTAGGACTACGGAGGGGCCATTTGAGACAGGTTGTCCGATGTCTGCGAGCTTCCTTCAAGCGTAGAGAGAAAACCAGTTCTGGGCCCATATTCATAAAGCGTCTCAGTGTCCATGTATTTTTATTCATCATGATCTAAAAAAGGCTAAACTGATCCTCGATCAGTACTCCTACTTTGAGACGCTTTATGATTACACGCCCTGGGGTTTCCAGTGCCAGCACATCCCCTGAGTGAGTGGTCCCAGCGGCAATCAGTCAGGTCCAGTACAAGCCTACACAGTTTTCCTGGCTGTGAGCACTCTCACGATGGAGCCCAGTCCTCCAGCAGAGAGAGCCTACAACACAAACAGAAAGATGCATACACAGTATGAATACAGTCTATGCGAATAACAGCATTATATCAGCAGCTCGCAGCACCCATTGGAAATGTGGATTTTGATTCAATGTAATTCCTCCCTCCTGCTAATCAAATAGCCTGTGTGTTTATCTGGTCAGTTTTTGTGTCTCTGGATAGACTGCCAACATTCTCAAAAAAACTTGTTGTAGGCTACTGTTTTTGTAGGCACTTGCTTTCTGGACCGTTACTGAAGTCAGTGAGATGTGCGACATGCCCACTCGCTGCTGCGTGTGTAGGTGTCGCATGTTTTGATATGAATAACATGGGTTCGTGGTAGGCCTATCTATTTAAAAACAGAAGCCTACAATATAATGACTATAGTGATGCATAAATGCAATGCAATTCCCCCCCATCTGCAAATAAAAAATGGGTTCATCTGTTCAGGTTTTTGGACTCTGGATATAGAAAAAAACCTCCCATAGGTCATTTTTTAGACCAATGTGTTTATTTATTTTGTCCGGGTGGCATTACAGGTACAATATATAAATTCATATTCCTCCCATAGGCCTATTTCCCTTGGGATCATGGCACTTCTATTTACAACTAAATGTTTTGATAGGCATTTTTACTTTTACGTCATTTAGCAGACGCTCTTATCAAAAGCGACTTACAGTAGTAGTGAGTGCCTACATCTTCATGCTTTTCTCTCGTACTGGTCCCCCGTGGGAATCGAACCTACAAGCCTGGAGTTGCAAGCGCCATGCTCTACCAACTGAGCCACACGGGACCCATGAGCCTACCAACTGCACCTACCATGAACCCATCTTATCCATATCTATTAAAAAAAAACACAGTAGGCCTGTAGGTTAGGGATGGTCCTGCATGTCCGTTGCGCAAGACTCACATCAAAACTGAGTGTAAATCCCCCCTCTCCCGTGTGGGCTGACTAATCTACCAGCTCACGTTTGTTGCTTATGTTTTAGGCCCAGTGCTTGTTTGACTCATTATGTACCTTGCTCTAATTGACGGCGTTACTTGAAAGGACTTGAAGCTTAGTTTAAGAGTTGGGGAAAACAGGGCAGCGGGTCATGAGATCTGCTGACTGCTATTGAAGATTTGACGCACAGGCCCGCCATAGACTATAAGCGCAGCAGCGCAGTTGATAGGATGCTGTACCTTGGAAACTGCGGATCGCTGGCTGCATATTAATATTACGACGCATAATTACCATGGTAATTTGGAATGTTCAGTCAATTAGCATTTGTATTTATTAATGGATCCCCATTAGCTGCTGCCACTCTTCATGGGGTCTGGCAAAATTAAGGCAGTTATACAATACAGAATTCACAACACACTAAGTGTGTGCCCTCAGGCCCATACTCCACTACCACATATCTACAACACAAAATCCATGTGTACGTGTGTGTATAGTGTGTATGTTATCATGTGTTTGTATGCATGTGTCTGTGCCTGTGTTGGTGTTGCTTCACAGTCCCTGCTGTTCCATAAGGTGTATTTTTATCTGCTTTTTAAATCTGATTCTACTGCTTGCATCAGTTACCTGATGTGGAATAGAGTTCCATGTAGTCATGGATCTATGTAGTACTGTGTGCCTCCCATAGTCTGTTCTGGACTTGGGGCCTGTGAAGAGACCTCTGGTGGTATGTCTTGTGGGGTATGCATGGGTGTCTGAGCTGTGTGCTAGTATTTTAAAAACAGACAGCTCGGTGCATTCAGCTTGTCAACACCTCTGACAAAAACAAGTCATGAAGAAGTCAGTCTCTCTTCCACTTTGAGCCATGAGAGATTGACATGCATGTCATTAATGTTAGCTCTCTGTGTACTTTTAAGGGCCAGCCGTGCTGCCCTGTTCTGAGCCAACTGCAATTTTCGGAGGTCCCTCTTTGTGGCACCTGACCACACGACTGAGCAGTGGTCCAGGTGCGACAAAAGAGCCTGTAGGTCCTGCCTTGTTGATAGTTGTTAAGAAGGCAGAGCAGTGCTTTATTATGGACAGACTTTTCCCCATCTTAGTTACTGTTGTATCAATATGTTTTGACCATGACAGTTTACAATCCAGGGTTACTCCAAGCAGTTTAGTCACCTCAACTTGTTCAATTTCCACATTATTCATTATGATATGTAGTTGAGGTTTATGGTTTAGTGATTGATTGATTTGTCCCAAATACAATGCTTTTAGTTTTGGAAATATTTAGGATTAACTTATTCCTTGCTACCCATACCGAAACTAACCGCAGCTCTTTGTTAAGTGTTGCAGTCATTTCAGTCGCTGTAGTAGCTGATGTGTATAGTGTTGAGTCATCCGCATACATAGACACACTGGCCTTATTCAAAGCATGTCGTTAGTAAAGATTGAAAAAAGCAAGTGGCCTAAACAGCTACACTGGGGAATTCCTGCTTCTACCTGGATTATGTTTGAGAGGCTTCCATTAAAGAACACCCTCTGTGTTCTGTTAGACAAGTAACTCTTGATCCACATTATAGCAGGGGGTGTAAAGCCATAACACCTACGTTTTTCCAGCAGCAGACTATGATCGATGTCAAAAGCTGCACTGAAGTCTAACAAGACAGCCCCCACATCATTTTAGCATCAATTTCTCTCAGCCAATCATCAGTCATTTGTGTAAGTGCCGTGCTTGTTGAGAGGCCTTCCCTATACACACGCTGAAAGTCTGTTGTCAATTTATTTACTGTGAAATAGTATTGTATCTGGTCAAACACTATTTGTTTCAGAAGTTTACTAAGGGTTGGTAACAGGATGATTGGTCGGGTATTTGAGCCAGTAAAGGGGGTTTTACTATTCTTGGGTAGCGGAATTACTTTTCCTTCCCTCCAGGCCTGAGGGCACACACTTTCTAGTAGTCTGAAATTGAAGATGAAGCAAATTGGAGTGGCAATATCATCTGCTATTAACCTCAGTAATTTTCCATCCAAGTTGTCAGACCCCGGTGGCTTGTCATTGTTGATAGACAACAATAATTTTGTCACCTCTTCCATACTGACTTTACGGAATTCAAAAGTACAATTCTTGCCTTTCATAATTTGGTCAAATATACTTGGATGTGTAGTGTCAACATTTGTTGCTGGCATGTCATCCCTAAGTTTGTTTATCTTGCCAATGAAAAAGTAATTAAATAAGATGGCAATATCAGTGGGCTTTGTGATGAATGAGCCATCTGACTCAATGAACGATGGAGCCGAGTTGGCTTGTTTCCCCAAAATGTCCTTTCAGGTGCTCCAAAGCTTTTTACTATCATTCTTTATATCATTCATCTTTGTTTCATAGTATAGTTTGTTTATTTAGTCACATGATTTCTTATTTTGCAGTACGTTTGCCAATCAGTTGTGCAGCCAGACTTAATTGCCATACCTTTTGCCTCGTCCCTTCTCAACCATACAATTTTCAATTCCTCATCAATCCAAGGGGATTTAACAGTTTTTACAGTCATTTTCTTATGTGCGTCCTTATTATTAACTGGAATAAGACATTTCATAAATGTGTCAAGTGCAACGTCAGGTTACACACCACAGACAAGCAAATATTCTTTACATCATCAATGTATGAATCACTACAAAACTTATTGTATGACCTCTAACACACTATATTATGCCCAGCCTTTGGAACTTTGGTTTTCCTAGATATGGCTACTATATTGGATACTGCTTTCAAGCACATTTCTGCAGCCTTAGTAAAGATGTGCTCAACACATGTTGATGATTTCATTCCTGTGCTGTTTGTAACTACCCTGGCAGGTTGACTGATAACCTGAACCAGTTTACAAGCACTAGTTACAGTTAGAATCTTTTCCTTGAGTGGGCTGCTTGATGAGAGCCAGTCAATATTTAAAAATCACACAGAAAATATACTTCTCTGTTGACATCACATACATTACCAAGCATTTCACACATATTATCCAGATACTGACTGTTAGCACTTGGTGGTCTATAGCAGCTTCCCACAAGAATACAGTTGAAGTGGGAAGTTTACATACACTTAGGTTGGAGTCATTGAAACTCGTTTTTCAACCACTCCACAAATTTCTTGTTAACAAACTATAGTTTTGGCAAGTCGGTTAGGACATCTACTTTGTGCATGACACAAGTCATTTTCCAACAATTGTTTACAGAAAGAATATTTCACTTATAATTCACTGTATCACAATTCCAGTGGGTCAGAAGTTTACATACACTAAGTTGACTATGCCTTTAAACAGCTTGGAAAATTCCAGAAAATGATGTCATGGCTTTAGAAGCTTATGATAGGCTAATTGACATAATTGACTAAATTTGAGTTAATTGGAGGTGTACCTGTGGATGTATTTCAAGGCCTACCTTCAAACTCACTGCCTCTTTGCTTGATATCATTGGAAAATCAAAAGAAATCAGCCAAGACCTCAGAAAAAAAATTGTAGACCTCCACAAGCCTGGTTCATCCTTGGGAGAAATTTCCAAACGCCTGAAGGTAACGCGTTCATCTGTACAAACAATAGACGCAAATATAAACACCATGGGACCACGCAGCTGTCATACCGCTCAGGAAGGAGACGCGTTCTGTCTCCTAGAGATGAACGTACTTTGGTGTGAAAACTGCAAATCAATCCCAGAACAACAGCAAAGGACCTTTGTGAAGATGCTGGAGGAAACAGGTACAAAAATATCTATATCCACAGTAAAACGAGTCCTATATTGACATAACCTGAAAGGCCAATCAGCAAGGAAGAAGCCACTGCTCCAAAACTGCCATAAAAAAGCCAGACTACGGTTTGCAACTGCACATGGGGACAAAGATCGTACTTTTTGGAGAAATGTCCTCTGGTCTGATGAAACAAAAATAGAACTGTTTGGCCATAATGACCATCGATATGTTTGGAAGAAAAAGGGGGAGGCTTGCAAGCCGAAGAACAACATCCCAACCATGAAGCACGGGGGTGGCAGCATCACGTTGTGGGGTGCTTTGCTGCAGGAGGGACTGGTGCACTTCACTAAATAGATGGCATCACGAGGCAGGAAAATTATGTCGATATATTGAAGCAACATCTCAAGACATTGGTCAGGAAGTTAAAGCTTGGTCGCAAATGGGTCTTCCAAATGGACAATGACCCCAAGCATACTTCTAAAGTTCTTTCAAAATGGCTTAAGGACAACAAAGTCAAGGTATTGGAGTGGCCATCACAAAGCCCTGACCTCAATCCCATAGAAAATGTGTGGGCAGAACTGAAAAAGCGTGTGCGAGCAAGAAGGCCTACAAACCTGACTCAGTTACACCAGCTGTCAGGAGGAATGGGCCAAAATTCACCCAACTTATTGTGGGAAGCTTGTGGAAGGCTACCCGACACATTTGACCCAAGTTAAACAATATTAAGGCAATGCTACCAAATACTAATTGAGTGTATGTAAACTTCTGACCCACTGGGAATGTGATGATAGAAATAAAAGCTGAAATAAATAATTCTCTCTACTCTTCTGACATTTCACATTCTTAAAATAAAGTGGTGATCCTAACTGACCTAAAACAGGGAATTTTTACTAGGAGTAAATGTCAGGAATTGTGAAGAACTGAGTTTAAATGTATTTGGCTAAGGTGTATGTAAACTTCCGACTTCAACTGTATCATCAGTCAGGCTTTAGCATGCCCACACACCCTGCAAGTGCTTCCAGCCATACACCAATAAGGATAAGTCTTACCTTTTCGTGCCACAGCAGCAGTGTAGCACTGCTGTTTTCAGAAGGCTTCTCAAAGCCCTTGTAGATGTACTTCATGAGCAGGTCAACTCCATTCTTATCCAGAGACTGAACAGCCTTCTCAATGTCACTACTCTTGAAGGCGCTCAGCACTTTAAGCACCAGGGCCTCAGCACGATCCTATAACACACACATACACACATTTTAGTATCTTCTGCTAAGGAAGTACACACTTTCACATGCCTCGACTCTGTGTGATGCGTGAACCACAGACTATACAGTTCTGTTTTGAGGTGACGGAAGCTCATAGTGTATTTTGAGTAACACAGAGGCAAGTTGTGTTTCACATGGGGCCGTTATTAATGCTCAAAACGGATCTATTGTGTTGTAATGAAGGCTCACCTTAACATTTTGGTTTTTGGTGTTGATTGGGGGATTCTTCAGCACAGCCTGCAGAGCTTCCATCAGGTTGCCTGTGCATCACGGTGTTAAGGAAAACAGACAGAGAGACAACACACAACACAGTTTAACACTGATGAGACAGTCATGGTCAGCTTGATTCACCTCTTCAAATCACGTTGCTTTCATGTTTCAGAAACTCAATGACTCACTGACTGGTGGAATTCACTTCCTACCCCCCAATTTGTCAGAACCTGCTTTGAAAATTTCTGTCATCAGGTAATAAACTAAATATTAGGCCTACCACCACCACTAAACTTCCACTGAATAAAACCCTAAATCTGACTGCACAACGTGTATTGTATTTTCTCCTCAAATAATATATAAACGATTAAAAGACATAAAAGCACCACGCCCTGACTTGAAGTGACACGCGCAAAAGCATATACTTGATTCTGAAACATCATAGTACGACTTGGCAGATGGTCTGTGCATTGCAACATTTTGGAGAAAATCTGTATCGGCTTCACGCCACTTTCTCAAATGTAACTGTGCTCTTAGTAAATCAAATCAACGTAAAAGGATATTGTCTGATCAGCGAATCCACTTCTGCTTCATCTGGACCGACCTGACTCTCTCCATTATCCTCATCATCCACAAATTTGTTCTCGTCGTACTCGTCAACGTCCACCTTGCTGAATTGGTTCGAATCAGTATTTTTCGACATTTTGACGATATGTTTTGTTGTTTACAGAAGAATACTGCAATCTGTCTGTGCTCCTTTTACAGTAAAAGAATTCCTGGTTTCATTTCCTGTCTCGCTCTGACAGCTTCACTTCCGCATAGAGGGCGCTCTCAAGTGGTTGATGTCTGATTTGTATAGTTGGAGCAGTACTCATAAATGAACAGTAGATGGTGGTAGAGGTCAAGAAAACACTAGCTCTCTGCCTAAGTGAAAAGCTAGGCTGAAACGCCTGCATTTTGGAGCTGCCTTATTCAAGAAAGAAAAAAAGAGACCATGTTTGTATTCGGCTTTTTAAAAAATGTTTTACTTTGTATGCAAACTGATATGTGACACGTATTAATACCAAAATAGCATGCTAAAAAGGCAACGAAAAAAGTGTGTATATATATATATATATATATATATATTGCTCAAAAAAATAAAGGGAACACTTAAACAACACAATGTAACTCCAAGTCAATCACACTTCTGTGAAATCAAACTGTCCACTTAGGAAGCAACACTGATTGACAATACATTTCACATGCTGTTGTGCAAATGGAATAGACAACAGGTGGAAATTATAGGCAATTAGCAAGACACCCCCAATAAAGGAGTGGTTCGGCAGGTGGTGACCACAGACCACTTCTCAGTTCTTATGCTTCCTGGCTGATGTTTTGGTCACTTTTGAATGCTGGCGGTGCTTTCACTCTAGTGGTAGCATGAGACGGAGTCTACAACCCACACAAGTGGCTCAGGTAGTGCAGCTCATCCAGGATGGCACATCAATGCGAGCTGTGGCAAGAAGGTTTGCTGTGTCTGTCAGCGTAGTGTCCAGAGCATGGAGGCGCTACCAGGAGACAGGCCAGTACATCAGGAGACGTGGAGGAGCCGTAAGAGGGCAACAACCCAGCAGCAGGACCGCTACCTCCGCCTTTGTGCAAGGAGGAGCAGGAGGAGCCCCGCCAGAGCCCTGCAAAATGACCTCCAGCAGGCCACAAATGTGCATATGTCTGCTCAAACGGTCAGAAACAGACTCCATGAGGGTGGTATGAGGGCCGACGTCCACAGGTGGGGATTGTGCTTACAGCCCAACACCGTGCAGGACGTTTGGCATTTACCAGAGAACACCAAGATTGGCAAATTCGCCACTGGCACTCTGTGCTCTTCACAGATGAAGCAGGTTCACACTGAGCACATGTGACAGACGTGACAGAGTCTGGAGATGACGTGGAGAACGTTCTGCTGCCTGTAACATCCTCCAGCATGACCGGTTTGGCGGTGGGTCAGTCATGGTGTGGGGTGGCATTTCTTTGGGGGGCCGCACAGCCCTCCATGTGCTCGCCAGAGGTAGCCTGACTGCCATTAGGTACCGAGATGAGATCCTCAGACCCCTTGTGAGACCATATGCTGGTGCGGTTGGCCCTGGGTTCCTCCTAATGCAAAACAATGCTAGACCTCATGTGGCTGGAGTGTGTCAGCAGTTCCTGCAAGAGGAAGGCATTGATGCTATGGACTGGCCTGCCCGTTCCCCAGACCTGAATCCAATTGAGCACATCTGGGACATCATGTCTCGCTCCATCCACCAACGCCACGTTGCACCACAGACTGCCCAGGAGTTGGCGGATGCTTTAGTCCAGGTCTGGGAGGAGATCCCTCAGGAGACCATCCGCCACCTCATCAGGAGCATGCCCAGGCGTTGTAGGGATATCATACAGGCACGTGGAGGCCACACACACTACTGAGCCTCATTTTGAATTGTTTTAAGGACATTACATCAAAGTTGGATCAGCCTGTAGTGTGGTTTTCCACTTTAATTTTGAGTGTGACTCCAAATCCAGACCTCCATGAGTTGATAAATTGGATTTCCATTGATTATTTTTGTGTGATTTTGTTGTCAGCACATTCAACTATGTAAAGAAAAAAGTATTTAATAAGATTATTTCATTCATTCAGATTTAGGATGTTATTTTAGTGTTCCCTTTATTTTTTGAGCAGTGTATATATATATATATATACAGTACCAGTCAGAAGTTTGGACACACCTTCTCTTTCAAGGGTTTTTCTTTATTGCCACTATTTTCTACATTGTAGAATAATAGTGAAGACATCACAACTATGAAATACACATATGGAATCATGTAGTAACCAAAAAAGTGTTAAACAAATCAAAATAGATTTTAGATTTGAGATTCTGCAAAGTAGCCACCCTTTGCCTTGATGACAGCTTTGCACACTCTTGGCATTCTCTCAACCAGCTTCTTGAGGTAGTCATCTGGAATGCATTTCAATTAACAGGAGTGCCTTGTTAAAAGTTAATTTGTAGAATTTCTTTCCTTCTTAATGTGTTTGATCCAATCAGTTGTGTTGTGACAAGATAGGGGTGGTACAGAAGATTAACCTATTTGTTAAAAGACCAAGTCCATATTATGGCAAATAAGCAAAGTCCATTATTACTTTAAGAAAGGGCTGCCCAATCCTCTTCCTGGAGATCTACTGTCCTGTAGGTTTTCAGTCCAATCCTAATTTAGCATATCTGATTCAGCTAGTTAAGGTCTTGTTGAGCAGCTTATTAGTAGAATCAGGTGTGTTAAATTAGGGTTGGACTGAAAACCCACAGGCCGGTAGATCTCCAGGAAGAGGGTTTGGGGGTATTTTTTTCTCCACTTCCTGTCTGACTGACGTGCCCAAAGTAAACTGCCTTTTACTCAGGCCCAGAGGCCAGGATATGCATATAATTGGTACCATTGGATAGAAAACACTTTGAAGTTTGTAGAAATGTTAAAATTGATATGGAAGGAGAAAATCCAAAGAAAAACTAACCAGAATTTATTTTTGTTGAGAGAGCCAATGCTCTCACAATGCAATTCCAGCTCCCAGATTGCAATTCCTATGGCTTCCACTAGATGTCAACAGTCTTTGTTCAAGGTTTCAGGCTTGTTTCTTCCCAAACGATTAAGAATTTAGAGTTTTCGTACTGGGAGTCAGAGTTGGAAATCAGTCTGTGCACGCACGACGAAGAGGATGCATACCTGCTTATTTTGCTTTTCTATTGAACATACTTCTTTCCGTATGAAATATTATAGCTTAATTACATTTTAGGGTACATGAGGATTAAATAGAAATGTATTTTGACTTGTTTTAACAAAATTTTGTGGTAGCTATTTGGATTCCTTCCTCTGCATGTTGAACGAGTGGATTACTCAAATCGATGGCGCCAACTTAACTGACTTTTTGGGACATAAAGGATTTTATCTTACAAAACGAACATGCATGTTGTAGCTGGGACCCTTTGGATTGCAAATCAGAGGAAGATTTTCAAAAAGTAAATGAATATTTAATCGCTATTTGTGATTTTTATAAAGCCTGTGCTGGTTGAAAAATATTTTGATGTGGGGCACCGTGCTCAAACAATCGCATGGCATGCTTTCGCTGTCAAGCCTATTGTACAATGCAGTTAGATGAACAAGACTTTAAGCTTTTAACCGATATAAGACACTTGTATGTACCTAAATGTTTAATATCCATAATTTTTATGATTATTTATTTGAATTGCGTGCCCTCCAATTTCCCCGTAAGTTGTCGACAGGTGTCCCGCTGACGGGACGCCTAGCCCTAAGAAGTTCAGTCAATCCGGAAAATTTCAAGAGCAAAAACCATCAAGCGCAATGATGAAACTGGCTCTCATGAGGACCGCCACAGGAAAGGAAGACCCAAAGATACCTCTGCTGCAGAGGATAAGTTCATTAGAGTTAACTGCAGCTTAGATTGCAGCCCAAATAAATGCTTCACAGAGTTCAAATAAAAGACACATGTCAAAATCAACTATTCAGAGGAGACTGCGTGAATCAGGCCTTCATGGTCGAATTGCTGCAAAGAAACCACTACTAAAGGACACCAATAAGAAGAAGAGACTTGCTTGGGGCAAGAAACACAAGCAATGGACATCAGACCGGTGGCAATCTGTCCTTTGGTCTGGAGTCCAAATTTGAGATTTTTGGTTCCAACCGCCGTGTCTTTGTGAGACGCAGAGTAGGTGAACGGATGATCTCCGTATGTGTGGTTCCCACCATGGAGGAGGACGAGTGATGGTGTGGGGGTGCTTTGCTGGTGACTTCGCTTAGTGGGACTGTAATTTGTTTTTCAACTGGACAATGACCGAACACACCTCCAGTCTGTGTAAGGTCTATTTGACCAAACAGGAGATTGATGGAGTGCTGCATCAGATGACCTGGCCTCCACAATCACCCAACCTCAACCCAAATGAGATGGTTTGGGATGAGTTGGACCACAGAGTGAAGGAAAAGCAGCCAACAAGTGCTCAGCATACAGCATGTGAGAACTCCTAAAAAGACTGTTGGGAAAGCATTCCAGGTGAAGCTGGTTGAGAGAATGCCAAGAGTATGCAAAGCTGTCATCAAGGCAAAAGGGTGGCTACTTTGAATAATCTCAAATATAAAATATATTTAGATTTAACACATTTTAACTGCATGATTCCATATGTATTCCATATGTATTATTTCATGGTTTTGATGTCTTCACTATTATTCTACAATGTAGAAAATAGTAAAAAATTAAGAAAAACCCTTGAGTAGGTGGGAGTAGGTGTGTCCAAACTTTTGACTGGTACTGTATATATCTTTTTTTTACTAAACAGGTGACGGGTTGCCACTGGTGTGTACCAATAAAACGTTATGAATGCGTTTAGACAGGCAGCCCACTTCTGATCTTTTCTTCACTAATTGGTTTTATGACCAGTCACATAAGATCTTTTCACAGCAGCTCTTTTTCAGAGCTGATCTGAATGGTCAAAAGACCAATTAGAGAAAAAAATATCAGAAAGTAGCTGCCTGCCTGAACGCAGCCTATGAGCCACAGAAATAATAATTATTATTGAAGTTGCATAGTGACCATTTGAGAATAATAATAAACAAGGTATCGTTGTATATGAGACAAAATCCATATGAATCATTTTGGGGTGGCTAGAGCTTTAGGCCAGTAACCGAAAGGTTGCTAGATTGAATCTCTGAGCCGACAATGTAAAAATCTGTTGTTCTGCCCTTGAACAAGGCAGTTAACCCACTGTTCCTAGGCTGTCATTGTAAGTAAGAATTTGTTCTTAACTGACTTTTCTAGATAAGTAAAGGTTAAATAATATAACATATGCTGTGTCAGATCCAATGTATTGAGTGTACTGTGTCTCTAAGGTTAGATTTGACTGTGCTTTGTTTCAGTTTCATAGCCATTGGTAGGGTTACTGAAATTGGTGGGTACTTTTATTTGTCCTGTTACACACTTGTACAAGTGCAAATGTGTTTTTTGCATATTCCAACTCCCCCTGAGACACCCGCAGAGAGTGGCTTTACAGACAGGGTCACCATTTTGCAGCACCCCTGGAGCAATTGGGGTTAAGTGCCTTGCTCAACTGCATAGCAACAGATCTTTAACTTTGTCGGCTCTAGAATTCGAACCAGCAGCATTTTGGTTACTGGCCTAACGCTCTAACCCCAAAACTATGGTGGGAGAGAGAAGAGGGAACTTCCCTCTCAATTATAGGTGAGGAATGACGAAATTCCCAGGTAGCCTATTGAAACACATTGCTTAAATGAGGAATGACAATATTCCCAGGTAGCCTATTGAAACACATTGCTTAAATGAGGAATTGTCACGTCCTGACCATAGTAAGATGTTATTTTCTATGGTAGAGTAGGTCAGGGCGTGACAGGGAATGTTTTTTGTTTTTCTATATCTATGTTTAGTTCTAATTTTCTATTTCTATGTTTTTTTGGGGGGGATGATCTCCAATTAGAGGCAGCTTGTCCTCGTTGTCTCTAGTTGGAGATCATACTTAAGTAGGGTTTTTTTCCACCTGTGTTTGTGGGTAGTTGTATTCTGTTTAGTCTATGTACCTGTCAGAACTGTGTGTTTTCGGTTGTTATTTTGTCTTTAGTGTTCTGAGTTTAATAAATATTCATTATGAGCACCAAACACGCTGCGCTTTGGTCCCCTCTCTACGACAGCCGTTACAGGAATTATGAAATTCCCAGGTAGCCTATTGAAACGCATTGCTTAAATTTAAATGAGAAATGACGAAATTCCCAGGTAGCCTTTTAAAACACATTGCTTAAATTTAAATGAGAAATTATGAAATTCCTAGGTACCCTATTGAAACACATTGCTTAAATGAGGAATGAGGAAATTCCCAGGAAGCCTATTGAAACACATTGCTTAAATGAGAAATGACGAAATTCCCAGGAAGCCTATTGAAACACGTTGCTTAAATGTGGGTTCCTAGCAGGAGGTAGGACGTTCTATGACTCCTGTATGCCATACCAGTGCCTTAAGCCTACCCCTAACCACTTTCAATACAATGAGGACCCCGTTAACCATCAGCAGACAATGATGTATGCTAAGTTGAGAGCCTAGTCAACTAGGTTAACAGAGGGTACTGAGACATAACATGAGTCAACTAACACATTCCTGCTCCAGTTTATTCCAGTTTATGAATGGAATAGATAGTGAGTGTTTAGGTGATTCACTTCAGTGTTAGTAGTATGTGTTATTAAATATACCGTTGAAAACCAGGAAATAGGGGTGAAACAGTGCGTCAGCATGCAATTTCTACAGTAGATGACAAGTGTGTGAGTCTTTGAAGTTTTTGCTAGGGGAAATACAGGAGCACATGTCTAAACAGCTGGTTCACAGAAGAAAAAAAGATAGAGAGTCATTGTTTTTGTAATGATCCCTTTTCGGTCCTCCAAGAGCTGTATGTGGATTCCTTCCACTTGCATACATCGCACGTATACAATCACGCAATACAAATCCAATCAAATTTTATTTGTCACATGCGCCGAATACAACAGGTTTAGACCTTACCGTGAAATGCTTACACACAAGCCCTTAACCAACAATGCAGTTCAAGAAAATATTTACTAAATAAACTAAAGTAAAAAATAAAAAGTAACAATTAAAATAACAATAACGAGGATAAAGGTAGGTCGAGGTAATTTGTACATGTAGGTAGGGGTAAAGTGACTGCATAGATAATAAACAGTGAGTAGCAGCAGTGTAAAAACAAAGGGGGGTGGAGGTGTCAATGTAAATAGTCCTGATGGCATTTGATTAAGTGTGAAGCAGTCTTATGGCTTGGTGGTAGAAGCTGTTAAGGAGCCTTTGGATCTAGACCTGACGCTCCGGTACCGCTTGCCGTGCGGTAGCAGAGAGAACAGTCTATGACTTTGTCGACTGGAGTCTTTGACAATTTTAAGGGCCTTCCTCTGACACCCCCTAGTACATAGGTCCTGGATGACAGGAAGCTTGGCCCCAGTGACGTACTGTGCCATACGCACTACCCTCTGTAGCGCCTTATGGCCGGATGCCGAGCAGTTGCCATACCAGGCGGTGATGCAACCTGTCAGGATGGGCTCAATGGTGCAGCTGTAGAACTTTTGAGGATCTGGGGACCAATGCCAAATCTTTTCAGTCTCCCGAGGGGAAAGGGTGTTGTCATGCCCTCTTCACGACTGTCTTGGTGTGTTGGACCATGATAGTTTGTTGGTGATGTGGACACCAAGGAACTTGAAGTTCTCAACCTGTTCCACTACAGCCCCGTCGATGTTAATGAGGGCCTGTTCGGCCCTCCTTTTCCTATAGTCCACGATCAGCTCCTTTGTCTTGCTCACATTGAGGGAGAGGTTGCTGTCTCTGACCTCCTCCCTATAGGCTGTCTCATCGTTGTCGATGATCAGGCCTACCACCGTCGTATTGTCAGCAAACTTAATGATGGTGTTGGAGTCGTACTTGGCCACGCAGTCGTGGGTGAACAGGGAGTACAGGAGGGGACTAAGCACGCACTCAATGTTCTAATGCAGATCTGAAATTCTTGACGATATTAGTGCATCAAGAATCACAATGCAACTTACGTGGGCTTATTCTGTCAAAAGTTTGAGTTACTACACACATAGGACTAATTTAAAAGGCAAATAGCAGTTTAATTTGTCATGTAAATAAACATGTCAGAACTCACTAGTAGTGATGGGGTGAAGTCAGGCGCAGGAGACCAAATATGCGTTAGTAGAGTGTTTTATTTCCTGAGTCCAAAACACCATACCCAGGCATGGAACAAGGAAAACAAACCAGACCAAAATATCCACCTCAACAGGGTCGGGACACAGTCCAGAATAAACATCCTTCCAAAAAATACACAAGAAACAAAACAACCCCAAAACCCCACGACAGGAAACAACAAACAATCCCGCACAAATCTCAACCTAGAAAACAAGACTAAATACCCCACTAATGAACTCAACTCAAAACAGGTGTAACACAAGACAGACAAAACCAAACGATAAGGGAAAAGGGGATCGGTGGCAGCTAGTAGGCCGGCGACGACGACCGCCGAGCGCCGCCAGAACAGGGAGAGGAGCCACCTTCAGTAGTCGTCGTGACACATTGTCCCATTTTCTAAACACATACCATCACACACATATTGTCCAGTCCTTGTGATGCCCATTTCTTTATCAGTATTTGATACTTGTAAACAACATTGTCTACCTGTGAAACAGGAACCCATAACTTTAATTTACATGAAACATTGCTACACTACAGGTTCACAAAGGCAGATTTTAAACACATTCAAACCATTAATGAATCATTGCATCTCCTGGCCCACATTTTGAATATGTATCTTTATTGGCAACAGGGCAGTATACTATTTGTTATCTATTATATACAAATAAGGGGTTAACCATTCCACAGGTATAGGTTCACTTTGTTGCATGATATGGCCAGTGGCAGAGTAGCTAAAAGCTAAAAAGCTAAAAGCTACTCTGCCAACAGGTTTTCTCAACTTTCCACATAAGCACATTTCTTTTCACCCTCACATCTGCTTCTCTCCCACTGGATAGAACAGGGGAACGGGAGCAGAGCGCTAACATTCCCCCAACCCTTTCTCTGCTTCTCTTCTTTGAGAGTGAAGATCCAGATTTCCTGGTTAAAAAGGTTCGGATAGCTTTTTTCCCCTTAATAAATAAAACCATCGCTTAAAAACTGCATTTTGTGTTTACTTGGGTTATCTTTGTGTAATATTTAAATTTGTGCATGACACAAGTAATTTTTCCAACAATTGTTTACAGACAGATTATTTCACTTATAATTCACTATATAACAATTCCAGTGGGTCAGAAGTTTACATACACTAAGCTGACTGTGCCTTTAAACAGCTTGGAAAATTCCGGAAAATTACTTCATGGCTTTAGAAGCTTCTGATAGGCTAATAGACATAATTTGAGTCAATTGGAGGTGTACCTGTGGATGTGTTTCAAGGCCTACCTTCAAACTCAGTGCCTCTTTGCTTGACGTCATGGAAAATCAAAAGAAATCAGCCAAGACCTCAGAAAAACAATTGTAGACCTCCACAAGCCTGGTTCATCCTTGGGAGCAATTTCCAAATGCCTGAAGGTACCACGTTCATCTGTACAAACAATAGTATGCAACTATAAACACCATGTGACCTCGCAACGGTCATACCACTCAAGAAGGAGACGCCTTCTGTCTCCTGGAGATGAACGTACTTTGGTGCGAAAAGTGCAAATCAATCCCAGAACAACAGCAAAGGACCTTGTGAAGATGTTGGAGGAAACAGGTACAAAAGTATTTATATCCACAGTAAAACGAGTCCTATATCGACATAACCTGAAAGACCGCTCATCAAGGAAGACTGCTCCAAAGCCGCCATAAAAAAGCCAGATTACGGTTTGCAACTGCACATGGGGACAAAGATCGTACTTTTTGGAGAAATGTCCTCTGGTCTGATGAAACAAGAACAAAAATAGAACTATTTGGCCATAATGACCATCGTTATGTTTGGAGGGAAAAAGGGGAAGCTTGCAAGCCGAAGAACAGCATCCCAACCGTGTAGCACGGGGGTGGCAGCATCATGCTTTGGGGGTTCTTTGCTGCAGGAGGGACTGGTGCACTTCACAAAATAGATTGATCATGAGGAAGGACAATTATGTGGATATATTGAAGCATCATCTCAAGACATCAGTCAGGAAGTTAAAGCTTGGTCGCAAATGGGTCTTCCAAATGGGCAATGACCCCAAGCATACTTCCAAAGTTCTGGCAAAATGGCTTAAGGACAACTAAGTCAAGGTATTGGACCGGCCATCACAAAGCCCTGACCTCCATCCTATAGAAAATGTGTGGGCAGAACCGAAAAAGCATGTGCGAGCAAGGAGGCCTGCAAACCTGACCCAGTTTCACCAGCTCTGTCAGGAGGAATGGGCCAAAATTCACCCAACTTATTGTGGGAAGCTTGTGGAAGGCTACCCGAAACATTTGACCCAAGTGAAGCAATTTAAAGGCAATGCTTCCAAATACTAATTGAGTGTATGTAAACTTCTGACCCACTGGGAATGTGATGAAAGAAATAAAAGCTGAAATTTTGGTTTTGAAATTTGGTTGTGCACCCATGTCACCTTCAGGGAACTCTAGGGTACAGCACGCCATTGATGGACGGAACTGCTTCACCAATTTAGACATTTGGTTGTGCATCGCTAGTCACTCAATTATCCCATGTCAGTTAAATATTTTAGGATTGGTAAGTTAGTCTAGCGGCCAGCTATCTTAAGTTGTAGTAAGCATGGTCATATTTCTGACTGGGGTGGGGCCCGTTGTCATATAAAAACTGCAAACATTTGCCTCCACCCTATGGAAAAATGTGTTGAATTGTAGGAAATTACTCTTTTCTCCATCACATGGAAAAATGTGTAGAATTGTATTTCCTCTTTGCGATGGGGGCCACTAAAATGTTCTGCTCACAAGGTGTGTGGGGGGGGGGGGTCTATTTTTTCGTGGCCCCCACCCCCATCAAAGTTGCCCATCCCTGGACTAGGTTACTTGCAGTAGGCTGTTTTACACTAAACCATTGCCATCGCCAAAAACATGCACCTGTTCAATGTCAGTAACTGCACAGCCAGAACTGATGTAGGCAGTTAGCCAACCTCTGGCACTTTTAAAAAGTTAAGTTCACTCAATGATCTGAGTTCATTATTAGGCTACTAACTAGGTATACTATAGTCAATTACTATTAGTAATTTGTCAGTCACTTTAGTCTCTCAACTCAGCTACTGTAGATGAGCAAGCTCAATTGGTTCATATTTCATTCATAAACAGGTGTTACTAACTCTTGCAAATAAGTATTCAAATTAAGCATCACATATAAAACATATTAAGGACATCAAAGACAAATAACAATTTTAGTAGCCTGGTCAGTCATACTACTTTCACTGTAAAGCAGTGGTGTAAAGTAATTTAGAAAAAATACTTTAAAGTACTACTTAAGTCTTTTTTGGGGTATCTGTACTTTATTTTACTATATATATATTTTTGGCAACTTTTACTTTTACTTCACTACATTCCCGAAAGAAAATAATGCACTTTTTACTCCATACATTTTCCCTGACCACCCAAAAGTACTTGTTACATTTTGATAGGAAAATTGTCCAATTCACACACTTATCATGAGAACATCCCTGGTCGTCCTTACTACATCTGATCTGGCAGACTCACTAAATACAAATGCTTCGTTTGTAAATTATGTTTGAGTGTTGGAGTATGCCCCTGGCTATTCATCAATAACTACATTGTGCGGTCTGGTTTGCTTAATATAAGGAATTTGAAATTATTTATCCTTTTACTTTTGATACTTAACTACACTTTAGCAATTCCATTTACTTTTGATACTTAAGTATTTTTAAAACCAAATACTAAACTTTTACTCAAGTAGTATTTTACTGGGTGACTTTTACTTTTTCTTCAGTCATTTTATATTAAGGTATCTTTACTTTTACTCAAGTATGACAATTTAGTACTTTTTCCACCACTGCTGTAAAGACAGTTGTACATTTGTCCACATGTCGGCGCCAAATGACTACATATGCGACTGACCGTCCATTTATGTCCCACCGTCCATATGTGTCCCACCGTCCATACTGTACATGGTCCGTGCACGTGGTCCGTTCTGACAAAGCTCTTAAAAGGAAAGAATAGAACATTTATATTTATCCTACCGTTTTTACTAAACAAATGTCAACGATTTCTATATATATGGTCCATGCCTTACTTACTGGTAATTGCTTTGGAAGTTTGCCAATAATGCATTTTCACCCCCCCAAAAAATCACAATTATATCTTGAAATAATTGCTTAATTACATAACTATTACATAGCCTAACATTTATATTATTTTTGTTTAAATATCTAAATATTAAAAAGTAAAATAATATTGTGTTAATATGAATGAGAATAAAAATAAGAATAACAACTATATAAATTATAACCACAATAATAGTCCTAATAAATCATTCTGGATGATTATGATGATGATTTATTATGTGATATCCAATTGACTGATTTAACTCTTGTGCTTTGCTGGGGAAAAAATGACTGTGGTATGGGTCAGATTGACACGCACAGTTTAAACACGCTCAATAAGTAAAAACAGACTAAACTTTATTTAGTCTTCTCAGACCTTACAGAAAGAAAAAATAGAACATTTGATTTCAAAAACTCTATATTTGAGAACTATTTATTAAACATATTTCCTTTCTCACAAACAAGCATCTTCTGTTTCCCCAAGCAGGCATTGTTTTTGAATTTCCCAGTAACAGTAACACTTTGGTGTGATTTGACCCTATTGGTCAAAATGATCCCTTCAGTCTTTCTCTCAACATGTTGAACACAATGTACATGTGTGCTTTCTGCAGATGTATTCATTGCGTTCTACACAAGTGGTGCTAGTTTTACTGTCTTGGCGAGGGGGGAAGAGCAAATTGTGTAGGCCCTGGAACAATTTTGATTACACTGGAAGCCGACAGTCTACCTTGACTTCGTTGTGGTGACAGTGACCATTCTACATTACCATCTTTAGACTTCCATGTCCTCTCATCTGATGGAGGGGATGGTATGGTCGACTCCTCCTTTGAATCCTCTTCACCAAAGAAAAATGCACAATCTGGATCATCAAAACAGCATTGTCCTCTACCTCTGAAATGTCCTCTGTCTCTGAAACCTCTTCTTCTATTTCACTGTCACGGTCCAGAATTTGTGATGAGGCTTCAAGGACTGAAAATCTTTTAGAGCTCATTTTGGAGTGTCTGTGTCAGAGATCTGCTGCTCTCGCTCTGAGAAGGAGAAGCTTTGGAAAGATCCTTTTCACCCAAACATAATTATAAAAGTGCAACCAGAACCAGTCAAAACAAAAGACATCAAAGACACTTGTTTATTTTGGACCTGTGCAAATATCTTTATGACCCACCAAATCATGTTTGTATACAAAATCAACACAGACATTCCACAACACATCAGTGTGTCCACATTTTGAAGTTAGGTTTACGACCCTAAATTAGGAAAAGTCATTTCATTTCATGGAGAAAAAGAGAGTATTTTAGACAACTCAAAAGCGGAAATGGGTCAAATTGACCTGCAACATAACAGGAGGGTTAACAATTTAAAACACATACAAATGTTACAACCGGAAACAGACTAGTATACCATAAACTGTTGAGGACATAAACACAATAAAGTCAAAATACTTTAGTATTATGTGCCAAAACTTTTGTTCACAGCATCAGATAGCCTATGATGGCAAAGTAAATCTTCCCTATATGGCCGACAAACTTTAGTGTAGTTTTAGCCTGGTGTCTCAAATAACAGTGGATACTTAGACGCAACAGTTTTGTTGTCAATATTCAGTGGGAAAACAAGATAAAGTCTCAACACACGTCCAGTCAGATGCAAATTTATTGTGATTGTAGCTACGCTTTTGGTCAGTCGACCCTCATCGGAGCAGTTCTCCAAAAACATAGTGACAGATAAGGACACACAGAGAGCCAGATGTCAACTGACCGAAAGTTTAGCTACGATCAAAATACTTTTTGGATCTACCTGGAAGTGTGCGGAGACTTTTTCCTGTTTTTAATTTTTTCACTAATCGATTTTGGATGTGCGGTAGATTCTGCCTGTTATACGTTTTTAGAAAATGTGTTACTTTTCTTATCAATCTTTATACAATAGAATAAAATAAGACGAAAAAACAATGTACGGTGATTGAATACACTGTAAATACCGTTACTTTTGTTTTATTGTTTTAAATTCTTACTATGCGGATGCGAAAATAGACTGGATGCAGAATAGACCACATATCTCCAAGAGGAAGATGATTGGTTAAAATGTCGTCGTCGTCGCCCCCCCAATCCCCTCCCCCCCAATCCCCTCTCCCCCCTTACAGGAGCGTAATAGTTTGCGTAGGAGCTTGGAGTGAGCATCATACATAAATATGGACCAGGCATCCAAGAACCTCAGAATCACTGTGACCAGGAGTGAGCAGGAGTCGACTGGAACTTGACATTTTATACCGGATTGCGATTCAATAGAATCTTTCGGAGATGAATAAAGTAATCTGTTTAATTTTGCTCTTGACTGTGGGGTTCTACTTCTGCGAAGGAGGTGAGCATATTTATTTTCATTCTCATATTAATATTTTTTCATCTTTAGTTATTCTATTGTGAAAATAATGTATTTGGCTTATTATAATTATACCTTTACTGTACATAAGGTGTTTTCGATTTAACCGAATTGTTTGTTAAAGATTATAATGCTTGTAATGAAAAGAAAGTCATTCATAATAATTTTGTATAGCCTTCTAAACTTTTGCCGTATCTTTTCAGTTGATCCTTGCTGTGCACAGCCTTGTGAAAATAGGGGGTTATGTAATTCAAAAGGCTTTGAAAACTATGAGTGTGACTGCACAAGGACTGGATATTATGGAAAAAACTGCACAACTCGTAAGTAAAACATTTTCAGTAATACAGATTATTCCAACGATATAATGGGGCATTCTTATTAACGCGACTTATTCGTTATTGTTGTTATAAATATTTCCCACTTCTATCCACTCTGCAGCTGAATTCCTAACATGGATAAAAATATCATTGAAACCAGCTCCGAACACTGTTCACTACCTTCTTACTCACTACAAAGGGTTGTGGAACGTCATCAACAAGATCACCTTTGTGCGAAACGCTATAATGAGCTATGTCCTGACATGTAAGTTGAAATAGTATAACCTGTTTGTCAGCGGATTATAGAAGTTTACATTAAGATTTGTCTATGAATGAAAGAAAGTTGACTCAATTAATTATGTGGATTTATGATATTTACTAATATGGGAAGTATGGAGATAAAGTAAGAAAAGAAGAAAGAAATAATACATTGAAAATATTTTTCATTTTTACATTAAATTTAAAAGATTACATCTTAGCTCAGCTTCCTAACAAAATAAATAATTCTGCCTTTGCCTCTATAGCTCGCTCACATTTGGTGGACAGCCCACCGACTTACAATGCTGATTATGGCTACAAGAGCTGGGAGGCCTACTCCAACCTGTCTTACTACACACGGACGCTCCCCCCATTGCCAAAGGACTGTCCTACACCTATGGGAACCGCAGGTAATGAGCTCACGCCTAACCAGTCTTTTGGGATTCCTTACAATTTACCTGAGATTAATGGAAACCTTACAAATCCTCCTCAGATGGGTTACTCAATCATTCCCACCAGTCGAAAGTCAGACTTCCCAAGAGTCCAAAACGAGACTGAACAATAATGCAGCCATATGAACATTATTTTAACTGTCTTTCGTAACCAAATAAAGATTTTGTTGAGATAGAACCCCAATTATGTTCCTAACATCTTTTTTTTGTCTCTTGATAGGAAGAGCAGTGCTCCCAGATGCCAAGCTTGTGGTGGAGAAGGTTTTGTTGAGGAAGCGGTTCATTCCGGATCCTCAGGGTTCCAATCTCATGTTCGCCTTCTTCGCCCAGCACTTCACCCACCAGTTCTTCAAATCAGACTTCAAGAAAGGACCAGCTTTCACCAAAGCCTTGGGCCATGGCGTAAGTCTAATTTACAATACATGACAAATAGTGCGTCTGTCACATGAAAATATGTTTCCATTTTGTTTCATGGTTGACTTTAACTTAGGCTTAGAGTGTATGTTTGGACTCACTTTTCACCTCTGTGTTTCAGGTGGACTTAAACCATGTTTATGGAGACAGTCTGGAGAGACAGCACAAGCTGAGGCTGTTCAAGGATGGCAAACTGAAGTATCAGGTTTTGAATGGCGAGGTCTACCCCCCATTGGTAAGGGAGGTTGGGGCCGAGATGCACTACCCACCCCAAGTACCCGAGGAGCACCGCTTCGCTGTGGGCCACGAGCATTTTGGCTTGGTCCCCGGCCTCATGATGTACGCCACCATCTGGCTGCGCGAGCACAACCGTGTCTGTGACGTCCTGAGGCAGGAGCATCCCGAATGGGACGACGAACGCATCTTCCAGACCACACGCCTCATCCTAATTGGTGAGTCACCAGTACTAAAAGTGGACACGCATACTGTACCTATTTGTCATAAACCCTTCAGGTCCTTATAATGGGAATCGTATATGATCAAAGTATGGCAATATTCAAGTTTGTTCTAGAAACTGTACAATGCATACAGATGAAAACAGCTCTGTATAAAACAGATCAAAACTCTATATTTGGGTGTCAGGTGTTTATTGAGAAATGTCTCACCAACCTCAAGGAGTGTTGTCATGCATTCTCTTACTCCCGCCCTCGCTTCTTTCCTGGCTCGCAGGCGAGACCATTAAGATTGTGATCGAGGACTACGTCCAGCACCTGAGTGGCTACCACTTCCAGCTCAAGTTCGACCCGGAGCTCCTCTTCAACCAGCGTTTCCAGTACCAGAACCGTATTGCGGCCGAGTTCAATACCCTGTACCACTGGCACCCGCTGATGCCTGACACCTTCAGCATCGAGGACCGTGCCTACACCTACCCCCAGTTTGTCTTCAACAACTCCCTGGTCACAGAGCACGGCATCAACAACCTGGTGGAGTCCTTCACCAAGCAGATCGCTGGAAGGGTGAGTTGTCTGGCGGGGTGGACACAGTGGGATCCAATGGGGAATAGCGGAAATGAGTGGACACTAAGATCCTAACAGCAATAGTCTTTCATTGAGGCCTAAGTGACAACTCTTATATCAACTTTATATGCTAAATTATGAATAAATGAGTGGAGCTGTATAAGGGCACTGGAGTTTCGTATATTAATGAGATTGACAACTGACACCATACCCCAACAAGATATTTTTACTTAGAAAAAAAAGGTGTCAAAAGTTGATATTGACCGAGGATCTTGATTCCCTTTGGTTCCCAGGTGGCTGGTGGACGGAACCTGCCTCCGGCACTAGTAGGCGTGGCAGCTAAGGCCCTGGAGCACAGCAGAGACATGCGTTACCAGTCCCTCAACGCCTACAGGAAACGCTTCAACATGAGGGCCTACACCTCCTTTGAGGACCTCACAGGTGAGAACTAAAAATGTACACACCATATTATGATATGTATATGTCCTCATTCTAATAGTTACCTAGTTACTAGGTGAAAGGTTACATTTAGTAAGCACAGGTCCATGGCAACTGAAGTAGTCCCTGGATAAAGTGACAGGATTGGTTCAGTCAGGCCCAGCTTTTTTGTTATTGGCATGGTTACCACCTTCGTGACAGCTGCTGATAAGAGAGTGGGCAGGGAGGGAATGGCTGTCGCCTTTTAAGCTTAAGGTGTATTATTGAAGTCTACACCTCTAATCTTCAACGTACAATTACATACACAGCTACACTCTCACATGAGATTCACACAAGATCCAAGTGTATGGTGTCTGTACTTGTGTCATTGAGTTCCTATAAAGACCAAAATACAGACTTGTCATAGCATGCACCTTGTTTGTCTACTTATTTTGGGGGGAGGTGAGGATGTATTGCATGCCTTTCTTTTGCTGCATTGTGGTATAGACATTTGTGAGTAGCAGGCTAGATTTATTAACCCTTTGTTTGTTGTTCTTTTGGTGTTGCAGGAGAGACAGAGCTGGCTGCAGAACTAGAGAGTCTATATGGGGACGTAGATGCTGTGGAGCTGTACCCAGGCCTTCTGGTGGAGCGCCCCAGACCTAACGCTGTTTTCGGGGAAACTATGGTCGAGATGGGTGCACCCTACTCCCTGAAAGGTCTCCTGGGAAACCCCATTTGCTCGCCGGAGTACTGGATGCCCAGCACGTTCGGAGGGAGTGTGGGCTTTGACATCGTCAACACTGCTTCATTGGAGAGGCTGGTGTGCAGCAATGTCAAGGGTTCTTGCCCGATGGTGTCCTTTCAAGTGCCTGATTTTTTGAGAGCATTTGAGTCGGCGTCAGTCAACACAAGTGAGGCACACCTGAGTGACATGAACCCAGGTGTTCTGTTCAAAGAAAGGACTTCAGAGCTTTAAAGAACTAAAACACTAGGTTTTATTCAAAAACACAAATACACAGTGTCTCAGTGTTCTAAAGCTGCTGTCATTTTAGCTTGTTTTGCTTTATTTAGTTATTTATTATTGATTAATTTATCTATTTAATATTTATTTTGTATTGTTGAATATTGAGTTGTTATTAAGTTGTTAAGTAATTATTATGTTTTTAAATATGGATACCTATTACAAATGTCTTACATGAACATGAGCAAGTTAGTTTACTCTGTATACAATGTGGAACTTGAAGGAGTTACATTTACTTGAAGAAAATAACTATTACAAATACTTGTATGTTGTTCAGCTACTGAATGGATACAGCTGGGCTGTATTTGTCAATCATTTTTTGTTATTTTAAAGACAAAGACTTTATTTATTGTAAATGGATGAAGTGAATAATGGATGTAGAAATATACAGTGTTTTCAGAAAGTATGAAGGCAGCGTTCTCCAGCCCCATCCCTCAGCTGTTCACCAAAGACCAAAGACAGGTGTGCTGTCAGGTTTTTTGTTGTTTCAACTGCAGATTGCCCCTTAAAATGTTATGAAAGTCGTAATTTACATTCCAATTAAAATGGTTAGGCACTTGAGAAAACATTAAAAGACAATTGATTTGTCAAGATTATAATTTTATTAGTCAATTGCAATTGAGTCAATTGCGTTTATTCATGTCACTATGTCACCCCTTGACTTTTTCCACATTTTGTTGTGTTTACTGCCTGAATAAAAAAAATGATTAAATTGAGATTTTTTTGTCAATGTCCTATACACAATATCCCATAATGTCAATGGAGAATTATGTTTTTTGAAATTTTTACAAAATTTGAAATATCTTGAGTCAATAAGTATTCAACCCCTTTTTTGTGGTAAGCCTAAATAGGCTCAGGAGTAAAAATTTGCTTAACAAGTCACATAAGTTGTATGGACTCACTCTGTGAGAAATAATAATGTTTAACATTATTTTTGAATGACTACCTCATCTCTCTACCTCTCATACAATTATCTGTTAGGTCCCTCAGGCCAGCAGTACATTTCAAATACAGATTCAACCATAAAGATCAGGAAGGTTTTCTAATGCCTTGCAAAGAAGGGCACCTAGAGTACCTTGCAAAAGTATTCATCCCTTTTTCCTATTTTGTTGCATTTAACTTGTAATTTAAATTGATTTTTGTTTGGATTTCATGTAATGGACATACACAAAATAGTCCAATTTGATGAAGTGAAAAGAAAAAAATAACTTTTTTAACCTCTTACATCTGCAACACCATTAAGCAAGGGGCACCACCAAGTGATGGAAGTACAGATCGGGGTTGGGTTATAAAAAAATATCTGACATTTTGAACATACCATGGAGCACCATTAAATCCATTATTCAAAAATGGAAAGAATATGGCACCACAACTTTACCTGCCTAGAGAGGGCCGCCCACCAAAACTCACGGACCAGGCAAGGATGGCATTAATCAGAGAGCCAACAAAGAGACCAAAGATAACCCTGAAGGAGCTGCAAAGAGATTGGATTATATGTTCATAGGACCCCTTTAAGCCGTACACTCCACAGAGCTGGGCTTTCCAGAAGAGTGGCCAGAAAAAAGCCATTGTTAAAGAAAAAATATGCAAACACGTTTGGTGTTAGCCAAAATGCATGTGGGAGACTCCCCAAACATATGGAAGAAGGTACTCTGGTCGGATGAGACTAAAATTGAGCTTTTTGGCCATCAAGGAAAACGCTATGTCTGGCGCAAACCCAACTCCTCTCATCACCCCGAGAACACCCTCCCCACAGTGAAGCATGGTGGTGGCAGCATCGTACTGTGGGGATGTTTCATAGGCAGGGACTGGGAAACTGGTCAGAATTGAAGAAATTATGGCGCTAAATACAGGGAAATCCTTGAGGGAAACCTGTTTCAGTCTTCAAGAGATTTGAGACTGGGACGGAGGTTCACCTTCCAGCAGGACGATGACCCTAAGCCTACTGCTAAAGCAACACTTGAGTGGTTTAAGGGGATACATTTAAATGTCTTGGAATGGCCTAGTCAAAGCCCAGACCTCAATCCAATTGCGAATCTGTGGTATGACTTAAAGATTGCTGTACACCTGGAGCTGGAGCAGTTTTGACTTGAAGAATGGGCAACAATCCCAGTGGCTAGATGTGCCAAGCTGATAGAGACATATCCCAAGAGACTTGCAGCTGTAATTGCTGAAAAGGGTGGCTCTACAAAGTATTGACTTTGGGGGGGTGAATAGTTATGCACGCTCAAGTTTTCTGTTTTTTTGTCTTATTTCTTGTTTGTTTCACAATAATGTGTATATCAAATGATACAAACCCCTCTCCTCTGGACCAGGGTAGATATTACTATCTTCTCAAGGGAGAAGATGGTGAAGGCCCTCTCTATCACTCCCCTTAGTGGCCACCGTCTCCTGTTGAACATGCAGGTCAATGGTCCCCATGTGAATGATGATATGGCTTGGGGAGCAAAGTTGGGCCACAGTCAAGAGCTCCATAGCTCCCTCTGTTGAGGGGCACCATCTTTGACACCTTTTTATTTGGGAAAAGTTTATTAAAATATTGTCTGGTTTCTCGTCAGGTCTATGGAGGATGGCAGAAGTGATGGGAGTAATTACAGGCCGTAAGATGGGGATGGAGGGGTTCAGCTGGGTTGGTGCATTGGTTGGTTGGGTTAGTTGGTTGGTTGGGTTGGTTGGTTGGTAGGTTCTGATTCAGCTGTTTGCCTGGTTCTGGGTTTTGTGGGAGTCTTTGTAGAGTGGATGATGGTGGCTGAGAAATTCCTGCCTTAGCTCATGTAGCTCCTTCTGCAGGTCGTGCTTGTGGCTAGTGTTGACTGTGCTGGACAGTTCCTTTCTAAGTCTGTGCAATTCCATCCTGAGAGCCTGGTTGTCCTCCTCAACATTTTTAATTGCACACTGCAGTTCCTGGATCCCATCCCTATGCTGACGCACCAGGCTGACCTCCTTCTCTATAAGATGCTGTGGTACTGCAGGTGCCACATGTCAGAGAGGCCTACTCAGGGCTGTGTCTACTGCAGATGAGGGAGGGAGAGGGCCACTGGGGACTTCATACTGGAGCACAGAGGGAGTGGAGACTGTTGGAGGCAGTGACAGTGGAGCGGTTTTAAGTTCAGCAACAATACGTTCTTTTTGGTTGAAGTAGTGGACAAATTGATCCAGACTGCCCTCCGAAGCTTGAACCATCACAGTGCTGTTATTATAAATATGAATGTTACATTTGGGGGTGGAATCAATGTACAGTTGCCTCATTGCTCTTTTTTCTGACATTTTAAGTTCATTGTTAGTCTTGTGGAGAGCTGTGTGCCAAGCATTAGGATCATCCGTGTCCTTTAATTTCCTTGTTGGGGAAGAAGTCAGTCTCTAGGGATTTTCTTCGAAATATGTTTTTCCTAACTCATTTGTAACATTTTGAGGATACATGATGGCAAAGTCTCTGAAACAATGCTTAGAGAATGCATCTGTCTTCATCTCCATGGTGATCTCTTTAAACAATGCATTCTGCTCTAGAATTTTGTGCATGTGCCTTTTGATGTGTTAGGTTCTTATTTTTCAGAGTAAATGACTCACGGACACTAGAGAAGCTTAACCAAGTTTAATTATTCCAAGGTTCTGTACAGCTGTATTCAGACAGAAAAATATTTCTCACCATCACAGTTATATACATCCCACTTAAGACACTCCTCCTTCTCTCCAATCCTTACATCTTATGGTTCAACAGGAAAGGGGTAACAGGATACCAAACCCTTATTACTCCCTTAAGGGAATCTGACCTCACCTCTTGACCTTACCTAATCCACAGATGTCCATCTGTCTTTCCTGTATCAACACGGTGCTCTCCTCCCGTCCCCTAACACATTCCAAAGCCACTCTGTCTTTCTACAGATCTCACTCCTTAATATACTATGCGTCTGATCTATCATGTCTTTAATATCTCAATGTTCAAAATGTTGAATCCAACAGATGAAAGCACTTATTTAAATAATGCACCTAGAGATAAATTATATTTTTAAACAATGCACTTTTATGAATAATACAAAAATATATTAAATGTGTTTTTCAATTAAACAACACATCACACATAAATGAAAATGCTCTCTCAATGTTCAGAATATTTCTACCTCCTTTCCAAGTGCTCTTTTGCTTGCTTGTTTGTTCGTCTGAATACTTGCTTCCCTGTCAAGGCCTGAACTATCCTCCAGAAATCCCTAAGAAATTATTCCTCTTTCTCCCTCTGTTGGTTTTGTGTTTGTTTAGCTGTCCTAATTGTTGTTGTTGTCCTTGTTGGGTTTATGGTCCTCCTATCCCATTCCTTCATTGTGTTGCCTGATGATTCAGCAGATGAGTCTTGCAAGAACCAAGTAGATCAATCTCTCAAAATCTCACCAAACTATTTCCACAAAAGAAAAGTTTCTTCCAATTCCTCTAGATGGGAAGAACACAGCAATACATTAAAATAACTAAACTGATCACATGTATTTTTTTGTTGTTAAAAAATTGCAATTTAAGGAGTAGCTCTTCTTAAGTGCTGCTGTTCATGGAATTGGTTGCTAGGAGATGCATATATTCAATCTGTGTGCAATAATAGTGCTTAACATGATTGTTGAATGACTACCTCTCCTCTGTACCCAACACATATAATCTTATCTGTAAGGTCCCTCATTCGAGCAGTGAATTAAAATACAGATTCAATCACAAAGAACAGGGAGGTTTTTCAATGCCTCGTAGATTGGTAAAAATAAACACACAAAAACACACATTGAATATTCCTTTTGAGCATGGTGAAGTTATTGATTACACTTTGGATGGTGTAGCAAAACACCCAGTCACTACAAAGATACAGGTGTCCTTCCTAACTCACCTGCCGGAGAGGAAGGAAACCTCTCATGGATTTCACCATGGGGCAATGGTGACTTTAAAACATTTACAGAGTTTAATGGCTGTGATAGGAGAAAACTGAGGATGGATCAACAGCATTGTAGTTACTTCACAATACCAAATGACAGAGTGAAAAGAAGGATGCATGCATCCTGTTTGCAATAAGGCACTAAAGTTAAACTGCACAAAATGTGGCACTAGTGGTTAGAGCATTGGGCCAGTAACTGAAAGGTTGCTGGATCAAATCCCCGAGCTGACAAGGTAAAAATCTGTCGTTCTGCCCCTGAACAAGGCAGTAGTTCTGTTCCCCGGGTGCCGAAGATGTGGATGTCGACTAAGAGTCCCCCGCACCTCTCTGATTCAGAAGTTGGGTTAAATGTGGAAAATACACATTTCAGTAGGTATCCCCCTTTCCCCTCTTCATATTTTCAAGCATGGTGGTAACTGCATCATGTTATGGGTATGCTTGTCATCGGCAAGGCGTAGGGAATTATTTTTTTAATAGATGGAATAGAGCTAAGCATAGTCAAAATTCTAGAGGAAACCTGGTACAGTCTGCTTTCCAACAGACACGGGGAGAAAAATGTACCTTTCAGCAGGACAATAACCTAAAACACAAGGCCAAATATACACTGGAGTTGCTTCCTAAGACGACATTGAATGTTCCTGAGCGGCATAATTACAGTTTTGACCTGAATTTGTTTTCAAATCTATGGAAAGACTTCAAAATGGTTATCTAGCAATGATCAATGACCAGAGCTTGAAGAATTTAAAAAATAATAATGTGCAAATATTGTACAATCCAGGTGTGCAAAGCTATTAGTATCATGTTTCAGGGAAGACCCAGATGCAGACAGTGTCGAAGTAACAAAAGTTTATTACAGAAACAGGGGGGCAGGCAAAACAACCGGTCAAGGGCAGGCAGAGGTCAGTAATCCAGAGCAGAGTCCAAAAGGTACAGAACGGCAGGCAGTCTCAGGGCAGGATGAGGTCAATAATGCAATGTGGTGTGACAAGGTACAGAATGGCTGGCAGGCTCAGGGCAGGTAGAACAGTCAAAACAGGAACTAGAAACAGACAGGAGCAAGGGGGAAACTGCTGGTAGGCTTGACAAACAATACTAACTAGCAACAGACAAACAGAGAACACAGGTATAAATACACTGCGGATAATGGGGAAGATGAGCGACACCTGGAGGGGGGTGGAGATAAGCACAAAGATAGGTGAAAGAGATCAGGGTTTGACCATTAGAGACTCACAGCTATAATCGCTGCCAAATATGATTCTAGAAAAGCTCTTAGAGAATGATCCAGATTCTGTAATCCTCTTTTGTTTATTTTTATCCAGGATAAAATCAATCTGGATACCACAAGATCACAGAATCCGGATTGTCAGTACTTTTACACCTTGCCATCTACTGGACAGGTTCAATTACTACTTCTACACTGTCATAGGGAAACAGCAATATGTAAATTACATGAATAAAGGACAAAAACAACATTTAATCCAAGGGGTGCATTCAGTTCAATTAAACGTTTGCTACGTTCCCCAAAACATTCTTGAACAGACTTTAAGGTACTGTATGTTTACTCTGGTTAGGTGGGTGTGGCAGGGGGTGGCTTGAAGCAATGAGTGACGTAAACAATCGTTCTGAAAGTGTTCCCCAACCCCTCCCCGTTTTTTTCAACTGGTCGTACAGAACAGCACAGTTTCCGTTTAATTGTTTTTTTCGTACTGAACGCAGTCCTGATTAAATAGCAGATTGGACTGATTCGAGGAATCAAAATATAATTTTTCAGTTTTGAAATACCCAAGTCTAACATTTAATCCAATCTCATTGCCGAAATTTGACCAATTAAGTTTTGAAAAACTGGGCCCTGGAGATATTGAAGGAATTTGGAGATTCCATCTTCTCCCTGCCCCTGTGAACTACACCTCCCAAGAGGCTAAAACAGAATGATGTTTCACAGCGGTCAAGCCCCCCTACTGGGGTACGGATGTAAAAATCCCTCTAAATGTTGTTCATTTTGTTCATTTTTTACAATTAAACACCATGCCCCCCCCCCCCCCCCCAACAAAATGTTGCTTAGGGCCCCAAAAGGCTAGGGCCGGCTCTGACTGCATGTGTGGGTATGGATGTGGGTACTCAGACTGCGGCGTCTCATGATGAGTTCAGATTTTTTGTGGCCATCAAAGTTGCCCATTCAGGATCTATATATACTGACAAAATAATAGACCGATCACTCTTAACAATGTGAATAAATGTCCCTGAAGGCGGAAGGCAGACAGAAACATTCTATCCAATGAGAGAGCAGATACATCTGTGAACAACAGGCACTGCTCCAATATAAAATAGTTTTCTCAAGGTTGTCGGAATGCCACGTGCGTCCACTTATATCATTACACTCGTAACAACCTAAACATTATGAAACTTTTCTATTCAATCAAATAAGGCTTACGTAGCAAATTCAACACTCCATACAGAAAATCCCCAATTGGTCTGCTTCTCACAGTATTTTTGTGTGGACAGATTTGCGGCGGAGTCAAGCCTTTTGCTTCGCCTCTTCCTCTCTGAGGTTAAAGGTGCAATTTGTAGAAATTGGTCCTCCATTTCCTGGTTGCTATAACTCTAATAGTTTGCCTAATGTCAGTTTATGTGACAAAACAAGCAATTCAGAGTATAGAGCAGTCTATGAACAGATTTGGAGCGAGTAGTCGTGCTGCACCCCGCTCCGCAGGTAATATTACATCTCTTTACATTACAACGGTTTGATTTGTTTGATCTGAGCAATTCTTTAGCTAGCTACTTAGCTGTCTTTGTATCAAAGATAATTGTGTAGTTTAGAGTAATTATCGAGGTTAGCTAGCCAGCTATTTTCGTCCGCCGCGCCACCGTTCTCCTACTTAGTCAACAACTGCTAGCTAGCTAGTCAACTTCTACCGACTAGCAGCACGATAGAAACTAATAATACATTACAACGGAACGATTTGATTAGTGTAGTGTTAGCTAGCTACATAGTTGTCGACGACTCATTGCGAGCTCACAGAACAGGGCTCTGGGCAGCCGAGCGGAAATGGAGGAAAACTCGCCTCCCTGCGGACCTGGCATCCTTTCACTCCCTCCTCTCTACATTTTCCTCTTCTGTCTCTGCTGCTAAAGCCACTTTCTACCACTCTAAATTCCAAGCATCTGCCTCTAACCCTAGGAAGCTCTTTGCCACCTTCTCCTCCCTCCTCCCTCCTGAATCCTCCTCCCCCCCTTCCTCCCTCTCTGCGGATGACTTCGTCAACCATTTTGAAAAGAAGGTCGACGACATCCGATCCTCGTTTGCTAAGTCAAACGACACCGCTGGTCCTGCTCACACTGCCCTACCCTGTGCTTTGACCTCTTTCTCCCCTCTCTCTCCAGATGAAATCTCGCGTCTTGTGACGGCCGGCCGCCCAACAACCTGCCCGCTTGACCCTATCCCCTCCTCTCTTCTCCAGACCATTTCCGGAGACCTTCTCCCTTACCTAACCTCACTCATCAACTCATCCTTGACCGCTGGCTACGTCCCTTCCGTCTTCAAGAGAGCGAGAGTTGCACCCCTTCTGAAAAAACCTACACTCGATCCCTCCAATGTCAACAACTACAGACCAGTATCCCTTCTTTCTTTTCTCTCCAAAATTCTTGAACGTGCCGTCCTTGGCCAGCTCTCCTGCTATCTCTCTCAGAATGACCTTCTTGATCCAAATCAGTCAGGTTTCAAGACTGGGCATTCAACTGAGACGGCTCTTCTCTGTGTCACGGAGGCGCTCCGCACTGCTAAAGCTAACTTTCTCTCCTCTGCTCTCATCCTTCTAGACCTATCGGCTGCCTTTGATACTGTGAACCATCAGATCCTCCTCTCCACCCTCTCCGAGTTGGGCATCTCCGGCGCGGCCCACGCTTGGATTGCGTCCTACCTGACAGGTCGCTCCTACCAGGTGGCGTGGCGAGAATCTGTCTCCGCACCACGTGCTCTCACCACTGGTGTCCCCCAGGGCTCTGTTCTAGGCCCTCTCCTATTCTCGCTATACACCAAGTCACTTGGCTCTGTCATATCCTCACATGGTCTCTCCTATCATTGCTATGCAGACGACACACAATTCATCTTCTCCTTTCCCCCTTCCGATAACCAGGTGGCGAATCGCATCTCTGCATGTCTGGCAGACATATCAGTGTGGATGACGGATCACCACCTCAAGCTGAACCTCGGCAAGACGGAGCTGCTCTTCCTCCCGGGGAAGGACTGCCCGTTCCCTGATCTCGCCATCACGGTTGACAACTCCATTGTGTCCTCCTCCCAGAGTGCTAAGAACCTTGGCGTGATCCTGGACAACACCCTGTCGTTCTCAACTAACATCAAGGCGGTGACCCGTTCCTGTAGGTTCATGCTCTACAACATTCGCAGAGTACGACCCTGCCTCACACAGGAAGCGGCGCAGGTCCTAATCCAGGCACTTGTCATCTCCCGTCTGGATTACTGCAACTCGCTGTTGGCTGGGCTCCCTGCCTGTGCCATTAAACCCTTACAACTCATCCAGAATGCCGCAGCCCGTCTGGTGTTCAACCTTCCCAAGTTCTCTCACATCACCCCGCTCCTCCGCTCTCTCCACTGGCTTCCAGTTGAAGCTCGCATCCGCTACAAGACCATGGTGCTTGCCTACGGAGCTGTGAGGGGAACGGCACCTCCGTACCTTCAGGCTCTGATCAGGCCCTACACCCAAACAAGGGCACTGCGTTCATCCACCTCTGGCCTGCTCGCCTCCCTACCTCTGAGGAAGTACAGTTCCCGCTCAGCCCAGTCAAAACTGTTCGCTGCTCTGGCACCCCAATGGTGGAACAAACTCCCTCACGACGCCAGGACAGCGGAGTCAATCACCACCTTCCGGAGACACCTGAAACCCCACCTCTTTAAGGAATACCTAGGATAGGATAAAGTAATCCTTCTACCCCCCCCCCTTAAAAGATTTAGATGCACTATTGTAAAGTGGTTGTTCCACTGGATATCATAAGGTGAATGCACCAATTTGTAAGTCGCTCTGGATAAGAGCGTCTGCTAAATGACTAAAATGTAAATGTAAATGTAGTGGTTCCCAAACTTTTTATTGTCCCGTACCCCTTCAAACATTCAACCTCCAGCTGCATACCCCCTCTAGCACCAGGGTCAGCGCACCTTCAAATGTTGTTTTTTGCCATCATGATAAGCCTGCCACACATACACTATACGATACATTTATTAAACATTAGAATGAGTGTTTTTGTCACAACCTTGCTCGTGGGAAGTGACAAAGAGCTCTTATAGGACCAGGGCACAAATAATAATATAATAATAATAAATAATTTTGCTCTTTATTTAGCCATCTTACTTATAAAACCTTATTTGATCATACAAAATGGTGAATAACTCACCAAAGGTTACTGAGAAGGGTGGGCTTGAAAGGTTGCATATAAATCTGCAATGTTAGGTTGTATTGGAGAGAGTCTTAATTGCAAAAGGCATCAGTGTCTTCACAGCCGATTTGCCAAGTCAGGATACTCTGAGCGAAGCACTATCCAGAAATCTGGCAGTGGTTCCTGATTAAATTCAATTTTCACAGAATCGCTTGTTGCACTTTCTATGAGGCTCTCTTGTTCAGATATTGGTAAGTGGACTGGAGGCAGGGCATGAAAGGGATAACGAATCCAGTTGTTTGTGTTGTTCTTTTTGGGAAAATACCTGCATAATTGCGCACCCAGCTCACTCAGGTGCTTCACTATATCACATTTGACATTGTCCTTAAGCTTGAGTTCATTTGCACCCAAAAAATCATACAATCATGGAAAGACCTGTGTGTTGTCCTTGTTAATGCAGACAGAGAAGAGCTCCAACTTCTTAATCATAGCCTCAATTTTGTCCCGCACATTGAATATAGTTGCAGAGAGTCCCTGTAATCCTAGATTCAGATCATTCAGGTGAGAAAAAACATCCAGATAGGCCAGTCGTGTGAGAAACTCGTCAGACAAGGGAAAATTATGGTCAGGAAAGACAACTTTAAGCTCTTCTCTCAATTTAAAAAAAAGGTGTCAATACTTTGCCCCTTGATAACCAGTGCACTTCTTTATGTTATAAAAGCGTTAAATGGTCGCTGCCCATATCATTGCATAATGCAGAAAATACACGAGAGTTCAGTGTCCTTACTTTAACAAAGTTAACAATTTTCACTGTAGTTTCCAAAACGGCTTTCAAGCTGTCAGGCACTCCCTTGGCAGCAAGAGCCTCTCGGTGGATGCTGCAGTGTACCCAAGTGGCGTCGGGAGCAACTGCTTGCACGCGCGTTACCATTCCACAATGTGTCCCTGTCATGGCTTTTGCGCCATCAGTACAGATACCAACACATCTTGACCACCAAAGTCCATTTGATGTCACAAAGCTGTCCAGTACTTTAAAAGTATCCTCTCCTGTTGTCCTCGTTTCCAATGGTTTGCAGAAGATAATGTCTTCCTTAATTGACCCCGCATAAACGTAATGGACATATACCAGGAGCTGTGCCAGGCCCGCTACGTCTGTAGACTCATCTAGCTGTAACGCATAGAATTCACTGGCTTGTATGCGAAGCAGTAATTGTTTTAAAACATCTCCTGACATGTCACTGATGCGTTGTGAAACAGTGTTGTTTGATGAAGATATTGTCTGTCTAGTTTTTTTGGGGCCTTTTCCCCCAGCATTGTCCCAGCCATATCTGTGGCAGCAGGAAGAATGAAGTCATCCAAAATAGTATGGGGCTTGCCTGTCCTAGCCACTCGGTAGCTCACCATATAAGATGCTTCTAGCCCCTTCTTATTAATGGTATCTGTTACTTTTATACATGTCTTACTACTCGAAAGTCATCTTAATTCTCGCTCAAAAAACTCCCGTGGCTTATTTTGCAAATTGGCATGTTTCGTTTCTTGACTAGGCTCTCTGTATTTAACATTGTGTTGTTATTTTGCTGAACACTAGATGGTTTCATTTTATTTTTGGCTGTGAAACGAGGCTACTCAGGAGAGAAAAAACATGTATAGCCCTGTTGGAAAATGTAAATGGACTGTTTGGCGTACCCCCGACGGCATTGCGCATACAGCATTTTGGGAATAGCCAGGGTAGAGAATTGGGAATAGCCGGTGTAGAGAATCATTGTAACATTTAAACCGCTGTGAAATATATTTTCAGCTGTTTGAAGCTAGTGTACAAAACCGAAAGTAAAAGATGCCAAAACGAAACTTAAGTGCGGGTGTCACGGGTGTCGTAGGGTGTAGACCAAAACGCAGTGGGAAAATGTATACTCATCTTCTTTTTATTGAGGACAAAGAAGGAAAACCAAAACAAACACGTATACAAAAACACAACGACGATTAACAGTCCTGTAAAGCATGAAGCTATACACGGAAACAATCTCCCACAAAATCCCATGACAAACACACTCCTAAATATAGAACCTTCAATCAGAGGCAACGATAGACAGCTGCCTCCAATTGAAGGCCCCAATCCCCATTACCAAAACATAGAATACAAACACCTAGACAGAACATAGAAATAAACTAACATAGAACGATAACCCAAAAACCCCGGAATACATAAATCAAATACACCTCTACATGAACACATACACAAACACACCCTAAACCACATAAAACAAATACCCCCTGCCACGTCCTGACCAAACTACAAGAACAAATAACCCCTTTACTGGTCAGGACGTGACAGAGGGAAGCATAGAAATAATGCACATAGAACAGATACTCTGCTTCTTAGACTTGCTTTCAATGAGAGTGACAGATCTATAACTCATATTTCTATGTGAATTTGGTCGGGTCAACCAAAAAGTTCCATATTGCAGCTTCAACCAAGTGATCAGCACCCTGCGCAATCAGCTTCCTGGGGATGGGCAAGGATGTTGGCAGGAGTGACGTACACATTTTTTGTTTGTCAAAAGCTATTTGTGGGCCAGAAAAATGGCAGTTATTTTATAGGTCCATTACCATTTCTACATACTTTCTATCTGGTTTGAGATGTCCAAGTCAGGGATGCACTGACGTGGAAATTCTGGTCCAATGCCTTTAGTGTCTTCAGAAAGTATTCATACCCCTTGACTTATTCCACATTTTGTTGTGTTACAGCCTGAATTCAAAATCAATCAAAAAAAATCTACACACCCATCTACACAAAATACCACATATTGACAAAATGAAAACATGTTTTTAGACAATTTTGCAAATAATACAGAAATATCTCATGTACTATAAGGACCGACACTGGAGACGAGAAGCAAGTACAGGGAGTAAACATTTAACGGAAAAAAGACATCAAACAAAACAAGAACAGCGTCTGGACAGGGGCAACAAAACGACATTGCGACAATAATGCTGACACGGGGACAAAAATGAGGAACAAACAGATATAGAGGGGCAATCAACAACGTGAAGGAGTCCAGGTGTGTCCAATGAGCGCTGATGCACATAATGATGGTGACAGGTGTGCGTAATGAAGGCCTGCCTGGAGCCCTCTAGCTCCAAGAAAGGGGAAGCGGAAGCAGGCGTGACAATTTACATAAGCATTCACACCTCTTTACTGTGAAATTCTAAATTGAGCTCAGGTGCATCCAATTTCCTTTGATCATCCTTCAGATTTCCCTACAACTTGATTGGAGTCAACTTGTGGCCAATTAAATTGGTTGGACATGAGATGGAAAGAAACACACCTTGCTATATACAGTGGGGAGAACAAGTATTTGATACACTGCCGATTTTGCAGGTTTTCCTACTTACAAAGCATGTAGAGGTCTGTCATTTTTATCATAGGTACACTTCAACTGTGAGAGACGGAATCTAAAACAAAAATCCAGAAAATCACATTGTATGATTTTTAAGTGATTCATTTGCATTTTATTGCATGACATAAGTATTTGATCACCTACCAACCAGTAATAATTCCGGCTTTCACAGACCTGTTAGTTTTTCTTTAAGAAGCCCTCCTGTTCTCCACTCATTACCTGTATTAACTGCACCTGTTTGAACTTGTTACCGGTATAAAAGACACCTGTCCACACATTCAATCAAACAGACTCCAACCTCTCCACAATGGCCAAGACCAAAGAGCTGTGTAAGGACATCAGGGATAAAATTGTAGACCTGCACAAGGCTGGGATGGGATACAGGACAATAGGCAAGCAGCTTGGTGAGAAGGCAACAACTGTTGGCGCAATTATTAGAAAATGGAAGAAGTTCAAGATGACGGTCAATCACCCTCGGTCTGGGGCTCCATGCAAGATCTCACCTCGTGGGGCATCAATGATCATGTGGAAGGTGAGGGATCAGCCCAGAACTACATGGCAGGACCTGGTCAATGACCTGAAGAGAGCTGGGACCACAGTCTCAAAGAAAACCATTAGTAACACACTACGCCGTCATGGATTAAAATCCTGCAGCGCACGCAAGGTCCCCCTGTTCAAGCCAGCGCATGTCCAGGCCCGTCTGAAGTTTGCCAATGACCATCTGGATGATCCAGAGGAGGAATGGGAGAAGGTCATGTGGTCTGATGAGACAAAAATAGAGCTTTTTGGTCTAAACTCCACTCGCCGTGTTTGGAGGAAGGAGAAGGATGAGTACAACCCCAAGAACACCATCCCAACCGTGAAGCATGGAGGTGGAAACATCATTCTTTGGGGATGCTTTTCTGCAAAGGGGACAGGACGACTGCACCGTATTGAGGGGAGGATGGATGGGGCCATGTATCGCGAGATCTTGGCCAACAACCTCCTTCCCTCAGTAAGAGCATTGAAGATGGGTTGTGGCTGGGTCTTCCAGCATGACAACGACCCGAAACACACAGCCAGGGCAACTAAGGAGTGGCTCCGTAAGAAGCATCTCAAGGTCCTGCAGTGGCCTAGCCAGTCTCCAGACATGAACCCAATAGAAAATCTTTGGAGGGAGCTGAAAGTCCGTATTGCCCAGCGACAGCCCCGAAACCTGAAAGATCTGGAGAAGGTCTGTATGGAGGAGTGGGCCAAAATCCCTGCTGCAGTGTGTGCAAACCTGGTCAAGAACTACAGGAAACGTATGATCTCTGTAATTGCAAACAAAGGTTTCTGTACCAAATATTAAGTTCTGCTTTTCTGATGTATCAAATACTTATGTCATGCAATAAAATGCAAATGAATTACTTAAAAATCATACAATGTGATTTTCTGGATTTTTGTTTTAGATTCCGTCTCTCACAGTTGAAGTGTACCTAGGATAAATATGACAGACCTCTACATGCTTTGTAAGTAGGAAAACCTGCAAAATCGGCAGTGTATCAAATACTTGTTCTCCCCACTGTAGGGTCCTACAGTTGAAAATGCATGTCAGAGCAGAAACTATACCATGAAGTCCAAGGAACTGTCCATAGATCTCCAATATATAATTGTGATGAGGCATGTATCTGGGAAAGGGTATGAAACAATTTCTAGAGTGTTGAAAGTTTCCAAGAGCACAGTGGTCTCCATTATTGGGTAAGGGAAAAATAAGTAACTACCCAGACTCTGCCTAAAGCTGACCGTCCGACCAAATTGAGCAACTGGGCAAGAAGGACCTTGGTCAGGTAGGTGACCAAGAACCCAATGACCACTCCGATAGAACTACATAGTTCCTTGGCTGAGATGGGAGAACCTGTCAGAAGGGAAACGGTCTCTCAGCACTTCACCAATCTGTGTCACGTCCTGGCCAGTATATAAGGTTAATTGTTTTGTAGTTTGGTCAGGGCGTGGCAGGGGGTATTCGTTTTATGTAGTTCGGGGTGGTGTGTTTTGGTGAAGGGTCATTTGGTTTAAGTATTCTGGGGTTTTTGGGCACTGTTTGGTTTTCAGTTATTCTATGTCTAGTCTAGTATGTCTGTTTCTATGTCTGGTTAATTGGGGTTGGGACTCTCAGTCGAAGGCAGGTGTTGTCTATCTGCCTTTGATTGAGAGTCCCATATATGAGGGTGTGTTTGTGTTTGTTATTTGTGGGTGATTGTTCTGTGTTAAGCTTAGCTTGGCCAGACTGTTTGTAGTTGTTCGTTCGTTCGTTTCTTTGTTATTTTTGTACGTTCATTTTTTGTAGTCAATAAAACTCAAGATGAGCATACATGTACCTGCTGCGTATTGGTCTACCTTTTCAGATGCCGATTTCGCATTATCGTCAGAAGACGAAGACGACAGCCGTGACAGAATCACCCACCACCAAAGGACCAAGCAGCAGAGGAAGGAGCAGACGGCGTTCGAGCTGGACTGGCGGGAGAAGTGGACTTGGGAGGAAATTCTGGACGGGGCCGGACCTTGGCATCAGGCTGGGGATTATCAGCGCCCGCAGTGGGAAATTGATGCAGCCAAGGCGGAGAGGCGATGGTACGAGGCCAGAGACGCGCTGAGGGAGAAGCACGAGAGGCACCCCCAAGAATTTTTTTTGGGGGGGCACACGGGTAGTTTGGCTAGGCGAAGGAAGAGCCGGAAGCCAGCTACCCGTGGTTATATGGAGGAGCGTATGGGGTGGAGAGCGCTATGTTTCGCTGAGAAGCGCACTATCTCACCCATACGCACGCACAGTCCGGTGCGAGTTATTCCAGCCCCTCGCAGGTGCCGTGCTAGAGCGGGCATCCAGCCTGGTAGGAGGATGCCTGCGCAGCGCATCTGGTCGCCGGTACGCCTCCGAGGACCAGTCTACCCAACTCCCGCTCTACGCACGGCTACCATCAGGCCCCTGCACAGCCCAGTCTGCCCTGTACGAGCACCCCGCTCGTACAGGGCTACTAGTTCCATCCAGCCAAGGCGGGTTGTGCAGGAGGTAAGATCTAGACCGGCTGTGCGCCTCCATAGCCCTGGGTTTCCAGCTCCTGTCTCTCGTGCGGACCCGGAAGTGCGTCCACCCAGTCCGACTCGTCCTGTTCCCGCTCCCCGCACTAAACTGCAAGTGCGTAAACCCAGCCTCGCCAGTCAACAGTCGTCAGAGCTGCCCGCCAGTCAACAGTCGTCGGAGCTGCCCGCCAGTCAACAGTCGTCGGAGCTGCCCGCCAGTCAACAGTCGTCGGAGCTGCCCGCCAGTCAACAGTCGTCGGAGCTGCCCGTCAGTCAACAGTCGTCGGAGCTGCCCGTCAGTCAACAGTCGTCGGAGCTGCCCGTCAGTCAACAGTCGCCGGAGTGGTCAGACTGCGCTGAACTGCCGGAGTGGCCAGACTGCGCTGAACTACCGGAGTGGCCAGACTGCGCTGAACTGCCGGAGTGGCCAGACTGCGCTGAACTGCCGGAGTGGCCAGACTGCGCTGAACTGCCTGGAGTGGCCAAACTGCCCTGAACTGCCGGAGTGGCCAGACTGCCCTGAACTGCCGGAGTGGCCAGACTGCGCTGAACTGCCGGAGTGGCCAGACTGCGCTGAACTGCCGGAGTGGCCAGACTGCGCTGAACTGCCGGAGTGGCCAGACTGCGCTGAACTGCCGGAGTGGCCAGACTGCGCTGAACTGCCGGAGTGGCCAGACTGCGCTGAACTGCCGGAGTGGCCAGACTGCCCTGAACTGCCGGAGTGGCCAGACTGCCCTGAACTGCCGGAGTGGCCAGACTGCCCTGAACTGCCGGAGTGGCCAGACTGCCCAGACTGTCCCGAGTTGCCAGACTGCCCAGACTGTCCCGAGTTGCCAGACTGCCCAGACTGTCCCGAGTTGCCAGACTGCCCAGACAGCCTGGAACGGCCTGAGCCGGAGCCACCTCCAAAAAATAGGTGGGTTGGGGAGGGGGGGTGTAGCACAGTGCCGTCGTTGACGGCAGCCACCCTCCCTTCCCTCCCTTTAGTAAGGGGGAATTTTTCTTTTGGGTATTGTTTGGGGTTATTTTTTATTTTTTGTTAAGGTGCTTCCGGGGTAGCACCTTTAAGGGGGAGGTACTGTCACGTCCTGGCCAGTATATAAGGTTAATTGTTTTGTAGTTTGGTCAGGGCGTGGCAGGGGGTATTCGTTTTATGTAGTTCGGGGTGGTGTGTTTTGGTGAAGGGTCATTTGGTTTAAGTATTCCGGGGTTTTTGGGCACTGTTTGGTTTTCAGTTATTCTATGTCTAGTCTAGTATGTCTGTTTCTATGTCTGGTTAATTGGGGTTGGGACTCTCAGTCGAAGGCAGGTGTTGTCTATCTGCCTTTGATTGAGAGTCCCATATATGAGGGTGTATTTGTGTTTGTTATTTGTGGGTGATTGTTCTGTGTTAAGCTTAGCTTGGCCAGACTGTTTGTAGTTGTTCGTTCGTTCGTTTCTTTGTTATTTTTGTACGTTCATTTTTTGTAGTCAATAAAACTCAAGATGAGCATACACGTACCTGCTGCGTATTGGTCTACCTTTTCAGATGACGATTTCGCATTATCGTCAGAAGACGAAGACGACAACCGTGACAATCTGGGCTTTATGGGAGTGGCCAGGTAGAAGCCACTCCTGAGAAAAATAACCTGCTTCAGAGTGCAAATGACCTTAGACTGGGGTGAAAATGTACATTCCAACATGATAATGACCCCAAACATATAGCCAAAGCATAGCTGGAATGGCTTCAGAACAAGAATGTGAAGTCCTTGAGTGGCCCAGCCAAAACCCAGACTTGAATCACATTGAAAATCTGTGGAAAGACTTGAAAATTGCTGTTCACTACCGCTCTCCATCTAACTTTACAAAGCTTGAGAAAATCTGCCAGGAGGAATGGAAGAAAATCCCCTAATCCAGATGTGCAAAGCTGATACAGACATAACCAAGATGACTCAAACTGTAATCGCCGCCAAAGGTGCTTCTATAAAGTATTGACTCAGGGGTGTGAATACTGATGTAAATTAGATATTTCTGTATTTAATTTTCAATAAATTGGCAAACATCTCTAAAAACATGTTTTCAGTGTGTCATTATGGGGTATTGTGTGTAGACGGGTGAGGGAAAAAAATATATTTAATGCATTTTGAATTCAGGCTGTAACATAACAACATGTGGAATATGTCAAGGGGTATGAATACTTTCTGAAGGGGCTGTATATCTGATATTTTCTTTGCAACATCAACCTATATATATATACATTTACATTTTAGTCATTTAGCAGACACTATTATCCAGAGCAACTTACAGTAGTGAATGCATACATTTCATGCATTTTTTTTTGTACTGGCCCCCCATGGGAATCAAACCCAGAACCCTGGCGTTGCAAACACCATGCTCTACCAACTGAGCCACAGGGAAGACTATACAGTACCAGTCAAAAGTTTGGACACACCTACTCATTCATTCATATTTGTACTATTTTCTACATTGTAGAATAATAGTGAAGACATCCAAACTATGAAATAACACATGGAATCATGTAGTAACCACAAAAGTGTTAAACAGTGGCAGGTGGGGCCTGTTTAGTATGTTATTTTGGCATTAATACATGTCACATATCAGTTTGCAAACAATGTAAAAAAGATATATATATATAAACTCCGCAAAAAAATAAACGTCATCTCACTGTCAACTGCGTTTATTTTCAGCAAACTTAACATGTGTAAATATTTGTATGAACATGACAATATTCAACAACTGAGACATAAACTGAACAAGTTCCACAGACATGTGACTAACGTAAATGGAATAGTGTGTCCCTGAACAAAAGGGGGGTCAAAATCAAAAGTAACAGTCAGTATCTGGTGTGGCCACCAGCTGCATTAAGTACTGCAGTGCATCCCCCCCTCATGGACTGCATCAGATTTGCCAGTTCTTGCTGTGAGATGTTACCCCACTCTTCCACCAAGGCACCTGCAAGTTCCCGGAAATTTATGGGGGGAAATGGCCATAGCCCTCACCCTTCGATCCAACAGGTCCCAGACGTGCTCAATGGGATTGAGATCCGGGCTCTTCGCTGGCCACGGCAGAACACTGACATTCCTGTCTTGCAGGAAATCACGCACAGAACGAGCAGTATGGCTGGTGGCATTGTCATGCTGGAGGGTCATGTCAGGATGAGCCTGCAGGAAGGGTATGACATGAGGGAGGAGGATGTCTTCCCTGTAACGCACAGTGTTGAGATTGCCTGCAATGACAACAAGCTCAGTCCAATGATGCTGTGACACACCGCTCCAGACCATGGCGACCCTTCACCTCCAAATTGATCCCGCTCCAGAGTACAGGCCTCGGTGTATTCCTTCGACGACAAACGCGAATCCGACCATGACCCCTGGTGAGACAAAACCACGACTCGTCAGTGAAGAGCACTTTTTGCCAGTCCTGTCTGGTCCAGCGACGGTGGGTTTGTGCCCATTGGCAACGTTGTTGCCAGTGATGTCTGGTGAGGACCTGCCTTACAACAGGCCTACAAACCCTCAGTCCAGCCTCTCTCAGCCTATTGCGGACAGTCTGAGCACTGATGGAGGGATTGTGCATTCCTGGTGTAACTCGGGCAGTTGTTGTTGCCATCCTGTACCTGTCCCACAGGTGTGATGTTCGGATGTACTGATCCTGTGCAGGTGTTGTTACACGTGGTCTGCCACTGTGAGGATGATCAGCTGTCCATCCTGTCTCCCTGTAGCGCTGTCTTAGGCGCCTCACAGTACGGACATGATAATTTATTTCCCTGGCCTCATCTGCAGTCCTCATGCCTCCTTGCAGCATGCCTAAGGCACGTTCACACAGATGAGCAGGGACCCTAGGCATCTTTCTTTTGGTGTTTCTCAGAGTCAGTAGAAAGGCCTCTTTAGTGTCCTAAGTTTTCATAACTGTGACCTTAATTGCCTAACATCTGTAAGCTGTTAGTATCTTAACAACCGTTCCACAGGTGCATGTTCATTAATTGTTTACGGTTCATTGAACAAGCATGGGAAACAGTGTTTAAACCCTTTACAATGAAGTTCTGTGAAATTATTTGGATTTTTACTAATTATCTTTAAAACATAGGGTTCTGAAAAAGGGACGTTTCTTTTTTAGCTGAGTTTATAATTGAGTTAAAAAGCCGCATACAAACATGGTCTCTTTTTTGTTTTCTTGACTAAGGCACATCCTAAATGCAGGTGTTTCAGCCTAACGCAATGCTTTCTGCGGTGGTGGGGCAAGCCAGCAGAAAATATGGAGTGTTGCGCCGTGATCGGCTCAGTGTTCTGTCACTCATGGGGACACTACGTCACCGCCAAGTCTAAGGGTAGAGTTAAAACATTCTAGCCCCTTGGGTGCTTTCATAGAGTTATATTAGAAGTGCCCGTCCAAGAAGGCTCAAGGTCATTGGCCACAGATAAGATGATGTCAAATCACGTTATATGTACAGTAGCTTTGATTGGACTGATCATGTTAACATCATTAGCTAGCAGTAATCATCATGAATCAAGTCGACAATCTACTGGCAAATCCTTTTTAATCCTTGTCATAAGAAGAGAAATAATGAACAGAAATTATAAATAAAATGTATCGGTGCTCATCGGCCATTGGAAATCGAAAATTCAACAATGACTGGTTTGGAAGGAATCAGTGACAGTGGCTAACTGTAAGCATTGCAAAGCAATCACTAGCCTGCTATTCAGTGGAGTGGCTGTGTGGTCTCAAATCTGGGATTATGGGGCTCTTTTCCAAATTCAAAATGATAAACATTCAACATTGGCCATGCTGTCAATGAAGCATGATTTGTGCCATGCTCAAAACAACTGTGAACTCGGAACTGCAAAACTTGACTTCAGTGAGTTCAAGACAACTGGGAAGTCAGGAATAAATGAGCTCCAACTGGGAAAATACGTTTTGAACGGTCATCCAACTCGGAATTGTAAATCCGGCCTCTTTCTAGAGCTACGACCTGAAGATCAACGACGTCATCACCATTCGACCTTGTTTTTTTTCAGAGTTCCCAGTTGTCTTGAAAGCACCATAAATCCAGAGAAAACCAGACTTTGATGACAAAATTTGCCCACGAAGGACTGCCTTGCCACCTTCCTATTCAAGTGAGCACAACACAACAAGGTGAGTCCAACAATGTATTGTATGATGCTGCATAAATTATGTAATATGCCAGGGAGTTATGTATACTGTAGCTAAGAAAGTAATACTAAGTGTATGTTGCATAGTAAGCTCTTAGTAGCCCATGTGCCTCACCCTAATAATTTGGTATATTTACCCTTCTTAATTTCACCTACTGTTCTGACTTGGTGGTGCACATGTGGCCTATAACCTGTTTTAGAAAGAAATGTGACCCGATTCAGGAAACTAGGCGTATGTCACAACTTCACAGTTTTTTGGCATATATTCCTTCTTGAACATGTGAACTTTTATGTGCCTTAATAACAAACGTGTATGCCATCTGTAAATACAAATAAAATTGTTCAATTAAGAGCCTTGTTGGTTAAGCCACAGAAAAAGTTGGCAACCTTCCAACTACCCATGATTGGCTGAGAAAATGAGTGTGCTGGACATGCCAAGAGAGGGGTTACATTTAAAAATGTATTGCATAGTAGAGCTGCATAAGTGTGGCTCTCCACTTTCTGGAGGAAATGTCTTAATCGAAATTACGGATTGCCTCTTATACGCTTGTCGTCCCCTTATGCCATAGTTTGTCCATTTCAATTGTCAGTTTAAGCAAGTCAGCCATATCAGCTATGTTTTTTTAAAAGGCAGTAAGAGGCTGAATGACCTGTTTCGCTGCCAGACAAGGCTCCGCTGATAGCCAGGTATAGCAGTGGTAAGGTGTTGGGACTGCTGTTGGGACAGCTTTATGTAGACCCTAACAGTTTGGGGGCACCGTTTGTCACCTTTACAGTGCAATTCATGTATTGTTTAGTGTTGTATTGTGGCTTTGCTGTCATATATGTTGTTTTTTTGCCCCACCAAGATTTACATGCTAAAATCGGCACTGTAAACAAAGAGTGTGCAAAGCTGTCATCAAGGCGGCTGCTTTGAAGAATCTCACATATAAAATATACTTTGATTTGTTTAACACTTTTTTGGTTACTACATGATTCCATATGTGTTATTTCATAGTTTTGATGTCTTCACTATTAATCTACAATGTAGAAAATAGTATAAATAAAGAAAAACCCTGGAATGAGTAGGTGTGTCCCAAATTTTGACTGGCACTGTATATATATATTACATTTTGTGTTCTTTTTAACCATTTTAGCACAAGTACAAGATGTCAAATTACTTGAATATGGGAAAGATGTAACAATTGTTATTGCATCAAAAGTTACTGAAATGTACCAGAAAGGTATTGGAAAGTTTCGATAAACATAAGGGAAGTTCATCAGGTAATAAATGTGTGTAGAAATAAAGATCTGCATTGCTTTTAATTTGTCACAGTCCCTTCCAACATGTCCTGTGCAGCATGTGAGCGATGTAGAGGGAAACAAAAGACACATAGCCTGTCTACTTGTTCCTGAGAGTCTCAGCTTTCAGGAATGCGGTCATAAAAGCTAATAGCCTCAATCGTTCATAAACTAGAGCCAAATATGGAGGAAGAAAACTAAACTGCTAATACCGGACATCGGAGGTTACTCACGTAACTGCAGTTCTATGAACCAAGTGGCGCAGTCACTTGACTACAATGTTTTAAAAACAAAATCCACCTCAGGGTGCTGTTAATTGGCTGGTGAGCCTGATCCAGGCCGTATTTTGCACTGCCCTGTCCGTGTCTCTTTAGTCTCATCCCCCCTTCTCTCCATCCTCTCCTTTTGCCATCGTTTTGCCCTTTCATCCCTTCTGCTCTACTCCTTTCCTTCCACTCCTCTGTCATCCTCGGGTCTGTCCCTCTGCATTCACTTTTTGTTGCAACCCTGACAGTCCACTTACAGGCAGCCCTTCTGGGAAAGTTGTAATAACCATCTCTGAATACTGGAAGAGGCATTAGAGAGTACATGGAAAATCGCTGTCTCTCTCCTCCACAATCAGCGTTACTGCACTAGTAGCAGCTTTTCAGAAATGACGAAATGATAGCTATCGCCATAACCAAACAAACCATATTAGCGCTGCAAATGTATTGTGGTGTACATGGAGGCTACACATTGCTGTATGTATGGACCCAGTAGTGGAAATGTGGTCCCATTTCAAAGCAAGATAATTACCTTGGAGATTAAACAAAATTATTTTCCAAACGATTCCAAACTAAACAATTGATTACAGCATTACCCCAAAAAAGGAGGAGGCAGCTGGCAGCGGGAGGAGGTAGGGAACTGGTCTGTCTGCCCAATATAAAGGATCAAAACTGTCTGAGGAATAAAAATAGCATAAATAGGAAAGTATACCAGTTTCATTTGAGGACCAGGATGTTGACAACTGAGCCATACAGATTGCAAAATAGTTGGGAAGAGATTTGTGATGTACCGATTCCATGGTACAAGGTGTATGAGTTGATATATAAAACAACGCAAGATTCAAGACTTCGTGCTTTCAGCTAAAATTATTATATAGAATTCTTGCCACCAACAAAATGTTGAATATTTGGGGCATAAAATCATCGAAGCTCTGCAGATTTTGTTATGAGGATACAGAATCAATAGACCATTTATTTTGGTATTGCCCTCAGGTAGCCTGTTTCTGGTCTCAGGTTCAGGAATGGCTGAAAATGCATAGCATTGATCTAAAATTGACCCTAGAAATGGTACTGTTAGGAGATCTGGAGAGACCAGGTCAGTCAATTAGTAATATACTAATACTCTTAGTAAAAGTATTTATCTTCAACTCGCAATCTGTGGATTGTATTCGATTAGATTGAAATTGTACGTTAAACATCACATCATAGTTGAAAGATATACGTTGCGTAGAAATCCGAAGAAGGTGGCCAGCAGAGATAAATCACACTGAGGGGCAGTGTTTTACAGCTAATACCGGTTTGCCTGATGCCGTGCAGGTGTTTGTACAGATGCATATAAACACACTCTCATTCAAATAAACACATACAAGAACACACACATACATGGAATAGTGCCAGACATGCACACAAACATATACAGTTGGCATTACTGTTATGATTTTAGTTGTCCTTTGTTTTTTTGTTTTTTTTGTTGTTTTTTTGGCATTCTTGTTTGCTGTTTTCTTCTGACTTTTTCCTCTTTAGTTCATTCTCTTGGTTGTTGGTGCATTGGGGGGTTCTTGGGGGTGGGGAATGGAATGAATTGTATTTTTAATTTTAATTTTTTCTTCTTGGGGGGACTGTGGGAGGGGTCTCGAATGGTTGAGGGACAGCTATTGGGGAACTGTGGGCGGGATCTTGGAGGATTCGGGTTCACGTTCTTTTGGCTTGGTGGGAGATCTGTCAACGTGCCTTTGAGCAGGGCATTGACCCTGGATGCTTCTGTGTGTCGCTCTGAGTCTGTTGGATGACTGGTATGGTGTAGTTGTTGAGCGGCTTCACTGCAAGTATATTGTATGTTTGGATATTCAATAAAAAATAAAAAATAAAAATAAAAATACTATTTTAATACAGTAGGTTCCCACAAGTTAATTCAATTTCCACTGAATAACATGATCTCATTGAAGCTGTGGAAAGTTACAGAGGACCTGTTTTGCTTGGGTTGTCACGAACAAAGGAAATCCATCAACCAAGTCAAATTCTAAACTTCCATAGTGATCTACATTTAGATAAGGTCCTTTGAGATAAGGTATGCACTCACATAAATGACTACTTACTGCCTATTCATTAACGCTTCACTTCCTGTGAAAGCATGTGTGTCACCTTTCAGTAGTCTTAAAAGACCTAGAACTTCAAATAACTCTCTATACGTTTTATAGATAGGACAGGAAGTAGAGGGGACAGGAAAGACAAGAGAAGAGTACCGGTATGTCAAACAGGCAGTGGGACGGATGCATTACCATGCCAACAGCAGTAGGCTATACAGTGCATATACTGTAGATACTCTAACACCCCCCTAAAATTTCTTTTAAAAAAATATGTTAGAAAAGGGTATTAAAATGGATTTAATAGTCATTTTCTTTGTCAACAATTAACACAAAATACTCTAACGTCAAGGAGGAAGAAATATTCTTAATTTTTTTAAAGATTAATGAAAAATAAAACACAAATATACCTTGATTAGATAAGTATTCACACCCCTGAGTCAATACTGGTTAGCAACGCCTTTGGCAGAGTTTACAGCTGTGAGTCTGCTTAGGTAAGTCTCATAAGAGCTTTGAACACCTGTATTGTGCAATATTTGTCCATTATTCTTTTCAAAATTGTTCAAGCTCTTAAAACATGTTGGTATTATAGACTCGGACAGGGAGAGGTCAAAAATATCAGTGAAGACACTTGCCAGTTGGTCAGCACATACTCGGAGTACACATCCTGGTAATCCGTCTGGCCCTGCGGCCTTGTGAATGTTGACCTGTTTAATAGGCTGCAGAGAACAGCTGGTTCTCTTATGCATGTTTCAGTGTTATTTGTCTCGAAGCGAGCATAGAAGTAGTTTAGCTCATCTGGTAGGCTCATGTCACTCGTGTTCCATCAGCCATATTAATTGCTACTGCATGTACGGTTGCAAGAAAAAGTATGTGAACCATTCGGAATACCTAGATTTCTGCATAAATATGGCAGAATTTATTCGATTCGATGTCCTTCCCTTTGTAGTCTGTAATGGTTTGCAAGCCCTGCCACGTCCGACGAGCGTCAGAGCCGGTGTAATACGATTCGATCTTAGTCCTGTATTGACACTTTGCCTGTTTGATGGTTCGTCTGAGGGCATAGCGGGATTTCTTATAAGCTTCTGGGTTAGAGTCCTGCTCCTTGAAAGCAGCAGCTCTAGCCTTTAGCTCAGTGAGGATGTTGCCTGTAATCCGTGGATTTTGGTTGAGGTATGTATGTACGGTCACTGTGGGGACGACGTCATCGATGCACTTATTGATGAAGCCAATGACAGATGTGGTGTACTCCTCAATGCCATCAGAGGAATCCCGGAACATATTCCAGTCTGTGCTAGCAAAACAGTCCTGTAGCTTAGCATCTGCTTCATCTGACCACATTTTTATTGATCGAGTCACTGGTGCTTCCTGCTTAAATTTTAGCTTGTATGCAAAATTATGGTCAGATTTGCCAAATGGAGGGCGAGGGAGAGCTTTGTATGCGTATCTGTGTGTAGAGTAAAGATGGTCCAGAGTTTTTTACACTCTGGTTGCACATTTAACATGCTGATAAAAATGTGGTAAGACCAATTTAAGTTTCTCTGCATTAAAGTCCTCAGCCACTAGGAGCGCCACCTCTGGGTGAGCGTTTTCCTGTTTGCTTATGGCGGAATACAGCTCATAGAGTGCGGTCTTAGAGTGCCAGGCTCAGTCTGTGGTGGTATGTAGACAGTTACGAAAAATACAGATGAAACTCTCTCGGTAGATAGTGTGGTCTACAGCTTATCATGAGATACTTTACCTCAGGTGAGCAAAACCTCAAAACTTCCTTAGATATCGTGCACCAGCTGTTATTTACAAAAATACATAGTCCGCTGCCCCTTGTCTTACCAGACGCCACTGTTCTATCCTGCCGGTACAGCGAATAACGGGTTGATAATGTCGTCGTTCAGCCAAGACTCTGTGAAGCATAGGATATTACAGCTTTGAATGTCCCATTGGTAGTTTAATCTTCCGCGTCGGTCATCGATTTTATTTTCCAAAGATTGCACTTTTGCTAGCAGAATGGAAGGCAGTGGGTGTTTATTCGATAGCCTACGAATTCTCAGAAGGTAGCCTGCCCTCCGGCCTCTTTTTTTCCGCCTCCTTTTCACGCAAATGACGGGAATCTGGGCCTGTTCCCGGGAAAGCAGTATGTCATTCACGTTGGGCTAGTCGGACTCGTTAAAGGAAAAAAAGGATTCTGCCAGTCCGTGGTGAGTAATCGCAGTTCTGATGTCCAGAAGTTATTTTCGGTCATAAGAGACGGTAGCAGCAAACGAAGTAAAAAAAATAAGTTACAAACAACTTAAAGAAACAAACAAAAAAACACAATTGGATAGGAACACATAAAACATCAGCCTTCTTCTCCGGCGCCATCTCAGCCATTGCGCCGGAGAAGAAGCCATTGAACAGCCATTGAACTCTGTAGTTGTTTTAAAATCACTATTGGCCTCATGGTGAAATCCCCAAAGCAGTTACCTTCCCGTCCTCCAGTTCAAAAGGACGACTGCATCTTTGATGTCTCTGGGTGGTTTTAATACATCATCCAAAGCATAATTATTATCTTGACCGTACTTAAATATATATTAAATGTTTGATTTGTCATTCTTACACATTTACCAATCACTGCCCTTCTTCATTAACCTCTCAAAAAGCTCCCTTGTCTTTGTACTTGAATCTGTGTTTGAAATTCATTATTTGACTGAGATGTTGTATGTACTGTATGGTGGACAGAGGAAAGGGTAGTCATTTAAAAATCATGTCAACCCCTATTATTTCACACAGACTGAGTGTGTTGAATTCATGTGACTTGTTAAGCCACATACTTCTGAACTAATTGCCTAAACAAAGGGGTGAATACTAATGCAATGACAATATTTGAGTTATTTCATTTTTATTAATTTGTAAATAGAATGTTCTTTTCACTTTGACATTATGGAGTATTGTGAATAGATCAACGACAACATTTTTGTTACAATTACATTTATTTTAATCCCACTTTGTAAGGCAACAAAATGTGAAAAAAGTTCATGGGGGTATAGATTTTCTATAGTGCGCACTGGGGGCGGCGATACTAACTGCTAGACCAGGGCTTCCCAACCCCAGGGCCGTTTCTCACATTTGATAAATATTTTTAGCCCAAAGCATGACGGATGTATGCCACCCCAGGGCACTTATATAAATAAAAAATGTCAAGGTGAGTCCACAAGGCTCTCTCACACCCTGAACTAACAATGACGGTTGTAGGAACCTATTCGTCGTTTACCTAAGACGTTGGAGCCACCTTCTTATCAACGCTATGTAATATAATGGTTGAGTACTGTAGGCCTGCCGGCGCAGCACAAAGACAAGAGCAGTTACCAATGACTCTTTGTTGTAGCAGTGTTTCAAAGTGCAAGGGGCATTTTCGGTTTTTACATCAACAAATAACCTTCAATTCATTACATTTTCATCTCTCTTATCAAATTATCTTTGTCAAACACGTTTGTATATTGTACCATGTACTCTTAATTCTTCTTCTTTTTTTATTTTTTTACCTTTGGCAACCCGAATGTACCCAGTTTGAATACAACTGCTGTAAAGTATCTGACTAAGAAAAGATTACTCTTAGTCATCAATCAGAAAAACATCCTGTACACACACACACACACACACACACACACACACACACACACACACACACACACACACACACACACACACACACACACACACACACACACACACACACACACACACACAGAGGCCTATGTGACCGCACGCGTGTACACACAAACACAAAGACTCGCATGTGAAGGGATCATCAGGCCTGACTGACGTGGCTAAGGAGGTTGATTATTGGAATGGGAAATATGTGAATAACATAAGAACAGTGAATAACTTCAGTCACCAATGCCTCTTTGTTGTGGCGGTGTTTCCAAGTGCAAGGGAAAAGCTTGTTCGCTCTCCCATCACATTCATTTTAGGATTTAAGATGCTGGGAGGCATGACTCTTAGCCAAAGACAACATGACCTATGGCGCAGACACATGCAGTGAGACAAAAGACTCTCCTGGCTCTTGTTAAGAACTCCCATACTGTAAAGTTGGTCCACAGTCTGGAGTTGTAGTTGAGTGAGGGGGTTGCTGAATATGGAAGTGGGGGTGGTAGATGAATCATGTCTAAACCGGAGACATGAAAATAAAGACCAGTTAGACCACCTGTTCCATATGCCGTCTCTGTCTGGGAATAATGAATCATGACGAGGTCACACATTCACAAACCTGACCAATCACTGGAGTATTAATGTTAGGATTAATTAGTATTAGTACTAGTATTAATGCTTTGAAGATGTCCTCCTCGGGCTGTTGGAGTTGGAGGAGGCTCTGGAGATCTCCAGCATTTTTCCCTTTGCTGGTTATTGTGTTTATGTGTCTAGACTTGACAGCTCATGCAGCTTTTGAATTCTGATCATAGAGTTCTGATCATGGAATTCCGAACGGGTCATGCATCTACACCTAGATTTAAATGTGTCTACCGTGCCCACAGTGTGTATGGATTCTCTTTTCCCGTGCTATATTCAAATGCAAGTATGCATTCTACAAATGGTGGAATAGGCAAAATATGATAATAGCAGAACAACAACTGATGGCAGTAGCTAACTACTCTAGCTAACTAGCCATCTAACCTCTGAAGCTAGCCAGCAAACTAGCAAGCAATGCTAAAGGGATTGCAAACCGGATAACTCTAGCCAAACAAGCTGGCTACGAATTATGAGGCCAGCAAACACATTTCTCATACGCTAGGAGCGTATTTGGTGGGTCGCCCCCAGGTGGTAAGGGTAGGTAACAACACATCTGCCACGCTAATCCTCAACACAGGGGACCCTCAGGGGTGCGTGCTTAGTCCCCTCCTGTACTCCGTGTTCACCCAAGACTGCATGGCCAAGCATGACTCCAACACCATCATTAAGTTTGCTGACGACACAACAGTGGTAGGTCTGATCATTGACCACGATGAGACAGCCCATAGGGAGGAGGTCAGAGACCTGACAGTGTGGTGCCAGGATAACAACCTCTCCCTCAACGTGATCAAGACAAAGGAGATGATTGTGGACTACAGTAAAAGGAGGACCGAGCACGCCCTCATTCTTATCGACAGGCTGTAGTGGAGCAGGTTGAGAGCTTCAAATTCCTTGGTGTCCACATCACCAACAAACTATCATGGTCCAAACACACCAAGACAGTCGTGAAGAGGGCACGACAATGCCTATTCGCCCTCAGGAGACTGAAAAGATTTAGCACCCTAGCCACCCTAGTCATAAACTGTTTTCTCTGCTACCGCACGGCAAGCGTTACCGGAGCGCCAAGTCTAGGTCAAAAAGGCTTCCTATCAGCTTCTACCCCCAAGCCATAAGACTCTTGAACAGTTAATCAATCAAATGGCTAACCAGACTATTTGCATTGTCCCCACCCCACCACACATTTTACGCTACTGCTACTCTCTGTTTATTATCCATGCATAGTCAATTTACCTCTACCTACACGTACATACTTTATTACCTCAATTACCTCGACTAACCGGTGCCCCCGCACATTGACTCTGTACCGGAACCCCCTGTATATAGCCTCGCTACTGTTATTTTATTGTTGCTCCTTAATTATTTGTTATATTTCAAAACAAAAATCTTAAAACTGCATTGTTGGTTAAGGGCTTGTAAGTAAGCATTTCACAGTGAGGTCTACACCTGTTGTATTCGGTGTATGTGACAAATTAAATTTGATTTGATTTCCTCCAACATTATAATGAAAAGGTGCCTCTGGTTCTTGTAGGGTTCTTCTCTGATTGTCTGGTTATTGTGTTTTGTAGGGTTCTTCTCTGATTGTCTGGTTATTGTGTTTTGTAGGGTTCTTCTCTGATTGACTGGTTATTGTGTTTTGTAGGGTTCTTCTCTGATTGGCTGGTTATTGTGTTTTGTAGGGTTCCTCTCTGATTGGCTGGTTATTGTGTTTTGTAGGGTTCTTCTCTGATTGGCTGGTTATTGTGTTTTGTAGGGTTCCTCTCTGATTGGCTGGTTATTGTGTTTTGTAGGGTTCTTCTCTGATTGTCTGGTTATTTATGTTTTGTAGGGTTCTTCTATGATTGGCTGGTTACAGTGTTTTGTATGGTTCTTCTCTGATTGGCTGGTTATTTATGTTTTGTAGGGTCATTCTCTGATTGGCTGGTTATTGTGTTTTGTAGGATTCTCTAAAATTCTGGTTGCATCTTGGAGGCTTCATCTCTGATTGGTGTAACTCATACAGTAGAGCAGGTTGTGTTCAATTGTTTCTTGTTCTATGCATTTCTCACATTGCCTTGTGTTGTGTTTCTCTGTGATGAAGGTAGTAATTAAGTCTGCAGTGTCTTGTGAGGATGATTTTTGCTGTCCGTTTTCTCCCATTTGATGTGTGCTTACTAATGTGTGGATGGAATGCAAGCGTCTCCTTCTGTCCAGTCTTTCTGACATCTTTCAGTTTGATTTGGGATTTAACTTCACTCTTGCTCATTGGGACTATGATGTTTAGATTTTAATGTAGGGTGTTTCTTGCTGTTTCATCTGCTGTTTAATTTCCACCGACTTCCACATGTGCTGGTACCCATGGAAAGGTAATCCTGGTTTCATGCTGGATCCTGTGGAGAATTTCAAGAATTTCATATGTTAAATCCTGTTACTGTTGTTGTCTCTCTCCAGGCTTTGTAGTGTTGATTTTGAGTCAAATGATCCCTCCGGTTTGGATTCTTCCACCACATGTTAGGGCCAGGATGCAGGCCATTAGCTCTGTTGTGAAAACTGATACAAGGCCTGTTATTTTTCCCCTGGTTATGTTGAGCTTTGGGATTGAGTAGGTTTCAGCATTGCCTGTTTTTACTGATGGGTAGTGGGAGCTTAGGTATCCCTCTTGTCATTTGTCCTATTGTCACTTTATCCTTTCCATCCTCAATCATCTCTAGTAGTGTCACAATCTTCACCTTCATCTGAAGATATTTCGAAATCATTATCTGACCAATACGCAGCGGCTTCCTTGCTCCACATCCTTTTATTTAAATTATGATGGACACGGACAAAACAATAAACATGAACGACTAGACAGTTTCACAGGCTATGTACTTACATACAGCAGTGCGAAATAAAACAACCAACAAAAACCAGGGGACAAACACACTCCTAATATATGACTCCCAATCAGGAACAACGATAACCAGCTGTCCCTGATCGGGAGCCACACAGACCAACATAGAAACAGAAATACCAGAAAACACATACAACACAGTACCTCTGCCACGTCCTGACCAAAAATACTAAACAACTACTCCCTCTGCTGGTCAGGACGTGACAGTACCCCCCCTAAAGGTGCATACCCCGAACGCACCTAAAAAAGAAACCACAAAAATCCCCAATACCACAACAAAACCCAAAACCAAATACCCCCTAAACAAAAAAAAGGGAGGGAAGGGAGGGTGGCTGCCGTCAACGACGGCACTTGTGCTACACCCCCCCTCCCCAACCCACCTATCCTGGAGGTGGCTCTGGTTCGGGCCTACTGCCCTCCAGCCTGTAGACAGACTTGCTTGGCTCCGGACCGTAGTCAGACTCACTCAGTTCCAGGTCGTAGGCAGACTCATTCCGTTCCGGATCGTAGGCAGACTCATTCCGTTTAATGCTGTAGGCAGACTCATTTAGTTCACAGTTAATCAAACACTTATTCAGTTCCGGATCCCATAGAGACTCACTTGGTTCCGGATCGCTGACAGACTCCCTCGGTTCCGGGTTGCAGGCAGACTCCTTCGGTTCCGGGTCGCAGGCAGACTCACCTGGTTCCGGGTCATAGGCAGACTTCCCCAGTTCCGGGTCGCAGGCAGACTCCCCCTGTTCCGGGTCGCAGGCAGACTCCTTCGGTTCCGGGTCGCAGGCAGACTCCCTCGGTTCCGGGTCGCAGGCAGACTCCCTCGGTTCCGGGTCGCAGGCAGACTCCCTCGGTTCCGGACTGGACACTGTTGCCGGATACTCTGGACTGCACACTGTTGCCGGATACTCTGGACTGCACACTGGTGCCGGATACTCTGGACTGCACACTGTTGCCGGATACTCTGGACTGCACACTGTTGCCGGATACTCTGGACTGCACACTGTTGCCGGATACTCTGGACTGCACACTGTTGCCGGATACTCTGGACTGCACACTGTTGCCGGATACTCTGGACTGCACACTGTTGCCGGATACTCTGGACTGCACACTGTTGCCGGATACTCTGGACTGCACACTGTTGCCGGATACACTGGACTGCACACTGTTGCCGAACTATCAAGGCTGGGCTGACGCACTGGAAGCCTGATGCGTGGGGCTGGTAGAGGAGGTACTAGGCTGAAGACACGCACCCTAGGGCTAGTGCGGGAAGCAGGAACCGGCCGAGAGGAACTACTATTATGCACTATAAGCCTAATGCGTGGTGCTGGTACTGGAACTGCCAGTTTTAAACCATGCACCCCATGGCTAGTGCGAGGAGCGGGAACAGGCTGACTAGGACTAGGCTGACCCATGGGAAGCTTGATCCGTGGTGCTGGTACTGGTCGTGCCAGACTGGAGGTACTCACTTCCGGGTCAGCACGAGAAGCTGGAACCGGAAAGACTGGGCCATGGAGGCGCACAGGTGGCCTTGACCGCACCTCCTGCACAACCCGTCCTGGCTGGATGGAACTAGCAGCCCTGCATGAGCGGGGTGCTGGTGCAGGGCGAACTGGGCTGTGCAGGGAATTGATGGTTACCGTGCGTAGAGCGGGCGTAAGGTAGCCTGGTCCGAGGAGGCGTATCGGCGACCAGACGCGTTGCGCAGGCATTCTCCTACCAGGCTGGATGCCCACTCTAGCACAGCATCTGTGAGGGGCTGGAATAGCGCGCACCGGCCTGTGCGTGCGTATGGGCGAGATTGTGCGCACCTCAGCAAAACACGGCGCCCTCCACTCCATACGCTCCTCCACATACTCACGGGTAGCTGGCTTATGGCTCTTCCTTGGCCTAGCTAAACTACCCGTGTGCCCCCCCCCCAAAGAATTTCTTGGGGGTGCCTCTCCGGCTTCCTCGCCAGTCGTGTACCCCGGTAGCGTTCCCGGTCCTCACCAGCCTTCCTCCACGGGCCCTCTCCGGCCAGAATCTGTTCCCAACTCCATCTCTCACGATAGTCCATATCCTCAACCTGCCGCTCCTTTCTCCGCTGCTTGGTCTTGGTTTGGTGGGTTGTTCTGTCACAATCTTCACCTTCATCTGAAGATATTTCGAAATCATTATCTGACCAATACGCAGCGGCTTGCGTGCTCCACATCCTTTTATTTAAATTATGATGGACACGGACAAAACAGTAAACATGAACGACTAGACAGTTTCACAGGCTATGTACTTACATACAGCAGTGCGAAATAAAACAACCCACAAAAACCAGGTGACAAACACACTCCTAATATATGACTCCCAATCAGGAACAACGATAACCAGCTGTCCCTGATCGGGAGCCACACAGACCAACATAGAAACAGAAATACCAGAAAACACATACAACACAGTACCTCTGCCACGTCCTGACCAAAAATACTAAACAACTACTCCCTGTGCTGGTCAGGACGTGACAAGTAGTGAAAAATCAACCCTTGGAGAGGGGAGAAGCCATGGTGGGGGGATAGACAGTGGGAGTATTGGACTGAGGTGTAGGTCCTTTATTCCGAGTTCTCTAGCCCACTGATCGGCCTTCCAACCCAAAATTGGGCATGACTAATTGAGCTGTGGGTGGCCCTAAAGGTCTGAGCTAGGGCCTCAGCTTTTTCCTCCTCCGTGCTTGCTGTCTTGTTTCCCCATTTAATGGCTGGAAATCCTCTTGGTTTGTGTATTTGGTCCAGCTGGCTTTCACATTCGTTATGTGATGTACATGGGGATCTTCTGACTTGTTCCAGTCCAAATACTGTCATGACATGACTTTCATTAATCTGATGACTGTTATTTATTCAATTCACTAACTATGTTTAATTGTTTCCCGATTAAATTAATAATGTAACAATTAACTCATTAGGAATTTGGGGCACCAAGGATGAAGTTGTTTAATGAATTACCATCTCCCGAATTAAACCCAAGAAGAAATATATATATATATATGTAAGTTATATATCGATAACAGTCACTTATTAATCATTACCTCATATCAGTTCTCATTCTGAACAGTAGTAACCTTCTTGGATCTGCAAGAACCCGAGCCTTTGCTGATTATTCAGTACTACACAAACTGGTTTAATTATTTATCTACTTAATAACTAAATAATGACACAGAATACACATGAGATAAATGTCCCTAGTGGACTGACACGACACGACGGCTTGTTAGAACATAAATGGGGGGGGGGGGGTAGAGAGGACGTGTGGTTGTCTTTGTTCGTCATCTATCTCTGTTGAAACCAATCAATCATTTTATGTGGAAGGGGTTGATTGGTGTAAGACTCTGGTTGTCCACCAGAGGGCACAATGTCCTTCTTCTTAGTTGTCCCGGCTTGTATGGACTGTTTTCAGGGGAGATTTTCAGATGCACCAATGATTGTCTGAGATGGGATTTTCTCCTTCCCAACTCGTGTCTTAAGTCAGAGTTTGAAGCACTTTACACGTGCAGCTGCAGACTGGCGGTATCCTGGTCTGGTAGGTGAGGTTATCTTCTCATCTAGTGTTGAGGTTGAGAGTTTCAGAGTTTCCAACCATTTAAACATGTGGACCACGGTCTCACGTCTTTTGGTCTGATATGTTCATTCTTAGTCGGTCCGTTTAAGCACTCAAAAATGACCGTTTCATCACGTTGACAAGCTCTCTGACCTCATTCAGGGCGTGAGGACTTAATGTACAAAGGATATGATTATAAGTAATCTCTTATGACTCATAAAATCACATTCCTATCTTAACAAAAATAGTTTCATCCATGTTCATATCACATAGACAACGTATTGGATGGAAACTTGACAGCTATAGGGGGTTTCCTTCCTAAGTTACAGTATTTGGTTCATACAGTTCTTAATAACATCACGAAATGACAAGCAATATGACATGATTATTCTTTAGGTCCCCACCGACCATTTCCCACATTTGGATGTTACAAATATTGTTCCAAAGTTTACTCTTTGGACATTAGAGTTTTTGGGTGGCAAAATCTCTCTGTAACAAAGAACATTCCAATCTTCATACTAAAGAACATGAGCGGGTTCTCTGCTGCATAATATTTATGATTGGAGTGAGGTGTCATAAAACCGGCCCAGCCCCCCTCTCCTCTTCTGTGGGTGAGAGGGGTCTGGTCATCGTCAACCATTTGCCAAGCTGATCTGAGGCCTTGGATCCTCAGCCAGGAGAGTCATGACACTACATAGTACTGGGTAGTGGTTGCTGCCCATTGTTGTTCATTTTAATACTTCCCACCTGCATAATCCTGCCAGCTCAGTGGATGCTATGGTGAAATATAGGCATGTTGCTGTGTATGTATAAGTGTTGCATCTTGTCACTGAGCTGTTGCTGAGGCATGTTAGGTTCTGAACTTCAATTAGGTTTTCCACATTTCTGCCGTTGGTATCTGTTGTTATGTTTCCCCAGACAGTGTTATGTGCATTAAGATCCCCATTCCCAACACCAAATAATTGTTCCTATGTTTGTTCCCGTCACCTTTTCTAGCTCCCATTCTCTCCGTCTGTGAGAATGGGAGACATGGGTTGTAGATATTTACTACTGTTAGTGCCTCTACTTCAATCAGACTTCCATATTCACATTGGTTTCTTAATTGAAAATGTAGATGTCTGTGTGACAGGCCATTCCTGATAAAAGTTGCACACCCTCCCTGTTGTCCACTCTCTCTATCCTTCCTTATCCCCTCATATCCCATTATGATAACGTTTAATCTTGGTGATAGCCATGTATTTCCTGGACACAGACCAGGTCTGGTTTTGTGTTGATTTCCCTCTATATACATCTTCACTTCTTATCCGTTTGCTATTAGGCTTCTTGCATTTTCCATTGGAGGATGTGGAGGGTCATTATCCTGTGTCGTTGGAGTGCCTCGTCTGGGGTTTGGGTCTATGTTCTTCTATGATTTGCCTAAAGGGCTGTATTCTTCTACGACCTGTTTTTATCATCTCAGTTCAGGCTTTTCTAAATACCTCCCAGTAAAAGAGGCGATCAGCCGTGTATTCTCGGTCCTGGTCTCGTTAAAGCTAGCGCATGTTATTATTTATGCTAGAAGACTAACAAAGGTCAGTTTATGTTACCTGTACTTGACAGTGGGGCTGTGTGCTCTACTCTACGGACCTCCTCTGCATATGACACACTTTCAGTCACCCCTATACTGAAGCTTTCCATGATGATACATTCACTCCCTGACCAATCAACTACTTAGCGTCTCATTAACGTGGACAGACATTAGAGGAGTGACTAATGATAGGGATTTAACATTAAACATTAAATCATTCTATCATTATATAATTTGATAACATAGTGAGCAAGCACATCCTCCCTTATCTACTGTAAGCACCTCCCTCTACTTCCTTCCACTACCATATAAGCCAGCAGGCCTGTTTGCATCCAGACCCTAGGAAAACACTACGCAGATGCCATAGGAATAAATCACACACCATTTACGTAGGCCACAGGTCTCCCTGTCACAAACCCGCACATCTGACACACACCAAGAGCCGGAGATTCCCACAAGTTAGCAGATGTAAAAAAAAAATCAGCAAAGGTCACACACCTACTATAGGAATAACATAAAAAGTATGCCAATACAAGGTGCCACAGTAATATCATAACAACATCAGACCGTCCTTTGCATGTGTATGTTTTGTATTGTTGATAAAGTATCAAATCAAATCATGTAGAATATTTTATAATAAGAACGTCAGACCTTTTGATGACTTGTGACACCAGGAATCACAAACGAGAAAAGGAAACATTCACGTTTATTGAATGAGTAATGGGGTAGCACAGAAACCAAACAGAGTTACGCAACGAGGCAAAGACAACAGCTGTGGTCTGTCTTGTCATAGAAAGGTCCCAGCTGTGTTTGAAAGAAGCGGAGAAAGGGAGAGCGAGTGAGTGGGAGAAAGAGAGGTAAATTGTAAAAAAGACAGTGAGGGAGAATAAAAAAAAAGGAGCGTGTGAGAGAGAGACAGGTAGAAAGAGAGATTCCCACTGAGATGGGTGACTGCCTTGCAGCGCTCTGTCAATCACCCAGGCCCTATCAGCAGATCATCAGCAGTTCACTGAACTGTGAGAACTGTGCCTGGCTGTGTAAACAAACATATCACACACGTATTAGCTACACTCACCGTCGAGGCATCTCCAATTTCCTCATGCCAAAGTTTGTAGAAGCCTGAATAATTCTCAGTTGCTACATGACAATTACACACACCAGTGACACCTATTGTAGACACCTGTATGGAGAAGGTGACAGGATGGTGACAGTGTAAGGTAACTAGGCTATTCTGATCAATACAAAACATCAACAAAGAAACACTTGAAGTTAATGTGTGTATCCTGGAAATCAACCAGGAAGGGACATATCATTCTAAATGTGTTACGATCTGAGATATGCGCATCAACAAATTGTATATTTTCAAGACAATCTGGTGTCCTCATTCAGACAGACTGAAACTGGCCCTGGCACACAATTTGTTCAAACAGAATAGAGACCTAGAGAAGTCTGATACAATGATAAGAACTGGTTGCTATCATCAAAGACAGAGCAGTCTGCATTTTTTTTTTTATACAGACCGCAAGACAACTGCATGTGTTCTCTGAGTGTGTGACCCTGATGAGTTCGTGTTGCAGGCATAAACAATGGGTCAAAGGGACAACAACAAGCAACAACAGAAAACAACATGTAAGATGTGTCAGTATACATTTTGTGTCGTTACATTATTCGATTTTTTGTTGTTGTTTGAATTTGAGTAATTTAGCAGACGCTCTTATCCAGAGCGACGTAGAATTAGTGCGTTCCTCTTCAGATAACTAGGTGAGACAACCACACGTCACAAACGTATCAAGTACATTTTCCCTCAAGTATTTATCAGCAAAGACAATACTTGAGGGAAAAGAGAAAGAGAAGAGTATTTTTGGGGGGGAGGGGGGCGTCGGAGGCGCCGTGAGTTGTTTATGATACTCTTTAAAGAGGTAGGGCTTCTTTACATCTTATAAATGTCACTTCTTGCAGGAAGCGCAGAGGACAGAGTGAGAACCCCCCCCCAAATACTCTGATGCCATAGTGTAACCAACATGACAGTAAGGGTTGTATAAGGACAATGAGCTATTTTTTATGGAGAAAATCACAATGTCTTCACACTAAAATCTGATTATGAACTAGGCAATTTACTCATTGAACATTTATTTGCAAAATGCAGTAATATGTCAAATCTGTTGTATTAAATATTACCACAGTGTTATTAGAACGCTAGTAAGAAAAACCCAAACAGTTGTGCTTAGCTTCCAATGACAATGTTTTGGAAGGCTTTCCCATAGTAACTTTCCACCCGCCTCTTTTCCACATCTGTTTCCGATATTATTACAGCAACATGCCGGTAAGCAATGATCCTGTATGAAAACCATCTGTCATTCTGCCGTGTGTATGTAGACATTTCTCCAAGTCTGAGAGAGCAGGTCCCAAGACAGTGTGAAATAATTGATAGTGACAGATTTATCAGTATCCACACACCTATTTTTAATACAGCAATACAACTTATGCTTTTCAGGTTTGACAGCAGTAATGGGTTTGGTTTGAATTGAGGCCAAAGATATATATTTTTTTATTTCAATTCATTTCTGGGCCTGAGGATTAGGTCTGGTCTCAGGCAAGCTGTAATTGTTATCGTCTCGACCACCACATACTGTGGATCCCATTCACATTAAAGGATCTGTGTGAGCCACAGCAAACATGAGAGCAACCGTTTAAATCAACAGAATCTCTCATAAATGTGACTGGGTGGTAGTTAGGTAAAACCTGGTATGAATCATGTGGTCTCGGAAGGAAATTCAATCTGAACTAGATTAGTTAAATTCATCATATAATCAACTATGCTATTTGTTTTGCCCTGCAATGCATGTGTGATACTGTGATTTAAAGAATGATTGGAAAATCATTTTCAGAGGCCTAACAAAACACATGCTTACTGACAGAATATAGAATGATTCTGTTCTAATATAGGATTAATCCGTTTCCTACGATACCCGATAATGTCAAATCACACACCCATGCAATCAATCACGGTCCCAAAGAGGGAACAGCTCATTAAATCCTTCTATTATCTCTTCAATAGATTACAATAGCAAACAATGAAACATAAGTCGGGCAGCGTCCCTGTACCACTGGTTCACATTGACTCATAGACACGAAGCACCAGTCCAACGCCAGTTATGCTACTTACGCCAATGTGGTCTCATTTGAACCATTCATAACCATTCGTAACCTCTGTCACCTTGTTACAGTGGATTATGTTATTCCATACAGACAGTTGTGATTCATCTTGTAGAGTCCTTGGTGATTCACAGACTCAATAAGACTGAATTTAAAAGTTTTATAAAATCAAACGTTTGGACTGTCTTTCTTTGTTCAACTTTCTGGATTCAGTATGTGTTATGCTTGGAGTCGAACACAAAATTGCAGAAGTGAAAATTTCCATGTCGGCTGTTCTGGGAAACTGTTCAAATTGGGGGTGGGGGATGTGGTTACAAAACCGAGGTTGCCATGGTGATTGTGTAGCTTTTTGCCATGTCCAATGTGTGAGTGAATCAAACTATGCTTTAGTGAGTTTCCAGAATAAAAAAAATCATGGTAGTGTTTGCCCAAATTTCCCAACATGAAAACAATGGCCAGCAAGAGAGTTGTAGCAGGCCCAATCATTGTAGCCTGGTCCCAGATCTGTTTGTGCTGTCTTGCCAACCCATATGGTAAACTGACATTAAACATAGGAGTTGACAAGACAGCACAAACCGTTTTGGGACCAGGCCATCTTGACCTTGTAAGAACCCTTTCTGGATGTGCTCTGACTCTGCGTGCTTCTCAGATGTTTGCAGAACGTTTGCTTACTTTACATCAACAGTGACGCAGTGACACAACCAGAGAGGATTATTTGGTTGAGCATGTATATAAGATGAAAATAAACTATTGTGACGTATCCAGTCGGGGGCTGTGTTGTCGATATTATGCTTTTGTAACACACTCTAAACTATGCATGAGAACATGTCCTTGTCTTCTATGACTGACTTATGTCACTGATGGCAAGGTTTCCCTTTCATGGCCCTGGCAAGTTGGGTCTTGACTCTGTAGTCATTATTGTCATATTCTGCAGGTGTCTCATAGCAACATGAAGGAAATATATAACAAGCCTGAACAAGATATCAACATAACTTCACTTCTGCATTCCCCACCGAGCAATGCTGTGCAGGTGCCTTTGTTCAGCTTTTCACCCAAGGCTGATTTTCTGTCAGAATTCATTACCACTATTATAAAGCATTCAGGGTTCAAACTTATCCCAGCTCTACCTGCAATCGCTGTTTTTTTTATATTATCTTGACACTTTTGCCACCTAGTGGAGGGGTTAATGGGAGAGGATGGGGGAGGTTTGGATTCTCTGCTCATGCAATAAATTCACTTGTCTTTGTGGTCACTCCTGGGGCCCCCGTGATGAAAAGTGGAACATTCCTGACCTGTGAGGGCTGTTTAGATTTCTGGTCCCAGCTATGAGGTCAGAGAGAGGTGGGTGCAGCGTCATTTCCCACATCACCCTCATTTTGCAATCTAGTCAGTGTCTTTTCACTGCTGAGTAACACATACATATACTGTCACCTTCACTTTTTAACGGCAGATGGGGTGACAAAGTATAAAATTGGGAAATTCCATTAAAACATCACAGTGGTTTCAATCACATTTCTATATCCTGCATCCCTAGACTTTCTTATCTTTCGCAACTCAAGAGGCAGAAATCCTGTATATATCACCGTGCCAGATACTGACTGGGTTGTAGGTGATTAAATAAATATTTTTTTGCCTTTCATTTGTACTAAAAAGCATGCCTTGAAACGGCAACTTGTAATCTACATGCCATGCCTGTGGTATCAGCCATTTCACAAAATGCTTGGAATGTTATTGGATTCCTACTTGCTTCTGTAGACTGGGATGCAATAAAGGCCAGACAATTTCCTGTTTTCCGTTCTAGATATTGCAAGAGTGATTGATGGACCGAGCCTGGCCCTAGCTGACCATATCTACAGAGTTTTATCTCCACCTAGTGTTGACTATTGCTCTGGTCATTTGAAATGATTGGTTTCAGATGTCCTTTATCATAATCACCTGAATCTGAGCTCTAATCCCAGAGTAATGAAACACGGTCCTCACACCTATCACACAACCCAGTGACGCACAACACACACTGTAAGACCCTATAAGCCTTTTAAACCTACGGATATAGGCACGCAGCCAATCTGAGGTAGTCCCGTTCTTGCATGGTGTACAATAGGCCTCCGTGATGTAATTTCCGCAGATTGAAGATTATGAATGGATGTGGCCCACACTGCAAAAAAAAAATGATTTGAATGACAATGCATGCCTTGCATATCATATACATTGAGAAAAAGTGCACATCAAACAGAGAGGAAATCGTCTACACCCCTCAACAACCCCTCTGTTGCTCTCTCCATGTCGCTCTCCCACACACATATACTCTTCTCTGAGCAGGTCTAATTCCTAATCCTATTATACACGTCACCATAGGACTTGGGAGAGATGTCACTATGATGATATCGATACTTAATTCCCGTCTAATTCCACACAGCCTTCCCCAGCTGTCTTCAGACGAAACCCATTCCTACGCATCAGCAACAACAAACCTGGTCAGGACTATAAGGAGACTAACTGACCTGCAAGGAGGAAGTGCAGCTAACCACACAGGTAAGCATCGCTGCTGCTATCGTTCGATTGTTAATTAATATTGATTCTACGTGATCAGGCTGTTTAATCAGCTTCTTGATATGACACACCTGTGAGTTGGATGGATTATCTTGGCAAATGAGGACTGTCCACTGGCAGGGATGTAAACCCATTTGTTCACAAAATCTGAGCAAAATAAGCTTTTGTGCATATGGAGACTCTCTGGGATCTTGTATTTCAGCTCATGAACCATGGGACCAACACTTTACAGGTTGCGTTTATATTTTTGTTCAGTGTACAGTGACATACGGTACATGTTTTGTAAGAATCTAACAAGTAGTGTTGGCAGTTATTGTATTATCATCAAAGATTTAATTTAATTTGAGCTTTTTTAGAAATGATGGAGTTCAATCGGTATTACGGTGGCCCTAAAGGCCAAAGTAGCTTTTCAAATTGAGTGACAACGCGCACAGAAAGTCAATGAGGAAGGTTTCCGGTTAAAGAGATGTTGTATTGTAGTTGCTGTAATGTTGAAGAGGGAGAAAGAGAGATTTTGGGGCAGGATGTCCTATATCACAAGGGTTGTCAGGATTAGTAAGACTTCGGTTTGACGCATTGTTTTGAGTTGGCCTAGGGAACACAAGACACACACTCAGCAGCATAGGCTTGTAAAGAAGCTTGTTTACGGCCTCTTCAGATGCTACACCTAAAGAGTTGCATTGGCTCCTCATCCAATCCCAAGGCTTAGTGGTTATGTATCATACATGTGGCACATTGTCATCTTTATGTCCCAGCTGTCTTACACATGTAGGCCCCATGAATTAACACAGTCTTAGAAAACCCTAAGTATTAGACCTAATCATAATCTGATAATACTGCATCAACCTGGCTCCCTCTGAATGTCTCTGACACTCACAACATGCTGCAGTGTACAGTACACAGCCCGGACACCGATGAACCAATGCAGTGCTACAGTTTTGTTACAAGCCAGTCTCTTTGACGAAATAGTGATAAGAAAACGGTTTTCATTGCTAATCTTTAGGATTTTGTCTCTTCATTCAGAAAGTTCAGTATGTCGAGCCCAACACCAGCTGAAGATGAGGTGCCAGCAATCCAAACAGGTGACACGTCATCAACTGTCCACCCTTTCAGTGAACTCTTTATTAGGTCCACTGTTTAATCATCCAAACTTCAATTGAAATGAGAGCGAAGTCTATATAAACTCTCTTTCTGATGCAGACTTTTCTCTGTTAACCTCTGTTCTTGTTTTCACCTGTTGAGCGACCCCTCTCAATCCATAAAATTACAAATAGAACACTAGAATGGGTTTGACCTTTGTAATGTTTCCTTACCACTATGGCTGCCATTATCAGCACATTCTGGAGATGTAGTTAAATGACATCAGCCTCTCTAGTGTATTATACGTGTCTCAATTCCTCTGCAAGGCCCTAAGGGTGTAATCAATGACTGGAGGAAGTTCAAGTGTGAGGACCAGGACACCCCTCCCAGCAAGAAGGCGCTCCTCAGACAGATATCCAACCCCCAGAGCGACGACATCCACGACAGACTTAACCGCAAGGTCAGTCAGCGTTCAAACACAACCACACGGTCAGACTCTAAGAGACTTGACCACAGAGGGAGGCATATGTCTAGCAAAACTCTTGAGAATCGAGATGTGTTTACGTGACCTATTTTAACCCATAGAAATAAAATGACTAGAAGGGACTTTTTCCATTCAAGTCAATTCTACTTCTATGTTTCAGCCCCCATACATAATACGCATGAGCCTTGACTCAGCTCCTATCGCAACATTTTCTTGACAGATGAGTGTCCAGGAGTACGAGATGATCGCAGAGGAGGATGAGAAGGGCCTGCGCAAGTACCGCAAGCAGTGCATGAAGGAGATGCACGAGCGATTCAGCTTTGGGCCGACGTTCGACAGCGTGGTGGAGCTGGACAATGGCGAGGCCTTCCTGGAGGTCATTGAGAAGGAGCACCGGCTCACCCTGGTAGTTGTCCACATCTACAAGGACGGAGTCAAAGGTTGCGAGGCGCTCAACTCCTGCCTAGACTGCCTGGCCACCGAGTACCCCAGCATCAAGTTCTGCCGCATCGAGGCGGCCGCAACGGGTGCTGGCGAGCGCTTCTCAGACGACGTGCTACCCGCCATGCTGGTTTACAAGGCAGGCGAGCTGCTAGGCAACTTCCTGTCCATGACACAGCACCTCAGCGAGGAGTTCTTCGCCGCCGATATCGAGGCGTTCCTCAATGAATACGGCCTCCTGCCCGAGAAGGAGTTTGTGGCCTGTCCTGATGAGGAGGAGGCAGGTGTTGAGGTGGAGTAAGGGGGTTTTATAGGGAGTCAGTGACAGTCAGTGCACATTTCTGGACCCATTAGCCTACTGTAAATGCAATCTTTTTAAACAGCCTCCAGTCAGCTTCAGTTTTCCATAGGCAGTGTCCATTAACGTGAGCAAAGCTACAGATTTCAAACAGACATTATTAGCTCAATATGTGTGTGTCACTACGAAATGCTTTCCTTTCTTTTCGTTTTAACCATTGTATTGGTATATGATTGATAAGTATGACATTGCAATCTTTGTAAAAGGTTGTGTTGGCGTCACAGTATGTGATACTGCGGTTGGAGTAATGCACCCCATTTTAAGGCTTGGGCTTGTTTATCACCATTGGCCCAATGTCATTGTATTTTCTGCTATATTTTCATGATGTTTGAAATCAAAAGGGATAAAGTGTTAACCCCAAGTCAGTCATTAAAAGCAGTATTTCCCCATGGAAGTGTTGGTTGGTTTCTCTGTCTAATTGTTTTAATACTATTAACTAACAGCATTTAACATGAATAGAACACATACCAAAAGTGAGTTATTTTGAACGGACTTCTTTATTCTGCTCAATTACGTCATAGATGAATACATAAAATACAGTATTTCCGATATTAAGGCCAAGCCTGAACGATCCTTTGGGAGGATCAAAGCATAGAATATGCCCATCATACCAAGCATAACCATACAAGACCATACCGTAGGCCTAAATCATTGCAAAAAAAACCCGATATTGAATACAGACGCATGTCATTTGTTCGTTGTGCCAGCACTGTGGTTGAGGAGAGGTCCGATACGGTTGGCCTGAGGCAATATGTGAGGACAGAGCGGAAAGTTTGATTGGCACACATCAGAATATCTGTTGATGACTGAATGAACTGAACAACAATTAGCAGGGGGTCCATTTTCCCCATAATATGGAGGGGATTTTGAATATATGGCATTAGACATACACTTTCTGAAAGACATTAAATCATACGCTGTACACATTTCTTTGTGTAACCTTTTACAACTGAAACAAAATAAATCAAAACGAACTGTATTTATTTATTGTTTTTCTCTCTACACAACTCTGCTTTACAATTCATATGAAAATAAAATGTTGAATTATCAATACCAAACATACAGCTTGCATATACTTTTATAATAACCATGTCAACTCAATTTCATGAAAATCTAATTAATCAAGCGATTAAGTCACGGCGCATAACAACAGCTCTCGTGGTGTGTGTGTCCTGTGCCTCCTCCGTTAGTCGCTCAGGTATATCAGCGAGGTGCCTGTTGCTAGGAGAGCGATTGCGGCTGCCATGGCAACACCTACACAATGACACAACGACAATGGTATCCGGGTGAGTGAAGAGAAAGCTATGCTACATACCTGATGCTGACTCATATTTTGGGTTCGGTGTTAGCTTTGTGGTTATTATGTGAACCTATCAACACTTCCTGTACACGCCTTCACACACGACAGAGCCAGGTGTTTTTCCTGACCATTGTACCTCCTGATTTCTGACGAAATGGCTGTTTGAAGAGAGTATTTAAAAAGGACATACCAGCGTAATATGTTTTGTGGCTTTTGTGGGCTTCAGTGGGATCTTCAGAGGGTGTCTTAGGACGAGCGTCAAGAGTAAATTTAGCCTTCAGGTTCTTCTGAACAACCGCATCCTTTAGGTCAATCGTAGGAGCTTCTAAATATGAGACATTTTCACCATACAATGTCAACCTTACACTCAATTGAAGACAAATAGTAGTATGGAAAGTATAGAAAATGGAGATTCAAAACTCAGTTGAAGAAGCTAAAATAATCCATATGATATAACCGCTTAATCAACATACCAAGAAAATAGCATTTTCTAATATTTATGAGTAATGGCAATCATAAAATATGGGTCTTTCCTCACATGACCAAATAGAAACAGTTGAAAATAAGGTTTTCCCACAACATTGTGTGTCCTGGTGGGGAAATATGTTATCATTTGATCATGCAGGTGAGTAAAGAAATATACATTCTTTCGGTGTGATTGTATGCATCTCAGACTAGTGATTGCGACTCTGGTTCCGGTTGGAATACCGGTTTCATTCCTCATAGGGAGTAACTAACACTTACACAATGGGCTTTAGTGACTCAAACCAGGTCACTGAAGGATTACAGTTGATACTGTAGTAGTACAGTTATGGCCGCCTGCTACATTGACCCCTACCCCCTGGTTATTATGATAAACCACCTGGTACGGCCTCCTGGGAGGTGTCTATGCTGTCCTCGGGCGTCTCCCAGTCCAGCATCTCTTTGAGACGGTCACTCACGTCGGACACACACTCGTCAGGGAACATGTAGTCACACACACACAGGCTCATTCCGGGCACGGGGGCAAACACTCTGCGAGGGAGCCCCTGCTGTACACCGACTGACCCTGCCGAAGAGAGGAGAGGAGAAAAATCATTATGTACACTTAGCTACAGATTTGATAGGAATACATTTGTCATTGTTCTGTATTTGATTTGTCATTGCTTGGAGGTATATACAGTACCAGTCAAAAGTTTAGACACACCTACTCATTCAAGGGTTGTTCTTAATTTTTTACTATTTTCTACATTGTAGAATAATAGTGAATACACCAAAACTATTAAATATCACATACGGAATCATGTAGTAACCAAAAATGTGTTAAACAAATCAAAATATATTTTATATTTGAGATTCTTCAAAGTAGCCACCCTTTGCCTTGATGACAGCTTTGCACACTCTTGGCATTCTCTCAACCAGCTTCACCTGGAATGCTTTTCCAACAGTCTTGAAGGAGTTCCCACATATGCTGAGCATTTGTTGGCTGCTTTTCCTTCACTCTGTGGTCCAACTCATCCCAAACCATCTCAATTGGGTTGAGGTCAGGTGATTGTGGAAGCCAGGTCATCTGATGCAGCACTCCATCACTCTCCTTCTTGGTCAAATAGCCCTTACACAGCCTAGAGGTGTGTTGGGTAATTGTCCTGTTGAAAAACAAATGATAGTCCCACTAAGCCCAAACCAGATGAGATGGCGTATCGCTGCAGAATGCTGTGGTAGCCATGCTGGTTAAGTGTGTCTTGAATTCTAAATAAATCACAGACAGTGTCACCAGCAAAGCACCCCCACACACACTTCCTCCTCCATGCTTCACGGTGGGTACCACACATGCGGAGATCATCTGTTCACCTACTTTGCGCCACACATAGACACGGCGGTTGGAGCCATTCATCTCAAATTTGGATTAATCAGACCAAAGGACTGATTTACACTGGTCTAATGTCCATTGCTCGTGTTTCTTGGCCCAAGCAAGTCTCTTCTTCGGTCTATGTTTCAATGCCATGACAGAGGGTATCACGTCTGCTGCAGACACAGTTGATTAGCTTATTTACCAAGTCAGTTGTTCGAATGGATCTAGGAGTGTGTTCATGTTTCAAACATGTTCTCAAATGCCATTAAAATGGCAGCAGCGGTATGAGAACCAGCACATTCTTGAGCATACAATACAGCTTTCCTCAGTACGAATTTTTTATTTCACCTTTATTTAACCAGGTAAGCTAGTTGAGAACAAGTTCTCATTTACAACTGTGACCTGGCCAAGATAAAGCAAAGCAGTGCGGCAGAAACAACACAGAGAGCGTGCTACGGGTGGGTGTTGTTATCGTGACCAGTGAGCTGAGATAAGGCAGAGCTTTACCTAGCATAGACTTGTAGATGACCTGGAGCCAGTGGGTCTGACGACGAATATGTAGCGAGGGCCAGCCGACTAGAGCATACAGGTCGCAATGGTGGGTGGTATAAGGCGCTTTGGTAACAAAACGGATGGAACTGTGATAGACTGCATCCAATTTGCTGAGTAGAGTATTGGAAGCTATTTTGTAGATGACGTCGCCGAAGTCGAGGATCGGTAGGATAGTCAGTTTTACTAGGGTAAGTTTGGCGGCGAAGTGAAGGAGGCTTTGTTGTGAAATAGAAAGCCGATTCTAGATTTGATTTTGGATTGGAGATGTTTGATATGAGTCTGGAAGGAGAGTTTACAGTCTAGCCAGCCACCTAGGTATTTGTAGTTGTCCACGTATTCTAGGTCAGAACCGTACAGAGTAGTGATGCTAGTCGGTCAGGCGGGCGCGTGCGGGCAGCGAACGGTTGAAAAGCATGCATTTGGTTTTGCTAGCGTTTAAGAGCAGTTGGAGGCCATGGAAGGAGTGTTGTATGGCATTGAAGCTCGTTTGGAGGTTAGTTAACACAGTGTCCAAAGAAGGGCCAGATGTATACAGAATGGTGTCGTCTGCGTAGAGCTGGATCAGGGAATCACCCGCAGCAAGAGCGACATCGTTGATATATACAGAGAAAAGAGTCGGCCCGAGAATTGAACCCTGTGGTACCCCCATAGAGACTGCCAGAGGTCCGGACAACAGGCCCTCCGATTTTACACACTGAACTCTATCTGCGAAGTAGTTGGTGAACCAGGTGAGGCAGTCATTTGAGAAACCAAGGCTATTGAGTCTGCCAACAAGAATATGGTGATTGACAGAGTCAAAAGCCTTGGCCAGGTCGATGAAGACGGCTGCACAGTACTGTCTTTTATCGATGGCGGTTATGATATAGTTTAGTACCTTGAGCATGGCTGAGGTGCACCCGTGACCAGCTCGGAAACCGGATTGCACAGCGGAGAAGGTACGGTGGGATTCGAAATGGTCAGTGATCTGTTTATTAACTTGGCTTTAGAAAGGCAGAGCAGGATGGATATAGGTTTGTAACAGTTTGGGTCTAGAGTGTCATCCCCTTTGAAGAGGGGGATGACCACGGCAGCTTTCCAATCTTTAGGGATCTCGGACGAAATGATAGAGAGGTTGAACAGACTGTTAATAGGGGTTGCAACAATGGCGGCAGATAATTTTAGAAAGAGAGGGTCTAGATTGTCTAGCCCAGCTGATTTGTACAGGTGCAGGTTTTGCAGCTCTTTCAGAACATCTGCGATCTGGATTTGGGTGAAGGAGAAACTGGGGAGGCTCAGGCAAGTAGCTGCGAGGGGTGCGGAGCTGTTGGCCGGGGTTGGGGTAGCCAGGAGGAAAGCATGGCCAGCCGTAGAGAAATGCTTATTGAAATTTTCGATTATCATGGATTTATCGGTGGTGACCGTGTCGCCTTGCCTCAGTGCAGTGGGCAGCTGGGAGGAGGTGCTCTTGTTCTCCATGGACTTTACAGTGTCCCAAAACTTTTTGGAGTTAGAGCTACAGGATGCAAATTTCTGTTTGAAAAAGCTAGCCTTCGCTTTCCTGACTGACTGACTGTATTGGTTCCTGACTTCCCTGAACAGTTGCATATTGTGGGGACTATTCAATGTTATTGCAGTCCGCCACAGGATGTTTTTGTGCTGATCAAGGGCAGTCAGGTCTGGAGTGAACCAAGGGCTATATCTGTTCTTAGTTCTTTTTGAAAGGGGCATGCTTATTTAAGATGGTGAGGAAATTACTTTTAAAGAACAACCAGGCATCCTCGACTGACGGGATGAGGTCAATATCCTTCCAGGATACCTGGGCCAGGTCGATTAGAAAGGCTTGCTCGCAGAAGTGTTTTAGGGAGCGTTTGACAGTGATGAGGGGTGGTCGTTTGACAGCGGAACCATAGCGGATGCAGGCAATGACGCAGTGATCGCTGAGATCCTGATTGAAAACAGCAGAGGTGTATTTGGAGGGCAAGTGGGTCAGGATAATATCTATGAGGGTGCCCATGTTTACGGGTTTAGGGTTGTACCTGGTGGTTTCCTTGATCATTTGTGTGAGATTGAGGGCATCTAGCTTAGATTGTAGGACTGCTGGGGTGTTAAGCATATCCCAGTTTAGGTCACCTAACAGAACGAACTCTGAAGATAGATGGGTGGCAATCAATTCACATATGGTGTCCAGGGCACAGCTGGGAGCTGAGGGGGGTCTATAACAGGCGGCAACAGTGAGAGACTTATTTCTGGAGAGATTCATTTTTTAAATTAGAAGCTCTAACTGTTTGGGCATAGACCTGGAAAGTATGACAGAACTTTGCAAGCTATCTCTGCAGTAGATTGCAACTCCTCCCCCATTGGCAGTTCTATCTTGACGGAAAATGTTGTAGTTGGGTGTGGAAATCTCCGAATTTTTGTTGGCCTTCCTAAGCCAGGATTCAGACACGGCAAGGACATCCTCGCTGACCCACTGTGCTGTCAGACTCAGCATGCTCATGGGGCTGACATCGCTGGTCCAAATGTTGTGAAGCTAATAGCAGTGACGCCCATAGCAAGTAGCTCATAGATGTACGTTTCAACAATACTGTGTAACTCCGGTAGGGCAACATCTGAAAAAAGTGTGTACTTGGTAGTGTGTACCGGGGCTCGAGGTGCTCGAAAAGTCGGCGAAAGCCAACATCATCCACGACAGAGAACGGTTGATTGTCAAGGGCATCGAATTCCATTTTCTTGCGGTTAATGGATTTTACCTTTGAGTTGTCACGCTGAAATGTTCGTACTCTTTCAAATGACTGCTCGACTTGAACTTGTTTAGTTGTTGGAAGTGTGCGCTTAGTATTTTTCTGCTTTTGTTTTGTGTAGAGCTGTATTTTTTGTGGCATCATTACGTCCTCTACCTACGTTATATAGGTACGCACGTCCGTTTTGACATCGGTTTTGCACATCAGCGTTAAACTAGACATTGGGATGATGTCGATGTTGCCATTTTTAGCTAATATCGGCTGATTCCAATATGCTTACCGATATATCGTGCATCCCTACGTTATTCCATGTGTTATTTCATAGTTTTGATGTCTTCTCTATTATTCTACAATGTAGAAAATAGTAAAATAAAGAAAAACCGTAGTAGGTGTGTCCAAACTTTTGACTGGTACTGTACCTCAATGCTGTTATGCAGGAGAACAAGTGGGACAGTGAGTATAGCGACAACCAGTGAATGGTCAACAGTGCCACCTTGTGGTTGATCTGCATAGCTTGCTAAGCACACTGACAGCACTGCAGTTCAGTTCTGTTCTGTTCAGTGATATGAACGATATTTATCTAACCCCCAAGCTAAAGTAGAGAACTAATACTGTGCCTTTGTCCTCTCCCTCCATTAAAAGATCTTCCAGGAATATCTCCACTCTGCTAGACACCGTGTTGATGACATCTCTCTTGATGACCTATCAGGACAAGGCATGAGAAAAATGTGAAAGATCGAATGTATGCGTATTTCCAAATAACCTTCAGTTGCTAAGAGCTGGATGGTGTGCAAGATCGGGTTTAGAGAAAGTTCTGGTTGCCAATGTCCTGTATATGTGTGTGTGTTGTGCAGTACCTCTGTAGCATGCTTGGCTCTGGGTTTGTTGCTGTGGAGGTAGGCCCTGCACTGCACCATTCCCTTCAGGGTGAGAGACCCACTGCACACCTTCACAGACGCCGTCGACCTTCGCTCTGATTGGGGTTCCGCCTAAGGCAAGAGATGACCGGACGTTATATACACCATAGAAATGAATAGAACGGGATTGGAACCTTTAACCCTGGGCATTTTGACTGGTAAACTAATGGATACACTTGCAATGTCTGACTGGTATTGTGATGTAATCATTTCCATGGTAATTTTGAATGTTCTATCAACTGATGCTGGGATTACCATGGTAATGAAGAACGTTCATTTAAATGATGCCAACTGATGCAATGTGGCTCATGCAATGTAATGCATTTTTTGTGATGTCAGTTGAGTTGACTCAAAAAAAATCACAGCACAGATTACAGGGTACACTTCCTGCTTTTACTTCGTGCATTGATCCTATGGGTACACTCGCAATGGCTGCCAGTCCACCCCATTATGTCATAATTGACTTGAATGGGCACGTTTGTTCTATTCAATCTATGATACACACACGAAATTAGGCACACACTCACAGAAGCATAACACACAAACAAACACACAGGCACACACAAATCAACTTCAGCAAGGGAAAACTCTGAGCCCTTGTTATAGGCTACAACAACAACAAAAATCCCTACTAATGATATTCTTACCATCGGGATGAGGATCTGGGCTCGGAACGTCTGCTGAACAGCCTTTGCATTCTTTTTCTGAACAGAAAACACAGACTTGTTAAAAGCCGTGATCTATTTCTATGAGCGACATCGTGCCACGAAAAAGGACCGCTGCGTTTACCTGCCCTCCCAGTAGCTCCACCTCGCCAGGCATCGCGTCGCCATTGATGAGGCAAAGCCCATCTTCAATCTGCTTCGCCCACGTTTGAAGTCCCTCCTGAAATCACACAAAAGCAAAATGATTGGTTCCACTAGAACTGACATTTCAATCTACTATCCTGTTTGAGAACGTCAGAGTAAAAGTGAGCTCATTTAAAGAGGACCTCACCAGGCATTTCCTGAAATGTACTGTTGTTAATCTCTCACATAGTGACGTAATGCTGACAAGCTTAATACGGGTGTTATAAGCGTTCCTATGGCGCTTCATAAGGGTACTATAACAATACATTTACAGGTAATTAATATCCAATATAACCCACTCACCTTCATACACTTTTCCATGTCCTGTGGTAAGACATGCATCTCTAACACAGGGAACACCAGGTTCAGTCCCACTGAGCATGTCAACAATGGCCAGGAAGTACACACCCCCGACTGGTACTTCCAATCAGCAGGCTTGGCAGAACTCTGAAATCACCAATCAGAATGCAGTTAAGACTTGTAGAATTTTACAAGGATGAATATGAATACAGAAAAGAGCAAGTAGAGGACAATTTACCGCTTTAAAAAGGCAATACTGTCACACCTATGAACTCACCTTAGGATCTCGAACATCAAATGTTCTGCAAACGACTCTGAGAGTGTGGAGTTAAAGGCGTTTTCCAATGCTAAGGGTTCTCCTTGTATTAAGCACACAACTCGGCAAAGATGTCATCACATTTACTACGGACTATAGTGAAACCACTGTTCATTGTTTATTGTCTTTGGGCAGCAAACAGATGATGAAATTGAGAGCAATTTGACCCATCAGTTGGAGCGGTTAAGGATACTTCCTGGTTTTGGAGCAGATGTGAAGTGTGACCTTCTCTGTTACATCCTCCTCTGTTAGACTCCATAGCCGTCCCTTGGATATATGCTTGTCCACCGCAAAGATCAACTGCAAAAGACACACTAGTTTAAACTAGAGGCCCACTTTCTATCAATACAGTTCCTGTTATTAATATGTATGATCTTTATCAAAAGTAATACCAACATTATTGCCTCAGCTTTAGTTTGTGTTGCTTACCCGTCTCAATGTATTTTGAGCCTCTTTGGACAGCTCAGGTGGGGTGACAAGAAACACACCAATAACTGACATACCTCCTGGTAACATCCGGGAGACCTTCAGAAAACATACATTATTATACATTATGACAGAGTGAGATTGAGATACACGTGATTGCTCACAATGCTTAAACTGTGTAACGTTATTTGAACCAACTAGAAGACCTGACGTTTTAATTTTAAAAGTTGCATTATCTACCTGTCTGGCATGCTCAGTGACCCACTCCACGTCCAGGTGTTCCAGTGAGTTCCCAGCTCTCCTGCTGACCGACGGGGACCCCTGTCCCTCTGTGTCCTTCTGAGGTGTCCTCACAGCCAGCACCACAAAGTCTCTCTGGGACGAACTCTGCCAAAAGAGACAAGAATGTCCTACTTAGGACCAGGAGTTGTTCCGAGTCACGTGACCTAAATAGGAAAAACTCAAGGCCCTCTGGAAAAAGTAGGCTATTTTTTTGGTCAAATCGGGCTGTGAGGGAAAACACCTGGGTTGTTTTCAGTAGACACCAAACAGAAGAAAAAAAAATGACTAAAACCTGGGGTGTATTCATTTAGAGGAAGACCGTAAGCAAACAGATGCAAATGTTTTTGAAAAGGAAACCGTTTACTCCAAACTAAAAAAAGTTTAAACAAAAATGTGTTTCTATTGGACAAATTCGGGTAGGTCCCTCACTGTTTGATTCTGTTTAGTTCTGTTGGTTCCTAGTGAATATACCCCTTGCAAAACGTTTTGCTACAGTGTGTACTAATAGTGAATGACAGGAGACTGGTTTGTTGCATGTATAAGATCCATGATGAGTGAACCTTACCTGGCCAATGAAAAGTCCTGTGACACAAGATGCACCTGGTACACTGAGATTGGACAGATATTTCTCCACCACATCCTCCACTATGTAGCCTCTGCCCATTCTGACTACAAGATAAAGAGGGGAAAGGCAGTGACTGCACATTAACGTTAGCTTTCTCTTCCATCATGAAGATGTCAAGTAATGCTCTGCAATGTTATATTCAGAAGTCGTCAAACACAAAAAAAATCTAAAATAGCACGGCAGAGTATTTCAAATAACTAGAGAATTGGTTTAGCAGAACAACTTGTTGACACAGAAGCTCATTTAGCTAGCTAACGTTACCGTTAGTTAGCTATATATTTCACCACAGCTGTTAGCTAGCTAACGTTAGCTCACTAGTTAGCTCAGTCTGGCTCAGTGGATGGATAACTTGGTTTTCAAACAAAACCAAATCCTAGAGGTTTGACAATCGCACCGTTTTGTAAGCTTATGAGTTAATCTTCAAATCACTCAAATGTAGGCTTAAATTCGTTGTTATAGCTACCAGATTGACGTGAGAGTTCACTTCATGAACAGTTCCAGCAGCAGATGAATGTTGATACGTGTGACGTCGCTTGAAATCTACGTCACTGCACCCGAGGAAGATGATTGGACCATAGAATCAGAGCTACTTTTGATTGGATGATACTTAGGGTGTGTTCGTAAATTCACTGTAGAGTGCCAGTGTGCACTGGGCGTTCGTAAATTCAGAGCGTTTCTCTCTTGGAGCGTACACTGGAAACTCTGGCTGAGGAGTAGGGTTGATCCTAGCGTTCTGTCCTCACAACGGCAGTCAAGCGATGTCATTTACAAAATAGCCTCCAACAACCTACTCAACAAATTGGATGCAGTCTATCACAGTGCCATCCGTTTTGTCACCAAAGCCCCATATACTACCCACCACTGCGACCTGTATGCTCTCGTTGGCTGGCCCTCGCTTCATACTCGTCGCCAAACCCACTGGCTTCAGGTCATCTACAAGACCCTGCTAGGTAAAGTCCCGCCTTATCTCTGCTCGCTGATCACCATAGCTGCACCCACCTGTAGCACACGCTCCAGCTGGTATATCTCACTTGTCACCCCCAAAGCCAATTCCTCATTTGGCCGCCTCTCCTTCCAGTTCTATGCTGCCAATGACTGGAACGAACTACAAACATCTCTGAAACTGGAAACACTTATCTCCCTCACTAGCTTTAAGCACCAGCTGTCAGAGCAGCTCACAGATCACTGCACCTGTACATAGCCCATCTATAATTTAGCCCAAACAACTACCTCTTCCCCTACTGTATCTATTTATTTAGCTACTTTGCACACTCATCTACTGTCAAATCTACCATTCCAGTGTTTTAATTTCTATATTGTATTTACTTCGCCGACCATGGCCTATTTATTGCCTTTACCTCCCTTATCTCACCTCATTTTCTCACATTGTATATAGACTTATTTTTCTACTGTATTATTGACTGTATGTTTGTTTTTCTCCATGTGTAACTCTGTGTTGTTATACATGTCGAACTGCTATGCTTTATCTTGGCCTGGTCGCAGTTGTAAATGAGAACTTGTTCTCAACTTGCCTACCTGGTTAAATAAAGGTGAAATAAAAAATAAATAAAATAAAATACATTTAAAGCAGCCAAGCTAATTGGCTAACGTTAGCTATCTTGCTAGCTACTCTCAGACACAAATGAGAGAACACCTCACTCTGACCATTTTACTCGCCCTATCAGATGTGGTTAGGCTGTTTTCATGTTATCCAGAGCGTTTGTGACTGTAACTGTGCTGCTGGCAACAATTTAAATTACGTTTTTTTGCCGACGTTTACTGACACAACCATATTCAACGGGTGTTGAGCGTTCTTTAATTCATCAGTTATTCTGCGGTCTGGCACACTCAGACTAGTGTACTCAGACTAGTGTGCTCTGAAATCTGACTAGATAGTCAGAGTGAATTTACGAATGCACCCTCAATCTCCCATAATGTTATTTGTCGCCTATTGATAACGTAGGTTTTCGGAACGGCGTGATAGAGTTGAGGGGTAGGGTGGGCGTTGTGCTGAGTTCGTTAAAGAGGGGATGGCGTATAGTGTATTGGAGATACAGAAATTGGAATGTGTGAGGTATAAAATATGTAGTAATAGAGGTTACATTGTAATAGGTAATTTATACATAAGAGTGTGATGAGAGTGTGATGAGGAGAGTGTGGGTAGATATGCAGGTCCTGTTGGGCCGTAGGTAGCTAGTTTACTTATTTTGTAAGCTATGAATGGCCCATTTAACATGGGTCATCATAGATTTGACGAACCTAAAAAAGTTTCAATTTGATAGGCCATTGTGGAGTGGATTTGCAAAGGATTTAAATGGACACCTACAATCTGATTTCCTGATTTATCAGTAACTCGGCCATCTCAAACTAAGTCAAGAGATGGGTCTATACTCCTTATTTGGTGTTATTTGGATGATGGGTTATGATATGTTTTTCAAAAGTTTTCCAAAATGTCCAAGATGGAGGAAAATCTATCCTGACAGACCTTATGGGTCCTTGAGGCAAATTTGTTCAGTGTGAGGAAAGATCCTACATCAAAGTTTCACAGCACCACCTATAGGCCAATTAGTGCCAATATTTTTGACCAAGTTACTCATGGCCTCTAGTTTCGCTGTGAACACCTAAATATTCAGTAAGGAAATACATTTCCCACATTTTGTTATTGCATCAGGCATTTTAATTCACTGTACACTACCTACCTCTTTAACGACCATGTAAATACACCATTTTTATGACGGCGATCAAACGTTTAACTTTTTAGTTAAACAAAATCTTTTTAAACTTTGTTCCAGTTGAATGACTCCTTCACCACGTACAAGAACGAGTTGGCGGAGAAGGACAAAATGCTGAACGAGCAGAACGTCAAGCTCCAAGAGCATCTGTCTGAGGTCCGCTTCCAGAAGGCAAAGCTCTCCACACAGCTGGGGTTCGCCTCCAAGAGGTAATTTAATACAACTTAAACCACAACCAGGCAATAAGAAAAATCCAATGACAATACTGATGTGTATGCTCAGCATTGCTTTTTCAGTACTCCACCTGACTTATTTTGGACAATTCCGAGAAAATATGGCTATTGATCTTTTACCACTTTCCTTATTCGAATGCACTGAATACACACACCTCATACATCTTTTTGCGAAGAAGTGTCCATTTGCTGAAGTAAATCAAACCATGTTTGTCTTTCTCTCTGTCAGGTATGAGATGCTGCAGGAGAACTTGAACGTCTACAGGCTGGAGATCACCGAGCTGCACGAGAAGAGAAACTGACCTCATGGATCACCGAGCTCCACGCCTATGAGAAACTGACCGTGGCAGAGATAAGGGGTCAGAGGTTAGGAGGTCAAGGTTGGGCCAGGTGGGGATAGTACAGTTTGGATGGGGTATGTAAGAGAGGGATGTGAGGAGGAAGTAAGTCAACTTTGGCCTTTATGATTGACAAGAATTTAGTGCAAACGCACACGCACACGCACACACACCTACCTCAAGTCTGTTTCAGGTACGCACACACACCGCACTGCTCTTACCCAAGTCAAGTCTAACCAGGCACACACAGACTGTTCCCCCCCCCCCATTTCAAGTCCAATACACCCTTCCCATAATTGTAAGGAAACCATCTCCATCCCTGCCTTGCTCTTGTCCCCTAGCTGACGATGGAGTGTACAGAGACAGAGACCAGGCAGTGTCTGAAAAGCCAGATAGAGAGACTGGAGAGAGAGCTCTCCCAGTTTAAGAAGAAACCGGCTGAGGAGGTAGAGCAGAGGCACGTGCTGGGCCGCAACCAAGAAGTACAGATACACTCAAGTATTTTTTTTCTCACCACCCAATTTATTTTCCTTTCCTCATTCTTTCTGGCAGTGGTTGTCTTCATTCATGTTAGTTGTTTAGCATACACTCTTATCCAGAGCAAATTACAGAAGTGCGTACATAGATTTTCACAATTTCTCTACCATGCTCTACCAACTGAGCCAAACAGGACTTGCCTCTCTGTCGCCTTTATCTCATCTCTGTCGCTTTTTTGTCCCGGTTCTCCTTCACAAACTCTTTCATTCTGGAAATGACCAAGAGCATAATAGATCTTCAGTGGCTTTTATGATCACATCACTTAGGCCCCCTCTCCTTCCTCCACCAATTCTTATTTTATTACACTCCCTCAGGCTCAACTGCTGGAGGCCAAGAAGCAGCTGGAGGCCCAGTGGTCTCTGTACCAGAAGACCAAGGAGCTGTTGAAGAACGCTGAGCTGCAAGCAAACCTACTGAGGCAGCAGCTCAGCCACACTGAGAACCAGAAACGGGATCAAAACCAGGGCCTGCAGGGTCAGGGTTCAGGTCTGAGTCTAGGCCAGGGCCAGGGTCAGACCAATGCCAGGGCTCCCATCAGAGTGCCACTCGGAGGTAGGCATTGGCACTGCAAGCTGGGTTCTGTTGGGGAATGTCAACAGTATGTGTCATCCAATCAAAAATGTATGGCTGAGACATTTCAGGATAGCAACTGTTATTGCAAATGCATTCTCATTTTGAAAATGCTTTTTCTGGCCTCAGACTGTTTCATGTTACCACTACATCCCATTCTCTCTCTGGTTTGTCTTCATGTGATTGTGTTTGAAGCTCCGGTGACTGCTCCATCTCTGACCCTAGCTAAATCCCATTCCCAGGCTGCCCAGGAGGCCCAGGCCAAGCTGCAGGAGGACCTAGAGGAGGCGCGCGGGCATCTGCAGCAGGCCGAAAAGCAGATCAGTGACCGGCAGGAGCGCCTGTAGAACGCCAACACCAATTCAGAGCAGTACCGCACTGTGGTGCTCAGCCTGGAGGAGTCCCTCAGCGAAGAGAAACAGGTACTGCACGAAGAAAGGTTCTAATCCATTTGGTTCTGATTCTGTTCTGTGGTACAGTGCTGTTTTGTTTAATAATATAACAGAGTAAGTAGCCTGTCTCATTAAGCTCTGTACAAACTGACCCTGAACGTTAAAACCTCCCCATACTTTGCCATTGAAATTTGCCATTCATTTCCCCGTACTATTGACTAACCTCTTCCCGACACAATTAACAGTTTGGGGCTGAACCACAGGTACCAGTGGAATCCAAACCAGATTAGAATTTGATGCTTGAATTCCCTTAATGTCTTACATCCTCTCCACCCTTTGTTTTAGTCTCGTGTCCCCGTGGAGACTCGTCTGAAGGAAGCCCAGGATTTCCAGCGTGGGCTGGAGAAGAAGCTGGTGTATGCTGAGGAGAAACATGACCTCCGGGAGGAGAAGAGGAAGGCCGTGGACATTTTGGAAAAACAGGTAAGATGGCCAATTAGTATTTTGTTCCAAAATACTGCTACAGAACATTACAAGCTACAGCTTCTGGTAAATGTATTCATGAATTGTCCCTTGTAAACTTTCTTAGAACGGGCATGTTATTCTGGGCTCAATGAGTCTCCCTTCTCTGCCATCCTCCACTCACACCCTCCTCTCCCCAGGTGAATGAGCCGTAGAGGACCATGAGGAACATGCAGTCAGAGCTCCAGGAGGCGATGGAGAGGAAGGCTTCATCTGTGACCCAGGAACAGAAGGCCATACAGGACAGGCTGCTGCAGGTTGGCCTCAAACTGTCCCTGGATCAGATCGGAATGTGCTTTAGCCAACTCCTCCGACTATCGTATGTAAGAGGAGTTGGCGAAAGCACTTGCAGAGCTGGAGCTGGCTACACAAACTGATCCTGGATCAGCCAGTACCTGGTCAGATGCTCTCTATGAATGGATTGAGAATGTAAGGACTGCACCAGCTGCCCTGGATGTTTCTTACAGGTCCATCTTGGAGAAAACACAATTAAAAAGTGAGAAAGTGAAACTTTGACTAACCGATTTCAAGACATTGCATTATACCAATAGTCTTTCACTTCTTCATTCTCTGAATTCTACGCTATATGTTCCTTCATCCTTCTCTCCCCCGACCCCCCTCTCAGGGCAAGCTGGTGACGTGGAGGCGCTGCAGGCGGCCAAGCGGCAGGGCCTGCAGGGGAACCAGAGCAGGAAGCAGCTGGAGGAAAAGGCCAAACAGACCAACACACAGCTACAGGAGGCTCGCACCAACTGCAACCAGCTGGAGAAGAAACTCCATGTAGGTTTGGTGGAGGGTTGAAGGGGACAGCCAAAGGGGGATGAATGGAGAGACTGGGCTCGACGGAAGAGATGGGGAGGGTCGTATGATATCCACAATATGGAATAAGAGTGTTGCGACGTTAGTAATGGGATTTGGTCAGTATTTAGCCAAATACTTAATGTACCCAGAATATTGAAATGATCAGGGTTTCATGGTTCCATAAGTTCCTGTTGAAGTGTTATGCACCCCAGGCCTGACTTACCGCATGACCAACGTCATCTCTGTGAACGTACAAAGGTCAGGGCCCGAAGTCATAGAATCTCTCTATCTCTCTACCCTCAAGAATGATCTGTCCAAGCAGCAGAAGCAGGCAGACGAGCTGCACAAGCAGAACGGCCTGCTGCACCAGATGATCGAGAGTCTGGGAGCCAAGATGGCGGCCACGGTGCTGCAGAATTTCCAGGATGAGCAGCCTCTACCTGTTCTTCAGCGAGGAGAGCAAGTCCCAGGAACAAATCCTGGAGATTGTCAGGTAGTAGATTGGGGATAGGACTTTGCTTACTGTGCCAACTCCTTTACAGATCCAGTACTTGATACATGGTTGTGCTGACCTGTAAAAGATGTATGTGTTATTAAACATATATTGCTTGTGATTGTATGTATGTATTTAGGCACCTATTGGTGACGCTGTGCTGTTGTTTGTTGAGGTGCAATACAAATTTCCCGAAAGGGACACACAATGAAAAATAATGATTCATTATTATTATACAAAATCTGCGCTCACCTGAATTTCCTGATTGCAGAAGTAAAATACCACACTAAGACATTATACACTACGGACGGTTTCCAAGACTAGATTAAGCCTAGTTCAAAAAAGTGTTCTACATTTAAAACATGCTTTAAAGTCCGAGACTAAGCTTAATCGGTGTCTGGAAAACCGACCCTACAACAACTAACGGAGATCCACAAAAGCTGTTCCGAACCAGTACTTTAGTGAGTAAGCGGTTTGTTAAGCCTGCTCTGACCTTTCCCTCCTGCAGGGTTGTGCGTCGGGAGAAGGAGGTCGCAGAGACACAGTTTGAGGTGGCCGAGGTGGAGACAATACGCTACAAACAACGAGTTGAACACCAGGACCGAGAGCTGAAGGAGCTACAGGAGAGCCTCAATGCAGAGAGAGGAAAAACTACAGGTGAGACTTGAGAGGAAGAAAGACATGAGGCTTCTGAGCTGCTGTAGATCTCGGAGACAGTGGTCTGAAGTCATTGCACACACAGCTGGGATCTGTAACTAAATAGTAGTTATATGCTTATAGAGAAAGCGTTGACAATTTTCTGTTGCATTAAAACAGGTGAAATTGTTTGTTGTCTTGGTGCAGTTTGTTCTGTAAAATTGGCCATTGACCTCTGATAATATGCTTTTTTTTGCCCTGTAATAGCTCAAATTATTTTTGTGTTCGCGCACCAACTCTCCTCTCACCTGTTTCCCTCTCTGCCCCCCCAGCTGACCGTGAAGACGATGGCGCTGCACGATGAAGAAGAGGATGGAGAACATGAACGTGCTGGTGGAGACCAACAAGGTGCTGAAGGAGGAGAGGCTGGAGCAGGAGCTGCACCAGACCCGGATTCAAAGTAAGGACTATACACTTTCTGTTGAGTCTTTCAAACATCCCCGTTAGTAATTGGTACTCGCAACAGGATTTGTTTCTACAGATGCTAGTCAACTGTAGTAATAGTCTTCAATGTTTAATAGGTATCCTTGTGTTGTTTTCTGAACCAGTCTGTTGCCTATTGACCACATCCCTGAATATAAATCTGGTACTTCAGACATTTTAATAGTTTCATAAAACTCCATTGCTTTGATGCTGTACACTAAGAACCCTTGCTTCTATACAAATACTGACAAAGTGCTCTTATGCTCATGTGAAGTGAGTGTTTACCACCATCTCCCTGTCTTTCCCAGATGCGTAAGCTAGTGGCGGACATCCCTCCCCTGCAGGACTCCAACTCTTGAGCTGAATGAGAAGAATGGCATGTTGCAGGCTGACAGTCACCAAGGTTTGTCCCAGGCTTTTTAACATCACTTGAGTCCTACACTTGAGTCTAAACCTAGAAGGTGGGGTCTGATTGTGATTGCATGTGTATCTGCCCCACAGCACCTTGTGAGCCAACAGAAAGACACGAGCCAGGAGGAAAAAAAGAAGCTGCACTCTGAGAGGGAGGCCCACCTCAAATGCATCCAGCAGCTCTCTGAGGAGGCCGGGAGACTGAAGGCTGAGATGGCCAGGTCAGTACACACACGCCTCACAAAAAAAAAGACATCACAATTGGTATTCAATTCCTTATTTTTATTTATATTAAAGACAACTGACATTATCAAGCCTATTGTGTAACAGTATTTTCTAAGGCAAAGAGGATTAGGTAAAGCGTCACTATGTTAGCTACATGAAGTAGCTAAGAGAAAACATTTAATGTAGCCAAAGATTATAGGGTCCCCTAGGAAACACTGACCAAAACTTTGGTTCCTACCATGTCACAATAACTCCCCCCTGGTATTTTCATTCGTTCTCATGTCAAACAATACTGTATTCAAAGTGCCCACTATTATATTTTAACAATATAATTAAAATAATAATTATATTTCCATAGTTCCAACAGTTCAACCAAGTGTTTTGATCTAAATCGCAAGTCAAATCGCAATTGCAACATTTGGTTAAAAATAAGGTCTCGAGTTTTTGCCAATATTGTGCAGCCCTATGTGGCAGTGTGGAAATGATCTCAAATGAGTGAAGAAAACTCAGGAAATTATTTTTGGTTAAAGTTTAATTGAACAGTATAAAACAATCAGAATGGAGAAAGACCCATTGAAATCACTTAGGAATGTACAGTGCATTCGGGAAGTATTCGGACACATTGACTTTTTCCACATTTTTTTACTTTACAGACTTATTCTAAAATATATATACACTGCTCAAAAAAATAAAGGGAACACTTAAACAACACAATGTAACTCCAAGTCAATCACACTTCTGTGAAATCAAACTGTCCACTTAGGAAGCAACACTGATTGACAATAAATTTCACATGCTGTTGTGCAAATGGAATAGACAACAGGTGGAAATTATAGGCAATTAGCAAGACACCCCCAATAAAGGAGAGATTCTGCAGGTTGGGACCACAGACCACTTCTCAGTTCCTATGCTTCCTGGCTGATGTTTTGGTCACTTTTGAATGCTGGCGGTGCTTTCACTCTAGTGGTAGCATGAGACGGAGTCTACAACCCACACAAGTGGCTCAGGTAGTGCAGCTCATCCAGGATGGCACATCAATGCGAGCTGTGGCAAGAAGGTTTGCTGTGTCTGTCAGCGTAGTGTCCAGAGCATGGAGGCGCTACCAGGAGACAGGCCAGTACATCAGGAGACGTGGAGGAGGCCGTAGGAGGGCAACAACCCAGCAGCAGGACCGCTACCTCCGCCTTTGTGCAAGGAGGAGCAGGAGGAGCACTGCCAGAGCCCTGCAAAATGACCTCCAGCAGGCCACAAATGTGCATGTGTCTGCTCAAACGGTCAGAAACAGACTCCATGAGGGTGGTATGAGGGCCCGACGTCTACAGGTGGGGGTTGTGCTTACAGCCCAACACCGTGCAGGACGTTTGGCATTTGCCAGAGAACACCAAGATTGGCAAATTTGCCACTGGCGCCCTGTGCTCTTCACAGATGAAAGCAGGTTCACACTGAGCACGTGACAGACGTGACAGAGTCTGGAGACGCCGTGGAGAACATTCTGCTGCCTGCAACATCCTCCAGCATGACCGGTTTGGCGGTGGGTCAGTTATGGTGTGGGGTGGCATTTCTTTGGGGGGCCGCACAGCCCTCCATGTGCTCGCCAGAGGTAGCCTGACTGCCATTAGGTACCGAGATGAGATCCTTAGACACCTTGTGAGACCATATGCTGGTGTGGTTGGCCCTGGGTTCCTCCTAATGCAAGACACTGCTAGACCTCATGTGGCTGGAGTGTGTCAGCAGTTCCTGCAAGAGGAAGGCATTGATGCTATGGACTGGCCCACCCGTTCCGCAGACCTGAATCCAATTGAGCACATCTGGGACATCATGTCTCGCTCCATCCACCAACGCCACATTGCACCACAGACTGTCCAGGAGTTGGCGGATGCTTTAGTCCAGGTCTGGGAGGAGATCCCTCAGGAGACCATCTGCCACCTCATCAGGAGCATGCCCAGGCGTTGTAGGGAGGTCATACAGGCACGTGGAGGCCACACACACTACTAAGCCTCATTTCGACTTGTTTTAAGGACATTACATCAAAGTTGGATCAGCCTGTAGTGTGGTTTTCCACTTTAATTTTGAGTGTGACTCCAAATCCAGACCTCCATGGGTTGATAAATTGGATTTCCATTGATTATTTTTGTGTGATTTTGTTGTCAGCACATTCAACTATGTAAAGAAAAAAGTATTTAATAAGATTATTTCATTCATTCAGATCTAGGATGTGTTATTTTAGTGTTCCCTTTATTTTTTTGAGCAGTGTATATATTTTTTTATCCCTCATCAATCAATGCACACTGTCCCATAATGACAAAGCAAATGCAGCAACGCTCCCCATGTAAAAAACCTGTCTGATTTAGAATGAATAATATCCAACAATACATTTTAAATTCTATGCGCTATGCATTTTGCTAGAATTTCACTGAAGTGTGAGAGGCCTCCAATTCTCGAAACGGACTGGATCTTTATATTTACCACTTGGGTCCTGTTTCAGTAGTAATGAAATCAGACCTTGTTGCGTGTCTGATAATCTACCATGTATATAGGATTGGTTAAAACATGCTAAGAATGGTCCTCTGAGTATATCAAAAAAGGTTTGGGATACCTCCACTGGTATGCCATCCAGCCCTGGAGTTTTCCCGGACTTAAAGGCTTTAATTGCATCAAGAAGTTCCTCCTTTGTAATTTGGCCTTCACATGAGTCTTTCTGTACAGATGTTAATTTTACATTATTAATAGGGGAAAAATCCATACAATTAGCTTCGTTTAGAGGAGATGGAGGAGACTGAAACGAAAACATGTACTTTACTTCCTGTTTCAAAATATAATTTGGTGAATCATGTAACAAGTTTCAGTAAATAATTTTTGGAAGCATTTCTATGTTGAAGATGAACAAATTATTTGTTGTGTTTTTCCCCATGTTCCATCCAGTTCGCTTTATTTTTTAATATGGACTTTTGATCTAAATTGCTTTTGTTTTTATAGATGAGTATTGAATTGCATGGCCTCTAAAGGCACATTTGAAGTGTCCCATACAATAAGGGGATCTGCTGTACCTATGTTATGTTGGAGGAAAAGGTCAGTTACTAATTCTTCTGTCCTAGTTAAAAACAAGTTATCACCCAATCAGCTTTGATTACATTTCCAATATCCTTGCCCACTTGGAAAATCTGTAAGAGTAATATATATATGCCAATTTATTTGATGGTCATTGGTTGAAATTGTATTTGTATGATTCAGAATTACCATGTCAACGAAAGGGTCAAATGAATGGATGTACTGTGCATCAGGTAAAATCTGTTTCACACGGAAACCATTAACAGTGGCAGAGTTAAATAAATAAATGCCATCTAGTTGACAGTTTTATCCAAGTCGACTTAGTCATGTGTGCATATATTTCTCATATGGATGGTCCCAGCGGCAATCGAACCCACAATCCTAGAGTTGTAAGCGTCATGCTCTACCAATTGAGGCACAGAGGGGTTGAAATTCACTTTAACACAAAAAATGCACCAATCACCCAGATAAGTTGTGACATGCAATTTTCCACTCACTCTGTTTCTATGTGTCATTTTAGAATGATAAAACACACACACACACACACACACACACACACACACACACACACACACACACACACACACACACGGGTTGGGAACAATTCATTCAGTTTCCAAGTCAAATTCAGAAACTGAATTGAAATGTAATAGCTGAGTAGGCTCAACTCGACTATAAAATCAATTATAAACTGTCCAAGAGATTTCTGTCCAAAAGATTTCTGTCCAGTAATTTTCTAATCCAGAATTCTCCACACTTGACTCTGTACATACTCTGTACTTACTCCCCTCCTCCATAGGACCAACGTGTCAGTGACCAGAGCCAGGTACAGAACCTGAGGGAGACCCTATGCAAGGTGGCCACCGAGAGGGAAGCTACCAAGAAGGAGCTGGACGACCAAGAACCTGGACATCCAGGAGAAGGCCAAGACCATCACGCGGGTCAAGAAGAGCGGCCGCCGTTACAAGACCCAGTACGCTATAGATGCAGCTCGACAAGGTGTGTGGGAGGGTGCGGTGGGGGTAGTGTTTGTGTGGGATCGGGGATTCGTGTGTGTGTTTGCATGCCTGTGTGTATATTTGCTGATCCTGCATGTTTTAACTTGTTTTAAGCTGTACCTGCACTTGCTGTATCATGTGTGTGCATCTACAATGACAGGGGCCAGTCAAACCTTTACTGACTGACTAATTCTGTTCCATTCTAATGCTATGCTCCTCTCCCCCTCTCATCCATCTCTTATCAGCTGGTGGCAGAAGCAGCAGCCAAGCCAGCCCAGGAGGAGGTGCAACAGGCTCAACTGCAGGTCCAGCAGGCTCAACTGCAGGTCCAGCAGGCTCAGCAGGCCTCGGACCAGGAGATCCAGAGCCTGAAGAAGTCCCTCAGCCAGGCCCGAGACCAAAATCAAAGACCTGGAGGGACAACTGGAGGACATACAGAATGTACTAGTAATGTACTTTGTGTATGGAGCCAGTGCCTCCATAGAGTCAAGTAAAGTTAGCATGCAGAAGGTAATTGTAGACCTACACAGTATGTATGGAGGCATTGAAGTTGCTCGTTCGAGAACCATCCGTTATGATCAGGTGACCCACCTCCAGGAGCAGTCTGCCCGGGCCCAGGAGGAGGTGACCAGGCTGAGACAGGAGGTGACCCGCCTCCAGGAGCAGTCTGCCCGGGCCCAGGGGGAGGTGACCAGGCTGAGACAGGAGGTGACCCGCCTCCAGGAGCAGTCTACCCAGGCCCAGGAGGAGTGGCCAGGCTGAGACAGGAGCTGCAGGAGAAGATGGCCCCGGAGGAGCCGCTATGGCAACAGATGGCCGACAAGAAGGAGAAGACCAAGAAGGCCTCCATGGGTTCCAAGCAGAAGCTCAACCAGCTCAACAGTAAGTCACATAGCTAGCTGCTTATATTGTCTTATGCACAATGAACAACATATAGTGGAATTAAACAACTATTTTTGCACACATTTGTCAAACTATGCAACACTATGACTTTGACCCCTACTGTATGGATCTCCTTATGTAGGGAATGAATTAGTGTCAGTCTCCTCAAACATAGCCGTCTGGGTGTTTGTGAGTGTTTATATACTGAACAGAAATATAAACGCAACATGTAAAGTGTTGGTTTCATGAGCTGAAATAGAAGATCCCAGAAATGTTCCGTACACACAAAAAGCTTTGTTTTCTCAAATTTTGTGCACAAGTTTGTTTACATCCCAGTTAGTGAGCATTACTCCTTTGCCAAGATAATCCATCCACCTGACAGGTGTGGAAAATCAAGAAGCTGATTGAACAGCATGATCATTACACAAGTGCACCTTGTGCTGGGGACAATAAAAGGCCACTTTAAATGTGAGTTTTGTCAAACAACACAATGCCACAGATGTCTCAAGTGTTGAAGGAGAGTGCAATTGGCATGCTGACTTTTATTTATTTTATTTAACCTTTATTTAACTGCAGGAATGTCTACCAGAGCTGTTGCCAGAAAATGTAATGTTCATTTCTCTACCATAAGCTGCCTTCAATGTCATTTTAGAGAATTTGGCAGTACATCCAACCGGCCTCAGACCACGTGTAACCACGCCAGCCCAGGACCTCCACATCTGGCTTCTTCACCGGAGACCAGCCACCCGGACAGCTGATGAAACTGTGGGTTTGCACAACCGAAGAATTTCTCCACAAATTGTCAGAAACCGTCTCAGGGAAGCTCACAGGCGTGCTCGTCGTCCTCACCAGGGTCTTGACCTGACTGCAATTCGGCGTCGTGGGCAAATGTTCACCTTCGATGTCCATTGGCACGCTGGAGAAGTGTGTGCTTCACGGATGAATCCCGGTTTCAACTGTAGATGACTAATAATGTGTTTGGCGCCGTGTGGGTCAGTGGTTTGCTGATGTCAATGTTGTGAACGGAGTGCCCTATGGTGGGGTTATGTTGTGGGCAGACAACGAACACAATTGTATTTTATCGATGCCAATTTCAATGCACAGAGATACCATGACAAGATCCTGAGGCCCATTGTCATGCCATTCATCCACCGCCATCACCTCATGTTTCAGCATGATAATGCACAGCCCCATGTCGCAAGGATCTGTAAACAATTCCTGGAAGCTGAAAATGTCCCATTTTTCTGTGGCCTGCATACTCACCAGAAATGTCACCCTTGAGCATGTTTGGGATGCTGTGGATCGACTTGTACAACAGCGTGTTTCAGTTTCACCAATATCCAGTAACTTTGCACAGCCATTAAAGATTGGGAAAAAATTATACAGGCCACAATCAACAGCCTAATCAACTCTGTCACAGGCGTCGAAAGGATTGGACCAAGGCGCAGCGTGTTGAGTGCTCATCTTCTTTTATTATGAGAGAACACTTAAACAAAATTAACAAACGACAAACAACAGTTTCGTAAGGTACAACGACTATACGAAAAAACAACCACCCACAAAACCCAAAGGAAAACAGGCTGCCTAACTATGGCTTCCAATCAGAGACAACGAAAGACACCTGCCTCTGATTGGAAACCATACTCGGCCAAACCTGGAAAACGAAACATAGAAAATTAAAACTAGAACACATTCCCCTGGAAACAAACAAACCCCAAAACACACAAAACAACCCCCCTGCCATGCCCTGACCATTCTACTATGGCAAATGACCCTTTTCACTGGTCAGGATGTGACACTCTATGCAAAGGAGATGTCACGCTGCATGAGGCAAATGGTGGTCACACCAGATACTGACTGGTTTTCTGATCCACCTCCCTACTTCTTTTGTTTTTTTAAGGTATCTGACCAATAGATGTATTTCTGTATTCCCAGTTGAGAAATCCATAGATTAGGGCCGAATGCATTTATTTCAATTATATGAACTGTAGTCTTTGAAATTGTTGCATGTTGCGTCTATATTTTTGCTCAGTGTATGTCTCTCGCATGTTTTTGTAGTCCAGATTTAAAGAAATGATTTAAATGATGTGAGAACTATCTGGGATATTTGTGTCATGACCTCTAAGATATATTTAGGTCATTTGATTCAATGAAGTATTGTGTGTGTGTGTGTGTGTGTGTGTGTGTGTGTGTGTGTGTGTGTGTGTCGGTGTGTGTCCCAGTTGCAAAGGTGCAGCTGGCCAAGGAGGTGGAGGACATGAAGCAGCAGCGGGAGGAGCAGGAGGTGCGTCTGAGCTCCCTCAGGTCCCGGTATGAGGGCCGTCTCCACCTACAGGACCGAGAGATCAGGGAACTGAAAGACCACAGCAACGAACAACCTCAGAGGGACGAGCCCCATGACCAGGGTAACAATAAGGTACAGGCACTGCACACACACACACACACACACACACACACACACACACACACACACACACACACACACACACACACACACACACACACACACACACACACACACACACACACACACACAGAGATACTTCCATCTTTCTTCTTCCAGACGCAGGAGCAGCAGCAGAGAGCTCCAGAACAGAGGCAGGTCAGCCAGAGGACTAACCAAGCTGCAGACAGGGGATGGTAGAAATATGTCTGAATCATATACACTTAAAAGAAATACTGGACACGTACCCAACTCTTAACACCATCCATAGTTTGTTTCTCCCGTTTCTTACCAAACAGTGGTTCTTCCAGCTCTTCAGAGCAGCCCCCCACCGCCAACATCAAGCCCACCCCGGTGTCGGGTGGTGACCCCAGTAAACCTTCCCCGATCCCTGGGAGCAAGTCCCCCCCCAGAGCCAGCATCCGACCCATGGTTCCCGTCACGGTGCCCACCCCCACGGCCACAGTCATGCCCCATACACAGTCTGACAGCCAGGAAGGTGAGAGGAGTGGCTCGATATTATAGATTCAGCATAAGATGGTATACTGTCCCCCAGGGCAGCAATAGATAGTATACTGTCCCCAGGGCAGCAATAGATAGTATACTGTCCCCAGGGCAGCAATAGATAGTATACTGTCCCCAGGGCAGCAATAGATAGTATACTGCTCCCCAGGGCAGCAATAGATAGTATACTGCTCCCCAGGGCAGCAATAGATAGTATACTGCCCCTCAGGGCAGCAATAGATAGTATACTGCCCCTCAGGGCAGCAATAGATAGTATACTGCTCACCAGGGCAGCAATAGATAGTATACTGCTCACCAGGGCAGCTGTAGATGGTATACTGTCCCCAGGGCAGCTGTAGATGGTATACTGTCCCCAGGGCAGCAATAGATAGTATACTGCCCCTCAGGGCAGCAATAGATAGTATACTGCCCCTCAGGGCAGCAATAGATAGTATACTGCCCCTCAGGGCAGCAATAGATAGTATACTGCCCCTCAGGGCAGCAATAGATAGTATACTGCCCCTCAGGGCAGCAATAGATTGTATACAGCCCCTCAGGGCAGCAATAAATAGTATACTGCCCATCAGGGCAGCAATAGATAGTATACTACTCACCAGGGCAGCTGTAGATGGTATACTGTCCCCAGGGCAGCAATAGATAGTATACTGCCCCTCAGGGCAGCAATAGATAGTATACTGCCCCTCAGGGCAGCAATAGATAGTATACTGCCCCTCAGGGCAGCAATAGATTGTATACAGCCCCTCAGGGCAGCAATAAATAGTATACTGCCCATCAGGGCAGCAATAGATAGTATACTACTCACCAGGGCAGCTGTAGATGGTATACTGTCCCCAGGGCAGCAATAGATAGTATACTGCCCCTCAGGGCAGCAATAGATAGTATTCTGTCCCCAGGGCAGCAATAGATAGTATACTGCCCCTCAGGGCAGCAATAGATAGTATACTGCCGCTCAGGGCAGCAATAGATAGTATACTGCCCCTCAGGGCAGCAATAGATAGTATACTGCCCCTCAGGGCAGCAATAGATAGTATACTGTCCCCAGGGCAGCAATAGATAGTATACTGCTCCCCAGGGCAGCAATAGATAGTATACTACTCACCAGGGCAGCTGTAGATGGTATACTGTCCCCAGGGCAGCAATAGATAGTATACTGCCCCTCAGGGCAGCAATAGATAGTATTCTGTCCCCAGGGCAGCAATAGATAGTATACTGCCCCTCAGGGCAGCAATAGATAGTATACTGCCCCTCAGGGCAGCAATAGATAGTATACTGCCCCTCAGGGCAGCAATAGATAGTATACTGCCCCTCAGGGCAGCAATAGATAGTATACTGCCCCTCAGGGCAGCAATATATAGTATACTGTCCCCAGGGCAGCAATAGATAGTATACTGTCCCCAGGGCAGCAATAGATAGTATACTGCTCCCCAGGGCAGCAATAGATATTATAATGTCCCCAGGGCAGCAATAAATGTATACTGTCCCCCAGGGCAGCAATAAATGTATACTGTCCCCCAGGGCAGCAATAGATAGTATACTGTCCCCAGGGCAGCAATAAATGTATACTGTCCCCAGGGCAGCAAAAAATGTATACTGTTCCCCAGGGCAGCAATAGATAGTATACTGTCCCCAGGGCAGCAATAAATGTATACTGTCCCCAGGGCAGCAATAGATGGTATACTGTCCCCCAGGGCAGCAATAGATATACTGTCCCCAGGGCAGCAATAAATGTATACTGTCCCCAGGGCAGCAATAAATGTATACTGTCCCCAGGGCAGCAATAAATGTATACTGTCCCCAGGGCAGCAATAAATGTATACTGTCCCCAGGGCAGCAATAAATGTATACTGTCCCCCAGGGCAGCAATAGATATACTGTCCCCCAGGGCAGCAATAGATATACTGTCCCCCAGGGCAGCAATAAATGTATACTGTCCCCAGGGCAGCAATAAATGTATACTGCTCCCCAGGGCAGCAATACATGTATACTGTCCCCCAGGGCAGCAATACATGTATACTGTCCCCCAGGGCAGCAATAAATGTATACTGTCCCCCAGGGCAGCAATAGATAGTATACTGTCCCCAGGGCAGCAATAGATAGTATACTGCTCCCCAGGGCAGCAATAAATGTATACTGTCCCCCAGGGCAGCAATAGATGGTATACTGTCCCCCAGGGCAGAAATAAATGTATACTGACCCCCAGGGTAGCAATAGATGGTATACTGTCCCCCAGGGCAGCAATAAATGTATACTGTCCCCAGGTCAGCAATAAATGTATACTGTCCCCCAGGGCAGCAATAAATGTATACTGTCCCCCAGGGCAGCAATAGATAGTATACTGTCCCCAGGGCAGCAATAGATAGTATACTGTCCCCAGGGCAGCAATAAATGTATACTGTCCCCCAGGGCAGCAATAGATGGTATACTGTCCCCCAGGGCAGCAATAGATGGTATACTGTCCCCAGGGCAGCAATAAATGGTATACTTTTAACCTGACCTTGAACCCCTATGTGTGTTAACCCCTGCAGGGCTGCAGTCCTCTGAAGGTGGAACCCTAGTTGATAAGTACATTTGATTTATATATTAAAGCAATTGAAATTCATATTTTTTATTTTCCTACTATGAGGTAGAGGACGAGGAGGATGATGATGACGACCAGGGGATGGGAGAAGAGGAGCGCTACGAGGGGAGCGGAGACACCAACGAGCCGTAAGAATTAGAGGGAAACGTGACGGTCCCTGAGACCTCGGAGCCTGCTTCAGAGTTTGAGGAGAGCATGGGAGCTACAGACTCCAGCTCCCAGAAACAGGCTGACTCACAGAGCGGCGAGGGAGAGATGGACTGTTATGTACGGGATTCATATTAGGAAGTCCCTCAGTTGTCAGCAGATGAAACACTGACGAGTTTTGTCCGACAACTGAGAGCATTTTGTATGACAATTGAGACTTCCTAATATGGATGCCGTATTGTGTAAAATTCATCTTTCACTTTCGAGGCTGGGAAAATAAACGGATAGTATAGAAACTTCGGGCAGATGTGTGTGACTTAGTGCCTGCTGTATCAGAGTCCGAGACGTGAGTCCTTTCCTCTGCTTCCAGGTGAGTGGAGCAGCATCACCACGAGTCCTTGCCCATGGCCATGTCCGACCCCCCCCCCCCCCCCCCCAGGGGACTACTACTACAGTACCTCTAGTACTACCACCGCCTTTTCCTTCTCTACCTCCTCTTCCTCCATCCCCAGCTTCAGCCTGGACCCCCGTCAGGGGTGCCTGCCCCAGTCCGTTCCCCGCCGACCCCCTGCCCCCACTCCTCTACATTCAGCCTCCTGGTCCTGAGCTGGGCCTGGGACCCCAACCCGCACGGGTAAGAACCTGATCCAGAAAAACATGGGCTTTCAGACGTAGATACAGATATTCAGATGTAACCTGTACTAACAAGCTTGATACTCAAATACAATACTCAAAATGTGCTCTGAATCAGCTGTGCAAAAACGTTTTGTTTAATTTAGTGTCCTTGTGGTTGTTTATCCCACAGAGGCTGTCTGCAAGTCAGGAGTGGCTTCGGGACACGTCTCTGAATGTCCTTGAGTGGCCCAGCCAGATCTCTGGAGAGACCTGAAAATATCTGTGCAGCAACTCTCCCCATCCAACCTGACAGAGCTTGAGAGGATCTGCAGAGACGAATGGGAGAAACTCCACAAATACAGGTGTGCCGGGCTTGTAGCGTCATACCCAAGAAGACTTGAGGCTGTAATCGCTGCCAAATATTCAGAGTAAAGGATCTGAATACTTATGTAAATTTGATATTTCTGTTTTTTATTTGTAACGAATTTGCAAAACATTCTTAAAACCAGTTTTTGCTTTGTCATTATGGGGTATTGTGTGTAGATTGATGAAGAAAAAAATGATTTAATGTAACAAAATGTGGAAAAAGCACAGTGATCTGAATACTTTCAGAATACACTGTATTTGTGTTGCTCATACACACTTTTCTTTCCTCTCAGTACCAGTGGTTAAGCGTCAATGGATAGCCAGGCTGAGATGGACTCTGCCCAGCTGTCAGACGATGCCAGTCTTTCTTCCACAAGCCAGGAGCCCACCTCCAGCTTGGCCGGTCAGTACAGCTTTCCCTCTTTCAGCGTCTCTCTTTGTCACAAACTCTCTCACACACTTTTTCTTTTTCAGTCTCTCTTTCTTGTTCTCTTATCTTAACCTTCTCTCTTCCCTGCTTCCAACCTCTTTCTATCGCTCTCTCTCTCTCTCTCTCTCTCTCTTTCTCTCTCTTTCTCTCTCTTTCTCTATCTCTCTCTCTCTCTCTCTCTCTCTCTCTCTCTCTCTCTCCACCAGCAGCAGTGTGCAGCCCAAGCCCTCCGGCCGCCCCATAGCCCAGCACTCTCTGCCCATGAGGACAGCCAACGGAGGCAGGTCGCTCATCCCCAGAGGAGGTGAGCGGTCATCTCTTTTTAAGTCTTGAAGGCTACTTTTAACCCAGAACAACATGGTATGAGTCCATTCAACTGAAGCAGCGGTGTCGCCATCGTACTCTTACATCATAGAAACACACGGCACAACAAAGTAGATGAGAAGCTTTTTTTTATTCGTTTGATGAAGCCAGAGAAAGTAAGCGACACAGGATACATTGTATACTTTTGTTTGGCATGTTGGATTACATGTGACACAAGAATGGTTGGAGCAGGGTTCCGGTCATGCAAGAGATATTTAAACCCACCTGGTGTGGTCTTAACTTGGGGTCTTGTCAAATGTTTTAGCTGATGTTTGAGTTCAGAGAGGTAGCTATTTCGATGCACATCAAAACAACATTCAAAGAAGCTCTAGTGAGCCGAGCTTAAGAAACACAATTGAGAGTTATAAACTTCATGAAGTGGCAATTTTGGATGATGTCTAATGGCTAAGATTGAACCGGTCTCTTCTCACCCCTTCCATTCAAAGTATGGGCTTCCCTCGAGCAGGAAGAAGCCCTTTCGGTAGAGGAAACCTACCCCACTAATGATGTCATCATGGACTGCTCCATTCCCTTACTCCCAAGTCTCAATCATAGTGTCTAATAAAAAAAATCATACCAATTTGTGATCGTAAGATGTAAAAGAAAATGGTTGCCATAGGTGTGCTTTGTGCGTTGTTGGTCCATCCATAGGGAGTGCTCTAGATACACTTGAGCCACTTCTTGATGGAGTTTTGCCGGGGATCATCGTTGTCTGGTTTGGCCAGAGCAGGCAGATCACCAGATATCTTGATGTTGAAGTACAGAGCTAAAAAGGGAATAGTGTTCGTGTTAACATATTGACTTAAAGTTTTACCTGACCCTTTTTCAACAGAACAGCTGCAGTTGCACAGGATATTTAAGAATTGCATGTCAAGGCAACGTTTATGCATCTGACAAATACAGCATATGATAGAATATACCAGTAATACTTCATTATTATACTGGATCATTACTTATTTATTTTGAACTGGTATTTTCTGTATAAGGGTCTTTCTCTAAATCATGGGGCCAATGTCTGACATTGGGTTCAACATTTCAAAATGGTTTTAAATAAAAATGATTTTCATGCCGTTCCACATGTGTACTTAGAGGAATAAAAGTGAATATATGCATGTTGGCCCATAACTCCTCCTATACATCAACATAGGCCTAAAATAATCCTTTAAAGGGATACTTTGGGCAATTAGGCCCTTTATCTACTTCCCCAGAGTCAGATGAACTTTTGGATACCATTTTGATGTCTGTGTCCCGTATGAAGGAAGTTTGATGTAAGTTCCGTGAGCCAATGCTAACCGGCGTTAGCGCAATGACTGTAAGTCTATGGGTATTTATTAGCATGCTAGTAATCAACTGGACACCAAATGCGCATCCAACAAGTATTATGCATAATTATTGAAGAACCACATTAATGACCATATCGATTTATGTTTTACGTATCAAGGTAACGTGACCCTTTCGGTTAGAAGCTTTCAATTTTGCAATGCGTATATTGTTTTGGATTTGTGTGCCCATTAACTGTTTTCACCCAGTAACGTAAGGAGACACAAAACGCTAGGTAGTTACACTGCATTTCTGAGATCTCTATACAAAAAACTGTCCGACTGCTAGATCCAGGATTCTTACAGGGTTCAAGTTCATTCATTTAACTGCTTAATGCTTAATATATGAATCAACGACAACTTACACTGCCATAAATGCAAGGACAGAAAAGTAATGTTTTATGTCGCATGACTTTGGACAAATCGTCAGGACACCAACCATGATAACGGTTAAACATAGGTTTTAAATCAAGTCGTGAATTTGATTGACTATAGCTATGATCCCCCAAGTCGTCCAGTGTAGGAAATCCTCACTGGTACCCTAGTTTATAGAAAGACCCATAAACAGTATTTTGCTGATGGAATAGATATTTTGGTCATCAGATGTACAGTACATCGTGAACATTGTCATAGACTTACGTCCAGCGAAGAGGAAGTAGTCGTATCCGTCGGCCTTCTTGGGGCTGGGGACAGACACCGCTGAGGTCACTGAGGAGGGAAAGCCTTTCAGAGCCAGCTTGATGTTGATCTCGGCTCCCAGACTCATCTCTGTTTGGCGAGTGTGGCGTTTCTTTGTACTGGACTTGGATTTCTTGCCACAGACAGTGCTACTTCCAGCATGGTATGAGTATTTCTGCATGGTGCCTCCTGTGGGAGAAAGAAATGGATGTGGATTGAGGATAGCGAACTCATTGGTGTAACTCATCATGTTAAGCAATGGGAGTAGGTTAGGTAGTGGTAATCCTCAAGCTCTCCTTTACCTTTCTTGAAGAAGTAGACAGACTCAGGCCTCCTCCTGGTAGCAGGCACAGGCAGGGCTGCAGTGATGGTGCCAGTCAGACCATGAAAACCAGAGGCAACAGATTTGGGGTAACCAGGCTCCATGTTGCCATTGTCCATCCCCCAGTAGTCATCCCCCTGAGATGGACAAGAGATGGGGACATTATATAGGCTATGCAAAAAATGATCCGTGTGACAATATCCCAATCCCATCGAAAGTGTTTAGGTCATTAGGTTCCACCTAGGCATCTCCACTGCCCCAACCCACTGAGCTTTTCCCAGGTTCTAGGTTTTTCCCCGGCAGTTCTACAGCACCTTGATGATGTAGCTCTTGCCCTGGCAGTTGGTGCGGGTGAAGGCACTGTCGATGGGGGAGGGGATGCCCAGCTCCTCTGTGATGTTGCGGGCCGGCCCATGGTCCTTGGTGATGGGATCCATCGTCCAGAAGAAATGACCTGGTTGGGGGCAACAGAACCACAATCATTAGGAAACGATGCATCAAGTAACTATTTCCTTTAGGGTTTTAGGCTACACATTGTTATGCTATTTCAGGAAAATAAAGTATTTTTTTGCTGCTTTGGAAAAGCTACTTGACCTTCATAAATATTTGATCAGTAAGTAATGAGCGAGATAGGACAGAGCTAGCCACGAGCTAGCCACGAGCTAGCCACGAGCTAGCCACGAGCTAGGCCACTATGCTCCACACACACATACCCTTGAAGATGAGAATGGTTCCGTTGGCCAGAGTGGTCAATCCGTTGATGGGCAGGTCACTGCAGAGGTCTGGGTTACTGTCGGCATCTAGAGTAAAGCGTTCACGTCCGTGTGGGGAGAAGCCATTAAAATTGTGAACAATGTTTATTGTTGTCATTTACTGTATAATATAATAAGTATAACTTACTGTTTAATCGCTAAATACCTACTTGACTCTGATTACATGCACATTAAATCAATACTCAATTGATACAGTAGACATCCTAAAGATTACTGATGTAGAAACACAACATAGTATCCAATCTACATAGCATTCCCACCTGGTAGACCTGTGTTGGGGTTGTTGTAGCCCAAGGACTTGGTTATTTCTGCCGTAGTGCTGGGGTCTTTGAGTCCCAAGGCCTTGGCTATGTCTGCCAGAGTGATGGGTTTGTTGGGGTCATTGAGCCCCAGTGCCTTGGCTATGTCTGCCAGAGTGTTGCGGTTGCTGGGTTTTTTAGGGTCGTTGGGGCTGTTGACCCCCAAGGCCTTGGCTACGTCTGCCAGAGTGCTGGGGTCACTGAGTCCCAACGCCGTGGCTATGTCTGCCAGAGTGATGGGTGTGTAGGGGTCGTTGAGGCCCAAGGCCTTGGCTACATCTGCCAGAGTGTTGGGGTTCTGGGAGGTTTTAGGGTCGTTGGGGTTTTTGAATCCCAAAACCTTGGCTATGTCTGCCAGAGTGATGGGTTTGTTGGGGTTCTTGACCCCCAAGGGCTTGGCTATGTCTGCTAAAGTGCTGGAGTCATTGAGACCCAAGGCATTGGCTATGTCTGCCAGTGTGATTGGTTTGTTGGGGTCGTTCAGCCCCAAGGCCCTGGCTATGTTTGCCAAAGTGATTGGGTCATTGGGGCTGTTGAGCCCTAAGGCCTTAGCTATGTCTGACAGATAGCTGGGGTTTTGGGGGGGTTTAGGGTCGTTGGGGTTATTGAACCCTAAGGCCTTGGCTATGTCTGCAAGAGTGCTGGGGTCTTTGAGCCCCAAGGCCTTGGCTATGTTTGCCAAAGTGATGGGGTCTTTGGGGGTTTTGAGCCCTAAGGCCTTGGTTATGTCTGCCAGAGTGAAGGGGTTGTTGGGTGTTTTGAGCCCTAAGGCCTTGGCTATGTCTGCCAGAGTGATGGGTTCGTTGGGGTTTTGGGGGGGTTTAGGGTCGTTGGGGTTGTTGACCCCCAAGGCCTTGGCTATGTCTGCCAGAGTGATGGGTTTGTTGGGGTCGTTGAGCCCCAGTGCCTTGGCTATGTCTGCCAGAGTGTTGCGGTTGCTGGGTCTTTTAGGGTCGTTGTGGCTGTTGACCCCCAAGGCCTTGGCTACGTCTGCCAGAGTGCTGGGGTCACTGAGTCCCAACGCCGTGGCTATGTCTGCCAGAGTGATGGGTGTGTAGGGGTCGTTGAGCCCCAAGGCCTTGGCTACATCTGCCAGAGTGTTGGGGTTTTGGGAGGTTTTAGGGTCGTTGGGGTTTTTGAATCCCAAAACCTTGGCTATGTCTGCCAGAGTGATGGGTTTGTTTGGGTTCTTGACCCCCAAGGCCTTGACTATGTCTGCTAAAGTTCTGGAGTCATTGAGACCCAAGGCGTTGGCTATGTCTGCCAGTGTGATTGGTTTGTTGGGGTCGTTCAGCCCCAAGGCCCTGGCTATGTTTGCCAAAGTGATTGGGTCATTGGGGCTGTTGAGCCCTAAGGCCTTAGCTATGTCTGACAGATAGCTGGGGTTTTGGGGTGGTTTAGGGTCGTTGGGGTTGTTGAACCCTAAGGCCTTGGCTATGTCTGCAAGAGTGCTGGGGTCTTTGAGCCCCAAGGCCTTGGCTATGTTTGCCAAAGTGATGGGGTCTTTGGGGGTTTTGAGCCCTAAGGCCTTGGTTATGTCTGCCAGAGTGAAGGGGCTGTTGGGTGTTTTGAGCCCTAAGGCCTTGGCTATGTCTGCCAGAGTGATGGGTTCGTTGGGGTTTTGGGGGGGTTTAGGGTCGTTGGGGTTGTTGACCCCCAAGGCCTTGGCTATGTCTGCCAGAGTGATGGGTTTGTTGGGGTCGTTGAGCCCCAGTGCCTTGGCTATGTCTGCCAGAGTGTTGTGGTTGCTGGGTCTTTTAGGGTCGTTGGGGCTGTTGACCCCCAAGGCCTTCGCTATGTCTGCCAGAGTGCTGGGGTCATTGAATCCCAAAGCTGTGGCTATGTCTGCCAGAGTGATGGGTTTGTAGGGGTCGTTGAGCCCCAAGGCCGTGGCTACATCTGCCAGAGTGTTGGGATTTTGGAGGGTGTTTGGATCTTTGGGGTTTTTGAATCCCAAAACCTTGGCTATGTCTTCCAGAGTGATGGGTTTGTTGGAGTTCTTGACCCCCAAGGCCTTGGCTATGTCTGCCAATTTGCTGGAGTCATTGAGCCCCAAGGCCTTGGCTATGTCTGCCAGAGTGATGGGTTTGTTGGGGTCGTGCAGCTTCAAGGCCCTGGCTATGTTTGCCAAAGTGATTGGGTCATTGGGGCTGTTCAGCCCTAAGGCCTTAGCTATGTCTGACAGATAGCTGGGGGTTTGGGGGTGATTAGGATTGTTGGGGTTGTTGAACCCTAAGGCCTTGGCTATGTCTGCAAGAGTGCTGGGGTCTTTGAGCCCCAAGGCCTTGGCTATGTTTGCCAACGTGATGGGGTCTTTGGGGGTTTTGAGCCCTAAGGCCTTGGCTATGTCTGCCAGAGTGAAGGGGTTGTTTTCTTTTTTGAGCCCTAAGGCCTTGGCTATGTCTGCCAAAGTAATGGGTTCGTTGATGTTGTTGTAGCCTAATGCCTTGGCTATGTCTGCCAGAGAGCTGGGGTATTGGGGGGGTTTAGGAGCATTGGGGTCGTTGAATCCCAAGGCCTTGGCTATGTTTGCCAAAGTGATGGGGACGTTGGGGCTGTTGAGCCCCAAGGCCTTGGCTATGTCTACCAGAGTGTTGGGGTTTTGGGGAGGTTTAGGGTCATTGGAGTTGTTGAACCCCAAGGCCTTCGCTATGTTTGCCAATGTGATGGGGTCATTTGGGGAGTTGAGCCCCAAGGCCTTGGCTATGTCTGCCAGAGAGCTGGGGTCTTGCCGGGGTTTAGGGTCGTTGGGGCTCTTGAACCCCAAGGCCTTGGCTATGTTTGCCAAAGTGATTGGGTCATTGGGGGAGTTAAGCCCCATGGCTTCGGCTATGTCTGCCAGAAGGATGGAGTTCTTGGGGTTTTGGGGAGGTTTAGGATCATTGGGGTTGTTGAACCCCAAGGCCTTGGCTATGTTTGCCAAAGTGATTGGGTCATTGGCAGTGTTGAGCCCCATGGCCTTGGCTATGTCTGCCAGAGTGATGGGGTTCTTTAGCCCCAAGGCCTTGGCGATATCTGCCAGAGTAGGGAGCAGGGGAGGTCCAGACAACAGGGCCCGGGGGCCAGCGTTACCCGCTGAGGGTCCACCCTGGCTGGGCATGGGCAAGCCAGTGGATGGGAAGTTAGCAGGTCCAGGGAGCTGACCAGTGAAGGAAGGCAGGGCAGAGGGAGTGGTGGCCATGGGTGTAGGGAGGAGGGGGGAGATGCCCTCCAAGAGACTGGTGGCTGCATCACTCAGAGCTTCACAGGAGGTAAGATGAAGGATGTTAGAACACATGCATACAAACAAACACAAGCTGGCATACAAAATACTACACAATGCATCAGCACTCAGAGAAAACATTGGATTTCTCCTAAGTCTACTGATATGCATTAAGAACTTTGCCCTTGTCGCTCGACTACTTCAAAACATAAATAATAACCAGCCTTTCTGTCACTTTCTCAGTCAATACTTTTATCAAACACTTTGCCATATTGTATATTTCAAATTGAATGAGCTCTCACCATCCATGACAGTAGCTGGGGCTGTGGAGCTGGGACCATTGAAGCTGTCAGTCAGAGGGTAGAAGTCAGGGTTCAAAGTGGAAGCTGGGTCCTCAGAGAAAAGAGAATAGTGACTCTGGCTCTTGGGGCTGCTGGATCCAGGGTATTGGCCGTTGGTATCTGTGTGAAACACAGAAACGGGTTACAGGAATCCACGGGGTAAACCTACCATAGAAAATATAAAACAATGACTGAGTCTAGCATGTTGGTAGCTGTTGTTCTTAATCAATTGTGTTGCTCAGCACAAGCTCCTTGTGTACTGACAAAGTCCTCAATCTCTTCACTTCTCTGTTGCTGTGTTCTGACAGTGTCAATGATGGACAAGAGCACCACCAATAGCCTAAACTTACCATAGTCCTGAGTCTCAGGGAAGAGGTCGGATGGAGAAGGGTATATGGTCTGGCTCTGGTCTGAAAACACAACAAAAAACACAATAAATCGAACAATGGTTGTGTTTTAAGACCCAGAGGGCAAAGATATACACATGCTCAGCCCCTGGAAACTGTTGCAAGTAACAGTACAATTATCGCTTTTATCTCATCTGACCTCCATACACCAATAGCCAGGGTTGGGGAGTAACAAATTACATTTAGAAAGTAACATACGCAACCCTGCCAATAGCCTAAAGATGGGTTACATTCTCACACGCAGTCACTGATCAACCCATGTAACCAAATGGAGGCTAGCTGCTCTTCCAGTCCACAAGCATTGCCTTGTTAAATTATTTGACGATTGACACTATAGTTCCCTCAGTCTATTGTAGGATTCTGAAGCCTTTCTATGCCATTGGTTATCACACAGCCAATGGAAAGCCATAACTTGTGCCCTGAGTTTTTCTTGGCAGTCATACGGTCAGTAGAAAATCAGAGCCCCACCTAAAATGCAAAACATGGCAGGTACACACGTACCTTGGCTGCTTTCCTCACTCTCGCTGTTTGAAGGTTTCTTGGGAGATTTGAGACTCTTAAATTCTGTCTCGCTGATGGGTTTGTTCTTGGGAGGCACTAAAGAAAATGTATTGCAATAAGCTAATGTTTCTATTGTTTAAAATGGCCCACTCTAACCTAGCATCCAGAGACTGTTTGGCCTACAGTATAATCAGGGTGCACAAGATCTGTTGATCCATGCAGTTACTTTGCTACAAAGACAAAGATAGTAAGTGAACCTGTTGGCTTTTTCTTGGCATCCGGCTTGATCCTCTGAGTTGGTGGTGGAGTTGTAGTGGCATCTAAAACAGAAGAAAGTTTGATATTGTGATATTTGTGCATGCATTTTTTTTTTTTACAATTAGAACATGGGCCATTCAATTCGACCCATCAACTCACTGTTAATAATTTACTACATAGGCATTGTTCTTTAGACCTGTTCTCTGTGGGACAGACGAATTCAATTGATTATTGGTTGCATTGTGCTGGTTAAATTGAACTAACTCAGATATCATGATAAAGTGTTGATATTCTGTAATTAGTCCTTTCATAAAGATAGTTGTTGTTCATACCACAGTGGTTCTGGTAGTCACGGCAACAGGTGTCGTAGCGGACACAGCCTGGGTCACAATCACAAAGCCTGCCTCGTCTGAACGATTCACCACACCTACCACTGCACGACTCACCTGCAAGAGAGAAGAAATAGACCATGATATTCACCAACACACACACTTTGGTCCTGTCTACTACACCATTGATGGATGACTTGTCACATAGTTGGAGTTTCAGGTACATCAACACATGTTTACATCCATGCATGTATGCAGACTCTAATGTTTAATGAATAACCATCCTAATTACATTGAAATAATTGAGAATTGAATTATGGCATAGTAATATCATAGCAATAGCATCAGTCTTACCGAAAGTGCAGTGAGCCTCAAAGTCCTTGCAGCACTCGTCGTGAGTGAGGCAGCTGGCGTCACACTGGCAGGGCTGACCACGAGTGAACGGGTCACCACATCGACCACTGCAACTGGCTGCAGGTTGGGGTCACAGTAATTGGGGATGAGCTCAAAAACAACAATTACTGTACATTTAGTGCTACCATTAAAAAGGTCCATAGCGACTTACAGAACTGTTGACATTGACAGTGTCACATATATTCAGCATATAATGTGGCCCCTGTACCAGACAATGGCTTCTTACTTTGAGCAGCAGAGAATGGCAAAAGAGCAGCGCAGGTCACCACCACGAGGGCAGCCAGCAGCGATGATGCAGTCATCATGACTTTCAGTTTCAACTAGAATAGAGAAACAAGAGCATGAAATACCTTTCTTTGTCCTTTCTAGAGGAAAAAAAACATCTTCTTTGATTTTATTCATAACGGAGTGTTACAAAGTTACATTCCAATGGTCCAACCATAACTAAACAAGAATGCGCTCTCTTCACATATTCATCTTCATAGGTCCCTGAAATACATAGAAATAATTATAAGATTATAAACAGAAAATAAGAGAAAGCCAATCACCTTCACACAAGTCAACTCCAGTCAACTCACCTTGCTCTCCCTAACTCCCAATGGCCTTTATATAGTGTGAACGGCTGCTTTTGGAGTGACAGCTAGGGCAGGACATTTTTAATTAGTCCAAATACAGCCCCAATTAAAACCACAAAATGATGCAGAGACCTCCTACGCACTCACAGGAAGTAGAACTAGACTGGCCAGGCGTGTTGAGGCGTGGTATAAGAAACTGGAAGAGTGTCTGTGGCCTTAGACAATGATGACATCACAGCGAGGTGACGACCTTGCCTTTACAAGGGTCCCCAAAAAACACACCACGTTCTTTCTGTTAACCAGATCTGCATGGTTGTTCCCGCAACTCTGTGCGGACTCAAACAACTACACGTTTAATTGGTTGTTATTATCTTTATTAAAGTTCGCCAAACAACCTCAGATGGTTAAAATGTTGGATTTTTCTCATGTGATTCACAACGTGGTCGGACCACAGAGCGTGGTCAAACTTTCACTCTCAGGGCTTGAACGTTAAACCAATATGATAATACTGTATTAAACAACAAAAATAACAGATGTAGATTTTTAACGTGATATTTTAACTATATTCTTTGGCTGGAGTATAGTGTTCTTTCCAGTAACTCACTGGAACATGATGAACCATTACTAGGCAAATTTAAATCCTCTATAATGTGATAATTGGGGCCCTGAGTTTGTCCTGACCACGTGAAGTGGGCTCTTAAAGTTTTTCCCTTGTCAGGTCATATGGTCAGGAAAATCTCTGGACCCAAGTGATAATGTAGCAACTGAATTGTGTGAAATTACTTGAACGTATATCATTTAGCACACCTTTATTGTGGCCTTCATCTCTCTCAGAGTAGGTCTATGTACAACACAAGATCTTCCAGTCATTTGGTCTTGCTACAATAACAATGAGAGGCAAACCCCAACACAGCAGTTACTCTCAATACCATTCGTGATTGAAAAAACAAGTGCTAATTAAGCAGCAGCTTCTTTGTGAGGTGGCCGACCTCTTGATGCTTGTGGAGCGTTTGGAACAAAAGAGTCCATTCAAGAAAGAACATTATTATATCCTGGTTCTGTTCTGAGGTAATGTCTTCTACCCCTCCTACGAACATGTTGTAGACATTATTCAAACCGTCTGTACGAGGCCGTATGTTTTAAGAATGAAAATAGTGAGCGCTTCAAAGAGCACTCTTAAACACACCCACACTCTACACACATGCTTTATAGTACATGCTCTTGGCTTCACATAAACACTTGTCTTTGACCAAAAACAACAATCTTCGATTCCGAATTGTGTATGAGTTCACTAGATCAAATAAGTCTAGACCCAACAACGGCAGGTTAACATATGAAAGACGCTGAATGCTACAGGTTGTTGACCTCAAAAGGACTGATTCTCTCTTGTACTTTAAAAAAATTTTTTTTACAGATCTTGTCTCTCTAGTCAGCAGGAAGCCGATTGTGCAGGTCAACCTTTCTACCTGTTCTTGATTATGGTGATACTAGTTATCAAAGTGCAGCTGCCGTTTTTTCATAGCTCCCTTCGTTTTATCATAGGAGACAGTTTTATTACTAATCACTGTATTCTTTACCAGAAGGTTGGCTGGACCTCGTTGAAGTCACCTAAATCACACCATTGCGCTCCTTTTGTTTACAAAGCCCTGCTCCACAAACCTCCGACTTACATGACATCACTGTTAAGATTTAAAATCATAAGTTATAAAACCCGTTCACAGGGCTGCTTAGCTCTGGAGACTCCTTTGGTGTCTAGAGAGTTAGATAGATCAGCCTTTGGCTTCCTTGCACCTTGCGTGTGGAATGATCTACAATGCATTTTGGAGGAATTGGTGCTTCTAGTGTCACGTTCTGACCTGTAAAGGTGTTATTTGTTAGTGTTTAGTTTGGTCAGGACGTGCCAGGGGGTATTTGTTTTATGTGGTTCAGGGTGGTTTTGTGTATGTGTCCAGGTAGAGGGGTATTTGATTTATTAGTCCAGGGTTTTGGTTATTGTTCTATGTTAGTTTATTTCTATGTTCAGTCTAGTCGTTTGTATTTCTATGTTTAGCTAATTGGTGTTGGGGCCTTCAGTTGGAGGCAGCTGTCTATCGTTGCCTCTGATTGAAGGTCCTATAATTAGGGGTGTGTTTGTATTGTGGATTGTGGGTAGTTGTATTCTGTTTTGTGCTTGTCACGTGACAGAACTGTTAGTGTTGTTTCTGTTAATTGTATACGTGTTTATTTTGTTTCTCCTTCTTATACACTGCTCAAAAAAATAAAGGGAACACTTACACAACACAATGTAACTCCAAGTCAATCATACTTCTGTGAAATCAAACTGTCCACTTAGGAAGCAACACTGATTGACAATAAATTTCACATGCTGTTGTGCAAATGGAATAGACAACAGGTGGAAATTATAGGCAATTAGCAAGACACCCCCATTAAAGGAGTGGTTCTGCAGGTGGGGACCACAGACCACTTCTCAGTTCCTATGCTTCCTGGCTGATGTTTTGGTCACTTTTGAATGCTGGCAGTGCTTTCACTCTAGTGGTAGCATGAGACGGAGTCTACAACACACACAAGTGGCTCAGGTAGTGCAGCTCATCCAGGATGGCACATCAATGCGAGCTGTGGCAAGAAGGTTTGCTGTGTCTGTCAGCGTAGTGTCCAGAGCATGGAGGCGCTACCAGGAGACAGGCCAGTACATCAGGAGACGTGGAGGAGGCCGTAGGAGGGCAACAACCCAGCAGCAGGACCGCTACCTCCGCCTTTGTGTAAGGAGGAGCAGGAGAAGCACTGCCAGAGCCCTGCAAAATGACCTCCAGCAGGCCACAAATGTGCATGTGTCAGAAACAGACTCCATGAGTGTGGTATGAGGGCCCGACGTCCACAGGTGGGGGTTGTGCTTACAGCCCAACACCGTGCAGGACTTTTGGCATTTGCCAGAGAACACCAAGATTGGCAAATTCGCCACTGGCGCCCTGTGCTCTTCACAGATGAAAGCAGGTTCACACTGAGCACATGACAGACGTGACAGAGTCTGGAGACGCCGTGGAGAACGTTCTGCTGCCTGCAACATCCTCCAGCATGACCGGTTTGGCGGTGGGTCAGTCATGGTGTGGGGTGGCATTTCTTTGGGGGGCCGCACAGCCCTCCATGTGCTCGCAAGAGGTAGCCTGACTGCCATTAGGTACCGAGATGAGATCCTCAGACCCCTTGTGAGACCATATGCTGGTGCGTTTGGCCCTGGGTTCCTCCTAATGCAAGACAATGCTAGACCTCATGTGGCTGGAGTGTGTCAGCAGTTCCTGCAAGAGGAAGGCATTGATGCTATGGACTGGCCCGCCCGTTCCCCAGACCTGAATCCAATTGAGCACATCTGGGACATCATGTCTCGCTCCATCCACCAACGCCACGTTGCACCACAGACTGTCCAGGAGTTGGCAGATGCTTTAGTCCAGGTCTGGGAGGAGATCCGTCAGGAGACCATCCGCCACCTCATCAGGAGCATGCCCAGGTGTTGTAGGGAGGTCATACAGGCACGTGGAGGCCACACACACTACAGAGCCTCATTTTGACTTGTTTTAAGGACATTACATCAAAGTTGGATCAGCCTGTAGTGTGGTTTTCCACTTTAATTTTGAGTGTGACTCCAAATCCAGACCTCCATGGGTTGATAAATTGGATTTCCATTGATTATTTTTGTGTGATTTTGTTGTCAGCACATTCAACTATGTAAAGAAAAAAGTATTTAATAAGATTATTTCTTTCATTCAGATCTAGGATGTGTTGTTTAAGTGTTCCCTTTATTTTTTTGAGCAGTATACATTAAAAAGAGAAGATGAGTATACACTTCCCTGTTGCGTCTTGGTCCTCCACACACGACACTCGTTACATCTAGGGCATTTCAGACAGTTGTTAGGGGACCTTTATACTGGAAAATGTGTCTGTTTTTTATGATTTGTTTTTCTTTTCATGTATTGTTGTGGATAATAACGTGTATTTTATTGTGTATATGAATGTGTTTTTTTATGTGTATTGTGGTGCTATACAGGGCTTATCTGGAAAAGAGACCTTGGTCTCAGCATTGACTCCCTGTCAAAATAAAGATAAAAAAAGAAAAACAATTCCGAGTCTTGTAAAAGGTGGTCTGTAGAAGCTGTGTGTTGGAGGGCTTATTAGGCTATACTACCCAGCTGCCTGCCTACAGACAATATTTTTTAAGTTGTCCCAGAGTTTTAGTCTGTTCAGCCTCCAGACCACAGGAACACAGGAACACTGGCTGGCAAGGCATCCACAGCTTGTCATGACGTCTGTCTCTGTCTGCCTCTGGACTCACAGTGGTGGGTGAGGGGAAGGCTCAGCCCATGGTTCCTATCAATCTGAATTACCGAGCTGCTATACTTTACAGCACCGTTCAGTGTGGCCTGTGTGGGCCATGAGGTTTTTCCTAACCTCTTGACACAACTGTGGAAAAACTCTGGGCCCCAGCTTATAGCCTATTTCCATGTGACCAAGGTCAGCAAAATGGTCCTATCTAAAGAGTATGGCTGGCATTTGGATATGATGATCAAGAGACTAGTCTTAGATCAGTAGTTACAATGCAGAGGGATCTCTGTATTTCTGTATGGGTGGCAGGTGGCCTAGTGGTTAAGACCGTTGGGCCAGTAACCAAAAGTCTGCTGGTTCGTATCCCTGAGCCCACTTGGTGAAAAATCTGTCGATGTGCACTTGAGCAAGGCACTTAACCCTAAATGCTCTGGATAAGAGCGTCTGTAAAAATGTGAAATGTGCCACTACTCTTGAAAGGATTTTACTACGACCTTTGAAATGTATAAAATACTCATGAATGTGTACTATAGTCTACTTATGAAACAAAAGAGATGCGCAATGTTGTGATGAAATATCATGTACCTTCCATTATTGCATTTGCATGTTGTAACTTACAAGAGCAGTAATTAGCGATACACACGTGTCCTTTGTGTGTAACCCAGACTGTTTATGAGACACCTCTCTAATTTCAGAAGAGTAATTAGCTAGTATTTTACAGTTTCACTAATGAAACACAAATGGAGGTATGGCAAGTAGGAGAGCTGTTGGTTGGTCCACTGGCGTTATGAAATCAACTGGGGTTCCATGTGTTACTACTGTTTGGGACTTCCACGCATTTCCCATACTCATGCTTTCCAACGCTGCTTGTGCTCTCTTTTGATAGGTTACTTCACAAACGCAAAGGAGGTTACGATATGACGCCGAACATGATGTTACCACATACCATTGACTTTATTAAAAGTGTATCGCATAAAAAACAGACATCTGGATTATTTGAAGGGTGAGGTTCTGTTCATAAACTCTGCTGGGATTCTTCTCTCCGACACATGCATGTATAGAATGTGAGTTATTTAGTCGTGTTCTCTTTTCTAACTGCAATTCAAATCTAATCAAATCGAGGTTAAGAATAAACGTTGAAGGAGAGGCACAATGACTTGACCGGGCATCACGTTCAAAGTCGTCTTTTATTTTTTTATTTCCACAGATATTCTATGCTAGTGACATTGTATTTCATACTATTCATCACTGAATAAAATAAGACTTCATGTTGCATTCAGTTGTTGCTAGATCTGATAATTAGTACTCTTCTATTTACAAAAAAAAAAAATCCTCTTTAGAATTCACCTTTTACAGTGTTGCATTTTCATAAAATACCAATAGAAAGGTTTTATTTTCACATTATTAATTGTGGTTGGTACAAAATATGCAAGTCAGGTTTGATTTCATAGCAGTTGTACTCCGGGGTAAGGGTAGGGGATCTGGGAATTGGGTTCAGGGGTTATTTACAATGGGTACGACTCGTGTCATGTGATCTGGTGCGGCGCTTCAAGCATTTCCATGAGGAACGTGTCTATGGGCGTGTCTCCTATCAGCTTGAAGAAGAAGAGGTGCTCCAGACACTTGAGGCCGATGGAGCGCAGCGCAGGCAGACGCAGCAACAGCTTGGCAAATCTGACCGGGAGAGGAGATAAAAGCGAGAAGGGAGGATTGATTACTCTAGTCTGGGGTGTCATTTCAGAGCCTATTCATGATTTTTAATGGTACACACAAACCATAAAGATGAATTATGACATATCATCTTAAAGTGGAGAAGGAATATGAAGAAATTAGAGCCTCTATTTAGTTTCTTTCAACCAATGGAGGCTGCTAAGTGGAGAACGGCTCATAACAATGGCCTGAAACAGAGAAAAGGAATGGCATCAAACACCTGGAAACCATGTGTTTGATCTATTTGATACCATTCCACTGACTCCACTCCGGTCATTACCACGAGCCCGTTCTCCCCCAATTAAGGTGCCACCAACCTCCTGTGCTTTCAACAGCTGCAGGATCATAGGAAGAGCCTTTGAGTGAGACACGTGATACTGCTGAATGACTGGACATTAGTGTGCATGATCGAGCGTGAAAGGAACAGACACTAAAATAAGCTGGCGGCGTGAGACTGACCTGCCAGGCTGCTCCGGGTATCTGTGTTTAGTGTAGGACTCCAGCGAGGCGTACACCTTCTCTCTCAGGGCCTCCACCTCCGTAGGATTAGACAGGCCCTTGGCATCTGGAAGCAGAGAACATTCATAGACAGGAACTTACTCTTGTGCACACAGTCTATGTGAAATGCGGTATATATTCATGAAGTGTGATTGTAATGAGTTTGTAATACATGGTGGCTGGTGACTTAGAAAGTTGAAATGATGTTGAGGAAAAAAATGGATTGGCTTATTGGTTGAATATCGTGAATGCTCAAATGAACGAGGATGACCACTCTCCTCTTCCTCTCCTCTGTTGTATTTCTCGTCGATTGTAGTTACCTGGGTTGAAGAGGACGATGGCTCGGAGGCAGCCCAGCTCAGTCTTGTCCATCTGCATGTCTTTCATCTTAGACACCAGCTCCGTCAGCACTCTGGAGACCACAACGCGAGAAAAGACCATGTCATAGGAAAAACAAACACGGTAACACTTTATTTGGTCAGTCCATCTACAGATGCTCAACAAACTATCAGTACAGACATGTCTACTGCTGTAGAAATAGCAGGGCTAGATTTTTAACCGTGTTACAGAAGATGAAGCTATAGTGTCGGCTATGCATTACGGTCTATGGTATCCATATTCCAAACGTCAAGGAGTAACACTGTTGACAAAGGTATTTCTCTCGGACCTGTCAAAGATGGAGCCCACTCCTGCGCTGTGGGCGCTGCTGCGGTGGACGTGGAGGCCCGTGGCCAGGAGGATCCCGTCCTTCACTGTCACAGAGCGGTGGGAGAACGAGGCGATGAGCAGCTCATTCCAGCCTGACAGAGAGAGATGTACAGCGGTTAACTGGTGAGTTTAACTTGGATTGTGACTAGAACAATGTACTTGTCCAGAGGGGTGAGGGCGTGTCTGTGTAATAGTAGGTAATGGGTGAAGACGCTAATGAAACATACTGTTACTGTTTTACCGCCGCAAGTTAAGCATTATGGTAAGTGAACATGCATGGTGATCTGGTTGGTGAGCTGCGCTGTAGCTGGAGCCTACCTGCTCGTAATAAGATGACCTGGTCGTCCAGGGGCAGCTCAGAGAAGTGGGGGATCCTTTTGGCCCACTCCACCAGGGTGAATAGCTGCTTGTCTGCTGCCTGGCAGATGTTGGTGACCGGGTCGTTCGTCTGTCGGATAGACAGACAAAGACACACATGTAACATTCAGTAAATCGGCTATGAAAAAGGAAACGGAGTATAGATGGAACAAATGGGGGGGGGTAAACGCACATTTTTCACATTTGAATTTTTTCCAACGGAAATGAATGCTCATGGGTGTCCCTTTCTAAGTGTATGAATTATGGCTGTTCTTTTAAAATATTTACTTTCTATGTGCTTTCGAATGGTTTTTTCTGCTAAGCGACATATCCGACACACTTGTTTCATACCAAAAAGCACTATATCCAGAGCCACGTGTTTAAAGAGTTGACATTGAGGTTTCTGTATTATGATCCATTTACATGACATTCTATGGCAGCCATGTTAGCTCCCGTTAATAATAGAATTAGGAAGTGGAATACAAATGTGGTCAGGGAGTTGGTCAACCAACCATGGTTTGATATTGTGTGAAATAATGAATTTGATGAATTTATCTGCACTGTGTTTGTTAGCTAGCTTGCCAGCCAGTTGTTGAGGAATGATTCCATACATTTTTTCACAGCCATACACTGGATGAAATCAGTTTATGATTTCATTTTTACATTTTAGTCATTTAGCAGATGCTCTTATCCAGAGCGACTTACAGTAGTGAATGCATTCATTTCATACATTTTCTTTTTTTTCTGAACTGGTCCCCCATGGGAATTGAACCCACAACCATGGTGTTGCAAACACCATGCTCTACCAACTGAGCCACACGGGACCAATTAAATAAAAATGTAGAAATGTATGGTCTGTTCACATGTAAAAAAAAAAAAATATTTTTTTATAAAACCCGTATAAACTGTATTTAAAATGATATGATAATATTTTAAATTGACACTAATTATATTACATAATTTCTGATACATGAAATGCCTTTTATTTTCCTGCATAAGTAAAATCAGGATTATGCCTCTACTGCCATTCATTCCAATAGACTGGTTTGGATTTCTCCCTGACCACAGCATTTCTCCTTTTCACAGCATTCTGGAACTTTGAGGGTTTATGACACAACCCCTCTAGTAATGAGCATTATGATGCATTTATACATGACACTTCAAAATTCTATGGCAGCCATGTTATCACCCCATTAACATTACATGGGGAATATATAAAAAATGCAATGTAACTGAATATATAGAATTATAACAATATTCAAAATTCTAAAAGTTAGCCCAACTCTCTATGTACTGCTATATACTGAGTGTGCAAAACATTAGGAACACCTTCCTAATATCGAGTTGCACCGCCTTTGGCCCATGCCTCCCACAGTTGTGTCAAGTTGGCTGGATGTCGTTTTGGGTAGTGAACCATTCTTGATAAACAAGGGAAACTGTTGAGTGTGAAAACCCCAGCAGCGTTGCAGTTCTTGACACACTCAAAAATCGGTGCGCCTGGCACCTACTACCATTCCCCGTTCAAAGGCACATAAATGTTTTGCCTTGCCCATTCACGCGCTGAATGGCACATACTGTATGCACAATCCATGTCTCAATTGTCTCAAGGCTTAAAAATCCTCCCCTTCATCTACACTGATTGAAGTGGATTTAACAGGTGACATCAATAAGGGATCATAGCTTTCAGCTGGATTCACCTGGTCAGTCTATGTCATGGAAAGAGCCATACACTGTTTTGTACACTCAGTGTATGGCTCTGGCTATATGCACTGTCCAGATGGATTTCAACGTTCCATATCGTTTTTGCGGCTGGCGCAAAAGTGAGTCATTTAGCAAATAATTTCCATTATATGTATCTGTTCAGTCTTAAATTTGGTTTCTCAAAATATATATATTTTTTACACACTTTGGAACATAATCAGAACCTTGGATTATTAATTTAGGCTAACCCCTGGTTTAGTCAGCCAGATGTGGTGATAGACATCTGTCACTCTCAGCTGTTCGGTCGCTGGCTACCTAGTGTTACCTTAGCTTTGAGCTCTTGAGTGTCGTGGACCTTTTGATTATTATGGGTCCTTTCGACAGTTTGGCGCTGGTGATATCTGTTGCTGTTGGCCCGAAGAGGACACTTTCTAAACAAGGTCATGAAAAGGAGAGATCCAAGATCCAGCGAGAGGAAACCGCAATAGGCTACTGGCTGCAAACACACGCACGGAGGCTGCAAACACACGCACGGAGGCTGCAAACACACGCACGGAGGCTGCAAACACACGCACGGAGGCTGCAAACACACGCACGGAGGCTGCAAACACACGCACAGAGGCTGCAAACAGCGGGCTGTGTCACTACGACAATAAGACTCAATCCATCCTTAACCGGCAAATTCATTGCGACAATGTCCTTATTATTCCTTAATTCCTTCCCTAAAGTGTATATAATCAACAACAAAAACTTCCCTTGATTTATCCTAATGAAAAGAACCTGTAAACCCTGCATAAAATTGTTATAAAAGTTGCTTAAATGTCCAAAAAGAAAACACATTGTATGCACTGCCAACCAGCGGATACAATAAATCGACTATTTGATATTTGCAAAATATAGTTGAAACAAATAAATAAAATTACCTTGCAATATATTTCAAACAAAATCAAGTTTTTCTTTTCATCAGCTCATATCATGGTAAGATGAAAAAATAATAGCTCTCTCTCTTTCACAATATGTGTTTTAATTCATGTGAATTTACCAACATTTCTGAAAATGGATATATTGTGTTTTGGAATGAAACTTCAAATAGTCACATGTGTAGAGTGACCACGAGCATTTAGAACATTGAATACGATTTGACACACAGAGAGAGTGAGACAGAGACAGAGAGCGAGAGAGAGACACAGAGACAGAGAGCGAGAGAGAGACACAGAGACAGAGAGCGAGAGAGAGACACAGAGAGAGAGAGAGAGAGACACAGAGAGAGAGAGACACAGAGAGAGACACAGAGAGAGAGAGAGAGAGAGAGAGAGACACACAGAGAGAGAGAGAGACACAGAGACACAGAGAGAGACACACACACAGAGAGAGAGAGAGAGAGAGAGAGAGAGAGAGACACAGAGAGAGACACAGAGAGAGAGAGCCACAGAGAGAGAGAGAGAGAGAGAGAGAGCAAGCAAGCAGCTGGCACTAATTGAGGAGTCCATAAACACAAACCTCTGGCAAAATTGGGGAAAAAAAAAAAAACTAAACAAGAGGAATTAGCATACAAAATAGTGACATATGGACAACCCATTTTAAAACACTCTACAACACCGTTCAAAATGACACAAACGCAGAACAATGCCAAATTCATGAGAAGTTGAATGGATTAGAAAAAGCTATAAAGGACAATCAAAATCCATTAGACTCCCCAATTACTGACCAGAAGCTCTATAAGAAACTTCAGGCTCTCAAATTTAAAAAAGCATTTGGACCTGATAGCATCCATCCTAAATGAGATGCTCAAACTCACTAGTGCAAAATTTCAATTGGCTATATTAAAACTGTTTAATTTGATCCTGAGCGTAGGTTATTTCCCTAACATCTGGAATCAAGGACTCATAACCCCAATCTTTAAGAACGGAGACAAATTTGACCCTAACAATTACAGAGGCATTTGTGTCAACAGTAACCTGGCGAAGGTTTTCTGTAGTATTATAAATGTAAGAGTTCTAAACTTCCTTAATAAGCACAATGTCTTGAGTAAAAGCCAAATTGGATTCATACCAAAACATCGCATGACTGATCATATTTACACCCTACACACCGTAATAGATAAACATGTCCACCAAAATACTACCAAAATATATGCTTTCTTTATCGACTTCCAAAAAGCATTTGAAAGTTATTTAAAGTGGTGTGGGGGTAAAACATATTACATAATTAAATCAATGTATACTTCAGGGATGCAAACTGCTGAGGGCCCAAAAAGGTGCCACTTGCTTTTTTTTGCACTGAAACATGCAATAAATCCCTGCTAGGGGGAAACACAGGTTTTTAACTAATTAAACAATATGATCTACATGATCAGTCTCTGTGTGGAAAATAAAAAGTGCTTCATGTGAAACTAACTCACAGCTAAAACATGTAAATCCAATGTTATTTGTTGCCTAGACTTTACTGCAAATGACAGTGAAGTCTTGAGAAAAAACAATACACTAATATTGCAGTTAGCCATGACAGCCTTTATAATAGAACGCTTGTGACCACACACATCTAAATATTGCACTTGGGGAAAAAAACATCTTAAAGTAGAAATAAAATGAAACAAACAGGCATTCTATTTTTGCTCTATTATAGTGGCCACTATAGACATCGATCAAGTGCACAAGGCTACATGTGTGCAAAAATAACGTTCACTGAGTAAAACAAATTATAATCCCCCCTCACTCACACACGTGTTACTGTCAAGATCAACACAACAAAAGCAATATATTTGGGCAACACTGCACATTATTACATTGTACATGTTCTGCCTGTGGACATCTGTTCTACAAAGTGCCAGCAAAAGTGAGAAAGAGGGAAAGTGTGTGGTGTTCCTTTCACCTCTATAGGCATCCAGCTTAAACCAGGCCCAGGTCCAGCTACACTTGATCCCTGAATCCACTTGTTTAACTTCTTTGGGATAGGGGGCAGTATTTTCACGGCCGGATAAAAAACGTACCCGATTTAATCTGGTTACTACTCCTGCCCAGAAACTAGAATATGCATATAATTAGTAGATTTGGATAGAAAACACTCTAAAGTTTCTAAAACTGTTTGAATGGTGTCTGTGAGTATAACAGAACTCATATATGGCAGGCCAAAACCTGAGAAGATTCCATGCAGGAAGTGCCCTGTCTGACAATTTGTTGTCCTTCTGTTGCATCTCTATCGACATTACAGCATCTGTGCTGTAACGTGACACGTTCTAAGGCTTCCAATAGCTCTCTAAAGCCGCCAGAAAGTGGAATGGGGTGTCTGCTGTCTCTGGGCAAAGTATAGGAGCAGAGTTTGTAAGTGGTCAGCCTGGAGACAGTGAGACTGGAGATGCGCGGTCACGAGAACTCGCCATGTTTTTCTTTCTCTCTTTGAATGAATACAACTTTGCCCGGTTGGAATATTATCGCTATTTTACGAGAAAAATAGCATAAAAATTGATTTTAAACAGCGTTTGACATGCTTCTAAGTACGGTAATGGAATATTTTGAATTTTTTTGTCATGAAATGCGCTCGCGCGTTACCCTTCGGATAGTGACCTGAACGCACGAACAAAACGGAGGTATTGGATATAACTATGGATTATTTGGAACCAAAACAACATTTGTTGTTGAAGTAGAAGTCCTGGGAGTGCATTCTGACGAAGAACAGCAAAGGTAATCCAATTTTTCTAATAGTAATTCTGAGTTTAGGTGACCCTGAAGTTGGAGGATGTCAAAATAGCTAGCCGTGATGGCCGAGCTATGTACTCAGAATATTGCAAAATGTGCTTTCGCCGAAAAGCTATTTTAAAATCGGACATAGCGATTGCATAAAGGAGTTCTGTGTCTATAATTCTTAAAATAATTGTTAGGTATTTTGTCAATGTTTATCATGAGTAATTTAGTAAATTCACTGGAAGTTTTCGGTGGGTATGCTAGTTCTGAACATCACATGCTAATGTAAAAAGCTGGTTTTTGATATAAATATTAACTTGATTGTACAAAACATGCATGTATTGTATAACATGATGTCCTAGGAGTGTCATCCGATGAAGATCATCAAAGGTTAGTGCTGCATTTAGCTGTGCTTTGGGTTTATGTGACATATATGCTTGCTTGGAAAATGGCTGTGTGATTATTTGTGTCTATGTACTCTCCTAACATAATCTAATGGTTTGCTTTCGCTGTTAAGGTTTTTTGAAATCGGACAATGTGGTTAGATTAACGAGAGTCTTATCTTTAAAATGGTGTAAAATAGTTGATTGTTTGAGAAAATTGAATTGTAGTATTTTAGTTGGTTTTGTATTTCGCGGCTAGGGGTTCGTCTAGATGCAAGAGCGTCTAGATGCAAGAGCGTCTAGATGCAAGAGGTTAACAAGCAACGTCTCATTTTCACCTAACTCTCTCATTCAAAAAATGAACCACATACTGTAGAGGGAAAACATTAATTAACAGATAGTGGTTAGTCCGTTAGTTAGTTAGCATTTCACACAGATTGCCAGGGTCCAGTAATCAACTAACGCATTATAACTTGAGGAACGGAAAGGAGTTGTATACCAGTTAATACTATAGCAAATTGGTTAGGTTACTAATGTTAGCTCATCTAATGTTGTAATGTTAGCTAGCTAACGGTAGCTGTCTGACTTTATTAGCAAGCAAATTTTCACACCATATAAACTCAATTATTTGATCAGATACGTTGGCTAATGTTGCTCAACATTTCTCTGGCTAGCTAACGGAGAATTCGATCCAGCTAGCAAGATAACAATGCTAATACTTGTTCCACCACACTTTCTCCTTCACCTCAAACTTTCCAAATGCCTGTAGTTTTTCGGTTACAGCTCAAGAAGTACGCTTCATCACCTTCTCACCCCCCTCTCTGTAGTCAGGCTTCTCACTTAACGTTACCTCTTCAGTGTTGCCAACTCCTCAGTAAGGAAAGTAGCTATTGGCTGTCCTAAAAGTTGCTAGAAGTTGCTAAATAACGTCATCACCTAATTTGCATAATTGGCCATGTGCATGTAATTGTGATGGACACTGCAGGAGAGAGGAATAACGTCGTGGGAGAGACAAAAAGTGAGTAAAAAACACCCTAAATATGTTTAGAACTACAAATGAGCAAGCTGCAGAGAGTGGCACACACAGCGAATAAGAACCAGATATTTGAGGCCATACTCCTCCTTCAGCACTTTATGGACCCCATTGTTAATCCCCGTCATAACAGAGGCATTGTCAGTCCCTATCCCCAAGAGATTCTCTTTTTTAAGACAACACTTCTCGAGGAAAGCCACAACAGCACAACAGCACGGGCTATAGATTTGGCATGTCCTCCCTCCAACTCAACAAGCCCCAGAAATGTTGATACAATTGTCTGCTTGGTGTCACTAAAGTACCTTATCACAACCCCCAGGTACTTAGAAACACTTACATCCGTGGACTCATTGAGGAGGAGGCTGAAACGCTGGTCACCCACATCTGCGACCAACTTTTTCAGAAAGTATGGCGCTAGAACTCCATTAATCATTTCTGTGCACTTTGTCCTGTGCATTTTGAAGTGGGTAGCAGCAGTGGAGTCTGAGAAAGCAGCTCTACATGCTTCTCCAATGTGATCACGTCAGCATGGAACAGTGTTCAGCGATAGCTAATGCCATTGTGGCCTCAGCCTTTTTTGCAGAGTCAATTTTTTTAACCATAAATGGCAGTTTGTTTTGGGTGAAACTGTTATAAGGCTTTGCCTTTTGAGTATGTTTTTGAGTTGTCATGTGTTTTTTTACATCACTAAGTTTTGCTTAGAAATCAGCCTTACAATACAGGCAGTATGCCCGTGTATCATCTCCAATAAACGGCTTCAACCAGCCTTTGAATTCAGGGTTTGATTCCCACTCCTTTCTGTATTTTTGAGTGGACAGTTTAGACTGAAACAAGATGAGCAAGCCAGCTAGATGTTTAGCTTATGTCACAGAGAAGTATACACACAGTGGACAAGGTGAGTAAGTGACTGAGGCAGTGTGAGTCAAAGGCAATGATTTATTTTTGTGCAGTGATTTATTTTAGACAAAGAACATTTTACATTTACATCCCGCCCTGAATGTAAGCCAGGGCGGGATCAGCCAGCGGCGGCTTCCCGCATGCGCGATTCATTTGCAGTCTGGACGCGGAGGGGTGAACATCTCCTGCTCTGTTTGCAGCGGGGGTGGGGCCTACGGCAGCACCTGCTGCTCGTTGAGAAGAGTAAGAACGATACGTGCTTTCACGTCAGTCTCCAAAAGACTCCAATTACACCAGAAAAAGTTGCTAGATTTGTCGCTAGTCGATTTTTTGAAAATGTGTCGCTAGAGGGGTCTGAATACTTGCTAAATATAGCAACAAAGTTGCTAAGTTGGCAACACTGTACCTCTTCGTTATCGTTCAGGGGACGCGCTGCTGTAACAAGTAAATTGGTTTGTGTCTTATTTCTTCCGTCGGGTGCTGCGCTGCATTCTGTTGTTATGTAAACGATTGGCTGAGCCCCCCCCCCAAACTTTTCTAATCGGATCTACACGAATCACGTAGGTCACCTATTTTGGATTCAAAACGGCGAATTTCGCCGAAAGGTGACTAGTTTGCATCAAAATTGGCAAGAAAAGGGCCTTCCCTGTGGCTCAGTTGGTAGAGCATGGTGTTTGCAACGTCAGCATGGTGTGTGCAACGCCAGGGTTGTGGGTTCGATTCCCACGGGGGGCCAGTATAAAAAAAAAAAAAATGCATGTAATGAAAATGAAATGTATGTATTCACTACTGTAAGTCGCTCTGGATAAGAGCATCTGCTAAATGACTAAAATGTAAATGGAAAAGAACCAAATTCTTTAACCAGGGGCGGGGCCTTCGCCAAGGTTGCAATCTGAGCCCTGCACTCTTCAATGTTTACATCAACGAATTGGCCACTATTCTAGAAAAATCCTCATCCCCTGGTGTTAGTCTCCACAATTCAGAGGTTAAATGCCTACTCTTTGCAGATCTATGTCTGCTGTCACCAATTTGCCTGCTGTCACCCACAGCACATGGCCTACAGCAGAGCCTGGACCTGCTAGAGCAGTACTGTAAACCCCAAAAATACAAAAATAATGATTTTCCAGAGAAGATCCAGATCTAAGGGAATTAGACCAAAGTTCTCAATTGGAACAAAATATATAGAGTACTACACACACTACAATTACTTAGGTTTTAAAATAAGCTCAACTGGACTCTAAATGACTCTAAATGATGCAGTGAATGAATTGAGAGAGAAAGCACGCAGGGCATTCTGGGCCATTATAAAACAAATTCAAATTGAATTATCTATTCAAATTTGGCTAAAACGAATTGAATGTGTCATTGAACCAATTGCACTTTATGCCAGCGAGGTGTGGGGTCCACTTGCAAAACAAGATTTCTGCCTGCCATAAGATGAGGGACAGTGTCTGACAGACCAATCAACCTGCACATGTCCTCTACTGTATGCTTATTGTTATTGTTCAATGTATGGTTATTTTGACCCTTGGTTATTGTTGTTACTGTTGTCCCGTTGCCAATTTTGATTCTTATTATCTTAATATTGTAAATATCCAAAGTAAGCTTTGGCAATATGTACATTTTGCCAATAAAGCAAATTGAATTGATGTGAATTGACAGAGAGAGAGAGACACACACAGAGAGAGATACAGAGAGAGAGAGAGACACACAGACAGAGAAAGAGTGAGAGAGACAGAGAGAAAGAGAGAGAGACAAAGAGAGAGAGAAAGAGAGAAAAGAAAGAGAGAGACAGAGAGAGACAGACAGAGAGACAGAGGGAGACAGAGAGACAGAGCTTTGCTTACAGAGTTGCCTGTGCTGGCCTCCATGTAAGCTTCAGTCTTGGGTTCGATTGCCAACTCCGCGTCCAATATCTTCTCGACCGGCATGTCCCCATTGAAACTACTGGTTGACTCCACCTCGTTATCACTCTTGTCCCGGCCCCGCTGACGCTCCTCCTGCACCGCTGCACAGAGAAACATATATATACACACACACACACACACACACACACACACACACACACACACACACACACACACACACACACACACACACACACACAGGGGGGTCACACACACATACATACACTAATACAGTACACACACACACCTGCCTGCATAGAGAAACACAAACATAAGCACAGGGGAGTCCCACACACACAAACACACACACCTTCTCTCTTCATGCCCATGGCCAGACACTTCTGGTAGCGACAGTATTGGCAGCGGTTGCGTTGGCGCTTATCGATCAGGCACTCCTTGCTGTCTCGACACGTGTAGGTGAGGTCCTTCCTAATGGTTCTCTTGAAGAAGCCTTTACAGCCTTCACAGCTGTACACGGCATAGTGTTTCCCTGGAAGAAAGGAACAGGAAATAGAATGATTATCTTGATCAGATCAGCTCCTACTGTAAATGAGCTGCTGTTGTGGGGTGGTATTCAGTGTTGGTGTGGATGGTATGCTTAGCTGAGGAGCTTTATAAACTGGGTGGTTCGAGCCCTGAATGCTGAATCGCTGAAAGCCGTGGTATATCAGATACCACGGGTATACCACGGGTATGACAAAACGTATTTTTACTGCTCTAATTACGTTGGTAACCAGTTTATAATAGCAATAAGGAACCTCTGGGGTTTCTCCGCATTGCGTCGTGCATAAGAACAGCCCTTAGCCATGGTATATTGGCCATATACCACACCCCCTCGTGTCTTATTGCTTAAATATACTATCTGGTGTCAGTGAGTGGAAGTAATCTATTGTAACATTTCTCGCGGAAATGTTCATTTGGCTTAGTTATCCTGTAGGTACAGTATGTTGCTGAAGGGGGTATGGTATACTAGTAGTAGGGACAGAGTTTTTTCCTAACCATCCAACCTGTCAAGGGAAAAACTCTGGTACCCAGCTCGAGAGCTTGGGACTATAAGGCTCTATCTGCATTTTTATCAAAATGGAATTATTAACATAGCCTTGTTCTGTTCAATGTTCGCTACCGATATAGTACTCTAAATACCCCCAATTCATCTTAGTAAATTCAAAAGAATACAAGATAAAAATTGCTGACAAATTCAAACCAATGACGGGTTTGCAACTTTAAACCCAATTATCTCCAAATTCTCTTTTTGCAGATGGAACCTTCTAGTCCCAAGCTCTTGTGGTATTGTCTAGTCTTGGGCCTTAGTCTTGGGCCTTAGTCTTGGGCCTTAGTCTTGGGCCTAGCTATAATGTAGTTTGCTGTTTTACCTGAGGATCGGTCCCCACAGATGGCACAGATGTGCTTGGACATGGACCCTGGGCTCATGCAGCCATAGCTGTTCATGTGACCCAGTCCAGCCAGGCCTGGAGGAGGCTTGATGTCCTCACTGCTGCTCACACTGTTCAGAGAGTTCATCTACAGAGAGCAGGAGACAGAGAGGGGGTTAATGGTGTGTGTGTGTGTGTGTGTGTGTGTGTATGGGTGGGGGGGTGTACATCTCACATACACACAAACGCACACACACACTGGCTCACTTTCGCCAACTGCCCACGGTGTCACAAAGGTCAAAAGTCACCGACTTCCATTTTAGTTGAAGACAGAACCCAGCATCTCGAGTTCAGCAAAGATCACAGTGAATGGTATATCACATTGGTCTTTTGTATACTGCATGCATTAGCTATACAGTATACAGTCAGAGCCTTCCTCGGTGTGTGTGTGTGTGTGTGTGTGTTTGTCTGTGTGTGCTTGTATTCATTTCTTTGTCTATGTGCATACCTCCCTATCTCACGCTTCCTACCTCCCTTACAACCTTATCTGAAGTGTTTTCCTTTATCATGTCATGTGACCAGTTTTTTTTATCCAGGTAAGGAAGTAGCTGTTAATTTGGATGATTTACTCTCTACACAGTCCTTAATATGATGTCATGCCATTTACAGAAGGCCCTCAAGGAAGGGCACAAAATGGTAATTGTAAGGCTGATATAATTTATACCAGATAGAATTCTAACTAAGCTGAATACACATTCAATTGAACTATGTTACATGCAGTCCCGAAGGATAGCAGTAGAGGGAGGTAGTTGGTCATTAAGGAAACCGTATAAGCTACTCCGGGCCAAAGGAAAGCATCATTACCAGACCTAGGTTCATAAAGTATTTGTGTTTGATTGAGCCTGTCTAGAGTGCCAGAGGGGTGGGTTTTACACTAAGGACTATTGCATTGAGCTTACCTGGCACAATGGAACCAATCAAGCGCATCTAAAGTATAATAAATGGGACAAATACTATTTCAACCCAGGTCTGATCATTATGAACCACAGCAGATTATAAAGTTACGAGGACATCCTCCTAATAATGCATTGTCCTGCTAGTGAGGGTAAGTCATGCATATAGTAAGTATGTGCTGTAATATATAGGCATCTTGTGTACACAACCAGGTCTAGGGACTATTGCCCTTGGAGTGTGACCAGCCTGGATAGTGATGCGGGCTCCCTGCCACTTAGTACTGTACTGTAGACTAGAAAGGACTGGGCCGGGTCAACACACACACACACACACACACACACACACACACACACACACACACACACACACACACACACACACACACACACACACACACACACACACAGATGTGCAAGGACACACAAACACACGCACATACACATAGATAACATATGCACGGGCAACACACACACACACACCACACACACACTCACACGACCTACATTGTTAGTCTACACACCACGTCCCATGCCTCTCACTCCACACATACCAGCCATGCATTACGCATGTGAGGCCCTTGCTGAATACTTCATATAGCCTATACATTATTCATTCACTGTGCCCAAATGAAGACATTTGGATAGCTTATTCAAAAGTGAAAAATGTACTTGGTAAAACATGAAAAATGGGTTGTATATACACTGAGTGTACAAAATATTAGGCACACCGTCCAAATATTGAGTTGCACCCCCTTTTGCCCTTGGAACAGCCTCAATTTGTCGGAGCATGGACTACAAGCATAGCCGCGGGAAGATGTTTGGCTGTGGGGGTTTATGATTTTTTTGCCCAGCGCACTACTTTTGTGAGAAGAAAAAAAAAAGATCCACAAAATCAATTCAGGGGGTGTTGCAGCTCCCTCAGCACCCCTACTTCCCATGGCTATGACTACAAGATGTCGAAAGCGTTCCACAGGGATGCTGGCCCATGTTGACTCCAATGCTTCCCACAGTTGTGCCAAGTTGGCTGAATGTCCTTTGGTGGTGGACCATTCTTGATATACACAGGAAACTGTTGAGCGTAAAAACCCCAGCAGCTTTGCAGTTCTTGACACACTCAAACCGGTGTGCCTGGCACCTACTACCATACCCCGTTCAAAGGCACTTAAATCTTTTGTCTTGCCCATTCACCCTCTGAATGGTACACATACACACTCACAATTGTCTCCAGGCTTAAAAATCCTTCTTTAACCTGTGTCCTCCCCTTCATCTACACTGACTGAAGTGGATTTAATAAGTGACATCAATAAGAGATCATAGTTTTCACCTGGTCAGTCTATGTCACGGAAAGAGCAGGTGTTCCTAATGTTTTTGTACACTCAGTGTATATAGTTTGTAATTATGTTCTGTATTTAGTGGCCTTGTGGTTAGAATGTCTGTCCTGAGATTGGAAGGTTTGAGTTCGTTCCCCGGCCGAGTCATACCAAAGACTGTAAAAATGGGACCCAATGTGTCTCTGCTTGGTACTCAGCATTAAAGAGATTGGGTGTAAGGCCCTGTGATAGACTAGTGTCCTGTTCAGGGGGTATACTTGGACATCAAGCTGCTTCACCCTACAGCAACAGGAGATAGGCTCCTGCTCCTATGAGCCATTCCAGCTTGCTCGTGCAAGGTGACTTACTTATTTGGATAGTCCATCAGTAGCATTTCAATTATCTACTACTTAGCTCTAAACTTAATCCTTACCTTCACCCTAGCCCTAACACCAGTGGCAGACTTACTATTAGGCCGAAGAGGCAAATGCCTCAGGCCTCACATCATCAAGGGGCCTCATGTCCTGGGCATAAAAAACAAACAAACCAAAAAATATCCGCTTGAGGCCCCCCCATGCTCCGCTCTAGGCATTGTTTCACACGATATGATTGCAAACGTGACTTTCTGCAGCAAAAACTGCCGCTTTCATAAGAGAAAAGACTACATTTTAAGAAACATGACATAAGTTAACGCATTTCTTTAGTAAGAAGACAGGTGCCGCTGATAATACTGCCATCGTCGTCGAGGCAGAGGACACGACGACGACGAGCCCAGAGACAGACCCAGGCCTAGCTAGCACTTCAATAACCACTAGCAGCATTAGCCTAGCTAGCACTTCAACAACCACTAGCATTAGCTTAGCTAGCACTTCAACAACCACTAGCATTAGCTTAGCTAGCACTTCAACAACCACTAGCATTAGCTTAGCTAGCACTTCAACCAGTAGCATTACTGCCTCTGCTGTCGATGGCTCATCATCATCAGTGCTACCGGCTAGCATTAGCAGCAGCTGCGCTGATGTTGAACCCGAGCGTAGTTCGGAATCAGAGCCTGATTCACCACCAAGCCCTTGCTCTACCAGAGTCGAGATCAACACATGGACCTACTACAGGTGTTTAGTAATTGATGATGCAGCATTGTGATCGGAGGCGCTGTCTGACAGAGGTGTGATCTTGTCCAAAAGGGGCCAAAACAAATCAGAGATATTGTATTCCCTCAAAGTGGGGACACAGTACCTCAAAGATTTATGTCGTGACGTCTATGAAAAAGTTATGAAAAATGGAGAGAGAGAAAAAAATCACACGGACATTGTATTCAGGTAAACCTGATGCAGGTTTTTGTTTTTGTCTTCGTATTTAGTTTTTTTTTGAGAGACAAATTTCAGCAGGGATGGCTTTTCTTACTGTAAGAATATAGGGACCAATTTGAAAGCACACGAGCGTTGTACTGAGCATGTAGAAAACATGGAGAGTTGGCGCCACATTGCGGAAAGAATGAAAACAATCACAACCATTGACGCTATCAACCAGACTGGCGGCAAGGTGGATCGCATCCTGACAAAGCCCCTGGGAAGAAGTGCTGGCTTGGTTGCTCTGGGTGTTGCCTAATTCAAAGGTACTAGAGGGCTGGGGTTCAAGTCCTTATTTCATCTCCTGATGTTCTTTTCACTTTATCACCTATCGGTTCTTATTTACGTGTGTGTAGATGGATAACTTCAATCAAGGTAGACGGATGGAGTACTTCCAACTAGATGGGGAGGCGCTCACCCATATTGCCATGATGACCCAGGACCATTACTCAGTGAAATTGGGCATTTACTCAGACCTGGGCTGCACAGTAAGAACACAGTTTATTTGTTCTCACAGCCTGTTATAAAAAGTCCAAAAATACTCCTTATTGTTCATAAACATATTTTCCAATTGATCTGATCTCTCCCCTTCTTTGTTTTATCCTTGCCTCTTTCTCCTTCCCTCCCTCTCTCTCTCTCTGCAGATTGTTCAGATGCAGCATGATGTCAGTATGTTTGTGTTCCTCCCTGATGAGGTCACTGCCAACATGACCCTGGTGAAGGAGAGACTGACGGCCGAGTTTGTCCAGGACCTCTCCATGACCCTTCAGCCTGTGAAGGTGGCCCTCAAACTTCCTTTCAAGAGTTCAGCTACTCCACTGACCTGCTGCCTCTGCTCACTGACCAGGGTGAGTACTCATTCATCCCACCTCATACGGTCTTAGAATTGTTGTCTCCCTCCTCCACTCCTCCTCTACCGCCCTCTTCTCAACCCTTAGGACCAATAAAACTCAACACTTTAGGATTAAAGTAAAATAACTATTCTAAAAAAGAAATTTAAGGGTGTGTAAGTTCTTGTCGACTATCTGGTCCTTCTTCTACAGTCTTTGATGGCAGAAGTGCATATCTCTCTCTGTACTCAAGAGCACAGTCAGATTTTTTTTCACTTAGTCAGTTTGAACCAGCAACCTTTCGGTTACTGGCCCAACACTCTTAACCACTAGCTAGTGTCTCTTTCTCTCTCTCTATTTAACTATACTTCATTTAACTAGGCAAGTCAGTTAAGAACAAATTCTTATTTACAATGACGGCCTACCCCGACGATGCTCGGCCAATTGTGCACCGCCCTATGGGACGCCAAATCACTGCCGGATGTAATACAGCCTGGATTCGAACCAGGGACTGTAGTGACGCCTCTTGCACTGAGATGCAGTGCCTTAGACCGTTGCACCACTCTGCATCTCTCTCTCTCTGTATCTTTCTCTCTCTGTGTAAGGTGTATATAAGGGTTAAATATCAGAAGTGGAGGGAATAAGCTCAGTTTCTAACCTGTCAAGTACCTTCTGTCAACCCCCCCCCCCATTTTCCTGCCTCCTTGTCTTATATGTGGTGATGCAAAGACCTTTACTAGTGAAAGGAATTCCAAGTCTTTTCAGTGCATTTTCAATATCCTTCGAGCAGGCGCCGAACAGCTCTGGGGGCTCAGACTGACATTAAAAGGTAATACATTTTGACAATGAAATGATATGTCTTATTAAGCTAATTTAACATACATTTTGTGTGGGGGGGGGTCTCAGATTGGCCTCTGGCTGGGGCCTCCAAATCAATGCCTAACCCTGCAATTTTTTTAGGTTGATCCGAAGAGTAATTGTTTACATTGTGTGGCTTGGCTCATTGAATGTGCCAGACAATGAACTAAAATGTAAACATTCTGTCTACTTTCTTGAGACCAAAAGGGAGCTGCACTATTATCAGTATGAAGAAAATCCAATCGCACAACCTTTGGTTGTATGGCAATTAATGGATCTGAAGGATGACTTCTGTTTGTTCTTTTTTATCTAGCTAGCCTCCAGGCTGGGGCAATGATATCTCCCTCTGACTCACTAGCCATCACGCCTCATTAGCTTTGCTCAGTTAGCTCCAAGTCGGACAGCCAAATACAAATCGGCTCATCCCCTCTAGGGCAAGCAGAGGCCCATCCAGTGGTACAGGCAGAGACTGGGCACAAAACGGTCAGAAAAGCAACACAGTAGACAGGTCTAGATTCTACTTAATGCAGGACAGAACATTCATGTTTTTATTTTTTAAACTAAGTGAATCAAATATGAACTTTTAAATTCACAAGAGTAAGTGGACAAGACTAGGCCTCCATTCTCCCTATTTGTTATCCATTTGGGACTTTGGGCCAACACTAAAATACAATGTCTGAGACTACTTTAGTAGCAGGTGTAGGTATACATTGCAGGGAAGGTTAGTTACTGTAGTTGGGTGAAGGAGAGTAAGACATTGAGAGACTCAAATGGAGGATCAAACTGGATCTGCTGCAGTAGTTCCTAAAGCTACAATACTTTGGTGCAGTGCCTCGCCTATTGTAAAGCCTCGTATATGTTCAGTGTGTTTGTGTTCAGCAAGTAACCAAGAAGGCCTTAATGTGCTCCAAGCAGAATATCACCCAGCTCACAGTGAGTCACATAACTGTTTAAATGCACATATCATATTTTTCATATATTATCTTTTGTCACATATTTGTCAAATGATGCTACACTATGACTTTGATATATAGTGTTTTATGCATCTCCTTATGTAACACATTCATTCGTGACTGTCTCCTCAAACAGAGCTGTGTGTCTGTGTACGTGTGTGAGAGAGAAAGTTTGTGGTATCCCAGTTGGAGCTTACGCAAATGTATGTGTGTGTGTGTATGTGTGTGTGTGTGTACATTGACTCTTACCTGTGGGCTGGAAAGCGTGCTGAAGCCTATGGTGGGCGTATGGGGCATGGAGACACCTGGCGAGCCCAGAGAGGACGACGTGATGACGGAGTACGGCGAGCCGCCCAGCCCATTGAACGGCGAGCCCAGGGTGCTTATGGGGGATGGGCGGGGCCGCCCGGGGTTGACGGTGGTGCTGATGACGGAGGGGTGGTGATGGGGGTGGTGGTGAGGGTGAGGGGGGCCCACCATGATGCTAAGGGGCTGTGAGGGGGTGGAGCTCAGGTGGGAGACCTGAACAGAAGAATCTGTAATCAGAGCAGAAAACAGCCAATCAGAGAGGAGAAGGGAGTTAGGGGACACGCCAACCAATACGGATAGGATACTTGTTTTCAGCCCACTTGACATTCTACTGTACATAGGTGTAGGATCAATAGGGTTTAGGATTTTGTAGCTAGAAATGTACATTGTAGAATAGACACTGCAATCATTTCTACATGACGAGAAATGAATTAGGACACATGCATAACAACTAACATAGCAACATGCATAACAACTAACTAGACCCACATCAGCAACCGAGGATCCTGAGTGGTTGAGTGACAGCCAGGGGTCCAAAATGTGAATCTCTCCATTTAACCTTATCACTAATTCAGCTGTTAATGCACTGTGATGTAACCTGAAGTAGCTGGGCGCCTGGGGGTCAGTGCACGGTGAAAGCCTGCGTAAGGGACTTCCATACAGCCCCAGAACAGCCTTAAGAAGGTCAGTGCAGAGACAGGCTACACTGATCTGATCATTCAAAAAAGATTTCTAAGGTCAAAAGAGCCCTGCATATTCCCATTATGCATCAACATGAGAAAATGTTAGGGGGATGTTACAGGGACCCTAGACGGAAGTTAGTGCAACATAGGGCTGTGGTGGTCCTGAAATTTTGTCAGCCGGTGATTGTCAAGCAAATAACTGCCGGTCTCATGGTAATTGACCGTTAATGAACATAAACACATTTAGCATCTCTGAAGAATACAATTGAACAAAGCTGAATAAAATAGAAAGGATATTATCTCCAAAGAATTTGAAGGAGTGCCCTATTCTGTGTTGAGTGGTTAACAAAGAAACAGGTACTCATATATGCTTAATTTAGAGTTATTTAAGTAACTTTAGTTGTGATACAAATGTTGGGCTATATGTTTAGATGTTTTATACATTCTAAGGCTGCATGATGAGACTTGAAAAAAGGTTTGAAAAAAGACGCATGAAAGGCGCTCTGCTTTGTTTTTTATGCAGGCTGTACACACTTCATCAGTCTCTCATTCACAATTTGACAAGCACTTGATAATGCCTCGAATTTCCCGGCTGCATCCCCATTGTGTGACCGTAATGCCCCCTAAAAACATCCATGCCTTTTGCGGCCGGTGGCCATTGTACCCTTGAGCTGAATATAATAATTATAATTCCCTTCTCCCAGCTGCGTGCCGAAGCACCTCTCACTCACATGGCTCTTCGTCACGTGATCAGGTCTTTCTCACAGGCTACAAGTGAAGACACACACATCGGGGACGCAACTGAGCGCATCCTTATCCAATTCCGAGGTGCATATTGAAGATATTGGAAGAACTGTCCACATTTATTTTTCGTCAGCCAACAAGATGAGTAGGCCTAACGAACAGCAAAATCACTGGCCTATGTCAATCTACTATCCCCCATAGTACAAATGTTGACCTATTCTGTGCGAGAAATAAATATTCCAAACATAGTCCGGGACAGTTGTGGGATGAGAGAGATCCCAAATTAGTACAACCACTAGCATCAAAATAAATGTTTTAAGCTATGAGTCTGACGCAACAGATGAGAACGTTAAGCTCAAAATGTTGATAAACTATTAGGCTATTTCTTCACATTAGAAGCGCAGCACTGCACACACGGCAGTAGGCTATAAGCGCGACTGTTCCATTGGCAGGAAAACACCATTCTCAAATGTGTCCACAAATGCAATTATGCATGTAATGCTTTTATTATAGAGGTGCATTTTTATGGTGAAAATTATCTTCCCCAAAATTGAAACTCACGCGCTACGTATGTATGCCAGTTAGGCTCCACACCCATTGTAAAGCAGATTAATGTGCTTCATTTTAAGAAGTTATTTGGTCACTTTAGTTGTGATACAAACCTTATCAAAACATATAAGCCTATGGGCTAAGCTACATGAGGGCTGCGACTATGATTTGAAAAAGTCACTGTTTGTCTTAAGCTGGGCATCATTCACAAGTGATAATATATCATTCACAAGTGATAGGGTAATATTGTCACCCATCATACTATTCTTGATTTAATCTTGTCTTCATATATACTAAATAATATATGTGTAAAATTTGTTTTGATTTAGAATGGACCATTATTATGCACCTGTCTCGATTCAGGGGCAGTAGAAGAAACAAAAATGTAATCAATGCACTTCAATAGTGAATGGAGGACACTTTTCCCATGGTTCATTTTCATGCCAGCCAGGTAGGCTATACTCCTGTTTTAAAGAGAAGCAATGTGCTTAATATTAGGAAGGTTGAGAAATAAATATAGCAGGCCTTGCCTATAGAAAGCTGATGGGATCCTACTCTTTTTAATAGAGGCCATCACTCTGTTTTCTCACGCAATTACTTAGCCTATAGAACATGAGCTCATGGGCTCTCATTGTGTTTGATTAGATTTTAATTACATTTGCATTGATGTCAGAGTGATTAGAGGGACAATAGGGTGCTGAGTACCAGGAAGTTAGCAAGTTTGGTAGGCTACTAATGACCATCAGCAGCATCAGAGCTTGGAGAAGCCTAAACGGTCAAAATCCAATCAAATCAAATGCTATTTGTAGGGTTGCAAAGGGTCGGAAACTTTCCGGTAAATTTCTGGAATTTTTCCCAGAAATTGTCCATGGGAAGTTAAGCCCAGGAATTTTGGCAATTTTGCTTAAATTCATCAAAAAAGTTAGCTTATAACAGATAACCTTTTTTGTGGGATACACAAGGCAATTCTAGGTCTTGTGGCAGATTTTGGTTAAACTATCCCCAATTCAATGGAATTGCAACCCTCTGCATGCAAGGTGCACTCTTCCATCACATGTACAGCTGATTCTCAAGATCTTGCACACTAATGAGATGCTATTGAGCCCAAACTACTACACTGTCTGAGCAAAGGACGACATGCATTCTGGTAAGTTTTGATTACAATACTGGGTGGGGTGAATATATTTTATATAATACATGATTTTTTGTTAACTAGTAAATAGTAGCCTACAGCAAAGTGTTGATTAAATCATTTCTAACTTGTTAACAAGTTCTGCTAGTTAGTTTTTGCTACCATGTGGGTTTTAGCTTGCTTGAGCCTGCTAACTGAGGAGTGTTAATTCACCTGTTTCCATACATGTTTCATTTTAAAACATTTATCTTACAAAGAAGTTGTTTAATCTAACTGCTTAAATATTTATCTGTACATGGAATTGTATTTGGGTTTAAAAAAAAATTAAAAAATCCTTATCTTTACAGGAAAAAGGCACTATTTGATGTGTGGAGAAAGTTCACTGCAGCTAATGTAGAAAGAAAAGCTGTGTACCCTTGCAAATACTGTGCCAAATCATATGTGAAGAATGCAACAAAGATGCAGAATCATCTGGCCAAGTGCATAAAGTTCCCTCAGCGCTCACAACAAGCAACGTCTGACAAAAGTCCCTCTACTTCTATTCGAGGTGAAAATGATGAATCAGACACCTTATCGATTCAACAGCTCATGGTCATCCTGGAATCAGAAGTTTTTTGACTCGATGGAGGAACATAATCAGAGAAATGCTGATGAATGTCTCGCTCGAGCTGTGTATGCAACTGGTTCTTCTCTGATGCTCACAGGCAATGTGTATTGGAAGAGATTTCTGAATGTTCTTAGCTCAGCATACACCCCCCCAACCAGACATGCTTTATCTACCCATTTGCTGGATGCAGAGTTCAACAGAGTTCAAGTGATGTTCAAGCAAATCATAGAGAAAGCAGACTGTATTGCAATCATCTCTGATGGGTGATCGAATGTTCGTGGACAAGGAATAATTAACAACATCATCTCCACCCCTCAACCAGTATTCTACAAGAGCACAGAGACAAGGGACAACAGACACACTGGTCTCTACATTCCAGATGAGCTGAAGGCAGTCAATGACCTTGGACCACAAAAGGTATTTGCACTGGTGACAGACAATGCTGCGAACATGAAGGCTGCTTGGTCTAAAGTGGAGGAGTCCTACCCTCACATCACACCCATTGGCTGTGCTGCTCATGCATTGAATCTGCTCCTCAAGCACATCATGGCACTGAAAACAATTGATACACTCTACAAGAGAGCCAAGGAAATGGTTAGGTATGTGAAGGGTCATGAAGTTATAGCAGCAATCTAACTCACCAAGCAAAGTGAGAAGAATAAGAGCACCACATTGAAGCTGCCCGGCAACACCCGTTGGGGTGGTGTTGTCATCATGTTTGACAGGAGGGGAAGGAGTCTCTCCAAGAAATGGCCATATCACAGTCTGCCGATATGGACAGCCCCATCAAGAGGATCCTCCTGGATGATGTATTTTGGGAGAGAGTGGTAAGCAGCCTGAAACTCCTGAAACCTATAGCAGTAGCCATTGCACGGATTGAGGGAGACAATGCCATCCTGTCTGATGTTCAGACTCTGCTTGCATATGTAAGAGAAGAAATCTGTACTGCCCTGCACAATTCACTTTTGCTCCAAGCAGAGGAAACTGCAGTTCTCAAATACATAAGAAAGCGTGAATACTTCTGCCTGAAGCCCATACAAGCTGCAGCGTACATGTTGGACCCCAAGTATGCTGGCAAGAGCATCCTGTCTGGTGCAGAGATCAACAAGGCCTATGGTGTTATCACTAACGTGTCTCGCCATCATGGCCTGAATGAGGGCCAGGTTCTAGGCAGTCTAGCGAAGTACACTTCCAAGCAAGGGCTTTGGGATGGAGATGCAATATGGCAGTCGTGCCAACATATCTCATCAGCCACCTGGTGGAAGGGACTTTGTGGATCTGAGGCTGTTTCCCCTGTTGCCTCCATCATCCTCTAAATCCCACAAACATCAGCCGCCTCAGAGCGCAACTGGTCCTTGTTTGGGAACACATACACCAAAGCACGCAACAGGCTGACCAATACAAGGGTTGAAAAATTGGTGGCCACCCGGGCAAATCTGAGGCTTTTTGAGCCTGACAACGAGCCATCATCAACAAGGTTGGAAAGTGACAGTGAAGATGAGGGCTCAGAGCCCGATATTCAAGAGGTGGACATTGAGGAGGTCCAGGGAGAAGACATGGAAGCCTGAGAGGAAGACAACCAAAGCTTTAGTTTCTAGACTATCATTTTACAGATTATGTTGAAAACGTTTTTGGAAATTGTGATGGATCATTGGGGATCATCCAATATTCACTTTCTTTTGTTGTTCAGTGAAATCATCCCATGTGAAGAGTCAACTCATTTAATTAAAGTTAAATTCGTAACTAAATTGTTTTTTAAATTATTTCTATTGGAAGGATTCTATTCTCGGGCCGACTCTCTTCTCTGTATACATCAATAATGTCGCTCTTGCTGCTGGTGATTCTCTGATCCACCTCTACGCAGACGACACCATTCTGTATACTTCTGCCCCTTCTTTGGACACTGTGTTAACTAACCTCTAGACGAGCTTCAATGCCATACAACTCTCCTTCCGTGGCCTCCAACTGCTCTTAAATGCAAGTAAAACTAAATGCATGCTCTTCAACCGATTGCTGCCCACACCTGCCCGCCCGCCCAGCATCACTACTCTGGACGGTTCTGACTTAGAATATGTGGACAACTACAAATACCTAGGTGTCTGGTTAGACTGTAAACTCTCCTTCCAGACTCATATTAAGCATCTCCAATCCAAAATTAAATCTAGAATCGGCTTCCTATTTCGCAACAAAGCATCCTTCACTCATGCTGCCAACATACCCTCGTAAAACTGACCATCCTACCGATCCTCGACTTCGGCGATGTCATTTACATAATAGCCCCCAACACTCTACTCAACAAATTGGATGCAGTCTATCACAGTGCCATCCGTTTTGTCACCAAAGCCCCATATACTACCCACCACTGCGACCTGTAGGCTCTCGTTGGCTGGCCCTCGCTTCATACTCGTTGCCAAACCCACTGGCTTCAGGTCATCTACAAGTCTCTGATAGGTAAAGCCCCACCTTATCTCAGTTCACTGGTCACCATAGCAGCACCCACCCGTAGCACGCGCTCCAGCAGGTATATCTCACTGGTCACCCCCAAAGCAATTCCTCCTTTGGCTGCCTTTCCATTCCAGTTCTCTGCTGCCAATGACTGGAATGAATTGAAAAAAATCACTGAATGTGGAGACTCTTACCTCCCTCACTAGCTTTAAGCACCAGCTGTCTGAGCAGCTCACAAATCACTGCACCTGTACATAGCCCATCTGTAAACAGCCCATCCAACTACCTCATCCCCATACTGAATTTATTTATTTATCTTGCTCCTTTGCACTCCTGTATCTCTACTTGCACGTTCATCTTCTGCACATCAATCACTCTAGTGTCTAATTGGTATATTGTAATTACTTCGCCACCATGGCCTATTCATTGCCTTACCTCCTTTTTCTTACCTCATTTGCACACACTGTATATAGATTTTTTTCAACTGTATTATTGACTGTATGTTTTGTTTATTCCGTGTGTAACTCTGTGTTGTTGTATGTGTCGAACTGCTTTGCTTTATTCTTGGCCAGGTCGCAGTTGTAAATGAGAACTTGTTCTCAACTTGCCTACCTGGCTAAATAAAGGTGAAATAAAAAAATAAAAAATTTGCAATTATGTCTACTTATGATAAGGTAAAAGGTTTATATTTCTGTCTCCATATGATATGGTAGATATATCCAATGCAAAAAACATCTACATTTAAATGGTATTAATATTATTTGCATATATTTCCGTTAATTCCCACATATTCCCGTTAATTCCCATATATTCCCGTTAATTCCCACGGAAATGTTCCACCTCTGAATATTCCACAAAATGTGCAACCCTAGTTATTTGTCACATGCGCTGAATACAACAGGTGTAGACCTTACAGTGAAATGCTGACTTACAAGCCCTTCACAACAATGCAGTTTTAACTTATTTTTCTAAAGTAAAAAATAGATAAGTAAAAAAAAAAAAGTACAAATAATTAAAGAGCAGCAGTAAAATAACAGTAGCGAGGCTATATACAGGGGGTACCGGTTCAGAGTCAATGTGGAGACTATATACAGGGGGTACCGGTACAGAGTCAATGTGGAGACTATATACAGGGGGTACCGGTACAGAGTCAATGTGGAGACTATATACAGGGGGTACCGGTACAGAGTCAATGTGGAGACTATATACAGGGGGTATCGGTACAGAGTAGAGTTAAAGGGACTATGCATAAATAATAAACACAGAGTAGCAGCAGCGTAAATGGAGGGGTGGGGGCAATGCAAATAGTCTGGGTAGCCATTTTATTGTCTGTCAGGAGTCTTATGGCTTGGGGGTAGAAGCTGTTGAGAAGCCTTTTGGACCTAGACTTGGCGCTCCAGTACCGCCTGCCGTGCGGTAGCAGAGAGAACAGTCCATGACTAGGGTGGCTGGAGTCTTTGACCATTTTTAGGGCCTTCCTCTGACACCGCCTGGTATAGAGGTCCTAGATGGCAGAAAGTTTGGCCCCAGTGATGTACTGGGCCGTACACACTACTCTCTGTAGTGCCTTGCGATCGGCGGGTGAGCAGTTGCCATACCAGGCAGTGATGCAACCAGTCAGGATGCTCTCTGGTGCAGCTGTAGAACATTTTGAGGATCTGAGGACCCATGCCATATCTTTTCAGTCTCCTGAGGGTGAATAGGCTTTGTCGTGCCCTCTTCACGACTGTCTTGGTGTGTTTGGATCATGATAGTTTATTGGTGATGTGGACACCAAGGAACTTGAAGCTCTCAACCTGCTCCACTACAGCCCCGTCAATGAGAATTGGGGTGTGCTCGGTCCTCCTTTTCCTGTAGTCCACAATCATCTCCTTTGTCTTGATCACGTTGAAGGAGAGGTTGTTATCCTGGCACCACACGGCCAGGTCTCTGACCTCCTCCCTATAGGCTGTCTCATCGTTGTTGGTGATAACGCCTACCACTGTTGTGTCATCGGCAAACTTAATAATGTTGTTGGAGTCGTGCCTGGCCATGCAGTCATGAGTGAACAGAGAGTACAGGAGGGGACTGTGCACGCACCCCTGAGGGGCCCCCATGTTGAGGATCAGCGTGGCGGATGTGTTGTTACCTACCAATACCACCTGGGGGCGGCCCATCAGGAAGTCCAGGATCCAGTTGCAGAGGGAGGTGTTTAGTCCCAGGGTCTTTAGCTTAGTGATGAGCTTTGAGGGTACTATGGTGGTCAGGTGGAATTTGACTGCCTTCATGACTCCTAATACGGTATACGGTCACTGTAACAGCCATAGTGCAACATCATAGATCTTTTCTGGCCTATTGGACAAACATAAGCCTAGATATAATGACAAACATTAGCCTACATAACGACAAACATTAGCCTAGACAAGAAACATTAGCCTACATAACAACAGACATTAGCTTACATAACAACAAACATTAGCCTACATAACAACAAACATTAGCCTACATAACAACAAACATTAGCCTTCATAACAACAAACATTAGCCTACATAACAACAAACATTAGCCTTCATAACAACAAACATTAGCCTACATAACAACAAACATTAGCCTACATAACAACAAACATTAGCCTACATAACAACAAACATTAGCCTTCATAACAACAAACATTAGCCTACATAACAACAAACATTGGCCTTCATAACAACAAACATTAGCCTACATAACAACAAACATTAGCCTTCATAACAACAAACAATAGCATACATAAGGAAAGTGGGACTTTAATATTATGAATTTGGGGTGATATGCAATTGGCATGAATGTATGAGAACAAAATGAACAGACAGAAGGTTCTTTCCCCTCCCCCCCAAAAAAAACTAAACCTACGTCATAAAAACGTATTATATCAACAACAGCAACATAATCCAAGAGAGAGGGCTCTATCAACTATCAAATCTATGTACATATGTTATAGCAACAAGAATCTATCAAATCTATTTACATGTTATAAGAACAAAAATCGATCACATCTATTTGCATATGTTATAGCAACAAGAATCTATCAAATCTATTTGAATATGTTATAGCAACAAGAATCTATCAAATCTATTTGCATGCATGTACGTTTTAGTGCAGCCATGGTCTTGTCTCTCCCCGTCTGGGAATATAGAATGACAGGTTGACATTTCAGGCCCCAACACTTTAAGGTTGGGCTGTTGGGCAGAGCTGTACGTCACAGGGCTAACAGGAGGTGGCATTTGCATGGGGCATGGTTGCAGGGTCACTGTAGTCAGTCCTGGGTAGAGTGACCTCTCTCGTGTTACACAGGACAGAGTCGGATAGGTCAGCCGGGCCAGCAGGGCTAGTGGAAGCGCACGGATGCCAGCCTACAGTGGGGACTGATACTAGCATGTATTAGTGGGGTTTGGACATTTTGTGTGGCAGTGTTGACTGGCTACTTGATTTTTTTATGCAGACAAATACTCTCTCTCTCTCCCTCTCACACACATACATATACAGTGGGGTCTGAAATGATTGACATCTTTGATAAAGACGAGCAATAATGACTGTACAAAAGAAATAATTAAAATATTGAACTATATTGCATACTCAAAAAATTGGGAAATAATATTATTTTCTACTCATACAATTGCTCATAGAAAGATATTTTGTTTAACAAGTAATACTTTTTTTCTCAAAAAGGTAGGGGTCAAAATGATTCAAACCCTTAAAGATTCTTATAAAGTCACCAAAAGTTTTGTCACGTCCTGACCAGTAAAGGGGTTATTTGTTATTGTAGTTTGGTCAGGACGTGGCAGGGGGGTGTTTGTTTTATGTGGTTCGGGGTTTGTTGGGATATGTGTTTATGTAGAGGGTTGTTTGTTTAGAGTATTCCAGGGTTTTTGGTTATGTTCTATGTTTTGAATTTCTATGCTCTGTCTATGTTGTGTATTTCTTTGTGTTGGCCTGGTATGGCTCTCAATCAGGAACAGCTGTACACCGTTGTTGCTGATTGGGAGTCATACTTAGGTAGCCCTCTTTCACCTGTCCTTTGTGGGAAGTTGTTTTTGCACTGCTAGGGTTAGCCTGCAAAACTGTTTAGCTGTCGTTATTTTTGTTAAGTGTTCAAGTTTATTAAAATAAAACGTTAAAATGAGCACTCAACCCGCTGCGCCTTGGTCTACTTCATACGACGCCCGTTACAAGTTTAGTATTTGGTCCCATATTCCTAGTACACAATCACTACATCAAGTTTGTGACTCTATAAAGTTGTTGGATGCATTTGCAGTTCGTTTTGGTTGTGTTTTCAGATTATTTTGTGCCCAATATAAATTAATGGTAAATAATGTATTGTGTCATTTTGAAGTCACTTGTATTGTCAATAAGAATATAATATGTTTCTAAACACTTCTACATTAATGTGGATGCTACCATGATTACGGATAGTCCTGAATGAGTTGTTAATAATGATGAGTGAGAAAGTTATAGAGGGTCAAAGATCATACCCCCAAGACATGCTAACCTCTCCTGTTATTGGTAATGGAGCGAGGTTAGCATATCTTGGGGGTATGATCTTTGACAAGATAAAGGAGGAAAAAGGCACTTCCTCATATTGTGTAGTAACAGTTTTAGGTACAGCAGTTTCTCTGCCAAAGCAGATGCAGGAAACCACAATGTATATTTAGACAGAACCAAGAAAATAACTGCATGTGACTGTGTGTATGTGTATTTGTGCGTGTATGTACTTCTGGTCTCTTTCTCTCTCGTACACAAACACACGCGCATGCACACACACAGTCTCACTTTCACCAACTGCCTACTTTGTCACAAAGGTCAAAAGTCACCAACTCACAGCTTTCCATTTTGTTGAAGACAGAGCCCAGCACCTCGGGTTCAGCAAAGATCACAGTGTGATCTCGTCAGGCAGCCTTTCTACAGTGCACCAACAAACACATGTCCACATACTTACAGTGCCTAGATAAAGTCTACACACCTCTTGCACAGTCTTCATATTTTGCTGCCTTTAAAATAAATACAAAAATTGATAAAGTAATGGCAAAATAAACAATATATTCCCCTTTTTAGATTATGAAGACTGTGCAAGGTGGGTGTAGACGTTCACTAGTGACTGTATATTCATCCATGCATTAGCTACTGTCAGTGTCTTCCAAGTCAAAATACACAATCCTGTACTACACTGAGCGTACAAAACATTAGGAACACCTGCTCTTTCCATGACATAGACTGACCGGGTGTATCCAGGTGCAAGCTATGGTCCCTTATTGATGGCACTTGTTAAATCCACTTCAAATCAATGTCGATGAAGGGGAGGAGACAGGTTAAAGAAGGATTTTGAAGCCTTGAGACAATTGAGACATGGATTGTGTATGTGTGCCATTCAGAGGGTGAATGGGCAAGACAAAAGATTAAAGTGCCTTTGAACAGGGCATGGTAGTAGGTGCCAGTCGCACCGGTTTGAGTGTGTCAAGAACTGCAATGCTGCTGGGTTTTTCACACTCAACTGTTTCCCGTGTTTATCAAGAGTGGTCCACCACCCAAAGGACATCAAGGTGTAGGAATGCACGATATATCGGTGAACATATCGGAATCGGACGATATTAGGTAAAAATGCCAACATCGGTATTGGCCCGATGTCTAGTTTAACGCCGATGTTAAAAACCGATGTCAAAGCTGACGTGCATACCTATATAACATAGGTACATGACGTAATGACGCCACGTAAAATGTTGCGCTACATGTGCAACACAGCATTCCTAACCTTGCCCACAATGTCTGCTGTGTGGATCGAGCAGTCAACAAGTCGAGCAGTCATTTGAAAGAGTAAGAACATTTAAGCGAGACAACTCAAAGGCGAAATCCATTAAAGCCAAGATAATGGGATTCATTGCCCTTGACAATCAACCGTTCTCTGTCGTGGGTGATGTTGGCTTTTGCCGACTGGTCGAGCACCAGTACACACTACCAACTGGGCTATTTTTCAGATGTTGCCCTACCGGAGTTAGACAGTAATAGGGTGATTCTGCAACTACGGGCACTTCTATGTCCTCGGGTCAATTTTGGGGATTTTATCAAAAATAAATAAATATTTGTATGTTAAGTTCATACTGGAATCACCCCAGACTTTTTTAAACACCCCTCTATCAAGTATTTTAGCTACTTTTCAGATGCATTTTATACCCCCATTTCACTATTTTGCCCTTGTCCCTGACCCAGACTTTTAAGCCTCTATTATGTTTTTCTATGAGAAAACATTAATAATTACACATTATATAATGTTATCTACTACAGAAAGAGTCAAATAATTAAATAAAATCTATATCAATATTTATTGTGAGTATGCCCTTTATATTTTTATTTTACACAAAATATACCTGTAATTTGGTTGTGGTGTCAACTCTACCACTGAGGACAAATTCCTCATTAATAACGTTTTTTCAAGAGAATGTTAATTTAGTTACCATGGAAACATATTGTGACACAGAAGCACATGACTGCAGTGGACAGTTGTTCCTGATGTGATGTCCAGAAGTTGAAGAAAAATGGAGGTAAATATTGCTTGTGTAGAGAATATTTTAATTGTCAGTCATTTCCAAACAGGCTATAATTTCTTACATTTGTGGTAGAAATTTCGTATTTAGTGTAAACTATATGCTAGCTGTAATACTAACCAAAGCATGCTAAGCAGCCTGTAAATTTTCTCCAGAAACTGTAGAAGTGTAATTTCCATCACAAACTTAAGTGTGATGGAAATGACAAAAATCCATTATCTTACTTTCTTTTTTTAACTTTAGGCTTATTTAATCATGTTTTGAATTCATTTCATCAATAAAATGCTCCAAGGTGTGCACAAGTTGAAAACTAAGTAGTAGATGCCACATAAAACAGCACAGAGGTCACAGACATATAGAAACAAAAAGAAAAAAGTATCCTATACGATACCAGGAACATCTGTAAAAAGACAGGGAGCGATACTGGAAGAAAAAAGAGAAGGGAGAAGTGAAATCTATCTCTGAGCTTACAAAGCGAGAACAAAGAAGCCAGAGAAGGCGATGGAAATGTAACAAACGGAATAGAAGACAGACTTTAAAGAGAACAGTTGCAATACCTATCAGGCAACACACCACCTCAGTCACCAGATGACTTGCAGCCAGAACATGAGGCCAACATACCTGCCCCTGACTTACCTGCCCTGATGCACACCCTGATACCCCTTCCTCATCGTCTGCAACAGGAATGAGAAGTCAAATACTTGCTGGAAGGAAAAAGGTTGGAAGAGGTCGCTCAAAAGCATACAGAGATCTTAGTATGACAAATGTTAAACTTGATAATGCTTTAAGTAAAGCTGAGAAATACAAAAAAAGGTATGATCAACTGATGAACAAAATGGAGAGACAAGATTCCCCAAAGACAAAACAGCAAATGAAAGGAACTCTGAAGAATAATGAGAAGGATTTTATTGTTTCAAAATGCCATCATTGCAGAGTTAAAACAAAAGTATAAAAAGTGGCTTCAAAAATGCTCAGAGGCAACATCCTGAGAAAGTATGGCCTGGTCAAAGCCGCAAACGGAGAATTTGGATTTTCAGCAAAACCAATGAGGGCAAATGAAAACAGGCCATCAAGTCTTCAATACTCCAGGAAAAATCAGTGTAACAGAATTAGCACTGCCACAGGAGAGAAAATCACTAGATTCTATGAACGTGATGACAACAGTAGAGCAACAACAGGGAAAAAGGACACACTAACGAGGAACAAGAAAAAGCAGAAAAGCTTCTCGAATGCCACAATTCAGAACCTTTATCAGAAGTTTAAGAGGGAATATTCAGAGATTCAAATTTCCTATTGTGAATTCTGCAAAATAAGTCCTTTTTGAGTTGTCAAGCCAGCAGTCCAAGATAGGGACACGTGCCTCTGCGAAACCCACACCAACTTCCAGTTCATGGCGGACAAACTAAAGTGATCAGCTGCAGCAACATTGAGAAACTTATTGAGTCTTTGTGCTGTGAGAACCTGAAGAAAGAGCTCATGTATAGAGAGTGCTCCTTTGTCAAGCGAAAGAGCTTAAAACATCTGACTTTGATGTTGGTGAGCAGACATGGTGGTTTGAGTGGAAAAACAAAGCTGAAGAGAGAGAGAAGAAAAACAAAGAGGGAAACATGTAGAAGTTCACTGTACATTTAACAGTAAAAGAAAAGGTGTGTGGAACACTGTAGATTCTACTGGAGGACTTCTCCAAAGGATTGAAAGAGAAGTTGGGGAAACACGTGTACAATATTCGACACCAATACTCCAAAGTGAGAGAATTAAAAGACACTCTGGGGGAAGAGGAGATCATTGTTCATATTGACTTTGCAGAGAACTACCTGTGTAAATACACCAGTGAAATCCAGGCAGTTCACTTTGGTGATTCTCACAAGCAGCTGACCCTCCACACCTGGGTTGGATATATCACAAATGATACCGTTTCACTTTGCTCACTGAGCTCTTTTATGCAGCATGACCCCTCTGCTATCTGGGCCCATCTCTCAAAAACACTGGCCTACTTCCTTGAGCTCTGCCCATCGGCTACTGCTGTACACTTTGTGAGTGATGGGCCTACAACCCAGTATAGGTCTAAAAAAATTATTATACTCTCTCCACCCTTCTCTTTGAAATGGGCTTCCAGAGAGTAACATGGAATTTCCTAGAAGCCTGACATGGAAAAGGCCCAGCTGATGGGGTAGGAGCAGCTGTGAAACGAAGAGCAGATGGAATTGTGGCAAGGACCTCCCAAATGGAAAACTATATTTGAGGAACTGTCAAAAGATCAGTCAGCTATCAAGCTCTTATATATCTCAGAGGAGGAGATAGAGAGCATCGAGGCCCTCCTACCAGATCACCTGGAGACAATCCATGGGAGAGTGAAGATACACCAGGTAATAGTTGTGGGTTATTTTATGTCGAATCTCACATTTGTTATACAGACATATTATCACTACACTCTGTATCACTAGACTATGCTATTACATATTCCGAATGTGCATAACTTTTTGAATTTCCTGTGTTTCCAGATCGTCACTGACAGTCCCGGAGAGAGAACTTGGCGGATACTCAGTTGCTTCTGTTCCTTTCCACATCACTGCAGCCGTTTCAGCCCACAGACTGTGACTCTGCTTGAAAAAACAGAGGCAGACCAAGATGGAAAATTCCAACTCATCTCACAGCACCGTCCAGCCCATTGAAGATCTAAGTGAAGCATTGATCGGAAAGTGGTGTGTAGTGGAGTATGATCAGGACGTTTACCCTGGTATCGTGCAAGACGTTCACGCAGAGAGTGGTGCTCTTGTGAAAACCATGAGTCGCGTTGGCCCCAACTGTTTTTTTTTGGCCAATGAGAGACGACATCATATGGTACAGACCACAGCATGTGCTTGGACTTGTCCCTGAGCCCCATCCAGTGACCAAAAGGCACATGGAGCTGGATGCCTTGGTCTGGGAGGAACATAGCTCTCTTTCTAAGCCTTAGATACACTTTGAAACTCACTATACAGTACATACAAAGCAGGACATAAAATCATACATTAAATAAAACATGTGTAGCTCTCAATTAGGTGCTAGAATTTTTATTTGTAGCATCGAAGTGTAGTCAAGGACAAAACATTGCTCTCATGTTGAAAAGGTGTTAGTTCCAGTGTTTTGGAATGTTACTTTGTCTTATATTAATTCAACGTTTAACAATGGTTGTTGTTCAAAATGTTTGCAATAAAATATACTTTTCATACATTTTTTTTTTTACATAGATGTCATTTCCACCACACCATGTCATTTCCACCACACCATGTCATTTCCACCACACCATGTCATTTCCACCACACCATGTCATTTCCACCACACCATGTCATTTCCACCACACCATGTCATTTCCACCACACCATGTCATTTCCACCACACCTTGTCATTTCCATCACAACCCATATTTTTTTAGGTAAATGAGTATATTATGTATAATTGACATACATTTATTTGTCTTAGATATGGAAATCATATGGTTGTTTTCATAATATCACAAAAAGGTTGGTTGGAAATATCTTATTTTTCATGATAAATGTTTTCAGCTGTTACCAAGGCAAGTTTATACATTCAGGCATCGTGTTGAATTATTAATATTAGGAAAACCTTAAAAATCACTTAAAATAATATTCAATACAAGTTCATGTACAAATGTATAAGAAATGCGTTATAAATCAATTGTATATTTCATTTTCAACTAAAATAGATGTTGAATGACGTGATGGAAATTACATTTGTCTATGGGTGTCTGGGAAAAATGACCAAAATATATAAATTCCTGATTAGTACATCGCAGCCATTATCATATATTGTTTCTAGACAAATCAAAGAAAAGTACAATACTGCGAAAATGGAGGTTGAATAAGTTTTAATTTCTGAAAGCTTGCACGGCCAAAGTGCCCGAAGTTACAGAATCACCCAATAGATACAGTAGCACTGTCAAAGCTGTACAAAAAAGTGTGCAAACAAGCAAACACCGGCCATGAACGATCTGTTTACAATACCGCGTTGGTAATAAAGCAACATTTGTTCGACCGCAACTTCTGGGGTAGCTAGCTTTAGCTTGGTACATAGCTAGCACCAATACAACCAGCCTGAAAACAATGACCAGTAGAAACTGCAGTCATTTTCATTATTCTTAGCAATGATTTAGGAATCCTTGAGTAAGTATTTGCTAGGTTGCCACTTGTTGCTCGCCTATTGAAATGAAAATAAATATCTAGCCAGCTACTTAACCCTTTTGCCCAGAGCTAACGTTATAAGCAGCCAGCTAGCTTCATCTGGCTAGTGATGTTTGACCGGACCGGGAGGTGTGTTGTGAAGCTAGCCACAAAGGATTAGGCACAGGCACAATAGTGGAATTTGCGGTTTACCATCCAAATAAAATAATGTAATTGACAGTGATGCAAATGAATACAAATAGTAGAATTATGCCATTTTCTTATTTTGAAGGCTAAACGCAAAGTCCACTATTGTGGCTAATCCTTATTGTGGCTAGCTTCACATAGATGGGTCCGACCACCATTAATCAAATAAGAACTGTCTTATAAATTAGGGTTATTTTAGATGACGCCTAGTTATATAGCTAACTATAGCTACAGAAACAGATTGTCGTTTTGCTATGTTTTTGGGGAAGAACAATGTTTGCATCCATGAGCTTGCTAGCTTTTTTTTTAATGACCAGCACTGTAGGTGCGCGAGACAACAGTACCAGCCAGCATCGTAGCATACGTATCGATGAATCGTTGTGACATGAAATACGAGTGATAGTGTAATCAATGTGTAATAACTGCTTTAAAAAATGTATGAACGCGTTAAATTATTATGTGACGTGCAGTCATATTCAGGTCCTGATTGGTCAACAAGCTTATTTGACGTGTATCTTTTTTTGACACACAAAGACACAAGCGGCGTTCCATAGAAATCCTGGTTGAGAATGAAACGACTGAACAAATGAACAATCAATAGCACAGCAAGTAAGTGAAAGAAAAAGGTTTTGATTATGTTTTACTGGTAATGGGGACATACGTAAATGCCAACAAAATAACTTTTTGGTCAGTGTGGTGTGTGTGTGTAACCGTTATTTAACTAGGCAAGTCAGTTAAGAACAAATTCTTATTTACAATGACGGCCTACCCCGACCAAACACGGACGGCTCTGGGTCAATTGTGCGCCGCCCTATGGGACTCCCAATCACTGCCGGATTTGATACAGCCTGGATTCGAACCAGGGACTGTAGTGATGCCTCTTGTACAGATGCAGTGCCTTAGACGTCCATGTGTGTGTGTGTTAACTATTTAACTGTACTAGAATGCCTAAAAGGCTGCAAAATGTTTCATATCGGTAGCCGTTTTTGGGGAAGGAAAAATATCGGATATCGGTATCGGTCAAAAATGTCATATCGGTGCATCACTAGTTCCTAATGTTTGGTAAACTCAGTGTATATCTAAATGTATGGCCGAAGTGGCAATATTGCTCCCACAATATCTAAAAATGAAAAGCTGAAATGTCTTGAGTCAATTAGTATTCAAACATTATGGCAAGCCTAAATAAGTTCAATAGTAAAAATGTGCTTAAAAGGTCACATAATAAGTTGCATGGACTCACTCTGTGTGCAATAATAGTGTTTATCATTATTTTTGAATGACTACCTCATCTCTGTAACCCACAAATACAATTATCTGTAACATCCCTCAGTCGAGCAGTGAATGTCAAACACAGACTCAACCACAAAGAACAGGCAGATTTTCCAATGCCTCGCAAAGAAGGGCACCTATTGGTAGATAGGTAAAAAAATTAAAAAGCAGACACTGAAAATCCCTTTGAGCATGGTGAAGTTATTAATGACACTTTGGATGGTGTATCAATACACCCAGTCACTATAAAGATACATGTGTCCTTCCTAACTCAGTTGCCGGAGAGGAAGGAAACCGCTCAGGGATTTCACCATGAGGTCAAAGGTAACTTTAAAACAGTTACAGAGTTGAATGGCTGTGATAGAAGAAAACTGAGGATGGATCAACAACATTGCAACTACTCCACAATACTAACCTAAATGACATGGTGAAAGGAAGGAAACCTGTTCATAATAAAAATATTCCAAAACATGCATCCTGTTTGCAATAAGGTACTCAAGTAAAATATAGCAAAAAATGTCCTGAATACAAAGCGCTATGTTTGGGGCAAATGTAACACAACACATCACTGAGTACCTCTCTTCAATTTTGAAGCATGGTGGTGGCTGCATCATGTTATGGGTATGCTTTTCATTGGCAAAAACTATGGATTATTTTGGGTTAAAAAGAAACTGAATAGAGCTAAGCACAGGCAAAATCCTAGAGGGAAACATGATTCAGTCTGCTTTCCAACAGACACTGGGAGACAAATTCACCTTTCAGCAGGACAATGACCTAAAACGCAAGGCCAAATATACACTGGAGTAGCTTACCAAGGCGACATTGAATGTTCCTGAGTGGCCTGAGTACCCAGAAACACAGCTGTAATCGCTGCCAAAGGTGATTCTAACATGTATTGACTCGGGTGTGAACACTGATAAAATTTCAAAAAAATGTTTTCACTTTGTCATTATGGAGTATTGTGTGTAGATGGGTGAGAGAAACAAATCTATTCAGGCTGTAACACAACAAAATGTGGAATAAGTCAATGGGTATGAATAATGGGTATCGGAATAATGGGTATGAATACTTTCTGAAGGCACTGTATTTTACTCACTGTCAAAGCCAGGAAGGAGCATCAGGGACTGGTAGTTTCCATACATTTCCAACTCTGATTGGCTAACGTCTATTAAGTCGCTTTCCATTATTCCTCTGGAATCTTCAACACCTGTTATGATTCTCATGTCTGCAGCCGATCACCTCTGAGTTCTGCAGGGGGTTTGACCCTTCTAATGCAGACAACGGACTGGCAGCACATGATCATGTGTGTGTTACAAGCAGCTGTAGAGTGGTACACACACACATATACACACTCACACTCTCTTGACACATCCCCCTGTGATATTAATGCTTGCTCAATGTCACATTTCAACAGGAAAGAGGCCCCTCACGCTCACACATAAGTACACACTCATTTGTTTTACTATCCTTGTGGGGACCAAACAATTGATTCCCATTCAAAATCCTATTTTCCCTAACCCTGAACCTAAACCTTAACCCCTAACCCTAACTCATAAACCTAATCCTAGTTCTAACCCTAATATAACCCTAAACATAACCCCTAAGCCTAAAATAGCCCTTTTCCTTGTGGGGACCGGCAAATTGTCTGAATTTTCCTTGTTTTACTATCCTTGTAAGGACTTCTGGTCCTCACAAGGATAGTAAAACCAAAAAAACACACACACACACATGAATGTACTTGAGAATGCCACCATACAAACATCATCTGGCTTAAGGTGGTTTTATTTATTACTTCAGCCTAAGAGATACAGAACGTATCATTATAATATTTTTTATTGGTGAGCTCTTTAAGTAAATCATATAAACAGTGTTTAAGCCTGTAGCCTCCTGGCCTGAGGGGTATCCTACGAAGCAAGCTAGATCTACTCAGGGTTTTCCAAAGCTAACCAGCTTCCGCTACCTTCCCATTCCAGCTCAGGCTTCATCTGTACTACGACAGTAGTATATTGGATATTGCTCGTCCGCCTGCCGCTAATTTTTTATTTAACCTTTATTTACCTAGGCAAGTCAGTTAAGAACAAATTCTTATTCTACAATGACGGCCAAACCTGGACAACGCTGGGCCAATTGTGCGCCACCCTATGGGACTCCCAATCACGGCCAGATGTGATACAGCCTGGATTCAAACCAGGGACTGTAGTGACACCTCTTGCACTGAGATGCAGTGCCTTAGACCGCTGTGCCACTCTAGCAGGCTAACTGCGCGTGCATGTCACAGGTGGCGAGTCGATCACTGAACTCTTCATTGAGACAATGCTTAAACATCAGTGCATTGGCAAGTCATTTTCATTTGTGCCGAAATCTAAATTCAATTAAAGTTAACTTGCAAATTCAGCAGGTTACGGTGGGAAACAGACTTTTAGAAGTGCAATCTTTATTTTATTACTTTGGTTATCAATGCACAAGCACCTTTTTTCCCCACTCCTATCGATAAAATATTTGCATTGAATCATACAAATTAATAAAATATTGTCTTCCTCAAATGAAGTGGATGATGATGATGCAATCTTTGCGGGAGGGAGGGAATCTGATTGAAGTGGTCCTCAACTCATGGCTCATGCACTTCATTCAGGATAAATGGAGTTAGCCCTGAGTTAGCCTGCTCCGGAGCAGGTTAGTTCTGAAGGACTCGTTGCCACAGAAATTTACCTGACTAAAAGGTGAGCCACTTTCATTGGTACCAATCATCCCAAGTTGAACGCAGAGTTGACCAACGTTACCTCGCTAACTCCTCAAACTACATTTGTAGTATAGGGCTCTGACAAACAAAAGGTGTGATGGGTCCACACTCAAAAAGATGACACATAAAGCTTCCGTAAGGCTCTGGTCTGGCCTGAGGATATTCACAAAGCCTCTCAGTAGAAGTTCATTATTATCTGAGAGGCAAAACTGATCCTACACCAGCCCTGGTATTGTGTGTGGAGACAGAGCCCACTCATTCCTGTCAAAATTAAGATGATGTCGGATCAATCAGGGACCGTATAATCCTCTTACCCCCTGTAAGCATCTCCAACCTGGTTATTTACAGCACGTCCAGCTGTCAATGTGTGTGTGTAGGGAATGAATAGTTGATGATGAACAGTCTGTTAGGCCCTAGCTTCTATCAGAGACAACATCTCATCTCTCAGAGTGGCTGGGCCATTATGTTACAGATGAGGCTTTATACACAGCAAAACAAACAGAGCAATTACAAGTCAACTGAAAAACACAGCTGGTAGGAGAGCAGCACTAATGTCATTTCACTAAGTTGGTGTATATTCAAACATAACATAATTGCAGCGCATACTGTGCAAAGACAATACGCCTTGGTAGACATATCAAATACACTGTTTCAGATAATATAGGCTACCACAAAATCAAATGTATAATATAATGTAGAAGCAGAAATATGGTTATATTATTACATATAATGTGTATGAAAGGCATGAGAGGATTTTCAATGTCATGTTAAAATGGTGTCAGTTCCAAGCTGCTTCCTGAAACACTGTAGAGACCTTCACGGGTCCTGTTCCAAAACGGGAATATCCCATTGGGGCGGCAGGTAGCAGCCCCAATGGGTTAGAGCGTTGGGCCAGTAACAGAAAGGTTGCTGGATCGAATCCCCAAGCTGACAAGGTAAAAAATCTGTCGTTCTGCCCCTGAACAAGGCAGTTAACCCATTGTTCCCCGGTAGGCCGTCATTGTGAATAAGAATTTGTTCTTAACTGACTTGCCTAGTTAAATAATGGTAAAATCCGGACCCAATATGCATCAATTCATTTTTACAATATACATTTACATTACATTTACATTTAAGTCATTTAGCAGACGCTCTTATCCAGAGCGACTTACAAATTGGTGCATTCACCTTATGATATCCAGTGGAACAACCACTTTACAATAGTGCATCTAAATCTTTTAGGGGGGGGGGGGTTAGAAGGATTACTTTATCCTATCCCAGGTATTCCTTAAAGAGGTGGGGTTTCAGGTGTCTCCGGAAGGTGGTGATTGACTCCGCTGTCCTGGCGTCGTGAGGGAGCTTGTTCCACCATTGGGGTGCCAGAGCAGCGAACAGTTTGGACTGGGCTGAGCGGGAACCGTGCTTCCTCAGAGGTAGGGGGGCCAGCAGGCCAGAGGTGGATGAACGCAGTGCCCTTGTTTGGGTGTAGGGCCTGATCAGAGCCTGAAGGTATGGAGGTGCCGTTCCCCTCACAGCTCCGTAGGCAACCACCATGGTCTTGTAGCGGATGCGAGCTTCAACTGGAAGCCAGTGGAGAGAGCGGAGGAGCGGGGTGACGTGAGAGAACTTGGGAAGGTTGAACACCAGACGGGCTGCGGCGTTCTGGATGAGTTGTAGGGGTTTAATGGCACAGGCAGGGAGCCCAGCCAACAGCGAGTTGCAGTAATTCAGACGGGAGATGACAAGTGCCTGGATTAGGACCTGCGTCGCTTCCTGTGTGAGGCAGGGTCGTACTCTGCGAATGTTGTAGAGCATGAACATACAGGATCGGGTCACCGCCTTGATGTTAGTGGAGAACGACAGGGTGTTGTCCAGGATCACGCCAAGGTTCTTAGCACTCTGGGAGGAGGACACAAGGGAGTTGTCAACCGTGATGGCGAGATCATGGAACGGGCAGTCCTTCCCCGGGAGGAAGAGCAGCTCCGTCTTGCCGAGGTTCAGCTTGAGGTGGTGATCCGTCATCCACACTGATATGTCTGCCAGACATGCAGAGATGCGATTCGCCACCTGGTTATCAGAAGGGGGAAAGGAGAAGATTAATTGTGTGTCGTCTGCATAGCAATGATAGGAGAGACCATGTGAGGATATGACAGAGCCAAGTGATTTGGTGTATAGCGAGAATAGGAGAGGGCCTAGAACAGAGCCCTGGGGGACACCAGTGGTGAGAGCGCATGGTGCGGAGACAGATTCTTGCCACGCCACCTGGTAGGAGCGACCTGTCAGGTAGGACGCAATCCAAGCGTGGGCCGCGCCGGAGATGCCCAACTCGGAGATGGTGGAGAGGAGGATCTGATGGTTCACAGTATCAAAGGCAGCAGATAGGTCTAGAAGGATGAGAGCAGAGGAGAGAGAGTTAGCTTTAGCAGTGCGGAGAGCCTCCGTGACACAGAGAAGAGCAGTCTCAGTTGAATGCCCAGTCTTGAAACCTGACTGATTAGGATCAAGAAGGTCATTCTGAGAGAGATAGCAGGAGAGCTGGCCAAGGACGGCACGTTCAAGAGTTTTGGAGAGAAAAGAAAGAAGGGATACTGGTCTGTAGTTGTTGACATGGGAGGGATCGAGTGTAGGTTTTTTCAGAAGGGGTGCAACTCTCGCTCTCTTGAAGACGGAAGGGACGTAGCCAGCGGTCAAGGATGAGTTAGAGACCCGTTCCAAACGGACCGATGATAACTATACCCGTTCCGTATACACCTAGTCAGATCCAGACCCGGTCCGATCCGAGTGAGGGAAGCAGGAGAAACATACATTTAAGCTACTTTATTAACCGGAGCTGATAAAGCGTGAGGAGAGGAGGTAGAGGTGATGCTCTAGCAGGGGCCATACTGTGTGCGTCAGCTACTGTGAGTGTGAGCGAGTGACATGGGGAACATGGAGGAGGGATAGAGAGACGAGAGACCGGAACCAACCAAGCCGACTCGCGTTATAGTAGACTAATAGCTCCCATAGCTAGGTTATTTATCATCCAATAGGATTATGTAGTACCTGTCTTGACTGCATCAAACTTTAGCTAGCAAGGCAAACTGAGGCTGCGGTGCATGCACATTCTCATAGTTACAAGTAACACCATTCGGAATATAAAGTAGCAGCCTACATGTTGGCTCTTGGTCATTATAGCCTATCCTTCTCCTTTAACTTTGAATTCCATTGAGTAAATACTGTAACGTTATCTCCTAACTTTTTCCACACACGGTTGGCTCTATGACTGTAGCCTAGTGCCGCTTTGATGACTTATGATTGGCCAACAACAAGCTACACACTCTTGTGAAAAGCAAAGAGCAGCAGCATAAATTATACACATTTTCTCTCTCTCTCTCTCTCTACTGCAGCAGTCGGGTTCGAATCTATATGGGTCCTTCTGGACACTTAACGAGACCCGTGACAATCATATCAGATCTGACCCAGACCCGTGACATTATTTAGAATTCTGGATCCGGACCTGCTAGGGTCTCGGTATTCAGGTACAGGCTGATCCATGAAGACCACTCGCCAAGTAAAAAAAAACACGCATGCATGCACACGCGTACGCACGCGCACACACAGTCTCTGTCCCGGTTATGTGGGTCTTAAGGGATTTAGCCTAGAAAAGGAGGGAATTCTATCCCATTGGGTGGGCTCTCAAACACCCAGTGGGGCCTTGGATTGCTTTTTCGTTAAAGTCTCTTGCAGACTTTTCTCTGTTGAAATGACAGAAGATGCCGCCAAGCAGACATCATTAACTTGCATGGCTTTAAGTATGTGAGGAGACAGAAAGCACATAGCGAGTCCTTTCAGTCCAAGTCAAAGCATCACATTCATTGGTAAAACACTTCAGTATTACATGGGAAGACACAGTAACATTGCTAATGGTTACTAATGGGAATATAGAGTCAACTACTGTTTATGTAGTGGCTCGAGACTACTTGAACTCTATGCGGAGTTGGCACTTTTTCTGCATTCTAATATGGATACATCTCGTATAATATGGCATAATGTACTGTAACCAAGGCAGAGTACCTCTCTAGTATCATACTAAACTGCACCATTTGACTGTTATCATATTGCTTACACTACATTGTAGTTTGACTCTTTAATAGTTCAATTATCACGTGAGAAATGTCAACTTCGTTACATCTGTAATCATACCAATCTAAATGTGTGTTTTTTTTATAACTATTTTGACTATTCAGCAGCACCATCATTATAACAGGCATGACACATGTAACTTACAGCTGTTTATGTATTTACACAAACAGCCCTGGACATGTGACTGTGACATAAGGCGATTACAAATGTATGTGGTAATAGGTGTTCGAATCACCATTTCATACATGTTCACCATCATTCCATGGATCTTTATTGAGTCCGTTTTCTAAGTATGGTGTAACATCAGTCGCGATGCATAAAGTCATTGTCTACATTTCGAATGGGCTCCTGCTGTACAGAAACCCTGGTCTGCTGAGCTCTCTCTCTATCTCTCTCTCTCTCTCTCTCTGCATAGGAGGCTTACATTTCCATCCTGGTGTCTATTTCATGTACTGATTAACAGAGGAGGGGGGTGATGAGGGGGAGTAGTGGTGGAGGGGCGTGGGGGGGGGGCTGTCATATGCCATGTGGCCAGGGGGTAGCAGAGGACGGGCCCGCCGTCTGTGGATTTTGGAGAGGGAGTGTGTACGTGTGTGTGTTATGTACCTGTGTGTGTGTGTGTGTGTGTGTTTGCTTGCGTAAGTGTCTGTGAGTGTGCGTTATGTAGATGCCTTTGTGTGTTGCGTAGAGGGCTGGGGGGGGTCTGATGGTGGACTGTGCCAGTTGTTGCAGGATTAAAGAGGATTATCTTGGGATGGCTCCTGGAGGACAGTGTATTGCTGCTGATCTATAGAGCTACTGTACAGAACTGTATGTGTCTCCAAGGCTTCACGCTTCTGTTGGGGCTACTGTGCCGTCAATGGTCTTTTTCTCTAAGAAACCGGCTGCTATGTCTGACCACAATTGAACTCGCACAACAAAAACAGGCTGATAAACATCTCTACATTGAGACGTTATATTGTAATACAAGAAGTTACTGTATGGCATAGTAATATAGTGACTATTTATATGATATACCGGCTAGTCTATTGAATTCCCCAATCATCCTACAAGAGGCTACAATGTTATGAGGTTTACATAAAGAGTAAAGCCAACCTCGAGCCCGTCTCTATCTGTGGAGCTGCACTATACTGAAGCACTAGGATTGGCCCAGACTGGGGCAGTAAAAATGCCAATTAGATAAGAGAACTGATTCAAAATCACAAGCCTGCCAGTGTATAGAAGAGTCGCCACAGAGCACAGTGCCTGGCCCTGACACTATTTCTGTCCCGACTATTTCTGAGTTCCCCATACAGAAAGAAAAAAAGAAAGAAAAAGAGAGAGAGCAAAGGAGAGAGAGGGGCAACAAATTACAATAAAATGAAAAAATGAAGAACAGAACGGTGTATGTAGGATAAAGGAGGATGGTTATAGCATCCAAACACAATGAGTCAGGTGGAGGAGCGTAGCCCACAGCAACAAGCGCATTAGAAACAATAGAGCATGGTAGGAACGAGGTAATGACGACAAGACAGACAGAGACCTGAGGCTGTTCCTATACGATGGATCTGGGTCGGACAGAAAGCAGAGGGTCCTGGGTAATTAAACTAGATACTAACACACATAAGACATAGTTGGGCGGACGGAGGGAATGAAACGCAGACACACACACAACTACAGCGTTCTCACACGCACACGCACACACCCACACGCACAAACACACACAGATTCGACAAGTACCAAGCTACATACTGATAGCTGATAAGAAACAGGTGTGCTGTTGAATGCCAAGCAATAGAGGGAGAGAGAGAGAGGACTGAAGGTGCCGCCTGATCTCCACACTCTCTTCCCTCTCTTTATCTCCTAACCCCTTTCCAAACACAGCAGCACATAGAGGGCCTCTCAGCGCCCAGGACCCAAAACAACACGGGTCTTGTACTACCTATTAAGGGACATCATCAAATAATTGTCAATGAAACATTAGCTCCACGTTGGGCCGTTGGATCCCTCTGTGTCTGTGGAGAGAGGGGGAGAGGAAGAGGGAGAGAGAGAAACAAAGAGAGAGAGAGAGAGAGAGAGAGAGAGAGGGGTATTGAGAAGGGAGAGCTACGGCTCATCTCCCGGCAGGTCTTAGTTCCCTGGAGGAGAGGCAGAAGTGGATACTACATTTATTGAGCACCGCTTGTGCTACAGACACTGTACATTCTATAGCACTGAAGGAATCAACATCAGTTCATGTGGCTTCACCACATATAGACAGCCTAACTTGGTATACTGAAGATGTTTTTAAGTCTCTTCTATATCCGTCTGTCCATCGATCCATCTATATGTTTGCTCATCTGCTGTCTGTCTGGCTCTGTCTGTCACCCGTCTGTCCATCCGTCTTGTCTGTCTGTCTGCGGTGTGAAGCCCCATATGAACTGAGGCTGATTTATTCAGTGATATTAGGAAGTCTCAACACTGACATTAGTGAGTACTACAGAGAACACTAGTAATGAAATCACGCTGCCATCCCAGTTCTATACAGTTTCGGGGCAATTAAGAGGGCGTAAGTAGGAAGGAAGTGTGCTAGTGTTATATATTTATAAATAGTGAACAAAGTATAACTGGGGGATTTTTTTTTGATTTCCGAGGAATCTGAACGACTTATTCATATCCTCTTGTTATTATGCTGCTGCTGAGTATAATTCAGTGACATCTGTTTCAAAACCTGCATCTAAATGTTTTACTACAACATCATTTCCCTGTGATTTTCAAAAAATTACATATATGTAACAACCTTTTTATCAGGGATGGGAAACTTGTAGGCCTGCGGACAAAAACAAAATGATATATACAGTACCAGGCAAAGGTTTGGACACACCTACTCATTACATTGTAGAACAATAGTAAGGATATCAAAACTATGAAATAACACATACTGTATGGAATCATGTAGTAATCAAAAATATATTTTACATTTTAGATTCTTCAAAGTAGCCAACCTTTGCCTTGATGACAGCTTTGCACACTCTTGGCATTCTCTCAACCAGCTTCATGAGGAATGCTTTTCCAACAGTCTTGAAGGAGTTCCCACATATGCTGAGCATTTGTTGGCTGCTTTTCTTTCACTCTGCGGTCCAACTCATCCCAAACCATATCGATTGGGTTGAGGTCGGTTGATTGTGGAGTCCAGGTAATCTGATGCAGCACTCCATCACTCTCCTTGGTCAAATAGCAGTTACACAGCCTGGAGGTGTGTTTTGGGTCATTGTTCTGTTGATAGTCCCACTAAGTGCAAACCAGATGGGATGACGTATCGCTGCAGAATGCTGTGGTAGCTATGCTGGTTGAGTGTGCCTTAAATTCTAAATAAATCCCTGACAGTGTCACCAGCAAAGCACCCCCACACCATCACACCTCCTCCTCCATGCTTCACGGTGGGAACCACACATGCGGAGATCATCTGTTCACCTACTCTGCGTCTCACAAAGACACGGTGGTTGGAACCAAAAGGACAGATTTCCACTGGTATAAAATCGATTGCTTGTGTTTCTTGGCCCACGCAAGTCTCTTCTTCTTATTGGTGTCCTTTAGTAGTGTTTTTTTGTTGCTGCAGCAATTCAACCATGAAGGTCTGATTCACTCAGTCTCCTCTGAACAGTTGATGATGAGATGTGTCTGTGACTTGAACTCTGTGAAGCATTTATTTGGGCTGCAATCTGAGGTGCAGTTAACTCTAATGAACTTATCCTCTGCAGCAGAGGTAACTCTGTGTCTTCCTTTCCTGTGGCGGTCCTCATGAGAGCCAGTTTCATCATAGCGCTTGATGGGTTTTGCAACTACAATTTCTTGATCTTTTTTGGATTGACTGACCTTCATGTCTTAAAGACTGTCATTTCTCTTTGCTTATTTAAGCTGTTCTTGCCATAATATGGACTTTGCCTTTTACCAAATATGTCTGTATACCACCCCTACCTTGTCACAACAGAAATAATTGGCTAAAACGCATTAAGAAGGAAAGAAATTCCACAAGTCAACTTTTAACAAGGCACACCTGTTAATTGAAATGCATTCCAGGTGACTACATCATGAACCTGGTTGAGAGAATGCCAAGAGAGTGCAAAGCTGTCATCAAGGCAAAGAGTGGCTACTTTGAAGAATCTCAAATATAAAATATATTTTTAACACTTTTTTGTTAACTACATGATTCCATGTGTTATTTCATAGTTTTTATGTCTTCACTACAATGTAGAAAATAGTAAAAAATAAAGAAAACTGTGGTCTCAACTTACCGTTGAGAGTTAGAATAATATAATACACAAGGTGCAATTTTGAAATTTGGTTGTGTATCAGCAGTCACTCAATTAGCCCATGTCGGTGATTTTGTTTTAGACTGGTGTAATGGGTGCGTGTCGGTGGCACGGAAGTCAGGTGCAGGAAAACGAACTTGGTATAAACGGAGTCGTTTAATAAGTGCTCATAAAACTCCAAAACCAAAATATACAAAAATAATATAAGTGGGTACAAAACCCGTCGCGTACCGACACATGACTTGCACATAACATACAATAAAACAATCTCCGACAAGGACATGAGGGGAAACAGAGGGTTAAATGCACAACATGTAATTGATGGGATTGGAACCAGGTGTGAAGGAAGACAAGACAAAACCAATGGAAAATGAAAATGGATCAGTGATGGCAAGGTCGGTGACGTCGACCGCCGAACACCGCCCGAACAAGAAGAGGGACCGACTTCGGCGGAAGTCGTGACAATTGGTAAGTTAGTCTAGCAGCCAGCTATCTAAACTTGTAGTAAGCATGTTTGAATTACCGATCGGGGTGGGGCCCATTGATCATCAGTTATCGTATAAAAACGGCAAACAATTGCCTCCACCTTATGGAAAAATGTGTAGAATTGTAGAAAATTAGCTGTAAACCTGCACATTTTTCTCTCCGTCCAATGGCAAAATTAGTAGAATTGCATGAAATAAGTTATAAAATTGCAAAATTCTCTTCGCTCTCATGAGGGGGGCCGCTAAAATGTTTTGCTCGCAAGGTGGAGGGCGTATATGGATGTGGGTACGCAGACCCACGAGCCACTGCAGCCCCTCATGATGAGTTCCACTTTTGTTGTGGCCCCCACCCCCATCAAATTTGCCCATCCTTGCTTTTGTTTAACAAACATGGTCAGGACTGAGAATGATGTCAATGGTGTAATAACTCATAAAGAGAGATTTTAATCACAGGCCACTTTAATAAATGGAACACTAGTCACTTTAATAATGTTTACATATTTTGCATTACTCATCTCATATGTATATACTCTATTCTATTCTACTGTATCTTAGTCTATGCCGCTCCAACTTTGCTCGTCCATATAGTTATATATTCTTAATTCCGTTCCTTTACTTAGATTTGTGTGCGTTGTGTCTATTTGTCAATGGTGTGCGTACTGGGGAAGAAGTCAGATGCAGGAGAGCAGAGAGATGTAAACAGGCGCACTCTTTATTGAGGCAGGAGAAACCAACAGACGGACGCCACTGCGTCGAAACCTCCAGCCAATTGGCAAAAGTGCAAAACGCACAAACAGTCACAATAATTATGTTCAAACAAATAAACATACTTTGTGAAATAAAACACGGAATAAACGAACACCAGTATATCATGTCAAAACTGACACGTAACACAAAACAATTTCCCACAAAGACATGAGGGGGAACAGAGGAATAAATACATGTAGTGTGATTGGGGGAATGAAAACCAGGTGTGCAGGGAACAAGACAAAACAAATGGATACATGAAAAATGGAGCGGCGATGGCTAGAAAGCCGGTGACGTCGACCGCCGAACGAACAAGGAGAGGAGCCGACTTCGGCGGAAGTCGTGACAGTATTGTTGTGAAATTGTTAGATATTACTTGTTAGATATTACTGCACTGTTGGAGCTAGAAACACAAGCATTTCGCTACACCGCAATAACATCTACTACACACATGTATGTGACCAATAAAATGTTCTTTGATTTGAGAGGATATGTCTATTACAAATTCTACTACTCAGGTTTAGAGTTGCGGATTTACCTGATGGTTCTAGTTCTGCTGTTACAACCCCAACAGCATTGTCATATTTTGGCCGAAAGAAAATACAGTAGCTTTTAATAGTGACGTTATCCTCAGATAGCCTGGCATAAGATAACACGACAGTTGACATGCAGCTTAAATACACCTTCAAGTCGTTTGAAACGTATGAATGGGGCTAATAAATGCTTCTTTTCAGTAATCGTATAGCCTCAAACCCTTCTCTTGCATTCTCTGAGAGGCTCAGTCAGTGGACGAGAGTATTAGTAGCCTTGCGTTGTTAAAAGGGCTGATCCCAAGTCAGCCTTCCTAATCACCATTGGCAGTAAAAACCCTAATGACTTGGCCACATGACTTCTCATTCTCTTTGAGTGCTTGCTGCAAGAAGAGATCAGCACACTCACAGTCGTGACCATAGAGCCAACATGGCTGGTTCCTACTCAACTAAGATGTGTTCTGCCATTGTATTGGGGTTTAGCAGGTATGGCTCCTGAGTGGTGCCCTGGTCTAAGGCACTGCATCTCAGTGCTAGAGGCGTCACTACAAAATCCAGAAGTTACTTTACATTGAAGTCTTTTTCTAAGTTAACTTTCAATGTCCCAAAGGAGCTGCTGAATGTCTTTCACATTTTCCTTTTGGTTGGACTATCCAGGTAGACCCAGTGGACCTTTTCCTCTTCACTGATACACACATCCCACTTGGCACAGACATCATTTCAACGTTTTGATTGTCATTTTATTGAGTTGTGAACTAGCGGAAATTCAACGTGAAATCAACAAGAGTTTGAAGCATGTCATCATTTACTGTAGGTTCAAAGTTGGGTGAAAAAAAATATATACAAAATCCAGAAGTTACTTTACATTGACGACTTTCTGCAAATCCAATCAGTTTCCCACATTTATCCAACATCATCGCATTGATTTATTTTGTTGAAATGACGTGGAAACAACATCGATTCAACCAGCTTGTGCCCAGTGGGATAAGAGCAGGAGTCTGACCAATGCAAAGTTCAAACAAAGCAAAGTCCACTGTTGCAGAGGAGACACAACGGGGATGAACCCATAAAGACATACTTGCCTAACACTGATTTGTTCACATGAGAGAGACAGAGAGAGAGAGAGAGAGAGACTGCTTGCAGAATTCTGCAAAAATATTGTCTGTGTGCAATGTAAAATACCAAATAATGCATGCAGAGCAGAACTAGGCTGATACCCGCTAATTATCAAAATCCAGAAAAGAGACGTTAAATTCTACAACCACCTAAAAGGAAGTGATTCCCAAACCTTTAATAACAAAGCCGTCACCTACAGAGAGATGAACCTGGAGAAGAGTCCCCTAAGCAAGCTGGTCCTGGGGGCTCTTCTCACAAACAAACAGGCCCCACAGAGCCCCAACACAGCAACACAATTAGACCCAACCAAATCTTGGAGAAAAAAAAAAGATAATTACTTGACACATTGGAAAGAATTAACAAAAAAACTGAGCAAACTAGAATGCTATTTGGCCCTAAACAGAAAGTACACAGAGGCAGAATACCTGACCACTCTGACTGACCCAAAATTAAGGAAAGCTTTGACTATGTACAGACTCAGTGAGCATAGCCTTGCTATTGAGAAAGGTCGCTGTAGGCAGACCTGGCTCTCAAGAGAAGACAGGCTATGTGCACACTGCCCACAAAATGAGGTGGAAACTGAGCTGCACTTCCTAACCTCCTGCCAAATCTATGACCAGATTAGAGACACATATTTCCCTCAGATTACACAGACCCACAAAGAATTTGAAAAAAAATCCAATTTTGAAAAACTCCCATATCTATAGGGTGAAATACCACAATGTGCAATCACGGCAGCAAGCTTTGTGACCTGTTGCCACAAGAAAAGGGCAACCAGTGAAGAACATACACCACACCATTGTAAATTCCCATTTCCCTTTTGTACTTTTACTATTTGCACATTGTTACAACACTGTATATAGACATAATATGACATTTGAAATGTCTCTATTATTTTGGAACTTGTGAGTGTAATATTTACTGTTTATTGTTTTTTTCACGTTTGTTTATCCATTTCACTTGCTCTGGCAATGTAAACATATGTTTCCCATGTCAATAAAGCCCCTTGAATTGAGAGAGAGAGGGGTGTGGGGGAGAGAGAACCAGTGAAGTAAATGGAGGCCTCTGTAGCAATATGAGCATGTGATTACACATACATAAAATCCACGAGGAAATGATGTATGGGAGACTTTCAGAATCATTTATACTATAATAGTAGGCTGTCATTTAATGTATGCATGTATTCATGTTTGTTCTGATAATTATCCCCAAATGTAAATGGCAACACTCTTCATGGTTTTATTTGAATGTGTGGTTTTCCTTGAATGAATTGTTTATTGACAATAGGTGGTGTTATAGTAGTGTAACAATGACCTATACTTTCAGAACTCTAAAATCGAAATATGCATAAGGGAACGATATAGTAGGCTGTATCATGCGAGGACACGCAATAGAATAGAATATTGAATAGAAAAAGAATACGTATTTCCAATACAAAGAGAGAAGAGGTCTTTGGGACCACATGGCTGCTTATTCATTGCTTGTGGTGTGGGCACTTCGTGGTTATTTGATAGAAGATATTATGATGATTCAAGCAGAACAATTTCAGCCAATTAAGTGTAGCCTACTAAAGAGAAGTGTGCAGTGAAAAAAGTCCGACTCTCTCACGGTGGTCTTGTTTAACTTTCCTCTAGAACAGCGGTGAGGTGGGTGAATGTATCATTCTGTCGCATGGATAAGCACTTCTTTGCCAAACCAGACCCATAAATAAGACCAGCAAACAGTTTAACAAGAAGCGCGTTAAAATAGCCATAAATTACACAAGCGCAATTAAAGTGCCAAACCCTGACTAAGAAAGACTAAGATAAGTTATCACCTGACTTGTGCATTGGCACTGCCTTCTTGTCAATAGACCTATACATTAGGCGCGGGACAAGTGTTAACTACATAGATAAATAACATTGCCACTCATGATTTATTGCCAGCGGGTGTAAAGTCCGCTGTGCAAAAATAATTCCGTTTATCAAACGACACGTTATTGCCCAAACAACCCAGATAACCAACTGCAAGAGCAGCCTATGCGGGTTATAGCCTACCGCTCGTGTCCGAAGACTTTAAAGAGTGAGGAAAAGCGTACTTACTTCGATGTAGACACGATTCATTATTATCCATAACTGTATGGAAGTTATTATTGTCCGTTTTTTCTCTCAACGATGGATGTTCTTGTTTAACCGTCAGAGCAGCATCTCTGTGAACGCCGTTCCCGGCTTGACTGATTCTCTTCTCAGTTGCCTGGTTGGACTACCACACATGGAGGGGCCAAGTGGAGTGGGTGGCTAAAAAATGGGATTCTCCAAAATGATAACGTTATTTGCTTAATCTGCCGACACAGATACACCATGCAAAGCCATCGTCCACTAAATACAGCAACAGATGTTGATAGTTCGCGCAGCCTGTCAATGCGTTTTATTATGAGAGAGAATTAAAGCTTAAATTGAAGATTTATAAATCCAACTGTTTAAACGAGTACACATACTGTATGACATTTTAATTGCAGATATGGGTTAAAACATCTTAAAATTGCTTACTGTTTGTCTTATCACCAACATTAAGAAAATTACATGGAAATAGTTTGTGCTTTAAAATAATGGCATTGAATTAGAATTGAATGAGAATCCCATTGATTCAATGTGAGATCCATGTTTTATCAAATTTTGTTTCTCTTTAAACCTATGTGGCTACTTGTAGACTAGGGCTACATTTAAAAATAGGCTTTCCACTTAAAATCTGCTATTAGGCTACATTTTGGGCATTCCAAATGAGGACGATATGTATTCAAATGTTTCTTTTTGCACAGCTAAATATTTAAATCAGAGAATGTCAATATGTAGGTTAATATGCTAATATGTCATTGAGGAATTAAAGTGAACATTCTTCAAATTCCAAAGGGATGTAGCTATAGTAATACTATGTTTGACCACTGATGGAAGGTCTGAAGACCCCCTTGGACCCCCCCACCCAAGATCTTTCTAAAGAGTGAGGAGGGGTCATTTAAGGGTGTGGTCCTCCCACTGCCCTGGAAGGTTATTAAGAAGTCACCAGCATTCACAGTCTTGAACTCTCGGGGGGGGGGAACGCTCCGCGAGCACCGCGGCTGGCCACTCTGTCAGTCCAGTCGCTCTGCTCCCTGGCTGGGAAAGCCTCCCTCAGCTCCCCCTTCTTGGAAACCGACCCATAAAAGAACACAGGAGGATGCTAACAAAGATGAATAGCTTTTCTTCCAACTCATTCCACACTAATCGGGCCTCTTTTCATTTGTCCCCCGTTAGATAATGTAAATTCATGAAAGTCAAAGAAGGGGACTAAAAATACTATTTATCAACGTTGCTTTTATCTCACTAATGGAGCCACATGGTCTAGGTCTAGGACATTGTCCCGTGTTACTCAGTGTCATTGCACAGCACGGTTTTAAGTGGCAGAAGACTATTCTATTTTGAATCACGTTTAACATCAGACAAACTATAGGATTATTTATGGTTCAAAATCGAAACAGGAGGGGACATCTGTGAATAACAATCAATATACAAAGTTTGTTGTTGTGGGTGTGCATGTGTATGTGTGTGTCTGTGTGCACGTGCGTGTGTGTGCATGTGTGTGTGTGTGCATGTGTGTACTTTATGTGTATGTGGGCACGTGCGTGTGTGTGCATGTGTGTGTGTGCATGTGTGTACTTTATGTGTATGTGGGCACGTGTGTGTGTGTGGCCCTGTGTGTTTCTCGAATCATGAAAAATAACATATAGGCCTGGCTGTGTGCATTTCAAATCTTCAGAAATAAAAAACCTCAACATAATCAAATAATGTGACTTAAATCATTGCAGAAGTGGTTTTAACAGGAGCAAACATTGATTCTTGTCCACAACAATAGGCTGTGTGAAAGCCATTGAAAAGGCAACAGACCCCCACCCTCAACACCATATAGCATCACCTAAGATGAAGCATTAACCCAACAGAGAGCTGAGAAGGACAAGTGACCACCACAGCCCTCCCGGTCTCTCATATAGCCCAGTGAAGCAAGCTCACTCGATAGTGTCCTCATTGGGTAAAGTGCACAATGAATAGTTGAAGCGGGAGAGGATGATTGTACATGATGATTTTTAAAATGTATTCCATTACTGCATTTTGCATCTGCCCACGATATGTGCAGAATAGCTTTATTTCCTCAATTGTCAGTGTTACAAAGGTATCGGTCTGGTCTGTTACACAACGTGAGCATTATAGCCACCACAGTTGAATCACCCTCCCTCCACTGGTTAAATAAATATGAGGTTATGAGATTGGGATGTGCATTTGTTTTTGTGTGTGTGTGTGTGTGTGTCTTCATGCATATGGATTTGAGTGTGTGAGTGCGGATATGACTGTATGTGCACGTGTGTGTTCGACTGTCTGTGTGTGAGTGTGTCTTAAAGCGTGTCCTGTGCATCTGCGTGTGTGTGCTTGTGTGTGTGAACGGTCGGTTTGGTTGGCTGGGTCTTCTCCATCTGCCGTGAACTCATTATCGGAGTCTCATCATGCCTCTATGAGCTCCCTCCCCCTCTTCCATCATCAACCCCCCACACTGCTGCTGAGTGGATCCCTGCCGCAATGCACACAGGGACTGGGAACAGACAGCACAGGCGTGTAGAACATCATCAATCTCATACATCATCAATCTCCGGGCACAAAAGATGAAACGTGCAACCCAACTTTCCATTGTGAGCTCTTTCTTTGGCATCAGCTAAGTTTCCATGCGTCCAGTCGCGTTAAATAGACACTGAAACAAAAAACAACCGATGTCAGTGTCATTTTCAGGCTAGGAGGGTGTATGATGAGATCTATAGCTAGACAGTAAAGTGTTTTGAATATGGAGCTTGATGAGGCTAACGAACAGTTGGGGATTCCATTTCAGGTTTGGTTTCTCATCAGTGTTTGAAAAGATGGCCGTCATTTATCAAGGAACTCTTTGTCCTTCTTTGACGGGACCTTTGCTCTCCTCTGAAGTCTTGTAAAAGGGGCCACTTCTTCATTAATTTGCTGTATCTGCCTCTCTGTGTTTGGCCAAATCAATAAAAACTTCAAGAAGTACAGAAATACTACCCTTCAGGGATTGGTGAGTCAACATATTGTATCAACATGGCCAGATGAAGACACTTTGGTATTTCAAGGTGAAAGTGGACATTCAAGTCTGTGGCAATTCGAAAATCGCAACCAGCTTCTGTCATTCTAAGATCTTGACTTGATAAAGATGAGCAAGAATTGTACTTAGTTATCTCTAATATTGTATTTTTTTCCTAAGCACCAAACTGTTTTTTAACAAACAGACCAAAAAGGAGACCTTGCGGTTACTTTGAGACACCGTCTTAACGTTAGTTTTACTGGAGAAAGCCCTGGGCTGACCAACAGGAAAGACAACTAGAGTAGCGCTCCAATGACACACAGGAAGTCCGTCATAAATCGTACTCAACAGATCTGTCAGCCGGGCTCATGGGACCTGACCCAAGACATGCTGATCAACATATGAGCGCTCCACCATGGGCCCAACGCTCAAACCTGAGGAACCCCAGCAAAGCTGGAATTGTTTTCCAGTCCTCAGGTCATCCAACAACGTATCCAAATGGATTGTAAACTAGAGCCGGGCATCAAAATGTTAGTCCAATTCATCACATTAGAAAACCAGAGGACTTTCTGAGGTAAACATTACAGGGAGAGTGGACATCATTAGCAATCAGCTTATCCAAATGGGACTTATGGAGGTTGTGGGGCCTATTGGTTTATAGGCTACTTGCATCCAAATGAGCATTGCTTCAACAACAAAAACCTTGAGCAATAACTCCGAGGCAGCGAGACAAAAGGGGAATATTGTGAAAGCCAGCTGAGCAGTTAACCAGATGGATCGCATGCTCTGGTCATTTAATCAGCAGAACAACCGTTGGAGAGATCCCATGCAGTCAAGCAGGGGAACGACCGAGAGGACAAAATGTGTCCGCCCGGTCCTTGTTCAGGCTTCTATAGTCTCTTTCAACAGCTGCTGTGACTTAGGAAGTGAGCCTATGTGTCTGGTACATGAGGCTAACAACAGCCTGTCCCAATTCGCTTCCTTTTTCTTACCCATTGGCCTACCAACCCCTCAATGTTTCCTGGTCCAAAGGGTCTGGATAGAAGGGTTTGATATAGGCAGTGTTTTGGCGAAACTTCCACCATATAGCTTCCACCTTACATATCTGCAAACATTCAAGGGTTAGGACTAAGAGGAAGGAGTAGGGTGGCTCACGAAAACTCCTACAGTTCCAGCAAACAGACCAAACAAAGAGTACCTCTGGGAACAATCGGGAGACAAACAACAGGAAATCACCTGGCCCTTCCCTTGAGAACTCCACCTGAAGCACAGCACAGTGGCCAAACAGTGGGCTGAAATAGTCATCTTCAAGAGGACATTTGACAGGAAACAACAGAGCAAAATCAATAGGGCCTGAAGAATGCCAGAAAAGGGGACCGGGGGGCACACCATCAACTAACAGAGGAAGAGAGTACCCGCCCGCTGCCAAATTGGAGGAACACTCAAGCCTCTTCCTTTATAAACAAGGTAGTGGCCAGAATAATTATTTTCAAAAGTACAATGACAGTGAAAGCCTGTGACAACAACAGGTCTGAATGTAGCAGTGGATAACAAAAGGAGAGCAAGGGATATCCTGGAATTTTGGAGGAAAAAGCAAATAAGTACCATGTGCTGACTGTATCTTAAATACTGTATATCACAATTAATTAGGGTCAGGGTTATTCCTGACCATGTGCAATCTACACATAATGGTACAGTAGTTACAGAAGAAGATTGAAACATTTACCACAATAGTATTTTGTAGCCTCCTTTTCGTTTCAATGGAATTTCATATTCACATGCCATCTCAAATATTTTGGCAACTCTAGGAACCTGTGTCATATATCTTCTGTGATGATATATAATAAGGTGGCCATGATATATAATAAGGTGGCCATGAGTAACCGTTACTTTTCCTATATGTAGGACTCTGTTATTCAAGAGTGGTGGTCAGCCCGCATGCAGCATTCTTTAAAAAAGTATATGTCTTAGTCTTTTCCTATAACATTGAACCATGAAAACCTTCTGTAATTCCCACCCCCTCCAAGGACCAACCCACTGGACACAGATGTCAATTCAACGTCTCTTCCACGTTGGTTCAACGTAATGTCATTGAAATGACGTGGAAACAATGTTGATTCAACCAGTGGGTGCCCAGCGGGAAGGCCATCCATCTCCAGAAGGCCTCTGAAACATGACTGGTTCCTATGGCGATTCCTCCAAGTCCTAATCCGTTTTCTACAGGTGTTAGCTCAAAGGGAGCACGGTCTGTCTCCACATTGTATTAACCTGTTAATCCCCAGGTTCTAGAGGGTTAACAGAGGTAATTACAGTAAAATGAGAAGCCAACCAGACCAGACCACGCAAGGATGCGTTGATGTGGTCCAGTCCTAACTGACCTAAGAATAACCACAATCACTATTTGAATGATGGTTAATGTCGCCCAAACAAAAGATATACACCAATTAGACACCAATAAACTGAAAATGTCACAATAATCCCATCCCATTGCATCGTATATGCGTGCAAAGAATACCGGATCTGCGGTCTGGCTTAGCGCCATGGTTGTAAAAGAGGCGGCTGGATCAGGGATTCGCCGAGACCAACTCAGGTTAAGATGGAGCTGTCCTGAAGGGACCAATCAGATTAGGGCCCGGAGACACCTGCTTCGTCGTGTCAAGGTAAAGAGGGAGACAGAAGGGGATGAACAAAGTGGAAAGCCGCCCAGCAGGGATTAGAAGAACCCACGGTGCAGGGGGGGCACTTTTGGTCTGGAATCGGCTGTGTAGACCTTTACACCCAAAGCCCAGCACAGCTGTGACCTGTTTATGTGCAATGTAAGAGTCAACTGAGTTTGTAACGCAAAAAAAACCACTCCATGTTTTACTGGAAGTCTAACTCTCTGCCAGTGATGACAGGTCAAAGATTTGAGCTAGGACAGATCTGATTTGCGTATCAGTGTACCATTAAACTACTTGTACCCAATAGAAAATGTATGTCAAAAATATAATCTCCTTTAGAGGATGCTCTTGACCAAATGGCCATACATGGCAAAGATTTTTCTTAAGTTAATGTTGGCATACTCTGTATACAAATCCATTTAACTATCCATTTACATGTATGTATTTCACTCTGATTCACATTATGTTGCAAGACATTCATCCATCTTATCAGTTTACTGACTACACCATCAAGTTTCACTATTACTGCAGCTTGGTGTATGGGTGAGTGTTTTGGTTAAAATGCATGTCAGATTTGTCGAACACATGTGATATCTATGATTGTTTGATCAGAGCCGCTCTGCAAGCCCGAGTCCACATCAAGGCTGTAGAGGCCCTTGAAGAGTGACACACTTGCTCAAATGCCATCGTGTCAGCTTTCACATCACATTTAAGAAGGTCCAACCTCAAGCAAAAGGGCAGTATCACTTCTAGCAAGTAACGCTCCATTTTTAGATACTTGTGGGAAAAAGGGAAGTGGGAAAGAAATATGAAAGTGCCTCATCATATTTTACTGTCAGAATCACAGCGTCTCCTGTGACCAAACCAAGATGAAATGTCCAAACTGGACACTGAAGGCCTACTTTTCAGCAAGGACAATAAATTGAGGGTAGCCTAACCCTGTCGCCACGCTCACTAGGAACAGCTTTCTGTACTATTTATAATGTATGTCAAGGGGCTTATTGGAGACGCTCGCTGAAATTGGAGAGCAGACATGGACAGGCATCAAAAGATCAGATTTGATCAATAACAAACTGGGTGTTGTTGAGTTCAGAGTAAAGTATATAGAGTAAAGTATACAATAGCATATGCAGTCTACTTTGTAAACAAGTGACTATTTTATATCAACACTGTTACATGAATATCCTGCTGAATCATAATTTTCACCAAAAAAAACACTTCAAATTGTTCCTGCATGTGTTGTGCATCCATACCATCTATGTTGAGTGGACCAAATGGTTATAAATGAATATTCTCTTTGACAGTTATCAAGATATTCTGTAGACCACCGCATCCATTTAGTATGTATATTTGCTGCCACCTATTGAAACAAATATGTTGAAACAACTTACATGGGGGGGACATATTTTAAGACTATGTGTAATCAAAATATTTGCATTGAATTTTGAATTAAACATTATTTTTTGAGGCAAGTTGACATAAATTGCAAATCTCATATTTGCAGCATCTCCCAAGACCAAAATGTATTGTATTGTCATACCACCAAAACAGTAGCCTACATACATCCCTGCATTACACGGAAAATAAAAAGGAACCTCCTGCAGCCCAAGTTCCCCGTGTAACATAAAAATCTTCGCAGCGTGAAATAGTTTCCAATCGTTCTGATTGTGACGTCATGTTGTAAAATTCCTCACCGCGTGAAAATGTTCCCAGTTCAATAACTGCACGCGCGTCTCTTTATGTGAACGGCTGAGTTCCTACCGCTCTCCCTCCCTCCCGCTCTCCCTTTCCCTTGACAGCTAGCATAATTAGGCAGGGTTGAGGTCCATTTGAATTGACCACACCCTACAGGAAGCAGCATTTTTTTTTAGGAAGCAGCATTTGAATTCAATTTGAATTGAAGGAAGTAGAATTTAATTCAAAGCCATTCAAACTAATTCAACTGAGACATGAAAGTGTCATTCGTTTGATAAATGTTTTATCAAAAGGATCTGCCACTTATTAATGCAAAGAGAATACATAGACCATTTCTCAAATATTATTTTGATTCACTCTAAGATGTCGAACAGTATTTTTCATTGTGACACTAGTTTGGAATGAATAGACAACAATATTCCCACTATAATTATTTAAAATGTAATTTGTATAGTGTAGAATAAATAAGCCATTGGAATTTCATAGAACTTAATTATACTTCCTTTAATTCTACTCCCTGCTTCCTGTGGGTTGTGGGTGTGGCAAATTCAATTCAAATTCAAGATTGAACTAGAGTTAAAGAGCAATTCACAACCAATGATGTACACTACTGTTCAAAAGTTTGGGGTCACTTAGAGATGTTTTTGAAAGAAAATTGTCAAAAATTGCTTAAAATAGCATTAAATTGATCATAATTACAGTGTAGACATTGTTAATGTTGTAAATGACTATTGTTGCTGGAAATGGCTGATTTTTAATGGAATATCTACATAGGCGTGCAGAGGCCCATTATCAGCAACCATCACTCCTGCGTTCCAAAGGCCTAGTTAGCCTAGCACGTTGTGTTTGTCTGTCAAAAATGTCAATTTATTGAGTGAAGATTATTAATTGACAGATCATACCTTATCAATTTGTGGATAAAATATACAGTACCAGTCAAAAGTTTGGACACCTACTCATTCAAGGGTTTTTCTTTATTTTTACTATTTTCTACATTGCAGATAATAGTGAAGACATCAAAACTATGAAATAACACATATGGAATCATGTAGTAACCAAAAAAGTGTTTAACAAATGAAAATATATTTTATATTTGAGATTCTTCAAAGTAGTAGCCTTGATGACAGCTTTGCACACTCTTGGCATTCTCTCAACCAGCTTTATGAGGTAGTCACCTGGAATGCATTTTAATTAGCAGGTGTGCCTTGTTAAATGTTAATTTATGGAATTTCTTTCTTTCTTAATGGGTTTGAGCCAATCAGTTGTGTTGTGACAAGGTAGGGGTGGTATACAGAAGACAGCCCTAGTCCAAGTCCATATTATGGCAAGAACAGCTCAAATAAGCAAAGAGAAACAACAGTCCATGATTACTTTAAGACATGATGGTCAGTCAATACGGAAAATGTCAAGAACTTTGAAAGTTTATTCAAGTGCAGTTTCAAAAATCATCAAGAGCTATGATGAAACTGCCTCTCATGAGGACCACCACAGGAAAGGAAGACCAGGAGTTACCTCTGCTGCAGAGGATACATTCATTAGAGTTTCCAGCCTTAGAAATTGCAGCCCAAATAAATGCTTCACAGAGTTCAAGTAACAGACACATGTCAACATCAACTGTTCAGAGGAGACTGTGAATCAGGCCTTCATGGTCGAATTGCTGCAAAGAAACCACTACTAAAAGACACCAATAAGAAGAAAAGACTTGCTTGGGCCAAGAAACACAAGCAATGGACATTAGACCGGTGGAAATCTGTCTTTTTGGTCTGATGAGTCCAAATGTGAGATTTTTGGTTCCAACCGCCATGTCTTTGTGAGAAGCGGAGTAGGTGAACAGATGATCTCTGCATATGTGGTTCCCACCGTAAAGCATGGAGGGGGAGGTGTGATGGTCCTTTGCTGGTGACACTGTCAGTGATTTATTTAGAATTCAAGGCACACTTAACCAGCATGGCTACCACAGCATTTTGCCACAATACGCCATCCCATCTGGTTTGCGCTTAGTGGGACTGTCATTTGTTTTTCAACAGGACAATGACCTAACACACCTCCAGGCTGTGTAAGGGCTATTTGTCCAAGAAGGAGAGTGATGGAGTGCTGCATCAGATGACCTGGCCTCCACAATCACCCGACCTTAACCCAATTCAGATGGTTTGGGATGAGTTGGACCTCAGAGTGAAGGAAAAGCAGTCAACAAGTGCTCAGCATATTTGGGAACTCTTTCAAGACTGTTGGAAAAGCATTCCAGGTGAAGCTGGTTGAGAGACTGCCAAGAGTGTGCAAATCTATTATCAAGGCAAACGGTGGCTACTTTGAAGAATCTCAAATATAAAATATACTTTGATTTGTTTAACACTTGTTTGGTTACTGCATGATTCAATGTGTTATTTCATTTTTTTATGTCTTCACTATTATTCTACAATGTAGTAAATTGTAAAAATAAAGAAAAACCCTTGAATGAGTAGGTGTGTCCAAACTTTTGACTGGTACAGTAAACGTTACAGTCTGATTATCAGGAACATAGCTATCTAGTACAGAATCTTTGTAAAAAATTGCCAGTTAGCTAGCTAATGACTTCCATGTTCATTATCTCAGTCATGTATCTCACAGTCTTTTCAGTGCCATAGGTCTTCTACCCCAGAGAAATCCTTGATGACAAGCCAATGTTCGGGTAGAGGCAGGAGTCTGCATCGGGTTAGCATCCGACCTAAATGACCAGGATCTGACTAGTGCTGGCATTACCTACATACTCATAGTGGACTCAGAGCAGCCCACTTCACCTGATGGGTCATTTAGGATGAAGCATGTCCATGCCCTGGACGAGTCCTCCACAGACCTACTCAGCCACCTGGATGACTGCATCCTCTTCATCTGTGATGCTTGCAAGGCATCAAAAGCTGTCCTTGTGCATTGGTGCGCGAGCCCTATCAAATCTGGAGTCGCTTAATGCATATCATGATGGTAGCCTCACATGCATTTGACATGTAATTTAGTTTTTTTTGTTTTAGCCATGTAGGGCAAAGTCAGAGTGCGGTGGTGGTGACTGCTTACTTGATGAAATGTCACAAAATGAACTTTGGGGATGCATACGCCAAACTCCAGCAACTTAAACCTGATGTAAAGTAAGCCAAAAAGCGGTGAGTTTTATTATACCATTCAACAGTAGGGTCTGTTATGTTAAGATTTGGGACTGTTTATTATTTTCAGTTTAAGTCCATTTTTGTCACATTGTTCAGTGTAAAATAAGAATGCATTTCATTTTTGTGCACATATTATGTTTGAACATTTGGTATTATTATTTCGTATTCATGTATCTTAGCACAATATAAAGCAGACTTACTTAAGCGGCTCTACTACATTTAGCAGATTAATTAATTCAACAGAATTCAAACTAAATGATAGGTTTGTGGGGATGAAAACTTACAAATGGGACTCCTTGATGACTATCACTGAGAACCACTAACTCAGCGTTTACTTGTTATACGAAGTATCTTCAAAGTCTCACTTGTTTGCTTTCAGCTCTTGTGCCCAAAGTGTACCTCAAGGTCTGGCTCATTGTACTGGTGTGGGGAGCAGTGTTCCTGTGGTCGATGGGTGACTCCTGCCTTCCTGATGCATAAAAACAGAGTGGATGAAATTAAACACATTAGTATAGCCACCAGATCCGGCGCCAGGATAAAGTGACTAAGGGGCAAATTGAAATCAGTGACGGGGCACAATTTTAGGGGGTAATAGCATTGGAATCATATTACATTTTGCTTATATCAAGCTTTAGCACAATAAACATGAAGTTCAAATGACGAGAGTCCTAGACCATTGATTGAATGATTTTGAAGTGAGAGAGAGGCTAGATTTCGCACCAATCTTTGCCTCGCTATATCAGCACAATGGACGGCACCCTACACACTAAAGTAAGGCTGTTTTGGGAATGAATATAGGCTCCAGACCCCTTGACACAGAACTTTTGACATGGGAAACAAAATACTACATCTGCAGTAACCGAGTATTCCAGACACTCTCTCCCTATGAACCAGTTGCTATTAAATGAACATTTTTTGGACAGAAAACCTGCGGGTAGGGTATGATTCTAGGCAAACCTGGGCTGGATCCTCTGTTCCAAGATCGTCAGGAAGAGTCGGAGGAGGCTGTGGAGCCATTATCCTGGCCGTGCTTGTTGAAGGGTGTGTAGCACTACCACAAATGAGAAGCATTTCCCCCAGCTTTTTATGGAAAACCAAAGCAGTCATACCTAACCACCCCATGGGCTTTCCATAGCCCCCTACGCACACCGGGGCACGCTCTGTCCATTGTGCTGACACAGCGCGGTGTCGATACTGATTTTGCGTTAACCTGTCACTCAATCATTTACATTTGTTTTGCTATTTGTATATAGTGACATAAAACTAAAATTGAGAGGGCACAAGTTTCAACTGATGCCCCTTTTGCCCCCTCGTGGAGCCTGGTCCAATAGCCACACTCAAATCAAGGACATTTAAAATTACAAATATGATTTATATCAATAATAATAAAGTACTACATTTCTTTATCTCAGAATAGCTGTCCCTATTTTCCCCTGTGTACCATTAAATGTTTCATAGGTGTCTGTCTACGTTGCAGGTCACCTACAGTTTTTCTACTACGGACATATCCATTGAGTAAGTTCTAAAAAGTTTGATCAAAGCAGATACAATAATTGTAAATATGCCTGATGAGCTCCATGGTGTATCTGGAATAGATGTCTTATTTCAGAATTTCTGTCTAAACATTTATCTACCAGAAGGATACCCTTCTACTTCCAAATACTTATATACATTTATTTTATTTTTATAATCCACATGATGAAGTAACTTTTCTATATTAAAATGGTTGATGTCAGGTGTGCTGCTAGTTCAAATAGCTGTTGAGTTTTGTCAAGAGCAGCCTCTGAGAACACTTGGTTTGTACAGCCTCTGAGAACACTTGGTTTGTAGCCAAATGTCCCTCTTCGTGGTCCGTACTAATAGCAGGACGTGTTGCTATACACAGCTGTTTACACAGCGGTTACAGTGGAGAACATTGAGATAGATAGAGGACTCATCTTGGCTATAACCTGTTTTAAAATGGAGATTGCCATTGAGGGCTTTCACCATTTTAAAGTAGCCAACTGGGTGGGGATTTCTATGGGTTGGGAGAAATTAGCCATTAAAGAAGAAAATTAACTACTTTAAAACTGAGATAGCTCATGTTGTCACACACGCTAAACTTGCAGAGATACAAAGATGAGTGCTCTATCTATCTCTATGGTGGAAAGTCGACGCCAAACAAGGAAATGTGACCACGTATTCTTTGTTGTGACGATTTTGAGAATTCGTAACAATAGCGAAATGGCAGAGTTACGGTTGGATTTAGACAGTAATTTACAGTATGGCCCTTTTGGCAGCGATTTAGCGGATATTTGCATTGACCAGGATGGTGAATGGGGTAGGTGCGATGCGTATATAATCTTTGTTATTCCATAAATAGCTGTGTTGTGAACGCTAGCTACATGCGACCAATGATGTGTATAAACCATATACATCATTGCGTGCAACTTCATTGACTGTCAGTAAATGAGATGCCACCTAACAGTATCATTAAACCGTGTACGTATTCCACTGCTTGACTTGGAATTAAATAGGTGCCGGTACTGTTTACATTTAGGTGCAGGAACTCCACAATACTTTTGAGACAATATTCTATAAGAGGAACAGGGGCTCAAACAGTAGAACATTTGAAGGGCCGGTATTCGGCTTCGGTGAGCTCATGCCCAATTCAATCACTGCTGTGTTCAATATTTAACATACGCTTTGATGCTCATACTCAGCAGTACAAACCCAACGTTTTGACTGAGATGGCCATAAACAACTTTCCCCCCATCTTGCTGCATCTTTGAATGTATTGAAGCTACTTTGGAAACTTTGAATAATCTTTTGCAACCTTGAAACATATATAATTAGCGACCTTGTAATATTTCACGGATCTCTTCCTCCTGCAACATTGTTACAGACATCAACTTGTTTGAAGAACTTGAGAACCTAAGTGATGCAGATGAACTCCTTCAAGAATTTGAGTTCACACCACATGATGAAATAGCACTGAAAGAGGTAATGCAACATATTTCCCCTCTATGTAATGCTATGTGTTATTATCCTACTGTGTGACAGTTAACAAGACTGCACCTTTCTCAGGTGAATGACATTAATCTGTTACAATGGAGATCCTTCACCAGTGGAGATACTGACGCTTGCTGCACAGGTAAAAAATCACCAGCATTCCGTCACTTTCAGTTAACCTATAACAGCCATGACTCAAGATTGGGTTGTTGGCCCCATGCCAAGGCAAAGTAAGTGAAGACGACTGTCAGAAACCCTCCCAGAACCCTGTGACTTCCTGGTAATAGATTAGAAATCACATACAGTACACATACACACACACACACAGTCCCTCTACGTATCCTGGTCACCCCCATGTCAGTAGACATTAGGTGGATGTCTTTGGTGTGGGAAAGCTGCACCTGTGAGGCCCCCTGTACTGTGTTGGTTAGAATGACTATTCATTCACACGGGACATTAAAGAGGAAGAGACACTGTAATGTGATGCCTCTGCTGACAGATAGTTGGATTAAGTTCCTATTGTTTTGTTGGCAGGTGTTGGAGTTCCTGGGTCCTCCCTATCACCTGGATCAGCACTCAGTGATACCTCCTCACTGTCACCACTGTTTCTGAAAGTAAGTCTACACTTCACATAACACTATGTGTTAAGTAGAAGGCTAACCACTCACTAGTCTCACTCACTTCTCTCTTGTGCATGCACATCCCTACCAGCAGGAGGATGCTGTGTCTTTGCAGCCTTTGCCGACAATGCTCACTCCTGGAAAGAAAATGCACAAGCGGGTCAGCCAATCTCCCAGAGGTAAGACGTCTCTTCAGGTCAGCTAAAACACTCATGATAAATCATTGATATGTAACAATATGGTGGATATATGGTGTCATGTATGTCAAAATGTTGTTGGACTCTTTTTTTTTTTATCTTCAGAAAATCATTTAACCTGTCTGTTTATATATATATTATAGTTTATCCCACTCACTACTGTAAATCGTTCTGAATAAGAGCGTCTGCAAAATGACGTAAATGTATTTATCACGCTCTTTTTATTTATCTCTTATTGTATTGTTTTCTTCCTGCTAGCCAAGCCTACCAAGCGACCTGCCCACCCACCACAGAGGGTGTCAATCCAGCCCAAACCGCCCCCCTCTGTCCCTTTAACACAGCCTGTGGCCCCTTTTCTCAAAACCAGGACCATTGTCATCCAGCCCGTTGGCCTACAGACTGTGGTCTCAGTGGTCAAGGCACCACCACCTGTGACTGTCCATGCTACTGCCCCCTCTACTGGTGAGAGAATGTTCATTCTGTTGTAGGCTTGTGTTGTCTTCATACAATGAAATGTCTTTACCGGTGATTTCAATAATGTGCAAATTTTTTTGTCAATAATGTCCATCTATATTGCTGAGTCTTATTCACTGAAGTAATTCAGGTTATTTGGCTTGCTCAAAGTCCAATAGTCCTTTGATTTGTTCCCGTGTGGCTCAGTTGGTAGAGCATGGCGTTTCCAATGCCAGGTTTGTGGGTTCAATTCCCACGGGGGACCAGTATGACAAAAGTATGAAGTTGTATGCACTCACTACAGTAAGTCGCTCTGTATAAGAGCTTCTGCTAAATGACAAAAAAAAATGAAACATTTGATCTAGTGATCCATTTCCCTATCTGAAGTGGATAAGTGCATGTTGTCTATATACCTGATTGTGGCATTTTGAAAGAAAACTAAAAGCCGACTCATCATCCAAACTGAAAGTGGAACAGTTCTATGCATTTGTATCTTCTATGACTGCACATGTGGCTCTTGACCACAAGATGTCCTCAGTCTGTTGTCTCTTGTTCAAAGAAGGCTACTGCCTCCTCCTCAATTACAGAAACACAGTGTCCGGCTTATGACCAGAGTATACCCTGCAGGAACCTCAAGGACAGAGTTTGAAAACCACTGTGTGGAAATATTAATGTTTAAAAACATATATTTCATGAACGTCAGCACAAAGCACACTCATATCAAATCAAATATATTTATATAGCCCTTCTTACATCAGCTGATATCTCAAAGTGCTGTACAGAAACTCAGCCTAAAACCCCAAACAGCAAGCAATGCAGGGGTAGAAGCACGGTGGCTAGGAAAAACTCCCTAGAAAGGCCAAAACCTAGGAAGAAACCTAGAGAGGAACCAGGCTATGAGGGGTGGCCAGTCCTCTTCTGGCTGTGCTGGATGGAGATTATAACAGAACATAGCCAAGATGTTGAAATGTTCATAAATGACCAGCATGGTCAAATAATAATCACAGTAGTTGTCGAGGGTGCAACAAGTCAGCACCTCAAGAGTAAATGTCAGTTGGCTTTTCATAGCCGATCATTGAGAGTATCTCTACCGCTCCTGCTATCTCTAGAGAGTTGAAAACAGCAGGTCTGGGACAGGTAGCACATCCGGTGAACAGGTCAGGGTTCATATAGCCAGCAGCATACCACCCTGCATCCAACTGCTGGCTTGCTTCTGATGCTAAGCAGGGTTGGTCCTGGTCAGTCCCTGGATGGGAGACCAGATGCTGCTGGAAGTGGTATTGGAGGGCCAGTAGGAGGCACTCTTTCCTCTGGTCTAAAAAAATATCCCAATGCCCCAGGGCAGTGACACTGCCCTGTGTAGGGTGCCGTGTAGGGTGCCGTCTTTCGGATGGGACGTTAAACGGGTGTCCTGACTCTCTGAGGTCATTAAAAGATCCCATTGCACTTATCGTAAGAGTAGGGGTGTTAACCCCGGTGTCCTGGCTAAATTCCCAATCTGGCACTCATACCATCACGGCTGTCTAATCATCCCCAGCTTACAATTGGCTCATTCATCCCCCTCCTCTCCCCTGAAACTATTCCCCAGGTCGTTGCTGTAAATGAGAATGTGTTCTCAGTCAACTTACCTGGTTAAATAACGGTAAAATAAATAAATAAATAAATAAAAAATATCAACTGTAACTGCCATAGCCCTAATTTATATGCCAATGATCAAACAGATACATCCGTCATATAGGCTTTGATGTCATCAGTACAACTACTCACCTCTTCCAATGGTCCCTATTCACAGTAGTCATCCATGTTCTCTCTGAGACAGTAATGTTGTGGCCCATTAGTGGCCCGACTAAAAGACTTTAACCTCAGTGGGTCTTTAGGGCTACTTGTGTTATTACAGAGTAACTAGCATGGGAGCGTTCTCCTCTGCAGTTCCCTACTACACTCCATTAGACTTCACTAGAGCCAGGGCTTTGAAGGCGACTGTGGCAGGGCTTCATTGTTTGATAATGGGTCCTCGGAGGACTGAAGTGGTCTGAGGGAGGGACAGACTCTCAGCACTAAACGAGAGTCTGACCCTGGACATGGGGGGGATGGATCCGGGGTGTTGATTCGTTTTTTTGGGGGGGTCAATAACCCATACAGGTGACCAGACATCCTTAGTGATCGTGGGTGAAGGTGAGAAAAAAAACTACAGTCTGGTTAGGAAGAAGGAAAAAAATGAATACTTTCTGAATCCATGCCTGATCGTATGAGATGAGCATTGTAAAGAGCGATTGTATATGTTCCCGAGCTGGAAAATGCTGTTTACTATGACGGTAATCCATCAATTATTACAGTGATGTGCTCTTGAGTGGAAAAGGCCCCAGTGGGACATGGGTTGGTCTCAGATCCGCATGTGCTTTAACTCGTCTTACTCTGTCATGCCATAGCCTAAAGCTAATCCAGGTCTGGGACAAGGCTAAAACAGACAGACAGAAGGGTTGAACTCTTTCTTAACTCTGCATCTGGTCTTTGTCATCAGCAGTTCACACAATGCATCTCAAGCCGAAACAGTTGATTGGACCCCAGATCACTTCCCCAGCCCCTGCCCTCCTCGCTGTCACCAACCAGGTGGTCACCATGCCAACTGTCCCCCATGTTACCATGGGGACCACTGCCCTCTCTGGCCATGCCCATCCCATGACGGTGACCTATCACAGCACAGCAGTGGACACTGAGGTACGTTTGACATTGAAATGGATCTGACCTCCGTGTGTCTGCTTTCTATTAAATTTAATTTCTTCAGTCTAATTAATTGCAGTGAAATTAAGTATCCAAAATGAAAGCCAAGAGCTGGATGGACACCCTGTGGCAATTTTCCAAAGGAAACTGTTTGATTCCAGACCTTCTTTGAGTCTCACTACGTATTAGAACTGTTAGCCATCTCCAAAGCTTCCATGGCTATGTGATGGCCAGAATGTAGTGCCAGGATGTTTTTTTGAAAAGCAAGCATTTTGCTGTGTCATGGCTTGTCGCCTTGCTAGAAGACAAGGATGGCTTTTGTGTGTTCGTGTGGGGGGGGGGGGGGGTTGCTTACATTGACGGACCAACCGTCAGGTCAGGGAGAACAGGACATAGTCTTCCTCCTCCTCCCATTCTGGGGGCTCATGTAAGGCTGGTAATCAATTGTGTTTGACCTTTAACCCCCTGGGAACCTGAGCAGGGCACAGTGTCTGAATGGGTCTTTTGAAAGGACTAACTGTCTGTGGCTGTGCCCAGAGAGTAAGGACAAGGAGGCCCACAGGAAGATGGGTGATTTATCTCCCTGTTTCAAACCAAAGAGGAGATAAAACAATCGTTGACATCACCGGTAAAACATGACACTTGCTTCTGGCTTCGCCTTGTACCTAATATCATCCCTTAGCCCTGATATATTCAAAATGTAACTCAACCTATCACAGCCTCTCATTCTCTGAAGTTGTCTAAGAGTTTAGCTAGGTTCATGATGTGGTCTGAAAATAACACCATATTGAGGAAGTAGGAAATAAAGATTTAAATATTTTTTTTACAGTTTTACGTCTCTGTTGAGCTACTATATAAATATTTCATTTATAATTTCCAGTTATGTTCAACAATTTCTAAATAATCTGACTGAGCCAACAACTCGATAGCAATTACTAGGGCTACTAATTGGTGAAATATTTCTGCCACGCTTTACCACTGTAAAACCCAAATTTTGTAGCATAACACCGACATAATAATTAGAAATTGTATTGGAGAAACTCCAGGCCTCCTAAACAATAAGATATTTTTAAATTCTTCTATATTTAGCTTATCCACTTTCTTCAATTTTAGAAAAGTCAAACAATATAATGTTCACTACCACAGTGCTACACATGGTCCCAAACCGTGGTTAACCGTTATACGTTATTATTTCTTCAAGACAAGGCTAAATAAACCAGTCACCCCAGCTGTCCTTATGTCACCTTGTTGGAATGGGTGAGTAGCCTAATGTGAGGGGCTTTCCTATGTCACATGAACGACCAGGCACCAGCACTCCATTCCCAGTACTAATAACATTTACTCAGTGATGACGCAACACAGTGCCAACACGCCAAATCTAAATATATCTTCACTTGAGGGAACTTTTTAAGAACAAGCTGAAATATCCCAGTTGTTATGAGACAGGTATACGTTTTAGATATATGTTCTACGTTACAAGGAAACATTGTTTTAGATGTTTCTAATCTCACCTCACCACATCATGTTATTGACCTATTTTAGGCTGCAAAATGTTGATGTTATAAATATTTAACTTACCAACCACGTAAGGACAGACCCCATCACTCTACTCATGTTCCATCCGTGAGACAGCATGTTCCATCCGTGAGACAGCATGTTCCATCCGTGAGACAGCATGTTCCATCCGTGAGACAACATGTTCCATCCGTGAGACAGCATGTTCCATCCGTGAGACAACATGTTCCATCCGTGAGACAGCATGTTCCATCCGTGAGACAGCATGTTCCATCCGTGAGACAGCATGTTCCATCCGTGAGACAGCATGTTCCATCCGTGAGACAGCATGTTCCATCCGTGAGACAGCATGTTCCATCCGTGAGACAGCATGTTCCATCCGTGAGACAGCATGTTCCATCCGTGAGACAGCATGTTCCATCCGTGAGACAGCATGTTCCATCCGTGAGACAGCATGTTCCATCCGTGAGACAGCATGTTCCATCCGGGAGACAGCATGTTCCATCCGTGAGACAGCATGTTCCATCCGTGAGACAACATGTTCCATCCGTGAGACAGCATGTTCCATCCGTGAGAGAGCATGTTCCATCCGTGAGACAGCATGTTCCATCCGTGAGACAGCATGTTCCATCCGTGAGACAGCATGTTCCATCCGTGAGACAGCATGTTCCATCCGTGAGACAGCATGTTCCATCCGTGAGACAACATGTTCCATCCGTGAGACAACATGTTCCATCCGTGAGCCTAACTCCTCCAGGTAAGTGTTACCACAGTAAAAATCCAGGTGCTCCATTTCTGTCTGACCACTCTCAGGGCCTGTGGGTTTTAAAGCGGCCTTGTCCTCCTAACTACCAGCCTCATCCCTCCTCCACCTGTCTGGGACCACCAAGCCCCCCAGGCAGTAGACACCCATATCTCTTGATGACTCCCACCTCCCTCCTGATGTCTGCATGGACACTGGGCAGACCCGGGCTTGTTGAGTGAGCACATATGCTGACTGGAGTAAGATATGACTTTAGGCTAGACGTGTCCCCACTGTGTGCATTTAATTTGAGTCAATAAATCATGGAATAAACCAGAACACAATGCTGGAAGCTACTCTCCAAAAAGGTAAGCACAAGAAAGAGGATTTAGACACCCACCATCTCGAGTTGTTCTGAAATAGTTTCTGTTGTTATTTTGTTGAAATATAATTTGATCTCAGAAATTAGGCAAATTGATGTCACCCAAATTGGCAATTAACATGTATAGGTTTCAGATTATAGTCAATGAATGTAGTACCCAAATACGATTTGGACCAAACTTCTTCCTACCAATGAGTAAGACATGATAAATCAAAAGCCACCCATGGACCCCCACACCACATGTCAATCCCACCCCAACAACCAGTATTCAGTATTAGTTCTCTATGTTTGACAAGTAGAATGAAGCTGTGGTTTGGAGTATTGCTTCTCCATACTATGTAATGTATTCCCTGTGAATCTGGTAATGTTTTTTGGAACTGCGGCATCCAATGGGTAAAACCTGGAACTTGTGCACTACTTTATGGTAAATAATGCGAGCAACTTCAATTACAAATTTCTCTGAATAGGGGGGGAAAAAACAGATTCACAGGCAATATATTGCATAGTATGAAGAAGCAATACTCCAAGCTGTAGCTTCATATTATCAAACATAGAGAACTGATACTGTATACTGGTTGTTGGGGCTGGATTGGGATGGGATTGTGGGAGTTCTGTTGGTAGCTTTTGAATTTTTTTGGGGGGGGGGGGGGGTTCCTCATGTCTTACTCATTGTTAGGAAGAAGTTTGGTCCAAATCGGATGTTGGGTACTATATTTATTAAATATCTGGATCCTATATATTAAAGTGGCCCATTTTTTGGGGGGTGCAATCAATTAACTTCTCTGAGATCAAATGACATTTTGACAAAATAACGTTTCAGGAGTGCCAATCTTATCTGTTTCTAACAACAGAAACGATTTCGGAACAATCTGAGATGGTGGGTGTCATGGGTTGCTGAAATGAAGCGACTCAATACAGTAATCTATGTAGGACCCTGTAGTTTTACCACTGCCAATTTAGCCTCTCACTGACATAATCCATGTTCCTTGTTGTTTTAATGCACTGTACTAGCATCACTGGCTTGGCTGTACTATTTTTGACGAATTACATTTCATATCAATTTATGGCCGTGCTTCTACAAAGCAGGGGGAGGCTATGTAAAGACGCTGCTAGATAATCATAGTGTAATTTAGGAGGCCAACTTCCTGCCAAAATGTCTGCTCGATGCTCCTGGGAACTGGAATCAACGGCCAAGGAATAGGATGAATGGTTTTCAAAAAGCAGTAAAAAAAAAAATCTTGATTCAGAAAAATGAACAGACTAGTACAGTAGGGATGCTAGATAGATATATAGATAGATAGATAGATCATTTGTATGGCTCATGGTGGAGAACGCTCGAAAAGCCTTTGCTGGAACGTAATTCACTATCTTTGAAGAAATACTGTTCATGTACTGTACTGTAAGTCTGTGTACAGTACAGTAGTGTATGGCTTAATCCAATCAAACCCACATTGTAGTATTTGCTGTACGCAGTAGCTCTTTTCCTGTGATAAAATAAAATCATTGGATGGTTTTGGGTACTGTTAAAACCAATTTATTTACTAGTACCAAGTTGACATTCCTCACATGTAGATTCCAATTCTAAGATTAACACGTGCTTGTGCATGCATGCACACTCATGTCTGGGAGGAGTTTGTAAACAAAGGCACTGCATAAAAATGGCTAGGGCAATTTAAAGCAATACCGTAAAACAATAACTTCATGGTATTCCGAGCTTGATGTTATCTCACCACACAAAAACTGCTGATTTCCCCATTCCCCCCCACTGTCCAGAGTTTTACATCAACAAAAACAAACATCACATCCTCCAATCAACAACCACGCTGTAATCTACATCTCTTGAGAGCGCCAACTCATAGTTTCACATAATTGTCATTTTCAGCCTCTTATTCAGATTATGTTCCCGACTCCCAGTTTACGCCTCAGTCAATGAAGTGCTAGATTACTGACTGTCTACCATTGTGGAGGAGGGGGAGTTTGTACTGTTGGCAATGTAGTAGTTACTAAAGGCAGGGTATAATTTTCCCCTTGCAGGACACGTACCCCCAACCCCACTATTGGGTAACCAGACATGTATTTTTCGATTTTCCCAAGACGTCGCCGATGGCAGGGTTCCCCCGTCAACGGAGACCAAATAAAAAAGTGTGGTCTGAATTTGCATAGCCCTGAAATCTGTGCTGTTTGAAATGCTATGAAGCATGGCCTCAGAAATGGGCTGCAGCAGACAAAGCAGTTGAAATGCAATAGCAGGGTTCTCCTGTGGTCTGTGGCTCAGTGGTAGAAAGACTCCGAGAGGGCATTGGAGGACAACAGAATGTATGCCAGTTACTAGACTGTGAGTGTCTGGCTCTGAGTTTACGTAAACAATGGCTGTCTGCCTTCTAAAAATAAAATGGAGCTGTTAGGCCTAACCTGTGCGCTTTATCCTGTTTCATTGAATCATATTTCGTTTTTTCCTAAAACATTGCAAGAGCATTCCTCTATGGGTCATTATTTAATACTGAGAATGTCCTGTCCCCTTCTCTCTCTCCCTGGATAGTCGTCCTTAAATAATCCCACCATTAATTATGTCAGCGTCCTAACAATGTCCGTCCAGCTCCCAACCCACTCAGACATGGAAAAAGGCTTTGTGTGTGCGAGCGTGCGTGAAGTTAGGACGTATGAGGTCCGTTCTGGGGAAGCATGCTGGAGTCATTATCAGCTTGTAATTGATGATTCCGGGTCACTTTTTCCACCTTTCACAGCAGCTGCACCTGTTGGGTTTTATTGAGTGAGTATGTGACTGAGTGTGATGTGCTGTGTTAGACAAACAAATAGCCTGCTCTGTCTGAGCAGTCAAGATGGCGTCCAAAAGGGTTTACTGCCGGATATGGCTTATGTCTGGTGTAACTGGTGTCACCAGATTTGGTTTTGTAAACACACAGCCAATGACATCTGCATGCCAAGGCCAATGTACTCGTATCATATCATCTTTGGATTCGGCTGTGTTGCAGACATCCATTTTGAATTGTTGATGTTTGTTCTGAATAGGTGGAGTTAAGCATGGTGTTTGTGAGTTGGTGTGGGTTTGATTCTCATGTGGACCACATACTGTATGTACAGTTAAAGTCGGAAGTTAACATACACTTAGGTTGGAGTCATTAAAACTCGTTTTTCAGCCACTCCACAAATTTCTTGTTAACAAACTATTATTTTGGCAAGTCGGTTAGGACATCTACTTTGTGCATGACACAAGTAATTTTTCCAACAATTGTTTACAGACAGATTATTTAACTTATAATTCACTGTATCACAATTCCAGTGGGTCAGAAGTTTACATACACTCAGTTGACTGTGACTTTAAACAGCTTGGAGAATTCCAGAAAATGATGTCATGGCTTTAGAAGCTTCTGATAGGCTAATTGACATCATTTGAGTCAATTGGAGCTGTACCTTTTGGCTGTATTTCAAGGCCTACCTTCAAACTCAGTGCCACTTTGCTTGAAATCAAGGGAAAATAAAAATAAATCAGCCAAGACCTCAGAAAAAGAATTGTAGTCCCCCACATGTCTACTTCATCCTTGGGAGCAATTTCCAAACGCCTGAAGGTACCACGTTAATCTGTACAAACTATGGTATGCAAGTATAAACACCATGGGACCACACAGCCGTCATACCGCTCAGGGAGGAGACGCGTTCTGTCTCCTAGAGATGAACGTACTTTGGTGCGAAAAGTGCAAATCAATCCCAGAACAACAGCAAGGGACCTTGTGAAGATGCTGGAGGAAACAGGCAAAAAAGTATCTATATCCACAGTTAAATGAGTTCTATATCGACAACCTGAAAGGCCGCTCAGCAAGGAAGAAGCCACTGCTCCAAAACTGCCATAAAAATTCCAAACTATGGTTTCCAACTGCACATGGGGACAAAGATAGTACTTTTTGGAGAAATGTCCTCTGGTCTGATGAAACACAAATAGAATTGTTTGGCCATAATGACTATCGTTATGTTTGGAGGAAGAAGGGGGAGGCTTGCAAACCGAAGAACACCATCCCAACCGTGAAGCACAGGGGTGGCAGCATGATGTTGTGGGGGTGCTTTGCTGCAGGAGGGACTGGTGCACTTCACAAAATAGATGGCATCATGAGGAGGAAAATTATGTGGATATATTGAAGCAACATCTCAAGACATCAGTCAGGAAGTTAAAGCTTGGTCGCAAATGGGTCTTCCAAATGGGCAATGACCCCAAGCATACTTCCAAAGTTGTGGCAAAATGGCTTAAGGACAACAAAGTCAAGGTATTGGAGTGGCCATTACAAAGCCCTGACCTCAATCACATAGAAAATGTGCGGGCAGAACTGAAAAAGCTTGTGAGAGCAAGGAGGCCTACAAACCTGACTCAGTTACACCAGCTCTGTCAGGAGGAATGGGCCAAAATTCACCCAACTTATTGTGGGAAGTTTGTGGGAGGCTACCTGAAATATTTGACCCAAGTGAAACAATTTAAAGGCAATGCTACCAAATACGAATTGAGTGTATGTAAACTTCTGACCCACTGGGAATGTGATGAAAGAAATAAAAGCTGAAATAAATCATTCTCTCTACTATTATTCTGACATTTCACATTCTTAAAATAAAGTGGTGATCCTAACTGACGTAAGACAGGGGCTTTTTTCTTGGAATAAATATTAGGAATTGTGAAAAACTGAGTTTAAATGTATTTGGCTAAGGTGTATATAAACTTCCGACTTCAACTGTATGCTGAATATGTGCGGTAACTTTGAACTGTAACCATGTCACATTTATTATATCAGTCCCTCCTTCTCCACCTGTCCAGGCGTGTGTGGTGCGGCGGCAGCAGAGGATGGTGAAGAACCGTGACTCGGCCACGCTGTCCAGGCTGAGGAGGAAAGAGGCCCAGCAGGCTCTGGAGGCCCGTCTCAGGGGGGCACTGTGTGAGAACCAGAGGCTGCTCCAGGAGAACGGATCCCTTAGGACCCAGCTAGACAGACTTCTCACTGAGGTGAGGGACGGCCCAGTTTGAACACCTTCAAATTGAACCTTTCCTTCTTAGCTTGAGAAAACCACAGATCTAAAACATAAGTGGAAACAATGGGGTGGAAACCATGACTTGACCTTTTCACTCACTTACGTATCAGTGATTGTCTTAAGAAGGGTTGCATTTTTGAAGGTATTTGAACGGTGCCACCGGCTCAGACGGGCACGGAGAGCAGGGATGTGTTTAATTCCAGGAAGTTGCTTTGTCCCTTGTGCTATTGATCAATCCCTTGATAAATTTTTGGATCTGATAGGACAAGATCAGATTTCAGAGGAATTCATAGGTGAAGCATTAAGCAATATGGCAGTAACCCCACCTTGGCCTATGGTAAGCGAGAGGGGATTTTTGCCACATTGTTAACACCTATCCAATCCTCTTGGACCTCCGCAAGTGCACAGGGGCAAGGCGCTAAGGGTTGATTAATTTAATTGAAGTAATCACTGATCTAGCATGATTCGATAGGTGAACGCTTGTGCCAATGCATAGCTTGCGTAGATCCAGCTAGGTGAAATCAGTCGATTGGTCTCTTTCTCCACAGAACACTGTTCTGAAGGTGACGGCTCCAAAGAGACGGGCTGTGTGTCTTATGGTCGTCCTGGTCTTCTTCGTGCTCAACACGGGTCCCATAAGGTGAGCACTGGTGTTGTGTGTGTGTGTGTGTCACTACAACCCTCCACAAGCCCTCATGCAGTGTGTCACTGTAGTATATGTCACAACCAATGTGTTTGAGTCGCTCTCCTCCAGTTTCCAGACTTAACGTCAACCACATTCACATATGATCATCCATGCAAATGAATGATCTATCAATGGGTGGCTTTTATGTCATCCAGTCAGTCAGTCAGCTCTTTGCTATGTCCAGAGTTTGATAATTCACCAACATGCCTTATAAATTAGGCGTTTCCCCCCAATGTCTCGGAAAAAAGGCCACATCCCCCCCAAAAATTCCCTCACAAAGGAACGCTTTGGAAAGTTGGATGAGAGTCGGGAGAGGAGAGGGGCTCTTAGTTTTCCATATGCTCAAGCTTCCCAGAACTAAGAATGTGGGAGCGTTGCTTCCCTTCCACGCCGTCCGGCTGGTTCAGAGAAACAGCCTGCAGATGCTTATTCATTTTTAGACTCTAAATGTATTCTATCACTCCGTTCTGAATGGACATGTCCCTTTTAAATCCTCTCACAAGTATTCGTTCAGTAAACCCCGGTCAGGAGCTGAGCGAACTTTCGCTAATGTTTCCGGCTCATGGTGAGACTAGTTTTAATAAAAACAACACCAGTGTTTCCAGTCATAGCTCAAGTCAAATGTTTTTTTTTCAATGAATAAGTTCCTGCTGCTGAGTTGTCTTTTTTTCACTCCCACGTTTGGTTTTCATTTGCAGGAATTCGAGGGGTTTACGTATTTTTGTATTTTTTTGTAACTGTTTTCATTTGATACTGCTGCACAACTTGTCTATATAAGGAGCCCGACGACGTGTGTCTTTGTGTTGAACACTGCTCTCAGATCTGTAGTGTCTGGTATTGTTTTGGCTCGAGTTGGAGACCACACGCTTTATCCTCTTTCTCTCACTCTCTTGCTGTGGGTGGGTGGCCGTGTGTCTTTTTGTGTGTGTGTGAGTGTGTGTGTTTCTTTGTGTGGTTTAGCCAAGAGTGCCTTCCCTCTCCTACGCCACGTGAAGCTCTGTGTGGTTTTCGGTCTGTAGTCTGGCCACTATAACCAATGCTCTGCTTCCTGATCTGTTGTTCAGATCACTCTTCCTCTTGTCTTCATCGCCCGTCTTGGTTGTTTCATACTTGTGTAGGCATTTTGACGATTTTAATAAAAATTAGCCTTTATGGATTCATAACAAATTAAACACTAAGTTACCATCAAAATGTCAAATTGGAAACAATTTTTGATCCTTGTAATGGCTTAAACCACTGTGTGTTTGTGTGTGTGTCTGTGTATTTGTGTGACTGATTCACTGCAGAACATTTCTGTCCTTAAAGGGAAATGCTCTAATAGTCTAATAATGTTCAGATCAACGTGTGTGTGTGTGCGTGTGTTAGTCCATGTTGTTCTTGCTGTGTTTGGCCTGGCTTGTGTAACTGAAGGCCCTGCCCTGTCCCTCTGGTCTCAGTGTGTGGGAGTCAGAGACCAGCAACTCCAGTCTGTCCACTGGGAAGCCACAAAGCAGCCGACATCTGCTCAGCTTCTCCCCCGACCAACAGCAGAGGAGAGGGGAGGAAACACCAAACCCCCAGTCCCCACTGGAGCCCCTGGATGCCCAGTACCCACAATCCCACCAATCCCAGGACAGGTAATTAACACAACATGAACATGAGGGTCTCCTGACTCAATATACTTATAATACTGTTTATACATATGTTCTCTCTTACATGCACACACACACAAATATACAGTGTGTGCACATACACACACACACACTACCCTTGTAACTTAACGCATAGTTACCCAATTTTTGCTTCCCAGGAGTTTCTTTTAATTTTACGTCTATTTTTATTTTTTTAATCTTTTTCTCCCCCTTTGAATTGCTTCTAAATGCGGTCTGCTGCCATGGCAAACTGATTCATTATCGGTTTGTATTGGACTTCTGTCACTGTCATTTCCTGCCCGCAATGATTTAGAAACCTCATCTTTAACAATTTGTTCCACACAGTCTTACACCAGGTGGTTCCTTCTCATATAAGGATAAGTAGCACCAGAGAAGCCTTAGCACAGCACTCTAGCCCTGTAAGAATCGCGATGCCCTGTTATGTATCAACGAGAACCAATGGTTCCTGCTAAGTCTCTCACTGACTTGTGATTGTACCTCAGTGTTCTGGCAGAGCCTGTCTCGAGACACTCATTTACCAGAGCCTGAAGAATGACTTAAGTAAGTAGATGGGATGCTCTTACTGTAGGGGAATGTAAATGACTGTAATCATATGTCTGGGGTACACCCTAGGCTCGTTAATTCATTGGAAACGGACCCAGTCTTCTCTTGCCTCAATATGTTCCACATCAGAAGTACTTTGCTGTTTTTATGGACTAATGGAAAATCAACTAGGGGTGTGAGGTTGCATAAGTGTTTTCGGTGTTCAGGTACTCTTTACAATTGTCAATTATCTCACAATTCACATAATCTTGGTTCCCAGAATAACCAAATCCTGCATGTACGCTGACAGGAACTCGACTATTTTACACACCATCGGCCAGATCACGCACAGGCTTAGATTGATAGGCTTTAAAGCTGGATTTGTTAATTGGTGAAACTTCCACGTCCATTTGGGATATTACAACAACAAAGTAGTAAAGGCAAACAACAAACTCTTTAAAAAAATCTAAGAATTGTACCTCGGACATCATTGCACGTGCGATAGAACAGCAGAATATGTACTGCAATTTTTGTAAGCACGCTGCTTGACACGTCACTCTGTTTTATCAACAGAACCAAAACAACAAAGGCACGTCCATTTGTGGCGCTGTTTATCCTAATGCAGATTCCATCTTTAAAGCAAGGGAGAAATTGTGGTGTAAATCTTGGGGGAACAGTAGACGTGTGGTCTGGGGGTCCCCCTCCCCCCCAGAATTTGTAAAAACATTTTTAAATGCATTTTCTGCAATTCTACACAGTTTGACATTACTTATTATGCCTCTCTTGAGGGATATTTTGAAAGCAGTATGTGGAAGCATAAGTGGAAAGATAAGTCCTCACCATCATTAATGACGGTATTTCAATGCAAATATTAAGAAGACACAAAAGATAAAGACTGAGTACTATTGTAATGATGCACGTTAATATTTACATAGGATATAATCTACTAAATTGATCATACATTAACTATCACGTTTTGTAGTTTTCATAGTTTACAATTGGAAGGCATACACTTGGGGGGCAGAGCTAAAAATATACCTTCCAGTATATTTAAAGTCCTGATATTCAGTCTAACAAACAGCTGTCATTTAAGATATATTTCAATGAATATTAAATAAATATGGTCACTGACACTGGGACACCTCAGGGTTCAGTGTGGTCTAAGTTGAACTAAGGACTGGCTGATTGCCTGTTGAAAAGACTGGGAGAAAGAGAGAGTCAGGGGAGAGTCAATTGAAACTGTAAATTAGTCCAGGAGTAATATTTCACTTACTGTTACCGAAGCTTGAGGGTTGACGTAATTGGTTCCAGGCTGGGCTCCAAAGTTGGCTTACATACACACCTGACTGCAAGGCCAGTGCTGGCTTGGGAGGTTGAGTGACACACTGAAATCGGGCAATTCTAGGATATATTTTTTCTAGTTAGCAAAACCAGAGAGGTAAGTAAAGGCAGATTGAGGGGCATTGTGTAGTGAAAAGGGTCTGCGTACAAAACAATTGGCAAGTCCTGGTTTTGTGAATATTCCAGCCATGAATAGTCTTTGTATCATGTGGCATTAAGAGCCCTCTTCCTGTTACCTTGTCCCTGCTATGTTCTGGGGAACACCTACCTCCAGGGGGCCCCACAACCCAAAAATAAACAAACAAAACATTTTTGGTTTGTTGGAAAACTGCTAACTTCCTGCATTTGAAAACATTTTGCACTGTTCTATATCTCGGGGGGGGGGGGGACATGTTGTCGTCGCCCCCCCCCCCCATCCCCGTGGCAATTTCACCTATGCTTTAAAGCCACATCTCTATCTTGGAAAAATGCTCACGAACCAGGAATAAGATGAGTAAAAAAAGAATAATGCTGAATTGAAGAGAAGTAGGTACACTCAAGTGTTTTACCAGGCTTCTGGAGTAGAATCGGAGGCATCCAAGAGCACTTAATTCTGTCGGAAAAAAACAGGATTTGATCAGTTGTTTCTGTTTGACTAAGCATCTATTTCCAGCCCTGCTTTTTTTTGGGGGGGGGGGGGGGGTAGGGGGGGGAGAGTGCTCATTTTATCTTGTTGATAATATTTACATCCTGTTATACAGGACTCACGAATGTTTACCTTATTTAGACATCATTCTGTGGTGAAAAATCTGTGGGTTGAATTGGAGTGTTACAAGCAGTGCACAATAAAATAATATTACTAGGGGTGTCTTTTTAGTGACCAGTTTAATTTTAGTCACCACTGGTCGTCCCCATGTGTCCAGCTGTCTGCTACAAAGTACTGCATCACCTACTGCAAATAGCCTGCTTTGAGTAGATGATAGTACAGTGCTAGGCTAACTCAAACTGTGTGGTAACGGCCATTCCATATGAGAAGTCGTAGAACATATAGCCTCGTCATCATAGGAGGCTACATAGCATGAGCAGATCTGGGACTAGGCTATAGAACATATACACAATACTGCATTTTTTGTTTGGGCTAATGGACCGTTTTGATGCCCGCATTCTCGACCCTATTGTGTCCTTCTGGTCTGGAGCCCAGGACTCATTCATCTGGTCAACAGGTTTTGAAGTGGAAGTTCCACACAGATGTCGGGAACAGACGATTTATCAAACCGTTCCCAGTAGACATCCAGTCCAACGTGTGTGTGCTTGCGTGAAGACGAGGTCACTGGCTCTGCAGGTTATTGTTGCAGGTCACTGCGTAGGACTCAACGTAACCCCCTTCTTTAATTTATGACCTAATTCATCAACTAAGGGGAAATGTTTGGCTTTCAAGTCATCTGAGGTGTTGTTTGTTCCAGATGTGAATCAGCTGCTCGTTTAGAATTGATGAACACTTGGGACGTCCAGAGTAAGTGACTGATTGTTCCGGTTAATATCCCAGTCCTTAGGCCACAAGGAAAACCCACAGTACACAAGCATATCAGCAGCTGGATCACAATGAGATCACAGAGGGAAGGTGAATGTGTTGTCGATGAGGTGTTGATTAATCTCTCTCTCTCTCGCCTTACCTACCTACCTCCCTCTCTCGCCTTACCTACCTACATCCCTCACCTCCCTCTCTCCCCTCACCTCCCTCTCTCCCCTCACCTCCCTCTCTCTCTCCCCTCTCCGTGCTATAGGTGGGAGGATTATACTCCAGAGGAGATGGCTCTAGCTGTGGTCAAGAAGGAGCCTCTCCTGTTTGGGTCACCCTCCTCGCCCCCCTGCCAACCCCACTCTCCTGTCTCCAGGTCCAAGTCCCTCCGGTCAGTACTAACCAAGTCCATCTGATTAGTAGCCTACTAACAGCCGAGAATTTGGTTCTACTTAGCCTCAGTCTTCTAGCCTGCTTGTCTCGACCACCAGTATGGAAGCAAGATTAGAACATCTGGCTAGGTAAGACTAGGGTACCTCGATTTCAGAATACAATTCCATATTGAACTCACCGTATTTACCTACCTGAATTGAGTATGAATGAGTCCTCTCAGTACTCTCTGTAGAGCTAGCCTTTGTCTTTCCCACTGCTAACTAGACTGTAATGTGTGAGCCATGTTGGCTGCTCATGAGACCAAACTCTTCACCAGTCATTTTGACACCGTCACAGTGGAATGAAAAGGTGGCTGGAACTGTGAAACTCACTCAGTCTTCTACGCCATCATCATTTGAGAGGGATGAGGTTCATATGAATGCCAGCAGCTGCCTTCAACAGTTCTTACATTGAAGTTAATAAACTACGGCTTCTATCTGAATATTCCTTCTTCCCCTGTAATCCAGTCTGACTCAGAACTTGCGAGGCTGGGTTCATCGACACGAAGAGGAGAGAACCAAGTCCACACGCTCTACCACTGATCAGTCCAGACATACAACAACAGATCAGCACACAACCAAAACTGTCCTGGTAGGTTAGACGACTCTTCTATTACCCGCTTGTCTACAAAACAGCGAAAAAGCTATACTAACTAGGTCGTTGGTTTTCCCTGGTTAGGTCCCATGGCCCAAATAATGAGACGTTTTAAAGTGTGATCAAACGTCCGTAATGGTCATTGCATATTTTTCCGGACAGGTTATTAAGCAGTACCTCAGAGGATATTTAAACTGTCAGTACGTAGGCCGATGTCTACTCCAATAGAGGTTTCGGGTTTCAGGCCCGTGTCAAGACGGCTCTCCATGACAACCCGTTTAATAGAGCTGGCCACAGGAACATAAACAGTTTAGTGACAATATGTGTATTGTTCTTGTAATGAGGTCACAGCTGCCAACATCTGACTCAATTTGGCTAATAGCTAAATATTTGTGTTTTTGTTGTTATAGGTAATAACGAAATTGAACTTACGGTTATAAAGCCTTTCTCTTATGTTAGATGCTGATATTCGTTGATGGCATTTGACTTTGTTTTGCTATAAGACTTGTTGCTATAACCCCCCCCCCTTTCCATTTCCCACTTGTCAATCTTGAATGACAATTCTTCATGTTTTACCAGTTAAATGTCCAAAAAGCATCTGCATACCAACCATTTGATCCATATCAGTTTCATGGGGAAATGCATTTAGATTTCTACAGTTATGCAGTGTTGTTTCAAGTAGCCTACGGTGTTTTGAATGATGTAGTGAGCGAATTGTAGAGCCGGTGGCGTTAACAAACTGTAGCATAGCCTGCCTGTGCTTCGTTTCAATCAAAACACATATTTTGTTTGGTTGAGTTTTGGCCACATGAGCGACAAATGCGACTATTCACACAATCATCGTAAAATCTCATCAGAAACGAGGTGGTGTTTTGTCATACTACGCTATTGTATTCGGGTTCTATAAAATACTATCCCAATGTGATCTCGCAGACATTGACTCAGCTTTGATCTAACTTTATTCAAACGACCACCGTTCGCTAGAGTAGCCAGTGCTCTCCGAGCAGAGACCACTGCCAGGAAGTAGAGAATATAGCACATGTGTGCAGAAGTTTCAGGACCTTAAGCTGTCAGGAAGAATGGTCCGGGTAAGTCGGATCCGCAGCCTCTGCTTGTTTTGTTATGTGTCATTTATGACAGCCTAAATAGAGAGGTTTGAAGACTGCTATAGACCGTATTTTTTGTTTTAGACTGACTTCCATTTGAACCCAGTGAGTCAAGTATGCTGCTTCAGAATGTGAGGAGCTAAATCATTACATTCGTTTTACAGGCTCCTTTAGCCGCTTTACAGCATTATACAGACTGAGCTGGGGGAGAGGGCCGCGATCTATAAAGGAGCTAGATAGCTCCACAAATGTAGTCCTAAAAGTTGGTCCCACTTAGAAGCTAAATCATGTGAATTTGAGTGCTTGGCTGTTTGAACCTTTTACACTAGTGGGAATCGGCCTATATGGATAGGGATAAATTGGAATGTTTCTTACAGAAGAAATATGAAAAGCATGCGTATTACCATGGTAGCAATTGAAAGGTAGCAGTTTGGAGATTTTATTACACCAAAACACGACAGTTCACCTGACACAAGATTGAATACAAACATTAAACTGTTGATTTTTATCTGCATTTTACATTTACTGTACTTTTCGCGCGCATTTGTCGACAACGACATCTGAAAATACATTCAGTAACATAAGAATATTCCTGGAAGAATGTGTTGAAAGGTGCAGCATAAGCTTGTTCTATTGCCAACACGACTGGCTGAATGATTAAATATGATATTACGGTGTTAGGCTTTCACACAATTCAGGGAAATGGATCATTATTATGGTGCCCATAGAAAGGAGTCACGAGTGCATTCAGGTGCGTGTGCCGCTGCAAATGTTCTTCAAAGTAGACAAAAAAAGGTTAGTTCGGGTTCAAATCACCAAGGGTATGACACCATGTCAACTTGTAACTGTACATCAAACATAGTGATCATAAACGTTGACACTGTATATGTCAGGAGTTTTATGATATGGAAAAGCGCACGTTTTGACTAACGGGTGCTTGGCTTGCATGCGTGACATCCGAGCACAATTTATTAGAATCCTCAACGTCTCATCTTTCAAAAATATAAAGAGTCCTCTTAATTTACAACATTTCCCTCGTTCCTGACAACAACAAACGCGCGGGAGGGATGGGAGCAACTTCTTGTCGAGCGATGTGCTCAAGTTCAGAACGTCTGTCAGTCAAAATCCATCGCTGAGCCTGAGCTCTGATGTCACGTGTAGCATGTTGCTGTACAGCCGCTGCATTCCAATTCAACCGTTTACGGGTACAAGTGTAAAGGGTTAACATTGGTTGAGAGAGTTCACATAAAGCTTTTAACCCTGTCTTCATGAAGTGTTAACATACTAGTGAAGCCACCCAAAGAAATGGTGCCACTAACGTAGTTGACATGCGACGCAAATGATAACCAGGTCAAACTCAGACGTCTGATTTAGATACCTACAATAGTCTATCCACTCAGAAATCGACAGCTTGGAATTTTGATTTTGAGAAGATTACACATTTTTCTAGCTTCCTGTGTAAGATATATTTAAGTCTGTTGTCTAATTGGAAGGAGAGGTTTTGCGCTGTTTATGACACCCTCTGGGTCTTCCAGGAAGTTTAGTGAGTTCTCTGTGATGATCGTCGTGGTAGGTAGGAGTGAGAGTTGTACAGCGTTAGAGTTGTACAGCGTTTCGTGCTCAAGGCTAAGACCTCTCACAAACAGATGGAAACTGGGAGCAGACCGTTCTAAACTATTTACAGGCACATCTACCACCATCTCTCCCACGCACGTAACCCCCAGTGCTAGACCCTGGACCTTTCTTCTCACTGGCTGTGTCTCACATGATACCCTACTCACAATGAAGTGCACTACTTTTGTCTAGAGCCCTGTTGCATTGGTTATATACAGTTTATAGGCTCTAGGACATACACAGTGTGAGTGATCAACTCTTCTCAAGGTACTCTTTTATGACTCAGAGAAACAGATTTCATATGGCACTTCTTTGGATGTGTTTTAAACTTTAAACTCTTCCAGACTTTCCTGTCCTTTGGGAAAACCCCTATGCATGTTCCTCTACCTGCAGCAGAACGAGCTGAAGAGAGGCTAACAATAGAGAACTGTGATCTCTCCGACCTGGAGATTTTATTTATCCTAGTTTTGCAGAATATTGGCACCTCTTTAGCGCTTTGATGTCCTTGATGCCCTTTTTTTTCTGGGTTCCCACTTTGAACCTACAGTATAATTTGATGAGAAGCAGTCTGTTCGATACAAGTCCTTTGAAGAAGCTAGAAGGGCTGACTATTTCATTCCAGTAAAGTGCAGGGCAGAGGTTGAAGCCCCAGACTGTACGTTTATTACAGTGCAGCTGAAAACCCCCACTGTGCTCCACGAAACGCACGGTAAAGCACAGGCTTGGAGAGCCCTCTACACGTTGGACGAATCACAACCATCTGTAACTCTCTCTCTATCCTTACCAACCTGCCGTGTGGAAAGAAGGGGAAAAAGTGGACATAATGTTTGCTGTCATATTTCCTGTGATATCATTTGGAATATTAGACTTGAGTGTCTTACCAGGTCAGGCCAGATTCTGTCGCGGAGTGTGTCTTGAATACCTCTTCGCTCCACTCTTCCAGTCCCATGGGAATGAGGCTAGCACGCATAGTTGGAGGAGGTGGAGGAGGAGGTAGGAGGAGGGATATTTCAGGTGAAAAGGGGAGTGAAATCTACGATACAGACTGGACATCATACAGTCAGGCTGAATACCAAACTCAAGCTGTTCGTGAGTAATGCCACTCTCAGATTCTGCAGTCAAATCCAATTTTATTTGTCACATGCGCCGAACAGGTGTAGACCTTACCGTGAAATGCTTACTTACAAGCCCTTAACCAACAATACAGTTTTAAGAAAATAGATTTAAGAAAATATTTACTAAATAAACTAAAAGTAAAAAATGTGGCTATATACAGGGGGTACCGGTACCGAGTCAATGTACAGGTTAGTCGAGGTAATTTGTACATGTAGGTAGGGGTAAAGTGACTATGCATAGCGGATTTTATTTTGGGGTTGTCTGTGGTGTGCGTGTCGAAATATGATACAATGACTATGAGATTAAAGTGCAGACTGTCAACATTATTTTGAGGGTTTTTTCATCCGTATCGTAGTCAAAAGAATAGTATGTGGTCCCATATTCCTAGCACGCAATGATTACATCAAGCTTGTGACTACAAAGTTGTTGGACACATTTTTTGTTTGTTTTGGTTGTGTTTCAGATTATTTTATGCTCAATGTAAATGAATGAAAATGTATTTTGTCATTTTGGAGGGACTTTTATTGTAATTACGAATAGAATATGTTTCTAAACACTTCTACATTAATGTGGATGCTACCATGATTACGGATAATCCTGAATGAATCGGGAATAATGATGAATGAGAAAGTTACAGATGCACAAATATCATACCCCCAAGACATGCAAACCTCTCACCATTATAATAACAGGGGTAGTTAGCCTTTTTAGGGGTATGATTTTTGTGCATCTGTAACTTTCTCACTCATAATTATTCACGATTCATTCATGACTGTCCGTAATCATGGTAGCATCCACATTAATGTAGAAGTGTTTAGAAACATATTCTGTTCTTTAAACTTTGAAATACTTTAATACACATAAGTGATTTTGTCCCAGTACTTTTGGTCCCCTAAAATGGGGGGGACTATGTACAAAAAGTGCTGTAATTTCTGAATGGTTCACCTGATATTGATGAAATTACCCTCAAATTAAAACAGACTGTCTGCACTTTAACCTCAGTCATTGTATCACTGTATCTACCTAAACTACCACGTATCTCTGCACATCGATATGGTATTGGTACTCCTTGTAAATAGCCTACATTCTTCTGTGTTTTTATTGTCTTTATTTAACTATACATCGTTGAGGAAGAGCTTGTAAGTAAGCATTTCACTGTAGGTCTACACCTATTGTATTCAGTGCATGTGACGAATAGAATGTGATTGGATTTGAAGTGCCCTCTGTCTATCCAATCTCATCTCATCTCTGCTCCGCACCAGGATACAGTTCAGTATCTTCTGAGTTTCTGAAATGTCCTAAAAAGCCTGTGGTAAACTTGTACTACATTCGGTAGGATTTATCGGAGACTAGAATTAGACTCAATGGAATCCTAATCACCCTCATCTGTACTGAGGTATGGTGTAATCAAATTAAATCAAGCATTATTTATACAGCAAGTTGTATACATTAAATATTTATTTACCACACAACATGAGGATAAAAAAACTAAAGAATAACACTAAAATCGGAATGATTAAAAAGCACCCTAAGGAAAAGCAAAGCTAAAAAGGAGTGTTTTAAGATCTCTTAATTATGTCCACAGTTTCGGCCCCCCCTAAGGTGTACATTCTATACCCTCAGCCTCATGCCTCACCCCTCCTTAAGTCCGGTGTCTACCCTCTTTGAAGCGTGAGGCTGAGGCATGACGATTGACTTAGAGTAAGGAGAGTTGTTGATTGACTCAATGAGGGGTGAGGTTTGAGACCGAGGGTGACCTAAAATGTACATCGCTCTGGGCACAAATCTCTAACCACAGTGAAACATTAAACGCCTTTTCAGAGCCTCGGCATGTCCCGAAATGCTAGGAAGACTAATTTCTCAAAATGAGCCTGATGCTGTTTGCACAGCTGCTGGCCACTCATGCAGTGACCTGTTGAACCTGTGTGCCAGGACTCACTGTCATTGTCTTTGATTGATAGGCTTTAGTCAGTTGTTTTTAAAGTGTTCATTTCATCCCAGCCTTGTTGGTTTTTATGGTAATATTGCATGTGTCATCCAACGATATGGGTCGTATCAAATTATTCCCGAAGTGCTCAAACATGACTTAAAGAAGCTAACTGATATGTTTTTAGATTTTGATCGGAACGTTTTTAAAGGGGAAGTGTATTGAATTTTAAAGGAAAACATTTCAGCTTACATATATTTTGCATGGTGACAGGTTTTATTCCTGTACTTTAGTTTCACGTGTAGTTCACAGGCCATATGTATAGCAGAGATAAGATGAGGATCAGGCTCTTATGGTCAGTACAACAGAGCACTGCTCTTAGAGAGCATGCTGAAGTCAATTAATGTGGCGTACTGGCTAAGGAAATGGTCAACTACCAAAAGAATGCCACGTAAATAACTAATATGTCTCTTTTTAAGTTCTACTTGTTTTTTAGTTTGTCATCAGTCAGCCAAGACAAAAAACACAATGGTATTCCAGTCTTCAGTATATGATTCCAGTTTCAGAATTGAACTGAAATGACTCACTGACCAGCATTTTATCACTTTTTCACAGAAGTCACGTGAGGAGAGACCCCAGACGAACCAGTCCAGTAACTCGGTTGTAACAGTCCGCTACTCTGAGTAAGTATTTATCAAAAGATTGCGTTTTAAATGGACCCTACAGTATTTTCGATGTATCACTTTCCCAAACTCTTCAGATGTTCACCATATTTCTCTCCAAATGATTTTATGGCCATGGTTTTCTTTCTGGCTCCACTACTGTTTCTTCAGTAGAATGAGAGGCCAAACCAGTGGTGTTGCTATTTAGCTGCCCAACCACAATGGTAGCCTTGTCTACCAAGTCACCAAATGGTAGACCCATGCTACATGAATCGTATTGGACTGACCCTTTTTTTTCAGTTTTCGCCTGAAATGACATACCCAAATCTAACTGCCTTTTATCTCAGGCACTGAAGCAAGAATATGCATATACTTGATACTATTTGAAAGGAAACACTTTGAGTTTGTGTAAATGTGAAAGGAATGTAGGAGAAAAAACACATTACATCTGGTAATAGATAATACAAAGAAAAAAAACTGCAGTTTTTTTTTGTACCATCATATTTGAAATGCAAGAGAAAGGCCATAATGTGTTATTCCAGCCCAGGTGCAATTTAGATGTTGGCCACTAGATGGCAGCAGTGTATGTGCAAAGTTTTAGACTGATCCAATGAACCATTGTATTTCTGTTCAAAATGTTGTATCAAGACTGCCCAAATGTACCTAATTTGTTTATTTAATAACTTTTCAAGTTCAAAACTATGCACTCTCCTCAAACAATAGCATGGTGTTATTTCACTGTAATAGCTACTGTAAATTGGACAGTGCAGTTAGCTTAAATTCTTGTTAATCTTTCTGACAATATCAGATATGTCTATGTCCTGGGAAATGTTCTTGTTACTTACAACCTCATGCTAATCGCATTAGCCTACGTTAGCTCAACCATCCCGTGGATGGGACACTGATCCCAAAGAAGTAAAAAAAGGTGTAATATAAAAATATGTGTGGTACACATGCAACTTGTTACACTGTGAGCTGAGAACTTGCAGTACTATTACTAGTTTACTTATTATCTTAAAATATAGTAATAGGCATAATAATACCATTGTAATAATGGTTAATGTAAAGGAGACAGTGATTTTAGTTACAGTAAATGTAGTTACTGTAAATTTCATCAACATGTTCTCGGTCTGAATGTTGTTGTCAGACTCTTAGATGTCAGTTAATATACATCTGATATGTAATTAAAGTTATGTTTGATTTAGTTTTGATATGACATAATTGGATGTCATATAATGTATTTCACTGTCACCTCTGTCTCTCTCTCAGTAGGCCAGGGAGTGAGGTTCAGGTGTACTACTCACGCCATCAAAGCTACAGGGACTTCTTTGATGAGTTAAATCGACGAGGCGACACTTTCTACGTGGTGTCCTTTCGCAGGGTGAGTTACCCCATGCATATTTTTATTTGAGATTTTTTTATTTAACCTTTATTTAACTAGGCAAATTCTGATTTACAATGACGGCCTACACCGGCCAAACTCGGACGACGCTGGGCCAGTTGTGCGCCGCCCTATGGGACTCCCAATCACGGCCGGTTGTGATACAGCCTGGATTCGAACCAGGGTGTCTATAATAACGCCTCTAGCACTGAGATGCAGTTCCTTAGACCGCTGTGCCACTCGAGAGCCCCGTATTCCATAGCATTTTCCATAGAAGTAGGCAACAATGTGTCCTTCGGATTGTGACTAATCTCATGGCCAAATGGAGATCTGGTCTGTTTCATGACGCAGTATTGTCATCAGCATGTCTTCAACAGATGAAACTGCTGAGTGGGAAAGAAACAGAATCATAAAGCGGTCATGAAACAATTTTGAAGGGCATATTGAGCATAACCAAGGGTACCAAGTTTCTGTCTTAATTGAAGGCGGAAAGCCCCAACTGAAAAAGCAGATGGTCTTTTGAAGCTTAGGAAATATATTTCCTCTCCTTTTTTTTCTCCTCCCAAATGTTCAAAGAATGTTTAAATAACGTTTACATATTGCTTTACTCATCTCTTATGTATATACTGTATTCTATTCTACTGTATTTCAGTCAATGCCACTCCGACATTGCTCAATCTAATATTTATATATTTCTTAATTCCGTTCTTTTACTTTTAGATTTGTGTGTATTGTTCTTAATTGTTAGATACTACTGCACTGTTGGAACTAGGAACACAAGCATTCCACTACACCCGCAATAACATCTGCTAAATATGTGCATGTGACCAATAAAATGTGATTTGATTTGGAACGCATGAATGAATGAGGCTTGAAAAATGGCTGTGGCTGATTTGAAATATGTACATTGGCACTTCAATCGTCACAAATGAGCATATGTAATGCATTTGTATGTGATTTGTAGCTTTAACAGTGTTCAGTTAATGACTGACCAACTGGCGAGTTTCATTCGTGTGTTTGATGTATAGAATTCTGAGGGGGCACATTCGGTAGGAATTATCTAGAACAATAAAGAAGGTCCTTGAGGCTGTTCTTATTCATTTTATTCTGTGTGGTGTTTTGGCGTAACATGACCGTTTAGGGTTACCGACGGACTCCATTTCTCCTAAGCTATAAGATTGGAATTTCACATTTTTATTTGGTGTAGCCTAACCACAGATAATCTTTTGATTTATTGATTAAGCACATCTTCCTTCCGTCATACACATTTTGACATCTTTTGTCTGGTCAATTCGAATGATGCATCCATTGTACTGACACATCTTTAATACATTTACATTAAAGCAAAAATCAAAAGAACCTGTTTATCGGCAACCTCTGACAGGAAAGTGTATTCGATGACCAAAACGAACATACCTCCATTTTCATAAAAGTTACCACAAACTATGAACTCTGAGACCCCCTAGATCTGTTAGTCCTTCTCCTTTGATAGGTTTCCAGGCATTCCTTTAGACATATCATAGAGGGAAACCTGTAAAGTCTTCTGAGGCTTCGTAAAAGTATTCTCATGACGCTAATCGGCTCAATCCCTTCTTAGTTCTGCCTCGGTTACACTGAGAAGGCTTTCATTGTCATTCTCAACCAGAAGGACTGACTGTCTTATTCCATTGCACCCCTAACCCCCCCCCCCCCCATATTCAATTAGCCATCTATTCAGAAAGTCTTAGGTCTGATTTGCAACGTTATTCCAACCTGATGACTGCTCAGGAGAGTTAGCAGGGACCATTCTCTCTGATGGCCTGCCAACGTCTGTTTTGTGAGAACCTGAGAGTGAGAGAAACAGGCAGAGAGAGAGAAGGAAAGTGAACTCTGATCACAATCTCTCCATTTGGACCATCAACTCCCAGGGGCCCCTCTTTAGCTCTTTTGTGTGCCCGTCAGCTCTGCTATCTGAGGGTCCTTTATCCAAGGACCAAATATGTTTCCCGAAGGCCCTGTTTACCGAGCCCCAATGGAGACATCAACCCACCCACCGCCTGCCTTCAGACCTGCCTACATCATTCAGACCGAATAAGAGACTCTTATACAATTTTTGGGTATCATGGCGTCAATGGAAACCGCTTGCTGGCAAACCAAGTATGCTCCTTTCCAGTAGTTACTGTACATAAGCTGTACATTGAGCTGTTGTCAATGAGTCAAACCCTCCACACTTTGCCGATCTTAAAGGAACATATCTACATTTGAATATGTTTTACTACAAAAAAATAGAAACACACCATTTTCACATATGTTGGGGTGGTGCTGGAGATGATGAATACGAAGTTCAACATGTGTGAAATGTTTCTTTTTTTAAGGGAGTGTCACGTATTTACAGTAACTGGATGAATGGCACTCTGCAAACAAGAGTTGTGACATTATTTGATGTGGCTGCCGGCTTCTGTACGATCTGTGCTTCTAGCCTTGAAATGGGTAATTCAGCCAGCCATGGAGTCCTACCAGTAGACAAGAATGTACAGTAGAGGAGGGAGGAAGGGAGGGAGGGAGGGAGGGAGTGACTGCACAGCTGCAGTCGGCTCTCCTAAGCCTCAGCCCTCTCTCTGGCCTGATGGAATGAACAGAGCAGCTTCTGATTTCATTGGCCTGTCCCAAAGCGCACGCCACAACGCAAGTGATGGAAAGAGCAGAACACTAACTTGATGCACATGGGTAGACCTGGGCTGCTGTGGGAAGGAAAAGCAGAACCAAAGGTTTTGTAGGGGAATGTGATTATCAGGAATATATACATACCTACACTGCCTGAATCACTTTTGTTGAGGATAATTGGCTCACTGGGGTACTATGCTAAAGTCAAAAGATGTTTTTGAACAAAATGGTAGAATTATTTTCCTTCTCTTTTTTTTCTTCTTCAAAACTCATGGAAACGTGTGGTCTCATAGAGTTCAGACCTAGCCGCTATTACAACCTCTGCCAAAGAGTCGAATGGCAGGCCTACTGTATCCCCATGAAGACAGCTAGCATGTGTCCTTTTGAAGACTTCTAGCATGAGCCCTTGAAGCACTAACACAGCAATGATCAATCGTCTTTCATTCTCCTGAAGGTGGCTGTTGATAGGCTCTATTTGTATTTATTAAGGATCTCCATTAGCCTACTCTTCCTGGGGTCCAGCAACATTAAGGCAGTTACAGTTGAAGTAGGAAGTTTACATACACCTTAGCCAAATACATTTAAACTCAGTTTTTCACAATTCCTGACATTTAATCCTAGTAAAAATTCCCTGTCTTACGTCAGTTAGGATCACCACTTTATTTTAAGAATGTGAAATGTCAGAATAATAGTAGAGAGAATTATTTATTTCAGCTTTTATTTCTTTTGTCACATTCCCAGTGGGTCAGAACTTTACATACACTCAATTAGTATTTGGTAGCATTGCCTTTAAATTGTTTAACTTGGGTCAAATGTTTCGGGTAGCCTTCCACAAGCTTCCCACAATAAGTTGGGCGAATTTTGGCCCATTCCTCCTGACAGAGCTGATGTAACTGAGTCAGGTTTGTAGGCCTCCTTGCTCACACACACTTTTTCAGTTCTGGCAACCAATTTTCTATAGGATTGAGGTCAAGGCTTTGTGATGGCCACTCCAATACCTTGACTTTGTTGTCCTTAAGCCATTTTGCCACAACTTTGGAAGTATGCTTGGGGTCATTGTCCATTTGGAAGACCCATTTGCTACCGAGCTTTAACTTCCTGACTGATGTCTTGAGATGTTGCTTCAATATATCTACATAATTGTCCTTCCTCATGATGCCATCTATTTTGTGAAGTGCACCAGTCCCTCCTGCAGCAAAGCACCCCCACAACACGATGCTACCTCCCTCGTGCTTCATGGTTGGGATGGTGTTCTTCGGCTTGCAAGCCTCTCCCTTTTTCCTCCAAACATAACGATGGCCATTATGGCCAAACAGTTCTATTTTTGTTTCATCAGACCAAAGGACATTTCTCCGAAAAGTACGATCTTTGTCCCCATGTGCAGTTGCAAACCGTAGCCTGGCTTTTTTAAGGCGGTTTTGGAGCAGTGGCTTCTTCCTTGCTGAGCGGCCTTTCAGGTTATGTTGATATAGGACTTGTTTTACTGTGGCTATAGATACTTTTGTATCTTTCCTCCAGCATCTTCACAAAGTCTTTTGCTGTTGTTCTGGGATTGATTTGCACTTTTCACACCAAAGTACATTCATCTCTAGGAGACAGAACACTTCTCCTTCCTGAGCGGTATGACGGCTGCGTGGTCCCATGGTGTTTATACTTGTGTACTATTGTTTATACAGATGAACGTGGTACCTTCAGGTGTTTGGAAATTGCTCCCAAGGAGGAACCAGACTTGTGGAGGTCTACAATTGTATTTCTGAGGTCTTGGCTGATTTCTTTTGATTTTCCCATGATGTCAAGCAAAGAGGCACTGAGTTTGAAGGTAGGCCTTGAAATACATCCACACCTTCAATTGACTCAAATGATGTCAATTAGTCTATCAGAAGCTTCTAAAGCCATGACATCATTTATGGAATTTTCCAAGCTGTTTAAAGGCACAGTCAACTTTGTGTATGTAAACTTCTGACCCACTGGAATTGTGATACAGTAAATTATAAGTGAAATAATATGTCTGTAAACAGTTGTTGGAAAAATTACTTGTGTCATGCACAAAGTAGATATCCTAACCGACTTGCCAAAACTATAGTTTGTTAACAAGAAATTTGTGGAGTGGTTGAAAAACGAGTTTTAATGACTGCAATGTATGTAAACCTCCGACTTCAACTGTATATACAATCAAAATGACATTACGTTTCCTGACACTTTTCATAACACATTAAGTGTGTTCCCCCAAGCCACTGCTCTACTACCACATATCTACAATACAAAATCCGTGTGTGTGTGTTATCACGTGTGCCTGTGTGTGTTGTGAATACCCAATGGGGAACAGTGCCTGGTGTGTGTTTTTCACTAAGCTCCTTACTTCTGTCAGCTTCTTAGAACTGGTGTTGTTTCAAGGGCTGGATCAGAACCAGAGTCTCAGTCTATTTCAAGTGCAGTTGACCCTGGCTTCCATGTCTTCTCAATGTTAATTTCCACCTACTTACACTGTTATTTAGACGCTGTATTGTGCTGATCCGGGCCATTCCGTACTGGCGCCGATATTTTACTCAGAAGCAGACCAATCATGTAGCTAGTTACATTTAGCAGATGATAACATTTATGTTAGCCATCTATGTCCATCTGAGGTAAAGTCATATGTACTCCCCAGAGTAGCAGCTGGCTTCAAAACAAAATATTTACCTCAGTGCCGTCACTCTAGTCTACTGTAAACATATATTTTTTTAGGCTTTTGTGTCTTTTGATATGTTAACTAGTCCTTGGGAGCTCTAACTTCAATGATCCTAATTGACCCCGTAGCTCTTCAGTCTATAGACCTACTTTACTGTGTATATATATATATATATATATATATATATATATATCTTTTCTACATCAGTGAGCTTCAGGCTGAAGTTCCTAGTTTTTCCATGACTTCTTCTCGCAGGAACAGCTCTGTTTTAACTCTTTAAAATCTTTTCAAATACTTTAGCTGGGCTTGATTGAGTTTGCCTGCCCCAATAGAACCAATGGAATAGTCGCAAACTGCAGAACCGACCCACCTGGCACTGCAGGAAGGCTAAATCAAACACAGAAGGACAGTGGTCTCTCAACCATGCATGGGTCTCCTCTCCCAGACCACCGATGTTTAACAGGACTTTGAATTACTGTGTTTATGCCTCTAATAAAGTATAGGGTTCTATGGAGGGAACCTAGATGACTAGCTGATCAGACAGCATGTAGATGCATTTGATCTCTGCCAACTTAATAAAAATGGAGGAAAAGTAGCCTTGGTTTGTGTCAAGAAATGACTGTCTCTGATATGGTCTGGGTTTTAATGGCCATGTGCTTGATTTGTGATTATTTCTTTGAACAATGGATGGCTTGTCTAGCTAATGTGCCCATCATTGATTATTTTCATAGAGCCCCAGCTGTCTACTTTTAAAATACATTTACAACCACATCATTCTCCTGTTCTTTTTACGTGTATGTCACAACCTGCTGTCCAGGTGTCAACGCTGTAGTTAACTACTGTTTTTGGCCTGTCTCTTCAAACAATGACTGTCTTTACACCCCAAACTGTGAAAACATTATACAGTCAAAGGTATGGTCAGAGGTCAATGTATGTTGAGATTTATTGGCCTTAAGTTCTCTTTAGGATGTATTTTTGTGAATTCCGTACCTCTTGTGCCTTGTGGGGTTCATGGTGCGTGCACTTCAGAGTTATGGCCGCAGTGGCCACGGAAGGGTCTGGATGTCTCTGGTCTGTTATTACATGTATTTTTTTCTTGTTGTCAGCCTATAGGTGGACAGACAGTGGCTTGAGGCATTGTTTGGGTTGTAGTCACTCCCCTTGACCATGGCACCCATGACTGTAAATTATGTACATTTATTGATATCAGGTCGCCCTTGGGAAATAGTTATTCTGACGTCAGTGGGACTACATACAGTACCAGTCAAAAGTTTGGACACACCTACTCATTCAAGGGTTTTTCTTTATTTTTACTATTTTCTACATTGTATAATAATAGTAAATACATCAAAACTATGAAATAACACATATGGATTCATGTAGTAGCCAAAAAAGTGTTAAACACGTCAAAATATATTTTATATTTGAGATTCTTCAAAGTAGCCACCCTTTGCCTTGATAGCTTTCCACACTCTTGGCATTCTCTCAACCAGCTTCATGAGGTAGTCACCTGGAATGCATTTCAATTAACAGGTGTGCCTTGTTAAGAGTTCATTTGTGGAATTTCTTTCCTTAATGTGTTTGAGCCAATCAGTTGTGTTGTGACAAGGTAGGGGTGGTATACAGAAGCTAGCCCTATTTGGTTAAAGACCAAGTCCATATTATGGCAAGAACAGCTCAAATAAGCATAGAGAAAAGACAGTCCATCATTACTTTAAGAAATTAAGGCCAGTCAATCCGGAAAGATTGAAGGGTAGTCGCAAAAACCATCAAGCGCTATGATGAAACTGGCTCGCATGCAGACCGCCACAGGAAGCAAGACCCAGAGTCACCTCTGCTGCAGAGGATAAGTTCATTAGAGTTACCAGCCTCAGAAATTGCATTCCAAATAAATGCTTCACAGAGTGCAAGTAACAGACACATCTCAACATCAAGTGTTCAGAGGAGACTGTGTGAATCAGGCCTTCATGGTTGAATTGCTGCAAAGAAACCATTACTAAAGAACACCAATAAGAAGAAGAGACTTGCTTGGGCCAACAATCACGAGCAATGGACATTAGACCGTCTTTTTGGTCTGATGAGTCCAAATGTGAGATTTTTGGTTCCAACCGCCATGTCTTTGTGAGACGCGGAGTAGGTGAACGGATGATCTCTGCATATGTGGTTCCCACCGTGAAGCATGGAGGAGGAGGTGTGATGGTCCTTTGCTGGTGACACTGTCAGTGATTTATTTAGAATTCAAGGCACACTTAACCAGCATGGCTACCACAGCATTTTGCAGCGATATGCCATCCCATCTGGTTTGCCCTTAGTGGGACTGTCATTTGTTTTTCAACAGGACAATTACCCAACACACCTCCAGGCTGTGTAAGGGCTATTTGACCAAGAAAGAGAGTGATAGAGTGCTGCATCAGATGACCTGGCCTCCACAATCACCCAACCTCAACCCAATTGCAATGGTTTGGGGTCAATTGGACCTCAGAGTGAAGGAAAAGCAGCCAACAAGTGCTCAGCATATGTGGAAACTCCTTCAAGACTGTTTGAAAAGCATTCCTCATGAAGTTGGTTGAGAGAATGCCAAGAGTGTGCAGAGCTGTCATCAAGGCAAAGGTTGGCTACTTTGAAGAATCTAAAATCTACAATATATTTTGATTTGTTTAACACTTTTTTGGTTACTACCAGTGGTGGAAAAAGTACCCTATTTTCATACTTGAGTAAAAGTAGAGATACCTTTTTAATAGAAAGTTACTCAAGTAAAAGTGAAAGTCACCCAGTAAAATACTACTTCAGTAAAAGTCTAAAAGAATTTGGTTTTAAATATACTTAAGTATCAAAAGTAAATTGAATAGCTAAATTATACTTAAGTATCAAAGTAGAAGTATGAATAATTTCAAATTCCTTATATTATTAACCAAAGCAGACAGCACCATTTTCTTGTTTTTATGTATGTATTGTCAGGGGCAACACTCAGACATTATTTACAAAAGATGCAATTGTGTTTAGTGAACCTGCAAGGCCAACAGGAGTAGGGACGACCACGTCTTCTTTTGATAAGTGCGTGAATTTGACACTTCCTGTCCTGCTAAGCATTCAAAATGTAACAAGTACTTGTGGTTGTCAGGGAAAATGTATGGAGTAAAAAGTACAATATTTTATTTAGGAATGTAGTGAAGTAAAAGTTGTCATAAATAGTAAAGTACAAATACCCCCCCCCAAATACTTAAGTAGTACTTTTAAAGTATTTTTTACTTAAGTACTTTACGCCACTGGTTACTACATGATTCCATGTGTTATTTCATAGTTTTGATGTCTTCACTATTATTCTATAATGTAGAAAATAGTAAAAATTAAGAAAAACCCTTGAATGAGTCTGTGTGTCCAAACTTTTGACTGGTACTGTAGTTAAATAAAGGTTAAATGAAATTGAGTCCACATGCATTGTCCTACTGGGATTTGAAAGAGAAAATCCGCCCTGAACAGCACAACATCTCTACTGTCAAATGTATCTCCTTATTGTCTAAAGACTAGGTCAACTCTTGAGTAATGACTCACTGCATTCACTCTCTAATCCCCCATTCTCTCTCTGTTTCTTTAGGATCACCTTCTGCTCCCTGCAACCAACCACAGCAAGGGGAGCAGGCCAAAGATGTCCTTGGTGTTACCAGCTATTAATGTGAACGGTAAGGACCAGTAGACAATGTAAACTGAGCAACAGCATGCCAAATATCAATTCTAAGGAAGTTTATTGTACGTTTTAGAGCAGAGCTTTCACGTAATCAGAAGCCACGGCCAATTTACACCTCCACCTACCCACAGTGTATAAACAGAAAACCTACGCTCACTGTAACTATAGTCATTAGTTTAGTGAAAGCTTGAACCAGCTTCAACAACTGATTGTTATTGTGGTGGATGAATACTCACACACTTTTTCTTCTAGTCTTGAAAGCTTTCCTCTGTATTTACTTCCTATTGATTCAGTAACAGAAATTGCTTTCATGTGTAAGCTAAGCTCTTTTTATTTCTGGCATGTGCAATGAGTTAGGCTATTTTGCTGAGGGGAATTGTATTGGTCTGTTGGTGTCCCTTCTACCCTGAAGAAACAGAAAGGAAGTGGGATACAGATGATAGCAGAACACTGTTGTGTTTTCCATGCCCTTTTAAGGAAATAATATATAGTTCCTGGAGTTCAGAGACAGTACTGTATAGGACATTTTTCTTTTCTAATCTTAGGTGATTTACTGTCTCTCCAGTGACCGGGTAGGGTTAAGTTTCAGAGAAGTGCTTGAAAATATGTGTCAGATTTTACTAGGTCATGGGGCTCCCCGTTGAACTTACTCACCCCCCTTTGTTTGGGTTTTGTCCCCTCAGGCTTCAGAATGTTTTTTTTTGTGTGTGCAGTTATGATTAATTATTGATACATTTTATAGGTCTGTATTTTAAGCTTCTAAGTATTGCGATAATATGTACTATGATTAGCATTCAAACGTTTTGTTAAGGTGTATAAAATGTGAAAATTCCAAATTAGAAAACAACCACTGCACTTGAGTCGCATAGCGTCTGAGGTTTCCGATGTACAGTTTCTCATAGAAACTCTATGCTCAGCAGTAAGTGCTGTGAGACCACTGTGCTTTGGATCTATTATCATGGTTCATCCATTCTGTCTCTCAGAGCTCAGCCCTTACAGACAGGGGCCTCCGGCCAAAAGAAAACCTTTCTCCTTGGAGTCCTCTGGGGAACGGCTGCCCTCAATCCAGGAGCCCCACCATCATGGCCAACAGCCAGGCTCTTGTGAACATACGTTAGTGCGTCTCGGAGGCCCCTTGGTACAGAGCACTGCAGAGGCCTGTCTTACCCTCTTTACACTCTTAATGGTCTGAAACTTTCCATGACCTGTTTTCTGAGTCGTATGGATCAACTTTGTTATGCAGCTGTGCATCATCTCACAAAACAGAACTGTACGCGGACTGCTTGTTGGGTGCTTATATTTGTCCTATTTCACACATGTACACGTGTGTATTAATACGCATGTGTATGTTGGAAATGTTTTTTTTTTTGTTGCATATCCCAACTGAGACAATCTCGGAGAGGTCACGGCCAGGGTCAGCAAACATCAACAACGGCCACCCTGGAGCAATTAGGGTTAAGTGCCTTGCTCAAGCTCAAACTGATTTTTCACCTTGACGGCTCGGTGATTCAAACAAGCAACCTTTCGGTTACTGGCCCAACGCTCTAACTGCTAAGCTGCCTGCCGCCCTGTTGTGTACCTTCAGCACCCTCTATCCATACTCCCTCAATATATATATATATATATTTATTTATCTTGTTCTCTCTCATATATATCTATATCTATCTATCCGGCCAAATATTTTTTTTTCTCTTGTTCTCACACTCTTTCTCCTACTTTCAGTTTTTTTGGGACGTGCAGAAGTGGATGCCAGAGAGGAATTTGTTTGATGTGCTTATGGCTTTGTTGAAAGGATATCTTATGCTTATTGCATATCATTAGGTAATATCCTTGGAGAGGCACAGAGGTGTCTGCATATACAGTGCATTCGGAAAGTATTCAGACCTTGTTACGTACGCCTCTTGGAGGAGGGAACGCAACACCCCGCTACATCTCAACTCCCCGTGGAGTGAAAAAGTATGTGATCGTAGGTGCGGGGAAGGACGACAGAGGCAGAGAAAAATACAGTTTACACGGTAATGTGGGGAAAGGGGTCTGGACGGAACCAAAGCAAATAAAGTAAAAATGAAAGAGTCCCCTCTCCTGCCTTCCCACTTCTTACCTAACCTTTAGCACCAACTGGCGCACTAACCAAAATACAGGTGGTGGTCCGCCCAGGTCTTACCTAGTATGCATAGACAGATTAAATACTACGGGTCATGTATGCCCGCAGGCCTCTTGCCTAAACACTCCCAAGGTGCGTTCTCCTTCCCCTCCTAGGAACAAATGAAACAGAATAATTGACCAATACTTTAAGTGAACAATTTCAATAACCAAAAACACTAAGTCATATTGGCATACACATACCTCTGAAGGAGCGGCTACAAAATAATATCAACAAAACTTTCACTGACCAACAACCAACACAGGACATAAAAGAAGCTCTCCCCCCGGACGAAGGAACAGTGGCTTTTATCAAGCTGGAGAAGGAGTTGGTAATGAAGAGACAGCTGTTTCCCCTGACGAGAGGGAGGGGTCAGAGCTTCAATCAGCGATGGGGCCGACCAATCAGCTGCTTTAGGATTCCAGGAAGCCATTTCCTGAAATACACACACATACAAACCAACAACAACACAGAAACTGGAGAACGTAACAGACCCCTTGACTTTTTCCACATTTTGTTACGTTACAGCCTTATTCTAAAATGGATAATATACACTGCTCAAAAAAATAAAGGGAACACTTAAACAACACAATGTAACTTCAAGTCAATCACACTTCTGTGAAATCAAACTGTCCACTTAGGAAGCAACACTGATTGACAATAAATTTCACATGCTGTTGTGCAAATGGAATAGACAACAGGTGGAAATTATAGGCAATTAGCAAGACACCCCCAATAAAGGAGTGGAGGTGTGGACCACAGACCACTTCTCAGTTCCTATGCTTCCTGGCTGATGTTTTGGTCACTTTTGAATGCTGGCGGTGCTTTCACTCTAGTGGTAGCATGAGACGGAGTCTACAACCCACACAAGTGGCTCAGGTAGTGCAGCTCATCCAGGATGGCACATCAATGCGAGCTGTGGCAAGAAGGTTTGCTGTGTCTGTCAGCGTAGTATCCAGAGCATGGAGGTGCTACCAGGAGACAGGCCAGTACATCAGGAGACGTGGAGGAGGCCGTAGGAGGGCAACAACCCAGCAGCAGGACCACTACCTCCGCCTTTGTGCAAGGAGGAGCAGGAGGAGCACTGCCAGAGCCCTGCAAAATGACCTCCAGCAGGCCACAAATGTGCATGTGTCTGCTCAAACGGTCAGAAACAGACTCCATGAGGGTGGTATGAGGGCCCGACATCCACAGGTGGGGGTTGTGCTTACAGCCCAACACCGTGCAGGACGTTTGGCATTTGCCAGAGAACACCAAGATTGGCAAATTCGCCACTGGCGCCCTGTGCTCTTCACAGATGAAAGCAGGTTCACACTGAGCACATGTGACAGACGTGACAGAGTCTGGAGACGCCGTGGAGAACGTTCTGCTGCCTGCAACATCCTCCAGCATGACCGGTTTGGCGGTGGGTCAGTCATGGTGTGGGGTGGCATTTCTTTGGGGGGCCACACAGCCCTCCATTTGCTCGCCAGAGGTAGCCTGACTGCCATTAGGTACCGAGATGAGATCCTCAGACCCCTTGTGAGACCATATGCTGGTGCGGTTGGCCCTGGGTTCCTCCTAATGCAAGACAATGCTAGACCTCATGTGGCTGGAGTGTGTCAGCAGTTCCTGCAAGAGGAAGGCATTGATGCTATGGACTGGCCCGCCCGTTCCCCAGATCTGAATCCAATTGAGCACATCTGGGACATCATGTCTCGCTCCATCCACCAACGCCACGTTGCACCACAGACTGTCCAGGAGTTGGCGGATGCTTTAGTCCAGGTCTGGGAGGAGATCCCTCAGGAGACCATCCGCCACCTCATCAAGAGCATGCCCAGGCGTTGTAGGGAGGTCATACACACTACTGAGCCTCATTTTGACTTGTTTTAAGGACATTACATCAAAGTTGGATCAGCCTGTAGTTTGGTTTTTCACTTTAATTTTGAGTGTGACTCCAAATCCAGACCTCCATGGGTTGATAAATTGGATTTCCATTGATAATTTTTGTGTGATTTTGTTGTCAGCACATTCAACTATGTAAAGAAAAAAGTATTTAATAAGATTATTTCATTCATTCAGATCTAGGATGTGTTATTTTAGTGTTCCCTTTATTTTTTTGAGCAGTCTTTTTTTTTACCCCCATCAAACTACACACAATACCCCATAATGACAAAGCAAAAACAGTTTTTTTGAAATTGTTACAGATTTATGAAGAAAAAAAAACTGATATTACATTTACATAAGTATTCAGACCCTTTACTCAGTTCTTTTGTTGAAGCACTTTTAGCAGCGATTACAGTCTCAAATCTTCTTGGGTATGATTCTACAAGCTTTGCACACCTGTATTTGTGGAGTTTCTCCCATTCTTCTCTGCAGATCCTCTCAAGCTCTGTCAGGTTGGATGGGGAGTATCGCTGCACAGCTATTTTCAGGTCTCTCCAGAGATGTTCAATCGGGTTCAATTCCGGGCTCTGGCTGGGCCACTCAAGGACATTCAGAGACTTGTCCCGAAGCCACTCCTGCGTTGTTTTGTCTGTGTCCGTAGGGTCATTGTCCTGTCTGTGTGCTTAGGGTCATTGTCCTGTTGAAGGTGAACCTTTGACCCCAGTCTGAGGTCCTGAGCGCTCTGGAGCAGGTTTTCATCAAGGATCTCTCTGTACTTTGCTCTGTTCATCTTTCCCTCGATACTGACTAGTCTCCCAGTCCCTGCCGCTGAAAAACATCCCCACAGCATGAAGCTGCTACCACCATGCTTCACCGTAGGGATGGTTCCAGGTTTCCTCCAGATGTGATGCTTGGTATTCAGGCCAAATAGTTCAGTCTTGGTTTCATCAGACCAGAGAGTCTTGTTTTTCATGGTCTAAGAGTCCTTTTAGGTGCCTTTTGGTAAACTCCAAGCGGGTTATCATGTGGCTTTTACTGAGGAGTGGCTTCCGTCTGGCCACGTCTGGCTTCCGTCTGGCTTCCGTCTACCATAAAGGCCTGATTGGTAGAGTGCTGGAGAGATGGTTGTCCTTCTGGAAGGTTTTCATCTCCATAGAGGAACTCTGGAGCTCTGTCAAGGTGACCATTGGGTTCGTGGTTACCTCCCTGACCAAGGCCCTTCTCACCCGATTGCTCAGTTTGGCCAGGTGGTCAGCTCTAGGAAGAGTCTTGGTGGTTCCAAACTTCTTCCATTTAAGAATGATGGAGGCCACTGTGTTCTTGGGAACCTTCAATGCTGCAGACATTTTTTAGTACCCTTTCCCAGATCTATACCTCGACACAATCCTGACTCGGAGGACTACGGACAATTCCTTCAAGCTCATGGCTTGGTTTTTTGTTTTGACATTCACTGTCAACTGTGGGACCTTATATAGACAGGTGTGTGCTTTTCCAATCATGTCCAATCATTTGAATTTGCCACAGGTGGACTCCAAGTTGTAGAAACATCTTAAGGATGATCAATGGAAACAGGATACACCTGAGCTCAATTTCGAGTCTCATAGCAAAGGGCCTGAATACTTATGTAAATAAGGTATTTCTGTTTTTTATTTTTAATACATTTGCAAAAAAAAAAATTACATGTTTTGCTTTGTCATTATGGGGTATTGTGTGTAGATTGATTGAATTAAATATTTTCCTCATCAATTTTAGAATAAGGCTGTAATGTAACAATGTGGAAAAAGTCAAGGGGTCTGAATACTTTCCGAATGCACTGTAATTGCCAGATGATTGTAACGGTAGGTTGTAATTTGCCCCAGCCATAGAGTGTGGTTGTTTAGAAAGACCCCCTTTTGCCATAAATAGCTTCCATCTGTAGAAATGTCTTTGATATTCCTTACTACTCTAATAAAACAGTGGATTTGTCCTCCGAATCACTCTTCGGGTCTGCAACATACTGTGCAAAAATGCCAGTTGGCCTTTTGGGTAACCTTATCATAACCAATATTGGCCTCAGTTGAAGGGACTGCATGGTATGTGAAGGATAATGAAGGGCAATTGAGTATTTTCCCTCATGATTTGAAATAAGCCACTTCACTTTGCCGTGTTAACGGGCCAACGTATTTTATCATGTTAACATGGTTAAGTTTCTGGTTGGTCTCACCCAAAGACCCATCTCACCGAGTAACCCCAAAGGGAAACTGGATGGGGAGCTGACAGAAAGGGATTTTTGGGGAGTGAGATGAGGGGCTTGTGGGCTGACTCCAATTAGTAGACCTGCATGGTCTGTATCAGCAAGGGAGATATTTAGAATGAGCTATGCACAGGTAAAGTCTAGCAATATACAGGTGTGCCATTTGGAATTAGGTATGGTCTGTATGAATACACACATATGGCATTTGGAATTAGGTATGGTCTTGTCCAGTCTATCAATATACAGAGGTGCCATTTGGAAATTTGCTGTAGTCTGATATGGTCTGTATCGGGTTGGAACCTAAATGATTTTCCAACCGCTTACTTTTTGCATTCGATTCCACTGTTCCGACCTGCAAAATAAAGTTCTGTACCGGTTCAAACCCCCCCAAAAACATGCCGGATTATATCGTTCCTTTCTGTTCCTTTTTTAAGGACGACAGTAGATTACTTCACCAATCAGTGCGGATAGAGCAGTTTGTGGCGGGCACGCTATAGTTGTTTTCATGCGTAACGGACAGACAAGTGTAAGACGCGACATTTTTCAGGTGGGGAGCGCGTGAGAGAGGGTGGAGGTGGCTTGGCTTGAAGTGCTGGGCATCTTGTTATGACCTGCATGATCTGAATTAGGCCCACAGAATTATACCTATGGAGGAACTTTGAATGTCTTTGAACTTCTGAGAGTTGGCTTAATGTTTGACCAGGGCAAGATGGCTAGCTAGCTAACAAGCTGGTGTGTGCAGAGCGGCACCACAATTTAAAAACACGTCAGAACGTTTTGTAAGGAAATACATCCAGTGTGAAACGTTATAAGTATAGTATCCTTAACTAGCATTGAAAAAATGTATCCAAGTTAACATCTCTCCTTAATTTCTGAATCGCGCTTGTAACGTATTGTAGGCTACAGTAGCCTATGCTTCAGAGGGGCAGGTAGCCGACACGCGCACATACACTGGCAAAGATTTGCAGCTGGCAGGCAGACACTGGAATATGTTTCTGAGTGACAGTGAGAGCTTTGCATAGGCTCTTTGTTTGTTGCGCTTTTTTGTGGTACTGAAAAAAATGCCCAGAAGTAAAAGAATGTTAATAAATGATTACCATGCTTTTAACATAACAGTTCTGTTTCGGAACAGTATCTATCACTTTCGTTCCCGGTTCAGATTTTGCCCCTCGAAAAATTGTATTTTCCGTTTTTTGCTTCTGTTCCTTAACCCGGTTCCAAACTTAGGTTTGTATCAATACACAGGTGTGCCATTTGGAATTAGCTGGGCTCCTGGTCTGTATCAATATACAGGTGTGGCATTTGGAATTAGCTGGGCTCCTGGTCTGTATCAATATACAGGTGTGGCATTTGGAATAATAATCTGTCTCCCAAACAATTGAACACCTTAAAACTGTCATCTAGAGACAATGCAGGCATTCAAAAACTCTGATTCAGTGCACAAAAATACTGTCTGTCAGATTCAGCACTCTTGAAAAAGAACACTAACAAAATAACGTGTTAAATTCAATGTAATTTAATGTACACGCATATTTATCTCACTTTATTGGGTAATATTTTTTATATAGTGGATTGTCTCATGCATGCCGGCATGCATTTGACAGTCATGGTTTTCTCTGCCGAGTGAGCATCTCTTTTCTCTATCTCAATCAGACATTCAGACCACAAACGGAAGGACCATCCAAATCAGCTGTATTCTTATCATCAAATTTATATTGTAAACTGGGCGGTTTGAGCCCTGAATTCTGATTGGCTGAAGGCTGTGGTATATCAGACCGTATATCACAGGTATGACAAAACCATTGAGTTTTACTGCTCTAATTACATTGGTAACCAGTTTATAATAGCAATAAGGCACCTCTGGGATTTGTGATATATGGCCAATATACCACAGCTAAGGGCGGTGTCCAGGCACTCCACGTTGCGTCGGACATAAGAACATCCCTTAGCCCTGGTATATTGATAATATACCACACCTCCTCTGGCCTTATTGCTTAAGTAGAAAACACCTACATACTTCCCTCGCACGACAGCACCACGTGTCCGCAAAATGCACCGGTTGCATAACCTTTCCGATGTCATTTCCGTATGCATTAATCAAATTTTAGATCCAAAACCTGATCCCTCCATGTGCTAGTAAATTCCTCCCGCTGGCTAAGCCACATGGACCTGGCCGTTCCGGTGGTTGTGTGGCTGATGGCTTCAGCAGGTGTTCTTCTAGGAGCCGGGGCTCACCCTGCAGCAGTAATGCAGGCTCCTCAGCCACCTGACGCCAGACAGGGTCTCCGAGAGACGGCGGTGAGCCAGATAATGACTGTTGTGTTTGGGATCTAGAGTACAAAGAGGACAGACTTTTTGGGATGGGATCCTTATGGAGAGACAGTATAATGGGATCTTGTCAGGAGATCCTCTCAAATGGCCTATACAGTGAAACTCAAATTCCAAACATTAGATGTCTGCTAAAAAGTGCTGATGGTGCTAAGGCTTGTATTACATAAAACTTCAGATGTGGCTTCTGACTGTTGAGGCATCTAGATTCCAGACAACTGAATATAAATCAATGAAGGGTTTTGATTTTCATTATAATCATATTTTTGACTTATCGTGTTCCATTACAGACTCTGTCATCAAGGACGACACATTTGAGATGATGATGCAGATTGACTGTGAGGTCATGGACACCAAGATCCTCCACATCAAAACCTCCAGCATCCCAGAGATCCTACGCGCCAACACCACTGACTTCCAATCCACCCATGCCAACGGAAAGGCATCAGCGTCGGTTGGTGTTCTATCAGACTCTGCCTGAAATTGGCCTTACCTAAAAGGCCTGGCAATCTAAAAACCTATCATTTTACCAACCTTTTGGTGTATTTAATAAACTGTGTCAAAAAAATGTAGCCTTGTCTTCCTCTCTGGAAATGTTTAGCATCAGATTCGCACATCCTCTGTCTTCCACATTCCACAAGTCCCTGTGCCTCAGATGTTCCAAATGTTTTAAGACTTATTAAGAAGTTGTCCAGCAACTGTTTACTTCCATATTGCTTGGTTTAGAGCGTCTGGTTCATGTTAAATGGACAGAATGCCAATGCAGGCATCTACTGTAGGTATTTTGGTAGAATAAATAGTGGACTTAAAGTTGAACCCATTGGTAACCTTCACTGTCTTGACCCTACTGCTATAGCATTCTTTTAGATGAGCAAAAATTGAACTAAATTGAAAATAGCTTAATACAAACATTAATTGATTCTGGACCCTATTGATGGAATTAAGCCATGTTAACAAGATATATTGCACATATTTAAAAGTGAATAGACCTATCCTGTGGTATTTTGCTTGCTGCTTTTTAAAGCCATGTTGGTGAGTGAGCAAAATGAGACATTCTAACAATTATACGCAAGACTCATTTGTATATATCATACAAACATCAGCCATTATTTGAAATGTGTAAAATGAGGATGTAATAATGACTTAATTTTCTTTGAGTTGCTTAAAGGTTTGTCATGGTATTTGCAGTACCTTTAAAGGGGTTTTCTGAAATAAAACCATGGACAGTAACAAGTCCTAATATTGATGACTTGTTTGTGTGTCAGCATTCATGTTTGAATGTGTATTTTATTAACAGTTTTATTTTTAATTAAAGTATATACAACATACACTTTAAACTTCTAACAAGCAGTAAGAAAATACCTTGTCTTGCTTCGCTGAATGATCTTGCCTGCTGCCCTTTGGGCAGTTAAAGACCGTGACCGTTATATAAAATACAACAACATGCGCTGGGACAACACGGGAGCCATTTTGAGCAATAAAAGACAGAGCAACAAAAATGTGGATTATACAGTACAACACATAAAGGCCCTGTAGACTGCTCTACAATCCACTAAAACAGTTTTTTTATATATTTTTTTAAAAACTTTTATACAAAAGAAAGTGCTGGTCCCTTTTTATTTTATCACTACTCCACGGCTTTTAATATGCAAATATAACATCGTATGTCACCTGGTGACCGTTGTCCCATGCGTACAGCTTTTTGTCCTTGGGGTTGTAGTCGATTTGCGTTGTGTACGTGTGGTTGTTCGTGAACGGTAATCTGGGGATCATCTGGGTGTGTGTGTGCGTGTCAAAGGCGTAGGATATATTGGCGTGGATACGCTCATAGTTGTCCACCGCGTACAGGACGCCACAGATGACAAAAGAGTTTCCGTAGAAGTGTCTCCTCAGGCCTGTTCTGAACGTACTCTGGAGGCTGAGGTCAGCCGGGTTCACACGGTTTAGCATGATTACTTCCTGGTGGAAGCCCTCCTCGTCCAGCGCAGGGTACACCAACCACAGGCCGCTCTCGTCCACCCCAAAGTCGATGTCCGAGTGTCCTCGCCACCTCCAGGAGGTGTCCTCCTCCTCCTCGAACACTGCGTCGTGCAGCGTTGTCCAGGCCGCAACGTAGCGTCGACGCAAGTCAAACTTGATGATGTCACGGGAGAAAGCCCGGTTGTAGTAGAAAGCTCCGTTGTACACGACGTGGCCCGTGCCGATCCAGTTGTATGGCAGCTTGTAGGAATTGGTGAAGCGTCCTGACAGGAAACGAGACAATGCAGAAATAAAGAGTATTCTATATACTGAGCAATGCACATCACACGAATCAAATTCCACCATTACATGAGTCTATTGCCATGTTTGTCTTGCAATCTTGGCACCCAGAACCAAAACAGCTACTCAGTTTTGGGACTAGTCAGTTGTGAGAATACCTTTTTTGAAGGTGTCCATGTCGCGGAATTCCAGTAGGTTGTTGCCATAGTAGTAGTTGGTGACATAGATTACATTTCCGTTGCCCTTCGGGTCCTTCATCCAGGCACCTTCCTTCCGGCCGTAGGTGTTATGGGTCACTGGGTCAGAGATGGTGGCCAGAGTGTCTTTGCACAGGCCTGTTAGTAAACATACAGAGATAAACACAACATATGTACTTTCCTCAAGTATTTAAAGATCGAACAAACACTATTTTCAACCAGAAAAGAGTATCAAATTAAAATATGACTTTGGAAAATCAAATACCCCATCAACCAAAGGTATTTTTTTACCAGGGACTTTAGGGGTCGCCGAGGGAACCTCTGAGTGGCCCTCTGTCCAGCTGATGTGATGCTTGGGTCTGGGCGCACTAGTCACCTTGCTGGTCGGAGTTGTGGTGCTGTTGACATTTTGCAGTGCAGTGGTTGGAGATGTGGTCAAAACAGACAAGGTTTCAAGTTTTCTAGTGGTCGCTGGTTGAGTGGTGGTTGTGGTAGTCGCTGGTTGAGTGGTGGTTGTGGTAGTCGCTGGTTGAGTGGTGGTTGTGGTAGTCGGTGGTTGAGTGGTGGTTGTGGTAGTCGGTGGTTGAGTGGTGGTTGTGGTAGTCGCTGGTTGAGTGGTGGTTGTGGTAGTCGCTGGTTGAATGGTGGTTGTGGTGGTCGCAACCGTTGTGTTAGTGTTTGTTTGAATGGTGGTGGTGGTCGGGATGGAAACAGTGGTCGATGGTGTCCCGGTAGCTCCAGGGACAGATGTAATGGGATTCCTTTGGGGACTAGGGGCTGTTTTGGGGGTGTCAGTGGCCTGGTCTTCTGGGTTCTCCTTCCTGTCTTGGGATGCAGGTGTTGGGGGGCCTGCCACAGGTCTGGGCTGGGTGGGTCTCAGTAGCTGGTCATCGATGAGCAGGTCTATGGAACCATCACCACTCAGGGCTTCCTCTGCTGCTGGTGGTGAATGAGCAGCACAAAGGGTTAAGAAGCATCTACACCAATATACTCAATAAGCCTCTCCAATGTCCTATTAAAAACCCAGAACAAAACATGTCTATAGGCATAGCCCCAATGTAGAGACCCCCCCCCCCCCCCAAAAAAAAGAAGCCTTCAACACCAAAGTCAATGGGAAGATTTGCTGTATGTTCTGAACTAGATGGACTACTGCTATGTTAGTTATTCTAGTATTATGTCCAGTATATACATTTACTTACTGAGCTCTTCAGCGGCTCCATCGTCCACTGTGTTGGCCTTGTAGAAGGTCACCCCTCTGATGACCATGCCGTTGGGCCCCACCTTGCCTTTCAGGGGCCACTGGGGCTCCTCCCTGTCCTCTGGCTGGCTCCTCTTCAGCATGGGCCTGGTGGCCCCCTGGCCCTTGGCCCCCACATAGCGCTCCTCGTACTTCTTCTTTAGGAGGATCCAATCACAAAGGACCAAATCACGTGTTATCGTAAAGTTTTTAGTGAGACAACTGTACTATACATGTTGAACTGTAACTACACAATAAATTCTTAGCAACCATTTGTTTGTTGCATGGCAGTAAAGGTTTCTGTTTCTGATTCTTCATTGCAATACTAGGCTACAGAACCAAATGCTATGGTTTTGATCGCATTGGTTTTGTGAAAATGAATGCAGTCGAGGTTCAAAGTAAGACAATCATTTTAAGTCATTGTTTTCTGGGCTGTCTGGAAACTGTTGTAGTCAAGAACCCAAACTAGTTTGGATCTCGCCACTGTATTAAAGACGCTGCCAGGCTACTGGCTAACTTAATCCCTCGCCATCGTTTCCACTCTAAATCTGGAGTGACTGACAGCCTTGGTTACCTCTGTGTTAGCATAGTGTGTGTGTGCGCGCTACCTCTGTGTTAGCATAGTGTGTGTGTGCGCGCTACCTCTGTGTTAGCATAGGCTGCAGCCGTATCCTTCTGCAGGGACGGCTCCAGCTCAGTTAGACGTTTTCTCTTTTCCATCCTCTGCTGTGCTCTTCTCTCCTTCTCTCTCTCATTCTCCTCACTAGAGCGGCTCCTCGCACTCACTTTCTCCTTCTCCGTGTGGTTACGAGAAAAGGTCTGGACACCGACAGAGGCAAAGCAAAAGGGTGAGAAGCCAGTACCACAACCACAGACTTTAGGGCATATAAGCTATGACTGTGAAATGCGTATGAGTGTCAGTAGACAAACCTTTTCTATCTTGTCAACCCTGTTGAGAAGTTTAGTTGTAACTGAGTGTAACTTTAACAGATCCATCCCGTAAAACGCTCCCTCCAGTAACTCCATTATTGTTGAGAGCTGTAAAAGCAAGATCACAGTAGTCAGAATCACCACAGTACATCTTTCCATGTTATTTTAGTTGTAAAGTCTTACTGTCATGTATGCTGTATTCAATAACCGCTTATGATGTGGACATTTCCATCAGATCAAGTGCAGTTTGAGGAAATATTCCCACTGGAAAGGGGACATGGGGTAACTCCTTGTTTGATAAAGATAATACACAGACGGGGGTTGTTTTAATAAGAAGGAACCAGTGTGGTGTTGTTTCCCCTCAGAGAGATGCAGGCGCTTGTGTATTACCTTGATGTCATCTTTCCCCGCCTCCTGCAGCTTCTTGAACCTGTAATCTCCCTCGCAGGGATTCAGAGCAGAGGGCGGGGCTATACATGCACACTTTTTACAATTGGGCCCCGAAGTCACAGTCTCCACTGTGTAAAAGTCTTCAGCCTTTGCTGCACCCTCCTCTATCCGCCTGCAGGCACTTCTGCTCAGGGGTCTGACAATACATTTACAGCGACAGTCAGAGCCTTCCGACAGCGTTTTCACTTTGTCATAATCCCCCAGCAGCTACGATGGAGAAGAGATGGGTAGAGCATGGGTAGTCCACCAATGAAGGAGCACAGCATTACACAATTCACACAGACACATGCATTGGTGCAATTACTTATAGGATATAACTAACTATTTAAATGGATTACTTATATGGAACAACACAGCATATTCATGAGAATGCATACATTTAGTCCTACATAGGAAAAACGACCATCTCATCTCTCAGATACCAAATACTCTATGCACATTGCACATTGAAAATGGTTTAATGACTAAGAATCGACTAATGTAGAAAAAAATACTGTTTTTTTTAACCACTTACAAAGTAACTACCAAGCAGACCGGGAACATTCGCAGGACATTAGCTAACATTCCTATAAAGTTCCAGTTAGGATTTTATCTAACATTAGGATGAAAACATCCCAAAAACATTCAAATTATGTTTTTGATAACAAAATGTTTTTTTCCTTCCCAGAATAAAAAAAAATACATTTCTTTGGAATATTGTGCACAACATCTGTAACAACCACCGCAGAACATTCCCCTAAGTTTCTTATTAGGTTTCCAGGTAATGTATTAACAAAATGGGTTCTGGGAATGTTCTTGCAACATCAGGCAAATTATTTATACAAACATTGTATAATCATCAGCACAACTGGACCGTTTTTGTGTTATAAGTTTTGGGGCAACCTAATGAATGTCCTGGGAACGTTCACAGAACCAATTTTGGTTTGCTGGGTAAAACAACCACCTTCAATTTATCGCATTGAAGATGCTTTATGGTTCATAGCAAAACGCCAATACTGACTATAATGGCAATGCTCTGTGTGCATGTGTAATTACGCATGACAAGTGCTCAACATAATAGTTCAACTTTTCCCAGGCCATTAGTCATAGACGATGAAGTATCAATTATTAATATTCTATACTCAAAAGTTATGAATTAAAATTCTTGAGAAAATATAATTTTCTTCCTCACCCCTGTGATTAACTGTCGCGCCATGCTTTGTATAGGTAGGCTATGCGTAAAACTAGCCTGTCAATCCGAACAAATCCAGAGCGAGGTCGTAAATACCTGAGTTAAAACGTTCTCCTGGTTGTCCATCTCATCATCCAGAAGTGGTCCCTCGGTCTGTTCTAGTTGCTCTTTAATTCCATCATGAACATCTGTCAAAGAGTTCTCCATCTCATCGATGGATGCGACTGGTGCCCAAGTGAGGGCGATGGCGCACCACAACAGGAGCAATAGCTGCAACCTAGACATCATCATCTAAATTACCTGGTGCCCAATTGAGACGTTGCCAATCAAAAAAGTATGCCTTTGAAACGATCTGCAGCGAATTCTAAAAGAAATCAACTAGTTTGAAATATCCACATTTTCTAAGAAAATGTCCATAGTTAAAGAAAATGTCAGTGATCTTTCAATAGAAATTAATCCGAAATTAATTTTGAATCCTCTCAGGTGAAAAGCATTGTGTTGCCTTCGCTGTAAGTGATAGGTATGATCCCTGTTGATAGTTGGAGGTGAATGAACATAGTTGGTTATGCATAGGTGGGAAGGACTTGACCATATTGGATACAGGGTGGAGTCTGTCCCACAGATTGGATGTGAAACAATTATGTTACAAGGGATGTTCTTTCTTTTTAATTTTATACCCCCATCTAAATTGTAGCCTAAATGCCTCTTTTGGTCCTTGGGAGATGTTTGAGTGAATTCATTTAAATTCCTGGCTAGTAAGCTATTATTATAGGTGATTTTATTTTATGGACCGCAAACTAACTCATCACATACGTTGCTGCCTAGTCACTTTAGCCCTACATTTGTTTTTGTCATTTAGCAGACTCTCTTATCCAGCGCGACTTACAGGAGCAGTTAGGGTTAAGTGCCTTGGTCAAAGGCACATAATCAGATGTTTAACCCAGTCGGCTTGCAGATTCAAACCTGCGACCTTTGTTACTGGCCCAACGCTCTTAACCGCTAGGCTACCTGCCGCCCTACCTATATGAACATATCTCCCGAAATGTCCTCATCCCCCTGCACACTGACTCGGTATAGCCAAGTTATCATTACTCATTGTGTATCTATTCCTCCTATTATTATTTGTATATTATTTTAATATTTTTCTCTCTGCATTGTTGGGAAGTAAGCCTTTCACTGTTAGTCTACACATGTTGTTTATGAAGCATGTGACGTATGACATTTTATTCGATTTTGATTTAAAATCATAAAAGCTCATAAATCTGACCTACTTTGAGAATAAGCTATTTGTGGTAGAAATAAAGGGAAAATGTGAGGGTAAACCTTACCCGACGGCGAACCTTACGCGATAGCGCCATCTAGGGGATCATTTCTGTCAGCATCGTTTTATGTGATGGAAATGATTCTACCGACATTCCAGCAATGTGGGAATTAAGATAAATTAGTATTATTCTTCATATATTCTTTAGTGAACAGCCATAATACAGGGTGTATTTCATAACAATGCCAATATTGTATGTTTTACTTGCAACAGACTTCTGATTCTCTTGTTTTGGGTTAATGAACTCTTGTTTCTCAAATTATATTATGTCAGGGGGCCATCTCACCTTTGCTCCAACTAAGACACTTTATTCTGTGTTCTAGTTCTAAAAGTGTATCTTAAAACTAGAATAGAACAGCCTGGTCTAGCCAAAACATATAGTAGTAAACAAAAATCCGGGACACTCAAATTAGTATGGTATGTTACGTTTGGTATGGTTAGATAAGACATAGGGTTACTTAAAGCAAAAGCCAACATATAATGCAAACGTCTAGCAACCCAAAGGTTGTGTGTTTGAATCTCATCACGGACCATTTTTGCTAATTAGCAACTTTGCAACTACTTAGTACTTTTATAGCTACTTTGCAACTACTTAGCATGTTAGCTAACCCTTCCCCTAACCCTAGCCCTAACCTTAACCCTTTAACCTACCTCCTAACCCTAACATCACTGAGCCTCTCACATTAAACAACCGTCTTTCCTGTAGTTTTTTCTCTTGCCAACGTAGTTGTGCGCACACTAAACAATGTGGCACAGACAGGGGTCACACACTACAAGATTTTTCATTTGATCGTGAGGATTCTCGATACCACGCAGTCTCGCGAAAACAATGATGTGATGACGTGATTCGATTGGTAACGTAGCTAGAACCAGCTGTGGCTCAAAGCAGCCTCAAACGTTTTCAGTCAGACATTCACGCTTGCCATACAGAGTTGAAATATCTAGCCAATACATTTTTTATTGAATAACATTGCTTGTGAACTTCAGAGCTGTATTGATTTGACACTTTGGCTTTGGTTAAAAAGTACACCTGCATATTAGTAGTAGTCATCACTCTAGCTCGATAGTCTACACATTCTGGGTGATGCAATACAACGTCATCATCTTTGGCTTCTTCTCTGGCGAGCTCTCATTGGCTACTGCTGATCACCGTTCTCAACGTGTTGCTGCACATCTCACACTACAAGAGCATTGCACGTTTTGTGCAGATAAAATCAAACATTTCAAAATATTGGAACGTCTGGGATGGCTCAAAGACGGGATCGATAGCCTTCAGATTGTGTCTCTACGGCCACGCGCCCGAGTAGGCAATGACATTGGGGATTTTGTCTCCAGTCTCAAAAACTTGTCTGGGACAGCTAAATCGGGGCCAAAGTCGTGTAGTGTACGCCCGGCTTAACCCTAACCTTAACCCTAACCTTAAACCCTAACCTTAAACCCTAACCCAACTCCTAGCCAAGCTAACGTTAGCCACAACAAATGTAAATTCGTAACATACTGTATCATACGTATTGCAAATTCGTAACATATCATACGAATTGCATTTTGCAACATATCATACGAAATGGAGGATGGACATCCACAAACGAATACATGCCATACCAACCGTAACATATCATACTAATATGAGTGTCCTGGATTTTCATTTACTATGCTACGGCTACCCAGGTTGTCCAGGTTGAATACAAAGATTCAACAGTATGTGCACTTAAAAACACATAAGAATACTCTCTCAAACTACTCAAACCACTTACAATGACCTCATCACCCTCTGAAAATGGCACCAACAGACACGGTCACCCTGTTTCTATTTCCTAACCAACTTTGCAGTATGCCGTTTTTTAGGGGGGTGTTATTTCTTACATTATTTGTTCCGAACGTTTCTTATATTATTACCTACAGCCGGAAATAACTTTGGGATATTAGATTGCCGGTCACTCACCAGAAATTCAAGCAGAAATTTGACTTACCTGATCTGGATCCTTTGTTTGAACTTCCTGAGGCAGCTCTAGTCATCCCAGGGGCTGTGCCAAAAAACAGACACCAGAGAAGAGGTAGAAGGAGTGGGGCCCTAGTCAGACTCAGGCATACCATCCACCGTTTATTACTCGCTAATGTTCAGTCCCTGGACAATAAAGTAGACAAGCTCAGGGCAAGGATCTCCTTCCAGAGAGACATCAGGGACTGCACCATATGTTTTATGGAATCATGGATCTCTCCAGATATATTGTTCTCTGTCCATCGCGTGGACAGGAAGACAGAACTGTCCAGAAAAAAGAAAGGTGGATTGTGTGGTGATTGTGGTAATGTACAGGAACTCAAGTCCATTTGGTCTCCCAATCTGGAATACCTCACCATCAAATGTCGACTGCATTACCTCCCAAGATAATTTTTTCGGTCATCATTACTGCCCTGTATATTCCCCTCCAAGCTGACACCGCAACAGCTCTCAAGGAACTACATTGGACTGTGCGCAAACTGTAAACCGCATATCCTGAGGCCACATTTATTGAAGCTGTGGACTTTAATAAAGGAAATCGGAGAAAAACGCTATAGAAATTCTAACAACACAACCTCCCTTCAACAAATGAGATCACGCCTCCATTCTGCTCCTTTCCACCTATAGGCAGAAACTTAAAAAAGAAGCTCCCGTGGTATAGACTGGCCAATGTTGGTCAGACCAATTGTAATCAATGCTTCAAGATTGTTTTGATCACACGGACTGGGAAATGTTTTGGGTCGCCTCTGAGAATAGCATTGACGTATACACTGACTCGGTGATGGGGTTCATCAGGAAGTGCATAGAGGATGTTGTTCCCATTGTGATGATTAGAACTTATCCAAACCTAGGTAGCATTCGCGCGCAAAACTGGTCTTCACGGATCCACTTGTACCCAAATACCGAAGACCCGATCTGGGACCTGAGCGGGTCCGGATCCAGAATTCTAAATAATGTCATGGGTCGGGGTCGGATCTGATATGATTATCACTGGTCTCGGGTATGTGTAATTGTAACTGACTTGTCCGGAAGGACCCACTGTCACGTCCTGACCATAGTAAGATGTTATTTTCTGTGGTAGAGTAGGTCAGGGCGTGACAGGCAGTGTTTTGTGTTTTTCTATGTTTTCTATTTCTATGTTCTTAGGTTCTAGTTTTTGTATTTCTATGTTGGTTTGTTTGGGATGATCTCCAATTGGAGACAGCTGGTCCTCATTGTCTCTAATTGGAGATCATACTTAAGTAGGGGTTTTTCTTCCTGAGTTTTGTGGGTGATTATTTTTGGGTAGTGTTTGTTTCTCCTCTGCGTCACAGTTTGTTGTTTTGTCTATTTCAGTTATTTGATGTATTGCATAGATTCCCCAGTATAAATAAAATGTGGAACTACACACACTCTGCACCTTGGTCCTCTCCTTATGACAACCGTCACACCCACATTTTTTCACATTTTGTTTCATTACAGATTTATTCTAAAATGGATTACATAAAAACGATTCCTCATCAATCTAATCACAATACCCCATAATGACAAATCGAAAAGTTTTTTTGAATATTTGCAAATTTATATAAAACCCCCTGGAAATATCACTTTTACGGAACTATTCAGAACCTTTATTCAGTACTTTGTTGAAGCACCTTTCCTGACTAGTCTCCCAGTCCCTGCCGCTGAAAAACATCCCCACAGCATGATGCTACCACCACCATGCTTCACCGTAGGGATGGTGCCAGGTTTCCTCCAGACGTGATGCTTGGCCTTCAGGCATTGTACATTTTGTTGTATATGTCTGTTACCCAAAATAAGTGAAATTCAATATATCTTGAAAACTTGATTGTTGACATGCAAAATATTTTGGGACTATATCAACACTGGCCTAATGAAACAAAAACCAAAAGGTCGTTTTTAGGTAGAGTTTTCCATTTATAATGTTTACGTAATTTAAATGTATTCTAGCCATTGAACACTGGTCACTTTAATAATCTTGACATATTGTCTCACCCACGTTATATGTATGTATTAACTGTATTATACTGATGTCTCATCCTATATAACTACTGCACACACCTTTTTTTATTTTTTTGAGGCATTTTTACCCCCTTTTTCACCCCAATTTCATGATTTCGATCTTGTCTCATCGCTGCGACTCTATCTAAAAATGATCTTTTGGTTTTTGTTTCATTAGGCCAGTGTTGATATAGTCCCAACAGGCTCGAGAGAGGCGAAAATTGAGTCATGCGTCCTCAGAAACATGACCCGCCAGCCGCACATGTTAAAACCCACTCGCTTAACCCGTTGCACCAATGTGTCGGAGAAAACACCGTTCAACTGACAGGCACCCAGCCCGCCACAAGGTGTCGCTAGAGCGCATTGAGCGCATTGTGAGCGCATTGTGTACGAGACCAATTAACTTTGATTTGATTTGAAGTATAGTTCTCGTGGTTGAGTAATACTTGATTGATAATTCCCCGTGCTATGGAATGTGCATATGTCAGTGTTTATTTAAGTGTGAGAGGTGCAGATCCGTGTTGCTTGGCACCCCTCATTCAAAGCTATTAGAACAACAGTCTATTGTGTAGGTACAGAGCCCTCCAGCAGTATGTGGCAGCTCGGGAGGCTGACGTTGTTGCTTTGACACACACCTACAACTATGCCACAGCCGCTAGAGGTCCTCTTTAATGGGTACCTGTGTGTGAGTGAAATCACAGATCCTTTTTGTTTCAAAGGTACCTGTAATATTATGGAGACGTGCCAGGGAGTGCAGATACTGATCTGAGGGATACTATTTTCTTTTATCATTGGGGTTGGGGAACTTTGAAGAAAAGTAGGAAATGAACTGTGAATAAGTCAGCATAGGAGGTTAGAGTTGTTTGTCGGGTATAACGTCTTATTGATTTACCTCTTTCCTTTTAGAAGTAATAAAAAAGTAATAAGTCATGAGAAGATTTTTTTAGAGATTTTGAATCTGATAACAGACACAGATCGGAGAGTTTGTGGTATCTAATAATGGTCAGCCGAACACATGTCCAAAGATTTGCTTTAGGACTGTTTTAAATTTGATACAGTTCCCTTTCCTCCCTCAACAACTTTGAACATTATAGATTACTTTTAAGTAAAATGTTCTGCATGGTATTCCATATGATGTGTTCAGTGAACCTCACGTATAGTGAATTCCTAAAAGAGGGATTCTGACAGGTACGTTTTTTTTGGGTGAAACGTCTGAACATGCCTCTCCAGTCAAACCTCTATATTTACGGTAACACAAGAACAAGCTTGCATTATTCTAGGTGGTATACTATTGTCTGGTTGGAGTTCACGTGGGATGGTGCAACCATGGGAAAGATATTCAGCAGATTAGCTAAAGGGGAAATCTCCTGCAATCTGTACCTTAAAGAGACCTCATCAAAGCCCTCCGTAAATATTACATTGGCCTCTATGTAAGACCTTCTGTGGGGGAGCATTAAATAATTCACATACAGTGATAACCTTAACTAATACAAAACATACAAATAAGTCCCCCTTGTCTTCTCTTGTGTTTTCAACTCCCTCTTCTGACATCGCTCCATATGGAACAGCTTATACACATTGATGGAAACATGGAGAGATTTGGCCAGAAAACCAAGTGAAACATAGCTGCAGGCTTTATTTCCAGTTGTTGGGGCTGGGTTTGATTTCCATAAGACTTATTTAGTAGAATATACAATTTTCATAGATTTTTCGGCTTTAAGTGGAACAGTTGTTGGGGTTCTATTCAATCAAAGTCCGTAACCATGTTTCCTGAGGAAGACAAAGGCAACATTCTTCTAGAACTGAGAGAATGAATGCGAGTTTAAGTTTGTGTAATCAATGAAATAATGTAAACAGTATAATATATATTTGAGACAAAATAAACTTCATGGCGTATTCATTCAAACATGCTTTCTCACAGCATGGAAATAATAATATTTTGCCTTTGCTGTCTAACTCTAACCACTTTTGACTGGCATTAGAAAAGTTGGTCTTGTACAGTATATCCAATGCATTGTTCACTCATTGCCAGAAACATTGTGTCTGTGTTTATAGGATTTGTAAGACATTATTTTCTTGAAAAGACCAGGACAAAGAGGATATGCTCTCCAGGAAACGTAATGTTGCTTGCATAACCCCGGCTCTCTGATATTATAAGTGAAATATTTCCCTGTAGGATTCCCCAGAATCTCTAAGTAGCTCGAAGAACCAATCATACACGTCCGTCGCCCGCCCTCTGGTCATTCTCGAGCATGCCAAACGTCCTCACACTCTTGCGAGTGGAGGAATGTGGTGAGATATCTCACTCATATCAGAGAACCAAGGTTACGCAAGTAACCTTACGTTCTCTTTCAATTATTTGTTTCTATATCTCACTGTGGGTTATGGGTAACTCCCATATCGCACATGCTCTCTGAAGCCAGGTGGTCTCACATATCAACCCTCAGAGGCCCCAATGAAGGTGCAGTGACATCTAACCGGTAGAACACAATATAAGTGGGGATGCCGAACAAGCCGCGTCGCAAATCTCCTGTAAGGAGATGCCCTTGAACAGTGCCCAAGATGTAGCCATACCTCTGGTGGAGTGAGCCCTCAGGCCCTCGTCAACGGCTGCAACCCCTTGCTATTATAGGCCAATATAAGAGCTTCCACAATACAATGTGACAACCGTTGACGAGAGAGGGGCCTCCCCGGACGATGCTGGGCCAATTGTGCGCCGCCCTATGGGACTCCCAATCACGGCCGGTTGTGATACAGCCTGGAATCGAACCATGGTCTGCATTGACGCCTCTAGCACTGATCACACGCCTTAGACCAAAGTGGCACTCGGGAGCCAAATTTATAGACATGGCAAACAATGCACACATTGAAGTTATAAACAATGAATACCCACAAAATGGCGGGACAGAACGCATTCTGGAGAGAGACGTGCCTTGTGCATCTGAGCCACAATCCCCATATTCTTGGACCGTGGCATCCCCGCAAGCTCCTCAATTGATTAGTCCACTGAGACAGGTGCAAAAAACCCTGAAAAAAACATTAAATCTAATTGTATTTGTTACATGCGCTGAATACAACAGGTACCATGAAATGCTTACTGACAAGCCTTTAATCAACACTGCAGTTTTAAGAAAATAGAGTTAAGAAAATGTTTACTAAATAAACTAAAGTAAATTTTTTTTAAAGTAACACAAAAAAACAACAATAATGAGGCTATATACAGGGGCTACCGGTACAGGTTAGTCGATGTAATTTGTACATGTATGTAGGTGTAAATTGACTATGCATAGATAATAAACAGCGATTACCAGCAGTGTAAAAACAAAGGGGATAGTACAAATAGTTTGGGTGGCCATTTGATTAATTGTTCAGCAGTCTTATGGCTTGGGGGTAGAAGCTGTTAAGGAACCTTTCGGACCTAGACCTGGTGCTCTGGTACCGTTTGCCGTGCGGTAGCAGAGAGAACAGTCTATGACTTGGGTCTGGAGTCTTTGACAATTTTTTGGGGCCTTCCTCTGACACCGCCTAGTATATATGTCCTGGATGGCAGGAAGCATGGCCCTCTGTAGCGCCTTACGGTTGAATGCCGAGCAGTTGCCATACCAGGCTGTGATGCAACCAGTCAGGATCCTCTCGATGGTGCAGCTGTAGAACGTTTTGAGGATCTGGGGACACATGCCAAATCTTTTCAGTCTCCCGAGGGGGAAAAGACGTTGTAGTGCCCACTTCACACCTTTCTTGGTGTGTTTGGACCATGATAGTTTGTTGGTGATGTGGACACCAAGGAACTTGAAACTCTCGACCCGCTCCACTACAGCCCCGTTGATGTGAATGGGGGCATGTTCGGCCCTCCTTTTCCTGTAGTCCACGATAATCTCCTTTGTCTTCCTCATGTTGAGGGAGAGGTTGTTTTCCTGGCAGTGACCTCCCTATAGGCTGTCTCATCGTTGTCGGTGATCAGGCCTACCACCGCTGTGTAGTCAGTAAACTTAACGATGATGTTGAAGTTGTGCTTGGCCACGCAGTCGTGGGTGAACAGGGAGAACAGGAGGGGACTAAGTACGCACCCCTGAGGGGCCCCCGTGTTGAGGATCAGCGTGGCAGATGTGTTGTTGCCTACCCTTTCAGGTGTCTGGTGTGCCTTAAAAAATGTAATCTATTTGTGAGTGCTTGACCAAAAAATTATGTTTCAATACAGACCCCTTTTGTCATACAATATTCCAGACCTTATGAAAGTTGCACAGTATACCCTTAATCTTGTAATAAATCAAATCAAGTCCTACATAACTTGACATTTCTGCCATCCATTGTGACATTGTTGGAGGAGAAAGGAGCCATCAACCTTCCAATTAATGGCAATACATTTCTATAAATGCTATGGTTACACAGTTTCTTCTTATAACAGTCTGCAATATCAACATTTCCAAGCAAACAAAAACAGGGAAAAAGGAGAATCTGTAGACATGCTGAGATAAAATAACATACTCTTTTCCAGAATTCAGCCAGCCTTCACAAGATCATAACATAGGTAATGATCATACAGTATGTCCCCTTTTGTGTTTTACAACTCCAGCAGAGGAATTACCTTTCTGAGTGTGGCATATAGTATGTTCTATGGATGGTCTTAAACTGACGTAATTTATGTCTGTGATTATATGAACATGAATGGGCATTAAAACATATCTGTATCCATTCATCATCATCAATAGTGTCTCCCAGGTCTTGCTCATATTTTTGTTTGACATGTTTTGTGTAATCAGGAAAAGCCTCTATCAACCCTTGATACAGTTTGGAAATCAAGTTTTGAGGTTTGTCAAACTGCCTTAAAATTGTTTCAATCTTTGAAACTTCTGGCTTGTCCAGTGTGTCACACCCTGATCTGTTTCACTTGTCTTTGTGCTTGTCTCCACCTCCCACCAGGTGTCTCCCATCTCCACCCCATTATCCCCTGTGTATTTATACCTGCGTTTTCGGTTTGTCTGTTGCCAGTTCGTCTTGTCCCGTTTTGTCCTACCAGCGTGTTCCCGTGTTTCCTGTGCGCTTGTTTTTGTTTTCCTAGTCTTCCCAGTTCTGACCTTTCTGCCTGTCCTAACCTTGATCCTGCCTGCCGTCCTGTACCTGCTTCTGATTTGGATTACGACTCTTTGCCTGCGTTGACTTACCTTTTGCCTGCCCCTTGTTCAATAATTAACTCTGAGACTTGTACTCTCCATCTCCTGTGTCTGCATCTGGGTCTTAGCCTGAGCCTTCATACAGTGTTTGTTGCACAGAGAGAATAAAGTGTTGCATCTGAAAAAGTTATACTCAGCCGTCACAGACAGGTCTTCCCTGGCTGTCTGACCCTGCTGAGACCTCTGTCACCATCTGATCCTGCTAAGACATGATGAGCATAGTGTTGTGTACTGACTGTGCACCATGACAGTGAAGGCTGTAGAGCTGTTTATACCGTGTCATTGAGAAGTAGGGAATTACCTAGGGAAATTGACAGATCAATAACGTTACAATGCTATACTGACTCCAATAAAAACTCACATTGCACTGTAAAAAAAACGTTAAAATATCGGTCTTCAATTGTTTGGCAGCTGTTTTCATCATTTGATTCAGGTCTAGTGTGATTGAGGCAGAAATAATAGCTAAAGTTAGTGAGATAGCTAACGTTAGCCAACTTTTGGCTAGCTGTAATGGTAGCTACATCAACTGGCGAAAACTAGCCAAGTTAATTTACTTCTGTTGAAACGGGACAAAACATAGGATACAAAACATTTCCATACACACATCTGTTAGATACTTTTATCTGACAGATACTGTAGCTAGAACTGAACTGACTGTGGTAGCTATTTGCTAGCTAAGGTTAGCAAGCTGGTTCATTCACTTCAGATGGAACTTCAGTCGAGAGGGGATGAAACATTTGCTAACGTTACATGTCAGTTACACTACTAGCTCGGCACTTGGGATAAATACTTTAACAGCAGTTACCTTGCCAGCTACATCAGTCAAATAAAGTGTAGCCAGTTTCTGCTCTGCTTGCTTTTACAACTCGGAGAAAAGGCAGACACACAGACAACACACAGACAATAGTTGCCTCTGTTCACACGCTCTGTGGTGTCCACTTGGTTTGGTCCTAAATCCAGTCGGCTGAAACCGCCTAACAGCCTACCCGACCGCTCTGAGGCGTCCACATTGTCCTAAAGCACTCAGTTGTCCCTTTTTGTATCAGAGTGCAATGATAAAAGTGGGGGGGACAGAAATGTAATTTCTGGATGTGGGAGGGTCATGTCCCTCCCATCCCCAGTGAAAGTTGCGCCCCTGCAAGTAGCTATCACAAAGAAACATTGTCAGCAATTCAAGGTAATTTATGTGCGCAATGCAGAGTTGTGGGGTCCACACTCCGTTTATTGCATTCCCCTCGTGAACTGGGGAACTGCTGCATATACCCTGACTCTGTTTGCAAGAGAAGTGTCACACTTTCCCTAGTTAAAATAAATTAATGTTAGCAGGCAATATTAACTAAATATGCAGGTTTAAAAATATATACTTGTGTATTGATTTTAAGAAAGGCATTGATGTTTATGGTTGGAGCAACGTGTACCTAAGCGATTATATACAACGCAGGACAGGCTAGATAAACTAGTAATATCATCAACCATGTGTAGTTAACTAGTGATTATGATTGATTGATTGTTTTTTATAAGATAAGTTTAATGCTAGCTAGCAACTTACCTTGGCTTCTTACTGCATTCGCGTAACCTCGTGGAGTGCAATGTAAAGCAGGTGGTTAGAGCGTTGGACTAGTTAACCGTAAGGTTGCAAGATTGAATCCCTGAGCTGACAAGGTAAAAATCTGTCGTTCTGCCCCTGAACAAGGCAGTTAACCCACCGTTCCTAGGCCGTCATTGAAAATAAGAATGTGTTCTTAACTGACTTGCCTAGATAAATAAAGGTCAAAAAAAAATTACCAAAAAAATATACATTTCTAAAAAATTCGGCCAAATCGGCGTCCAAAAATACCGATTTCCGATTGTTATGAAAACTTGAAATCTGCCTTAATTAATCGGCCATTCCGATTAATCGGTTGACCTCTAGTTTCAACTGTTCTGCCTATGGCTAGGGAACCCTGACCTGTTCACCGGACATGCTACTTTGTCCCGGACCTGCTGTTTTCAACTCTCTCTCTCTCTCTACCGCACCTGCTGTCTCGAACTCTGAATGCTCGGTTATGAAAAGCCAACTGACATTTACTCCTGAGGTACTGACCTGTTGCAACCTTTACAACCACTGTGATTATTATTTGACCCTGCTGATCATTTATGAACATTTGAACATCTTGAAGAACAATCTGGCCTTAAATGGCCATGTACTCTTATCCCCACCCGGAACAGCCAGAAGAGGACTGGTCACCCCTCAGAGCCTGTTTCCTCTCTACGTTTCTTCCTAGGTTCCTGCCTTTCTTGGGAGTTTTTCCTAGCCACCGTGCTTCTACATCTGCATTGCTTGCTGTCTGGGGTTCTAGGCTGGGTTTCTGTATAGCACTTTGTGACATCTGCTGATGTAAAAAGGGCTTTATAAATACCTTTGATTGAGATCACCTTTATCTGACGATTGAGGTGATGTCGTGTACACAGACGTTGGGCAAACACCCCAACGCTGGAAGTCTTTCATCCTCATTAGGCCGAGAGGTACTAATGAGACGGTGGACGCCATCAACCCCAGCATTCAGAGGCACGTCTTGAATGAATGGAACAGCAAAGTATTCATAGGCTGTGCCTTGAAAAGTAAACCTGCTGGCAGGATGCTTATGTGAAAAGAAGCATCCTGCAGATCGACTGGGGTATCGCCTCAACGAATAGAGCGAGACAGCATTGAACGTAAACATACGGAACGTGAACTTCTTCAGAAAGCTGTCGAGGACACGTAGGTCCGGAATGGGGCAAACCCATCCCACTTTTTGGGGAAGCAGGATGTACCAAGAGTAGAAACCGAGGTGGCTCTCTGCCGCTGGTATCGCCCTGATAGCCCCTTTGCTTAATAGAAAGGAGATTTCCTGCTCTAGCATGCCTAGTGCCTAGTCGCCAATTGCTACTGATTCCAGAACGAACTGCAGTCTGTACTAAAGATTGACACGGGAGTGAAAATTCCTTCCTGTCTCGTCTTGTCCTGTAATTTATTTCCCTGTATAGACCTGATCCTGCAACAGTTCTATAACCGTGGAACTTTTGTGACCCTTCCCGATAAAAATCACTCCCATCCCGTGCTCATTTCTGAACGCAGAAATATAGGCTGTTGTGTTTGTTTAGGGGTATTGTAATATGCGACTGTGATATGTGTTTGTCTTACCTATTTTAGTTAAATGCATTGACTGAAGGCCTAAATTGCTCTAGATAAGAGCGTATTCTAAATTACCTGAATGTATATTGATTAAGGCTGAAGGATGAGGACAGAGACCCCAGCAGGATGGCCTGCACATAACACCACCGGCATAAATCTGTAGCCTATACAGTGAGGGGAAAAAAGTATTTGATACCCTGCTGATTTTGTACGTTTGCCCACTGACAAAGAAATTATCAGTCTATAAATTGAATGGTAGGTTTATTTGAACAGTGAGAGACAGAATAACAACAACAAAAATCCAGAAAAACACATGTCAAAAATGTTATAAATTGATTTGCATTTTAAAGAGTGAAATAAGTATTTGACCCCCTCTCAATCAGAAAGATTTCTGGCTCCCAGGTGTCTTTTATACAGGTAACGAGCTGAGATTAAGAGCACACTCTTAAAGGGAGTGCTCCTAATCTCAGCTTGTTACCTGTATAAAAGACACCTGTCCACAGAAGCAATCAATCAATCAGATTCCAAACTCTCCACCATGGCCAAGACCAAAGAGCTCTCCAAGGATGTCAGGGACAAGATTGTAGACCTACACAAGGCTGGAATGGGCTACAAGACCACCGCCAAGCAGCTTGGTGAGAAGGTGACAACAGTTGGTGCGATTATTCGCAAATGGAAGAAACACAAAAGAACTGTCAATCTCCCTCGGCCTGGGGCTCCATGCAAGATCTCACCTCATGGAGTTGCAATGATCATGAGAACGTTGAGGAAACAGCCCAAAACTACACGGGAGGATCTTGTCAATGATCTCAAGACAGCTGGGACCATAGTCACCAAGAAAACAATTGGTAACACACTACGCAGTGAAGGACTGAAATCCTGATGATTCAGAGGACAACTGGGTGAAAGTGTTGTGGTCAGATGAGACCAAAATGGAGCTCTTTGGCATCAACTCAACTCGCCGGGTTTAGAGGAGGACCCCAAGAACACCATCCCCACCGTCAAACATGGAGGTGGAAACATTATGCTTTGGGGGCGTTTTTCTGCTAAGGGGACAGGACAACTTCACCGCATCAAAGGGACGATGGACGGGGCCATGTACAGTCAAATCTTGGGTGAGAACCTCTTTCCCTCAGCCAGGGCATTGAAAATGGGTCGTGGATGGGTATTCCAGCATGACAATGGCCAAGGCAACAAAGGAGTGTCTCAAGAAGAAGCACATTAAGGTCCTGGAGTGGCCTAGCCAGTCTCCAGACCTTAATCCCATAGAAAATCTGTGGAGGGAGCTGAAGGTTCGAGTTGCCAAACGTCAGCCTCGAAACCTTAAAGACTTGGAGAAGATCTGCAAAGAGGAGTGGGACAAAATCCCTCCTGAGATGTGTGCAAACCTGGTGGCCAACTACAAGAAACGTCTGACCTCTGTGATTGCCAACAAGGGCTTTGCCACCAAGTAGTAAGTCATGTTTTGCAGAGGGGGTCAAATACTTATTTCCCTCATTAAAATGCAAATCATTTTATAACATTTTTGACATGCGTTTTTCTGGATTTTTTTGTTGTTATTCTGTCTCTCACTGTTCAAATAAACCTACCATTACAATTATAGACTGATCATTTCTTTGTCAGTGGGCAAACATACAAAATCAGCAGGGGATCAAATACCTTTTTCCCTCACTGTAGCTGAGCACTGCGCACATATAAACATTTACAGCACACTAACATTTACAACATGAACATAAAAAGATACATAATAACCTGAGTGGCAGTACTGCATAAGTCAATCTATTATTATTTCACTCTTCACTTCAGATGTCACGGGTTTAGTTAAATACGCAAACAATTGGGCTTGACGGTAAAGTAAGTAGAACAGCTATGCCGCTTCAGGCCGCTTGTCCCGCTCTCCAGTTGGTAGCGTCTTTGATTAAACCGCTACATTTTTTACAAGCCATGTACTACTGGAACGAGGCATGAGAGTGGAATGAGGCATTTTATTTTGAATTGATTTTTTTAAAGGAAACTATATTAGGCCTAGCCTACACAGTTGTTGTTTTTATGAAATGCTCCACACATGACATATTATCGCCCCAGAAACTCAGTTCCTAACTATTCCTGTACTGCCCGTTTCTGTAGACTGTTGATCCTGTCCCGTCCTGTCCCAAACTTGACTGTAGAGCATCATTCTCATTCCTGACAGAATCCTGCGGGGTCCGCAGGACCAGCAGGAGTCCTGTTCCCGTGTCAACCTCTAGTCTGTATCCCTTCGTAACTGTGGACCAGACCCAGGGCTGGACTGTGCATGCCCGCCAATTCCCTGCTCTGGTGGCAAGTAACCCACAGGTTGGTAGACTCTCGCTCACCAGTGGTGCCAGAGCTCCTTCTGGTGGCGATGGAGTGAGTCTCCTTTTCACTGCATTGCTCTGCGAAGGACCGTTTTCCCCACCGTCGGCCCCTCTTTGGGCTTCTGAACCGTGGTGTTCAGAAGCACCAAGGCTTTCCCGTGGAAAGCCTTGGTGCCAGCAAATTGGCCTCTTCTTACCACAAAGCCGTGGCTTGTGGAGGGGTAGGCCAGGTAGCCACAATTCCTGGGTCTACGTAGCAGGCAGAAGTTGAAGGCTTCCCTTTCCTTCTTTCAATTATTATGCATCTCTAGCATCAAATTGACCTGGTATGACAGCAGTAGGGACATAACTTTCAACACCCGTACAGAACGTGCAGAAGACACACAGACCTTTTGGTAGATGGATGTGAAGAAATGGTCAGTCTTACCAGGGAGGAAGTGCCTGTTACTGACGGAACTGGGGTTGAGGTGGTTAGCCAGTGACGGCTTGACCACCGGTGGCTTGCTGAGGCACAGCTCCTCAATGTCCTTGACATTCATGCTTGCAATAAGTCTGATGTTGCCGGTCAAGGGTTTGTCCCAATTGCACTTGGCTTCCACCATGAAAGCTGGGATAGCTGGGCGGAGATGCATGCCTGGGAGAGGGGAGTTTCCTTCTGTCCTACCAGTCCCTCTCTGGGTTCAGGCCACTCATTGCTGAGTGTGGTCGCTGCCCGTTTGAAGACATCACTGGCCAAATATCTGTCATCCTCTACCGATACCTCGCTAAGGGCAGAAGAGGGCCTAGAGGTAACGACTTGCGCTTCCTTGTCCTCTTCCTCCTCCGCTGATGACGAGGTCCATTTCCCCCTCCTCCGGGGCCAAGCCCTGGAAAAGTGGGTGAAGGTCCTTGGGATAGCCATCCATGTCGTCGACCCATGAGGGCTTGGTCTGTGAGGTAGTCTTCCCGCTCGAAGGCAGTGTGTGAGACGAACCACATTGGGCTGCTCTGTGCACTCTCCGATGGATGGTGTTAGCAGCAAAATCCTTACAATGGATGCATGACCGGGGGTCGTTGAATGCTGCTTCCATGTGTTCGAGACTCAGGCAGACGACACACAGTGGGTGTGTGTCCTTTCCTGATATGGTTGCCCTGTATGGACATGGATGTACTGGGGCCGGAGCCTTGCTAAGTACCCCTAGCACTGAGCTAGCAGACTCCATGGCTCCAAATAACAGCTAATCTGAGAACAAAGTGAAAAGCCACAATACCCTCACATACCCCTCAATTCGAGCACTGGTTTTAAGCCCTTCACTCACTGACACTAAGATATTTGAGGAGTGCATAGTGACTGACGGAATTGGTTGACAAAATCTATGGATACTAGACTATAATTTAGTCTGTCAAACAGGTAGACCGACCTCTTATTTCTTGAATAGGAAGAAATAGGCTCCAACACAAAGCCCTCTTGTTAATAGCCTAAAGTCCTATTAAAATGAAGACTGTTTAAATGAATTAGGACTTCTCAAATTAGCCAACTTTCAGCACCCATGCACTGTCCATCTCCGCGGCTGCTGCTTCATATTAATGTAAAGTTATGTAAATTACTCGAATATGTCTTATTGTGAGGTCAATAACTCTGAGAAATAGATTCATTAAGGGCAACTAAACATGTGTTTTTTATTAAAATAAATTATAGCAGTAGCAAGCTTACCTCCGGTCCTCCTTCTCATCTTCGCGCTCTCCCTCTCAAACTGAACAGGACATCAGTCCCCTCCATGATGTTTAAAAAAATATATATGATTTAACCTTTATTTAACTAGGCAAGTCAGTTAAGGACAAATTCTCATTTACAATGACGGCCTACACCGGCCAAACCTGGACGACGCTGGGCCAGTTGTGCGCCGCCCTATGGGACTCCCAATCACGACCGGATGTGAAACAGCCTGGATGTAGGCTACGCGTGTCCATGCCCATCATGAAACGAGAGATGAGAACCTCTGTGAATACCGGTAAACTTCGTATTTAGAAGTTATTTTCCTGTAACAATTGCTTGTTTCCCATTTGTTAAACCCAAATCCTTCTGTAGGCTACCCTTACCCTAGGCCTACTATAATGAAGGCTGGTTTAACAGCAATGCTTTTTTTTTTTTTTATCCTGACGATTTTATGACCTCCTTACATTTTATATTCATTTATTGTTGCTGTTGGGGAAAAAAACAACAGATTGCTTGTTTTTTGTTCAATTTTATTCAAACCAAACTTAGAATAAGTCACACTGTCCTGGTTATATGGTGAAAACGTCCATGATGTGCATGCAATTCAGCTTCTGGAGAAGTGTAAATGCGTTCTGTATGATGGTTCCAATATGTATACAAAACATTATATTTAGGAGCACTCTAAAGGTGAGTGGACATTCTCCCTTTTTCTTTAAATTGGATCTTTGTTCAGCTACTGTGAAAAGTTTGGATGTGCTTAAAACCCCCCATAGTCTGTGTTGTTTTAATACCCTATTATATGCCCGCAGGGAGTAATTATTGTGCCTGTAAGCGTATTTAGACAAAGGCTATTTACAACAAGTTGTTGTTTTGTTTCAAATTCTATTTGAATTATTTGCTTTCTTTTTAGGCCTTATCAATAATGAATTGTATTTTTCTAATTGACAATGTTTGGCATGTCCATGCTCAGCCATAATGTCATTTACACTAGGCCTAGCCCCTATATCAGCGCGAATGCTATGTATATATTTCAACATTGAAGCCATGCAATTACTTAGAACAATGTGGACTGCAAACAGGTTCAAGTTAAGATATTTAGCAAAGATGGGATGGGTCTAGATTTTGTTATTTCATTTCTGTAAGCGCTTAAACAAACTATAATGGACTAACATTGGAATTGGAGATGCTTCAAATGCAATACATAAAAGACAGTAAACACACAACTTGAAGCGACCACATATTTAGCCATGGAGCACGTTCTGATTGGCCAGTGAGGGCCCAAGCCTGACACACCCACAACTGGTTTATTCATCAAAACCCAGCCCTTTTGTGCCACCAGCACTGCACCGATCATTTTTGGTTGTGAAAATAGCAAAAATATTTGTTACACACCCCCAAACCCATAGCGCTACCTACCGCCAGCGCGTAGATTTACCATTGTGTTAGGTTTGTTAATCAATTACAAATGACATGACCCTCCCCTGGACTACATTTTAAAAATACTAAAACCTCTCCCTGACTGAAATTGAAATATCATGACCCTCCCCCATTTTCCTCCGGGTAACAATTGTGTACATTTCGGTCACTCCCTTATGCATAAGGGGACATGAGATGTGAGTTCAACTACCCTACTACCTCCCCATTCTGTGTTACATCATAACACCATAGGTCTTTCCCCCTTTTTATACTATCAATAGTTGTTTCTCTACACCCTATAAATATAGGCAAATCGATGTGAAAATGTTCTCTCTTGTTTATGGTTCCAAAACACTCTCTCTTGTTTATGGTCCCAAAACACACACTCTCTCTCTCTCTCTCTCTCTCACTCTCTCTCTCTCTCTCACACGCACAGACACAGACACACAGGAGAACTATCCCACTACCCCTGGTGGAGGTAGTCACTATTGAAAGAGCCAGAAGTGGGTTTTAGATTTAGGGTACAAGGTTCTGCAAGTCTACAACGTCAATCAAAGCCGGCTTGACCAACCCCCTTTCCCCTTCGGGCCAGCAGGTTGTAAAGCCATTAAAGAAAGCATCAAGGATTTTCTTCCCAATAGACCTCTTAGTGCGAGCCTCCCTTTCAAGCTGTGGTTAAGGTTGGGGGGGCGAGGTCTCCTTGTTCCTAAATGAACCATGTACTGTTTTTGGAGCGCAAGATTCGGTATTATTCTTATTCACAGCGCTGTCTTCTTATTCGGAACTTTTGAGAGAGCATCCACCAGCAACATTAAGGTAAATCGCATACTTTTCATTCAAAAATTGTTTAAAAAAAAAAATCTTATCCATAAAGCCGTGCGCTTCAAACATCCTTGTTCTCAACGCAAATGTCTACTCGTGTATGCCGGTATTTGTGTGAAAGCGTTCAAATGGCAAGAGATTACGCTGTTTTCTAGACTAGCCTACTAACCCATGCTTGCCTGCAACAATTTCAATTCATTCGGTACTGTAGGCTATTAGTGAAGTCTAGGTTTTGCGCCTTCTTTACCGCTATCCGTTTCATGCCGAACTCCTTTTCTAGACTACGCTTTAAGATCAAAGCCCCAGCTGGAGTCTTTATTTCTGCCTGCCTGGCATTTCCGAAGCTGTTGAAGTAGCTGCACATTTATTAGAGAGCTTCGTGGTCCACTGGACTAAAACTAATGAGGGGCAGGGGCGGAAGACGAGGAAGGATACGGTACTGGATTGTACTTGAGTTCAAACCGAAGGGAGGTCATCTGGAGACGTTTGACATGGGATATTACAAGAGGATCCTATGGGCTAACATAGTAGCCGCGGCTAGTTTACCTCAAACCAACATCAAGGGAACTATGTTATAACACAGCTTCTGGAAGAAAAAGAAAAAAAAAGTTACGGGAACATTTTACAGACATGCTTCAAACCCGTCTACATACGTGAAAACAGCGTTTTTGAACGATATGGTTTTCCATTTTCAAGGGTTCGTGTCCATTATTGATGTATGAGCAACAACTCAGGCTCTTGAATCATCCACATGGCATCCACCTGACCGGTGCTCGGTGGCGGCAGCAGCTGACCCGCTTAACTCCAGTAACATTGTAATACAACTGTCCCATGCACAATTATACCCCCCCTCTCCCACCGGACGCCGTTCGCCGCCGCCGCCTCCAAAAGTATACTCATTTGTACTTCCCGGGAGGTCCATTGTTTGAGAGCCTGGTGCATTAAAACGTGAAAAAGTAAATAGTCTATTTAGATTTCTAGATATCCAGAGGGCATTCAGAAAAACATATGGGGCTTGCGCATTCTTGTTTGGACAAGCATCTAGTCCCCCTAGTTGAGTTACAGAACTGTCGTCTTTTCGGATTTTTGATCATGTTTGTGATTTTAGCAAAATAGCTTTTTTTTTTTCATTAACAGTTCTTGTATTTAAATTTGTGGTGATGTAAAATGAGCGTGTTGTGAAATCTATATGGCTGTCATATAGACTATAGGCCAGCAAAACATGCAAACACAAGTCTTCCCAAAATTATAAAACAAAAATTATAGGCAACCTAAAAATACCTTAAAAAAATGGCTGCAAATCATTCAAAATGTGCAGATGAATATAGGTTCTATAACCACAGTTTCTACTCTTGAGAACTACTGAGTGCGAAACATTAATCATTGGGAAGAAATCCTAGGCCCTAGAACAGTGTGGCCAGCCATGGCAGTGTCTGTGTGCTGTTAATGCACTCTAATGGTCAGGTTTAGAGGGCTACGATTAACCTGAAGTCTAGACAACAGGAGTCGGCTTCAGTTACTCACAGACAGTCACTGGCCCTTTCATCTAGCACTCGTTTTAGCAGCCCTCAATCCTCCCTCTGTCTCCATTCCCCCTCCCTCCTTCCATCTCTCCCCTCCTCCTCCCTCCAGTCTCTCATCCACCTCTCTAACTCATCAAGAGCACAGTAATGCTCTTAAAAGTCTTGGCCTGTCTCTACCTCTGTAAAGAAAAGATATTCATAGCCAACCACCAGCTCTGTTTTGAATTTTAGGCTCTTTCTTTCTCTCTCTCTCCTTCCCCCTCTCTCTCCCTCCTAAATGGATCACAGGTTTTGGTTAGGTTTCTGCTTTCCTTTAAGTCACAGAAGTAAACTGTATTACCCCTGCATCTTTCACCACTTGGAATACACTCTGAAAGTCTATAGGTTTTAAGGCGTACCCCAGGAGGTAGCAGCAGCCTTTTTGGACTCAGCCAGTGTATCCAAACACGTGTTAACAGGTTCGTCCGGTGGAAAGTGTACCATAGCACCATAAGTGGTCGCAATGTGTTCACTGAATGGTTTAGGGAAACACTCCCCAGTGGGTGCTTATTCATGCAGGGAGGACACACTTCAGGAGGAAGCATAGCAAAGTCAATCATGTTACTGCGTTGCTTGCTGCCCTTACTCTTACACACAGACAGAACACTCACAATGGGAATCTTGTGCGAATGCCACCTAAAGTGATTTTCGGTCTTTTCGTTTTCCGTACCCGCTCGGGTTTAATGGAACAGTCCAGCCAGCTGCTGCTGCCAATTGCAGTCTGCACAGCAACCCTACTGTTAGAGCTACAGGGCTATTCCCAATACGTATAGGAAACAACTCAACTGTCCCTTATGCCTTCCTTATGGGGAGAGAGAAGAAGAGACAAAACAGTTCTGGACAACCTAAACTACATCGAGGCGGACATGCACACGCAACAAGCACCCACGCGCACACACACGTGCATACTGTACATACAGTGTAATACACATGTAAAATACTCTGTCTCTGCCAGGACAGTAGTGACGGGAGGGAGGAGGTCCAGCGGCAGAGCCGGCACAGCCAGAGGCACCAGAGCCGGGGGCAGCAGCCCGACGAGGTGGCCCAGTGGTGGGGAGAGTGGAGCAGCTGGTCCACCTGCTCCAGGACCTGTGGAGGAGGGGTGCGCTCTCAGGAACGACACTGTCTGCAGCAGAGGTAAAGATACACCATCACTGACCTGACGAAGATCCAGTCTTGGATTGAAACGTTGCCTAACAAAAAGGTATGTGCTGGAGCAATCGTGTGTGTGTGCGGGCCGTGCATTATTTCTACAACCAGTTTTTCCTGGTCAGGAAATAAAGGCAAAACTTGGGAACCTAACTAACCATCACTTCTCTGAAGCTGCCACTGCCTGCTATAGTTTTTAGGCAGCAGCGAGCCAACTCAATGCTAGAATTAACTAGGCCAGTGGGACCAAAGAGTTAGGCTGCTAATCATTATGGCTACTCAAATTGGTTAAAAAAAAGTTTTGAAAAGTTAGCTTGCCAACTCATTAATGTTGTTTGTGGAATACTCTCCTGGAGGAAAATTAGACCCAACACTTACATTTGTTTTTGGGTTATAACACACTGTATGAGATTTCTGTAAGAGTGACAATATTTCCCACAACATGCTAGCTATGATGACAGATACCAACATGAACTCCAATTCAATTCTACCATACTCCAAACGCTCATTCAGGAAGCCTGGAAATTGTGGTTCAACCATCAGAGTCAACCAATCAAGACTTATAAAACGCTTCCTGTTTCCTGCTGTCACAAACTGTTATGACACGCTTTACACCATTACACTTATGACAGCCTAATGTAGGCATTACAACACACACTTACTTCCAAGTGTTCCGGAAATGTCTCCCAGCAGTGGTCTGACCAGGACTGACAGGCTGCAGTGCTGCTAACACACACACACACACACACACACACACACACACACACACACACACACACACACACACACACACACACACAGTTTGACCCTGAACTGAACCCACTTCTCATACTGGGGGGGTGTCAGTCCTCATCAGCGGGTTTGACTCCAGAGTTCATTTAAACGGCTGGTAATTGGGGGCTCAATGACCTCCGGTCTGAAGTGTCCACGTTCAAACCTGCCTGACGGCCCCTGCTGTTGGTGTGTGTGTGTGACATAACATGCACTATAACTTATAACATGTATATGTGTTTTGTTTGGGGAGTAATCAAGGAATCATGCTGATGGATTGGTTTGAGAACTGCGTTTGTTCACTGGAAGGTGGATTGGTGTTTTCATTAACTTGACAGTTATGTGGATTAACAGTTTCTAGGGAGACAAATACAAAACGTCATATTTCCATATGGCTTAGATTGTAGTGTAGGTTTTGACCCCGCCTGGTTTCCTTTGAGAGAATAGGAGGTCGAGAGAGAGAGAGAGAGAGAGAAAGAGAGGGAACGAAAGAAAGAGACAGAGAGCGTGAAAGAGAGACGTTTCCCCGCCTGACAAATAACCTCCGGGGCACCCTCTTGCGGCCCGAGGAATGTCCTGTGGAATGAACATCAATCCCGGCGGTCAGCGGTTCCACATGACACGGGCCAGTCTGGCCGGAGTAACAGCCATATTTATAAAAGGGCTTTTAGTCAGGCGCTGGGCCATTTAGGGGGAGATTCCTCCCCAGATAAGCACCAGGGTTTGACTTTGAGCTGTTCCACCTGGCGCCCATTAACACTCCCCCTGTGTGGTGTGGGGGTTTGGGGAGGGTGAAGGGGGGTGGGGAGAGAGAGAGAGAGAGAAAGAGGGAGATGTGAGTAAAGAGGGAGAGAGGGGAAAGGAGAGAGAGAGGGTGGGGGGTGGGCGGGTGAATAAAGACAAAGAGAGAGACAGGGAGAGAGGGGAAGAGAACAAGGGAACGAAAGAGGGGAGATGGAAAGGGTGTGTTAGAGAGAGAGAGAGAGAATGAGAGAGAGGGAGAGAAGAGGAGACCCACATCTGGAGGGGAGGAGTGGAAGGAGTGTTGGGGAAAGCTCTGAAAAAGCCTGGGAACGTTCAACATCTGGAGTCTAGGTGGGGCTCAGACTGTGAGAGCTAGATGTGTCTATCTCATGCTAGAAAAGTAGGCTAAACATGAAGGGCTGACTCCTTAAAGAGATCACCACAGTGGAGATACTAGAGTAACTCACCTTTTTTCTTCCATGTACCTAATGTATAACCTGAGCTTATCGTGACCGTTTGAGGCCACTTCCACTTTACAAATCTTACGGAGTACACTGTAAGACCCTTAACACGGTTCAAACTGCGGTATCTTTATTGTAATGTCACATTGTGTCTGCTCATGCCAGATAAGTATGTGTAAAACCCTTTCTCTCCAGACTCACTGCCACACAGAACATCAACAGCTCCTTCTGTGTCGGATCTCCGAAGCAGTATCAGCTATGTCCATTTCAGGTATGCTTTTACACCAGCACCATGCATTGGATTTTCTCCTCTCATTTTGGGAGTATCAACTGAGTCTCAACAACACTTGTTGCTAGGCATCTATTAGCTTATGCACCATTGCCCTACCAATTTCTAATGGATTACGTTTACATTGATTCAGTACCCCTTTAAAGGGGCAATTTGCAGTTGCTACATACTCTTTGGACTTTATATATACTAATTGATTCTTGAAGAATATACAGGTAGCTTATAACTTCCAGATGAGCTAAGTATAACTGTCGTACCCTATCGGAACCCAAAATATATGCTTGTTTTACTCCAATGTTTGGAAACATTATATATGTAAACAAACCCTCTATAGCCTCCAAATATGCTCAAAACTGTCATTTTGATATCTTGGATGGTCAGTCCTTGCATCAATAGCTCAGTCTACTGTATGCATTTAAGATTGTTTACATTTCTCCAGGCCCATCCCTCAGCTTTTTACCAAAACAGAGGCAGGGTGGCCCGTTGTTATTGTTTTCAACTGCGGACTGCCCTGTTAAAGGGGAATATGAGCTTTAGACTGAAGATGTTTCAGTGTCACTTTCCAAAAAACATGCCTTGCCTACACTACTCCTGTTTGTTTCTGAGACTTGGTTTACTCTTGTCTCATCCCGCTGTTCTCGTCTTTCTCCCCAGCCCTGCGTCAGTACCAGTGTTAGCTTTAAGCAGCAGCAGTGCTCCCAGTTCAACGCCAAAGCCTTCGGCAGGAGACACTATGAGTGGGTGCCCCTCTATCCAGGTAAGCAATGCATTAGTCATAGATGGTTTTCGTCCTCTAAAATGCTATTTTGCTAGGTCCCGATTATTTCTCCTTCCTATAGAAGTGTGCGGTTGTTCACCTTCACTGATTCACAAAGGAAATGACTGGTATAAGAAATATGGTGAAGACTCCCACTAGCTCATGCCTCCACCAATCCTATGCTTTTAGATTTGTGGGAAGTAATGAACATGTGCACACTTCAGGAGAAAGAAGCTATTACTGGGACCCACCTTCTATTTCTCCCTCTCTCCTTCTTCCTTTCTCTCTCAAGCTTTTGCCTAGTTGCATTTGTTTGATGTTCATTTTTTTCCCTCATGATTGCTCCTTCATTTCTCTTTGTCTTTCATTCTTTTATGTCTGCCTCGCTTGGCTCTTGCCTGCCAGAATCAGGAAGCGAGTACCTTTCCATAGAACGTCTTGCATCATGCTTTAAGGCCCCAGTCCAAGGCTTATGTCATCTTTAAACTCAGACTATTATGTCTCGGTTTCTAGGTAAATGACATATAGACATGACAAATAAAAACATTCTCATTCATATCTAATCACATTTGGGTGAATTTCCAAATCCTTTTCTAATCAAATCTCCGTTCTAGACAATAACCTCAGGGACTGGCTTTTGTAGCTAGCGTCAAAACAGCCTTAACGAACATAAGAGTATCTGAACATTTCTTTAAGTTTTTCTCTTGTCACTTCCTGTCCCAGATGACTACATCAGTATCTCCAACAAGCCGTGTGACCTTCAGTGCACCAGCACCACAGGGGAGAGGCAGCTGCTGGTCCCGGCCCACGACGGAACCTACTGCCGGGACGGCATCTACCAGGGCGTCTGCATCGAGGGCCAGTGTCAGGTGCGCCACAGGGATCGGTATTAGGACCATACATTTTTTTCCCCGTGATCAACCGCTTGAGTCTCTTTTGGTTCAAAGCATCTGCCAAACAATATACCTAGTTTTTCCTGGTCAGGCCACAGGGTTAGGAAAAAGGATCCCAAACTCATGAGGACTTTCTTCTCTTCTCTCCCCTGGCTGCCCTGTACTACAGACGGTGGGTTGTGACGGGAAGCTTTACTCCAGTAAAACGGTAGATACGTGCGGCGTGTGCGGCGGGAATGGCAGCTCCTGCTACAGAGTGTCTGGATCTCACCGGAAAGGGAGCACACAGTTAGGTATATCTTAAGTGGTATCAAGAGGTTATACAGCATATCCTACCTTTTTTTTAAGTGCCCTTCTAAACATCTATAAAATCAAAAAGCCCTAACCTCCATGTCACAGTGTGCCTGGAAATAAAAGCACAACTAAAGTGGGTGATCTTGTTTTTTTTCCTTTGGATCAGGTTATGTGTTTATCACCAACATTCCTGTTGGTGCCACCGACATCCAGATCATTGAGAGACGGAAAACCGAGAATATACTGGGTAAGATTCAGAACATGTTGTATTGAATTTTATTGGGATACAGTAACTAGAAATTGTGAAACTTAACAAGCAGAACAACCGTCATAGTTACCAGAATTAAGAAATATGAGCTGTTGTTGATTTCCGTGCGATTACCATAGGCCCTATCCAATCAAAACTTGTGTCTGGGTTCGTGGAATAAATCTAAAACAAAATTCATTTAGCGAGAAAGTTGTTACAGCTGTTGTCCATAAGATCTTATTGCTTTCCTCCAGCCCTATCCGATGAAGCAGGACACTTCTTTTTCAATGGGAACACAATTATCGACAATCCCCGTAACTTCCGTGTTGCTGGCACAGTCTTCAAGTACAGGAGACCCGCTAACCTCTTATCAGATGGATTTGAGTACATCATCGCCCAAGGACCCACTGACCAGGGGCTAAACGTCATGGTAGGTATTTAGGTATGTACTGTCTGTAGGTAACTAGGGCATGTTTCCCAGTGATTCCTAAAAATAGACAATTGACATGTTGGCTTTGTTGTAATGTGATTGAAAGGCCTCTTACCCTTTTATACAAGTACTACAACCTGAACGGAAAGATGCCCCACATCACATACGAGTACACCGTACCTCGCACCCCAGAAGCCCGCACAACAACCCCAGTAGCCTCACTTCCAGAGGAGGTCCAGATACGAGCACTGTCCGTTGTCAAACCAGCGGTCCCAGAACCATGGCCCCCGGTCGTCCCAGATACAATAGCCAACGCCACTGCCACTGAACTCTCCTTGAATGATAATGAGATTGAGGCCAGCGAGGATTATGGGAAGCTGGGAAACCACAGTGGTGTCCTGGTCCCGGACGAGCCCCCAGATGTAGACCATGACCTGGATCATGACCATGAAGGTCTTGTGTGGGAACTACAGGCTCCTCTCAACCTTAGTCAACCTCCAGCCATGCTGGTGTTCAGACCAGCCAGTGAGATCTACCACAACAACCTGGAGAATAAGCTAGGAGACCAGGGACATCCTGCACCTGCTAACTACAGTGAGTCTGAGTAGGAAGTTGATATCTGGGCTGTGTATCCACTGGACTATTTTACAGAGAGTTTTAACTTTCAAATGTACATATATTGTTGTATCTGTAATGAACAAGGACATTGGCCTGTAGTCTGTCACTTTTAGTTGGGAAGGTTATTCGAAGTATATTATTGCGGGATATCAGCAAACAGTTTTGATGCCCTTTTGTAATGGGAATGTTCTATAGAATTTTTTATGAGATTTGAAATAATTTCTATGAATTTTACAATATTTTACAAGGGACAGACTCCAACTTGATCGATGGTGAGTCTCCCGGTCCCAACGGCACCCACCGACCATCCAAGCCCCTCCACAGGAGCCTGTTCCTGGACCTGGTCTCTGAGCCAGGAGGCTTCAGACAGCCCTGCCAGGATGGCTCCAACCTCTGCCCTCTCCTGGAACTCAACACCAGTTCCTCCCTGGACAACAGCCTGGCCCAGCTGGATATCTACCCAGGCCGCCTCAACCTCCACGAGGCCACGGCTGAGGACAGCGCCCCCTATGGACTCCTTTTCGAACCAGAGCCCAACGGGACAGAGAGTTCCAACCTCGTCAACCTCCACCAGGTAGAGCCGGTACAGGCCCCCGACACAGAGAGGTGAGCTGCCTTAGTGGGGGGGGGGGACTTTGGGGGTTGGGCGTGAGGAGGGTCTGCCGCATTATATGTGCTTTAGTTTGTTGTTATTTATTGTCCCTTTGCATTTTTATATTGAATTACCATGATGTGCTTTTCCCCCAACAGTACCTAGCTTTATATTAAGTAGATACATTGCTAGGTTCAATTTGGTTCAATTCAGACGTTCAATCACCTTTCTCCCTCTCCCTCGATCTCTTCCTCCCATTCTCCGGTTTTGTCCTTCTTCCTCCCTCTCTCTCCCCATGCGTTCCAGCAGCAATGAGTTTGAGGTGGGATTGCTCGACCGTGACATCAGCCTTGCTGACATGTACAGATGGAAGGTATCTGCGTATGCACCCTGCAGCTCAACATGTACCACAGGTGCAGCTACCAGCCACACCACACACACACAGTGTACACAGACACACACACACACACACACACACACCCACATTGTACACACACTTTATACACATATTCTCACACACGTTACACAAACATAGCCACCCACCAGTACCGGCAAATCACTTAGTGTCTCTTCTCTCCACGTTGATCATACCTCTCGCTAAATATACTTTAGTCTCATTAACCAACTTAACGTAAAGGATACGTGTTCACTGGGATATTTTGTTTAACCCCGACTGTTCAACAGCTGTGTGAGTTTCGGTATTATATTGGTCATGGTAGTCTACGTTTCCTTGCCAGGTATCAGCACGTCCTACGCCCTGTGTGTCCGGTATGACGGCTCTGAGGTGGATGAGGCTTACTGTGACGCCGTGACCAGACCAGAACCCACACATGAGTTCTGCACCGGGAAGGAGTGTCCACCCAGGTTGGATAACCCGTACGCTCAGTTTCACTGCAACATCAGATTGGGCTCCTCCTAGACCCGTAAATAGTATTCTGAATTGTATTCCGTTGGCTAAGACCTGATGGTTTCAGAGTAATGACTGGGTTTGTAGCTCCTTTGAAGCGATATGCCTGTTGGCATTCAGTCTGCCATTCCCTTCACACAAATAATAACTGTTCTCCAGTACAATTGTGACCGACTGGAGTTTGAACCTGGTTGCCCTGCATGCCATAAGATTGCGTTAGCCAGCGGAGCTAAAGCCGTATACTAACCGTTATACTGACTGGGTCTTCACCCTAGGTGGGAGACCAGTCGGTGGAGTGAGTGTTCGAGGACGTGCGGCGAGGGCTTCCAGTTCCGCACGGTGCGCTGCTGGAAGATGATGGCTCCAGGCTTCGACAGCTCTGTGTATGACGAGCTGTGTGTGGCTGCAGAGCTGCAGAAACCGATGGCGCGCAAGGCCTGCAAGAGCAAAGGCTGTGGCCCACAGTGGGAAGTCTCTGACTGGTCTGAGGTGTGTTTTAAAAAAAAAAATGGTGTATCTGTCAAGGAATCTTTAAGATAGAAGTGGATCTTCAAGTATGTGTTCTGGGTAACAGTAGGAACCATGTGAAGTTGTAAAATGTTAGCTATCATACTTCATCGCTGGATCACGGGCGGCAGGTAGCCTAGTGGTTGGAGCGTTGGGCCAGTAACCGAAAGGTTGCTAGATCGAATCCCCGAGCTGACGAGGTAAAAAAATCTGTCGTTCTGCCCCTGAACAAGGCAGTTAACCCGCTGTTCCTAGGCCGTCATTGTAAGTAAGAATTTGTTGTTAACTGACTTGCCTAGTTAAATAAAACAATAAAAATCACTCAGGAGTGAAAGATTATAATAGTGAGTGTTCTCTGAGCACTGATGGAGGGCAATGTGGTCGTTTCTCTCTTCCAGTGTTCCGCTCGGTGTGGGGGACGGGGTTTGAGGAGTCGGGAGGTGCGCTGCTCCATGGAGACGCGCCTGTGTAACGAGTCCTCGCGGCCACTCAGTGAGAAGGAGTGTGAGGGACCACCCTGTGACCGCAGGTGGACTGTTTCGGACTGGGGCCCTGTGAGTTAACCACCCTCAGCTGCACCAAGGTCTTAGCCTAGGCACAGCTAACACCCAGGGGTTTTCCCCCAGGGGTGTTCACGGGGTCAGGAAGAACCTCCTATACAGGTTCATCAACTACTCTCAGATCGTCATGTTCTTAGGCCTTGGCAGCAATATGGGCTGAAAAAAAGAATCTTGATATTGTATTTTGATAATATATCATTGATAGGAAATCAACACAGCTCCTCTTGATCTTGAATACGCTCTCCCTCCTCGTCCCTTTGTTTCCCTCCCTCTATTTTCCCTGTCATCACGTATTGCCTCTCTCATACATCTTCTTACTCTTCCTTACTGTCCCTCCCTCTCTCTCTCTCTCTCTCTCTTTCCCCTTCCTTCCTCCCCCCTGGCTGTCTGTGTACTCTCTAAGTGTTCAGGGGCCTGTGGCGAGGGCAGGATGACGCGCTACGTGGCGTGCAAGAACAGCAACGGCAACGTGATCTCTGACGGCCAGTGCGACCTGGACCTCAAGCCCCTGGCCGTGTACCCCTGTGGGGACAAGAACTGCCCCGCGCACTGGGTGGAACAGGAGTGGGAACAGGTGAGTGTTCTGTAGCTTTACGGAGAAGAAAGACTCGCCTAGCAGGACGGTCACAACAGCCTCTCAGTACAAGCCTTTTATTTGAGAGTTCACTGTGAGTTCAGCTTCGGTCGTTTCTATTTTCATTTCCATTTCATTCAATACGCTTAACAAACATTGCCGTAGCGGCGTTAAACAAACATTGTCATGGTAATAGCGCAACAAACAAGTCCAGGCCTTGCAGCAAGGACAAAACTTCATTAAAAAAAAAAGGCCATGGAAAAAAATGCATGAGGGACTACCGATGACTGGTTTTGGGCGTAACAGTCTTCCTTTCTTACCTGCGTGTACCGCTGTGTGAAATGCATGATCCACAAAGGAACTACATGCAAGATGACAGAGAAGTCTCTGGCTGTGGCTGTGACAATCTTCCTCTCCTCCCTCCCTGTGTGCCACCAGTGTAACACCACCTGTGGGCGGGGGGTGAAAACGCGGCAGGTGGTGTGTTCAGGCCTGGAGGACGGCGTGTTCAAGGAGTTCCACGGGCAGACGTGTGACTCCGCCCTCAAACCCGAGGAGAGCTCCGCCTGCTTCGAGAGGCCCTGCTCCAAGTGGTTCACCACTTCCTGGTCTCAGGTACATGTCGTTAGAGCAATCCAACCGCTGTCACTGTTACTCACTTACTTAGGACCATCAGTGACTCCTCTCCATCGCACTCTGTCGAGGGCAGTCTCCTCTAGCTCATTCCACTGTTATCTAGACCATTCTATCAGTATTTAAGTCATAGTTTAGTAGTAGATGGGAACGAATAACTGCAGGGTTTGTGTGATGCTCTCACTCTCTCCCTTCTCAAGCACAATACAAAATGTGGACGCTTGTCACTTTTTGTTCCTGTGTGTGAGTAATGTCATTGCTTTTCTTCTCCTCCCATCACAGTGCAGTAAGACATGTGGCAGCGGGGTGCACGTTCGGGAGGTGAAGTGCTACCAGGGGGAGGAGCTAGGCCACAGCTGTGATTCCGCCCTCAAACCTGAGGCCGGGCAGACGTGTGAGGTGCAGGCCTGTCCCACAGAGGCCCCAGGTAGGAAGAACGCTGTCTGTCTGCCTAACTGTCTGTCTGTCAAAATGGCCACTGTAATATTGTCCCCCCCTCTTCTCCCCCAGTTGAAGAGGTGTGTCAGGACAAGGCTACGGCCAACTGTGCCCTGGTGCTGAAGGTGAAGCTGTGTACACACTGGTACTACAGGAAGGCCTGCTGCCAGTCCTGTAAGAGCAAGGCCCCGTAAGGGCCAGGGGCCACAGGCCAGGGGCCCGCACTCACAATGGCCCCCCACAGAATGTGAAGACAGTCCCCATACAGGACACCTTGCACTGTGCCCTGGACTCTTTTCCTTTAGATTGTAGACTTGTCCTATAGCCTGGTTCCAGAAGTTATATGGCCTGTAGCCAACTCTGACTTGTTTTCATGCCAAAGCTACGGGTAACTGCCAAAATAATGGAAACGCCAACGTCTTAATAGGGTGTTGAGCCACCAGAACAGCTTCAATGCACCTTGGCAGAGGGATGCGGGACTCTATCAGAGGGATGCGACACCATTCTTCCACGAGAAATTCCATCATTTGGTGTTTTGTTGATGGTGGTGGAAAACGCTGTCTCAGGCGGCGCTCCACAATCTCCCTTAAGGGTTCAACTGGGTTGAGTTCTGGTGACTGAGACGGCCATGGCGTATGCTTTACATCGTTTTCATGCTCATCAAACCATTTAGTGACCACTCGTGCCCTGTGGATGGAGGCAATGTCATCCACTCCCATCTGGGTAGAAATGATTCACCGTAGGTTGAAGGTGATCACCATAGGCTGGCGTTTACCTTGCCCTCTAAGGGGTTGAGTGGACATAAACCATGCCAGGAAAATGCACCCCACACCATAACAGAGCCGCCAGAACCCTCATTTACTCAAGTGTTTCCATTATTTTGGCAGTTACCTGTACACGTTTGGAATGATAAGAAAGGAACGTTGCAGAGAGGGGTTCCCTAAAGCACATACAGATGAGACCAGGCTAGAATTGTCCCCCAATCTCTCCTTCCTCCCTAACCATTACCAGAACCTCATGCCTATCCTCACCCCTAACCCAAGACCTTCCACCCCCTCCACCTCTCTACCCCCTTTTCCCCCAAGCCCAAAACCCTGGGAGCCAGACCAACTCCCACCAAAGGTGCTATAATACCCTGGGTGTTGGGCGCAAACCGCTCAGTAACCGCTCAGTAACACTACAACCCCCCCCAAAGGCAGCTCCTGTTACGTGACTGTATATCGCGCTGGATCCACAGCTCCACGGTCAGGAGAGACCAACCGGTCCGACCGTCCAACCGTGGCTCGACCACTCAGTGCACGGTCTCTCCACCTCTTCTGCTGTAATTGTTCTAAATGTGTACTGTATGTCTCCAGCTGTTTTAGGAAGACCGAAAAATAAAAGCCAAGCTGTTTTGGAAGTTCCACGGTTGTTTTTTGTTGTTGTTGAGTTTACACCGCTTTACCAGGCTACTCTAGTACATTCCACAACACATATAGCGCCATACTAAGAGAACCTAATGGTTAGAAGTAATACAATAAACGTTGGTGGCCACAGAAGAACTACGGAATCTGGAAAGACGTTCATGAAATAATGGCTTCAGATGATCGCGTCGTTCAGACTTTCAAGCACAGACGGAAATGTTAAGGCTTTACAACTTAGACAACCCTGTCCTTTTTCTTTCTTGACCGTCGTGTTGAGTTGGAGATGACGGGAAACAATTATTATTATTATTTTTTTTTAAGTAATGACCACTCGTTTTGGCAAGTACACGAGATTAGTGTTTCATGATGTCATGCGTAATCTGAGCGCAGTTCAACCCCACTTTGAGGACGTTGTTAGCACGTGGGGGGCAAGAGTTTAGCAATGGCCTGCTTTTGTCCATTCAGTGTGAAGTTAACCCCTTCACTTCCTCTTTTGTTTATTTTTTATGCCGCCACCTGAATTTCATCATTTGATTTGAAAAGAGGTACTACTCGCATGGCTAAAGTCTCTCCCCTCGCTCTATTACTACCATCGTCATTGAAACTCACTCAACAGTTTCGGTATAGCACTTGGATACAGCACCCGCTGTATGACCGGGAGTTTCTATGTGTCCTTTTTCTGTTCAATTAGTCTGTATTTAAATTGTCTTGAATTATCTCGGTAGGTTACCGAGAGTGAATTTGTCTGTAGGGTAGGCAAAAATCAGAAGAAGATAGACATAATGTTATAGTAGGGCCTATTACATTATTTAGCAGACACTCTTATCCAGAGCGACTTACAGCAGTGAATGCATACATTTATTTTCTTCCGTACTGGTCCCGCGTGGGAATCGAACCCACAACCCTGGCATTGCAAACACCATGCTCTACCAACTGAGCCACACGGGACTATTACTGAACAGTTCTTTCTGAATCGTGCCTTATCGTATGTCAGAGGTATGTCATTTGCAGTAGTTTTGTTTTGCATTTCGTAATGGTTTGGTGACACCTTATTTGCTGTATGTATGGTAAATCAACAATTTTCACTGCATTTTGTACATGAGAAATACTGCCAATAGTCTGTTGTATTTCCGTGATACAGTCTCCCTTTGATAGCTGTTTTTTAGATGCATCCACACGTTCTACCCATTATCTTGATATCTGCCTTCATGGAGGGAGCCCTGTCGTTCCCCAATGGCTCTGTGGTCCCCCCCTGTACACAGTCTTAGCCAGCAGCGCCTCCTACAGGCCAAGGGCCAATCTCACAGGTCAGAGGGGATCAGCCCAGGGGCCAGGTCTGAGGGGATGGAAAAATTGGGTTATTATTTTACCGTCAATGGACGGGGGAGAAAGGTGACTCTAGTCCTCATAACACTAGGGTTATCATAGGCAGCCAATCATCAGTTTGGAAAATATAGTTCAACCTCGGATAAAGTGGAGGTAAACCACGTAGTAAGCTAGTGTGCAGTTGATAGTTACATAGCAATTACTGTTGTGTTACTGGTCATGGAAGATTTGTCTAAGAATAAGTACATAATGTTGATAGCTTGTTCATCTTGGTTGAAAGGGTCGATTTCAATTTGCTTGCTTTGCATGCTTTGTCTTAGCCTCTCACTCGTACTCTCGCCGTTCTCTATGGTCAAAGGTCAAGTGTTTAGGATTGGGCATGACTCCTGTTTGAGACTGCCCAGGTCGCCGCTCCACTCCTCACCTTTTCCCCACAGTTACTATGGAGGCTGTTGGGAATTCCTTAGAATTCCAGGGTTTCCTGTTACAGGCCTGGGAGATGGGAGGACTAGTTGCATTGGGGCACAACAACGTAAACCAGTGGAGGCTCCTCAGAGGAGGACGGCGAGGACCATGCTACTCAGTGAATTTCATACGAATAAAAATAGTGAAAAACGTAAAAAGTTATCCTTTTTAGATAAAACTATAATGAATTTATACATGTCACCATATAACTGATTAAAACAGCACCCTCTAGGGTAGAATCCAGTGGTGGTCAGTGCCGTTTAAGATGAGGGAGGACGATTTATTTTGAATGAGCATGGCCTTATTTCTACTACACCATATTGGATGACTCTCATTCATATTCCATTCACCCAGTTCAATGTAACAGTGATAGGTATAGGGTACTACATGATACAACATTTTTTCCTATACCCATCATGAGGTTGCTACAACCTAGCCTATGAATACAAGTTTATAACGTAGGTGCACACAGGTCGAGAGACAAATTTGAGGTGACACATGGACAGACAGTGACATTCAATGCCACCTTGCACACTCTTGCCTGCATCTAGCTGATATAAGGTGTAATCATTAGTCCAACAGTTGCAAACTAGAGTTTCTATCGGACAAATTCAAGTATGTTTATCCCGGTTTTGTTCCATTTGCTTCCGTTTAAGAAACCTTTTTCAACAAAATCGGCAGAATGAATACACACAGTTCAATTTCATAGAAGCCACGTTGTATTCCTTCTCGCATCCTTGCGCTCTCCGCCTCTCACCTCTTCCCTTTGCTTGTGGACTTCAATGCACAACACATCAGCTGTATGTGACCAGGGAAAATACCTTTCCAAGCCAAACCGCTACACACAGCCTACATTGTTGTCACCATATTAGCTAAAGCTAAAGTAACGTCATAGTCAACATAGTTAATAGAAGTAAACCTGCTACAATCATGCAGTAACGTTACAATGTATAGTCAGTAAGCAGTTCCACCGGTGGGCCCCGGGGGCAATAATTGAGTGATACCAAAATCTTACCTTGACTTGGAAGAGTTCCAGTGTTGTGTTGGAAAGTCACAGCCAGCTAGCTAACATAGCATCCCTCTGTCTGAGCAGGGTGTTTCAGTAGGCTAAACTAGATAGCTGCATTTGCTAGTTAAGAAACTGAAAGTGAAAAAAATGACAATCTCTCTCCATTTGTCTCTTGTTTCTCCTTCATTTTTGAAGAAATATGTTAACTGTTCTACTCACCACAATTTACTCACCACAATTTATACACTGCAGTGCTAGCTAGCTGTAGCTTATGCTTTTGTAAGAACCATGAGCCTCCTAGGTTTTGTATTAAAGTCAACGTATCCAGAGGAGGACGGAAGCTAGCTGTCCTCAGGCTACACCATGGTGCTACCCTACAGAGTGCTGTTGAGGCTACTGTAGACCTTCTTTGCAAAATAGTGTGTTTTAATCAGTTATTTGGTGATGTGATTATATTTAGTATCGTTTTATCTTTTAAGGATAGATTTTATTATGTTTTACCATTTAAATTTTTATGAAATTCATTGAGGAGGATGGACCTTCCCTTCCTCCTCTGAGGAGCCTCCACTTGAGCACCATGGTATAGCTGGAGGACAGCTATTTTCCATTCTCTTCTTGACTTCAATGCAAAACCTAGGAGGCTCATGGTTCTCACCCCCGCCCATATACTTACACAGTATTTATTTATGACTTCTGGAGGACGTCCTCCAACCTATCAGAGCTCTTGGAGTACGAACTAACATCTTGTCCATCCAATCAAAGGATCAGCAAATTAATCTAGTACTGAAAGCAGAAGCTACAGATAGCTAGCACTGCAGTGCATAAAGTGTGGTGTGTACTTCACTCGGAGAGAAAGACAATTCAACAGTTGAGAGCGTGTAGATGCGAGAAGGAATTATACAAGAATGAACAAAGAGTTGATGCTGTATGTGGCTGCTATGAAAGTGAACTGTGTGTGCAGGTGATCAGGGATGTATTTACTACTGCACCGCCTGGTACGGCAACTGCACAAGCCCGCAACCGCAGGGCTTTCCAGAGGGTGGTGCGATCTGCCCAACGAAACACAGGGGGCACACTGCCTGCCCTCCAGGACACCTACAGCACCCGATGTCACAGGAAGGCCTAAAAGATCATCAAGGACATCAACCAACCGAGCCATGGTCTGTTCACCCCGCTATCATCCAGAAGGGGAGGTCAGTACAGGTGCATCAAACCTGTGACCAAGAGACTGAAAAACAGCTTCTGTCTCAAGGCCATCACTAGCCAGCTACCACCCGGTAACTCAACCTTGCCCTATATACAGTACCTTTTTCCACACTTTGAAACTCTACAATCTTATTCTGAAATTGATTAAATTGTTTTCCCCCCTCATCAATCTACAGTACACACAATACCCCATAATTACAAATCAAAAACTGTTTTTTAGAAATGTTTGCAAACATATTAAAAATAAAAACAGAAATATCACATTTACATAAGTATTCAGACCCTTTGCTCAGTACTTTGTTGAAGCATGTTTGGCAGCGATTACAGCCTCGAGTCTTCTTGGGTATGACACTACAAGCTTGGCACACCTGTATTTGAGGAGTTTCTCACATTCTTCTCTGCAGATCCTCTCAAACTCTGTCAGGTTGGACAGCTATTTTCCAGTCTCTTCAAAGATGTTCGATCAGGTTCAAGTCCGGGCTCTGGCTGGGCCACTCAAGGACATTCAGAGACTTGTCCCGAAGCCATTCCTGTATTGTCTTGGCTGTGTGCTTAGGGTCGCTGTCCTATTGGAAGGAGAACCTCTGCCCCAGTCTGAGGTCCTGAGAGCTCTGAAGCAGGTTTTCATCAAGTATCTCTCTATTCTTTGCTCCGTTCATCTTTCCCTCAATCCTGGCTAGTCTCCCAGTCCCTGCCGCTGAAAAACATCCCCACAGCATGATGCTGCCACCACCATGCTTCACCGTAGGGATGGTGCCAGGTTTCCTCCAGAGGCGACGCTTGGCATTCAGGCCAAAGAGTTCAATCTTGGTTTCATCAGACAACAGAATCTTGTTTCTCATGGTCTGAGAGTCTTTAGGTGCCTTTTGGCAAACTCCAAGCGTGCTGTCATGTGCCTTTTACTGAGGAGTGGCTTCCGTCTGGTCACTCTAGCATAAAGGCCTGATTGGTGGAGTGCCACAGAGAAACTCTTGGGGACCTTTAAATCTGTAGAAATGTTTTGGTACCCTTCCCCAGATCTGTGCCACGACACAATCCTGTCTCGGAGCTCTACGAACAATTCCTTTGAACTTATTGCTTGGTTTTTGCTCTGACATGCACTGTCAACTGTGGGACCTTAAATATTAGGCGTGTGCTTTTCCAAATCATGTCCAATCAATTGAATTGACCACAGGTGGACTCCAAGTTGTAGAAACATCTCAAGGATGATCAATGGAAACAGGATGCACCTGAGCTCAATTTCGAGTCTCCTAGCAAAGGGTCTGAATACTTATGTAAATAAGGTATTTCTGTTTAAAAAAAATATATACATTTACAAACATTTCTACAAACCTGTTTTCGTTTTGTCATTATGGGATATTGTGTGTAGATTGTTTAGGATTATTTTTTTTAATCCATTTTAAAATAAGGCTGTAACGTAACAAAATATGGAAAACGGGAAGGGGTCTGAATACATTCCAAATGCACTGTAGTTTTAAATTTAGGCCAAAAAATGTATTTCTTTGTCGTGTTGTCTTGCAGTATTACTTACCAGCCTTGTTGCAAACAGAATGGATGATTTGAAGTGGATTTTTTAAATACAGGCTTCCTTCTTTTCACTTTGTCACACAGGCCAGTAATGACTGAATGCAATGTTGTTGATCCTCTATTTTCAAATATTGTGGTGGCAGCATCATTCTATGGGTATGCTTGTCACTGGGAGGGACTAGGAAGTTTGTCAGGATCAAAATAAATATGAAAAGAGCAAAGCCCAGCTTAAACGTTAGATTAAACCTGGCCTGTCTTCTGAATACCTAACCCTGGGGATACAGCTTTATTTTTCAGCAGTACAATTACACACATTTTAATGCCAAAGACACACCATAATGGCAAAAGGTGTTAAGTGATCCTGAATGGTCTAGTGTCAGTCCTTCAGAGATATGCAATCAATATTAATTTGGAACAATTCCCCCCAAAATGATTTCACTTTGAAAATGTGGAGTACTTATGTCATTTTTTTGGTTTCTTTTTCTCTTTTCAGGTGTTCTCTACCTGTGTCTTGTCAGTGTTGCCCATGATATGTCTCCGTCTTCAATTGATCCTAAAGAACAGGACTAGGGACAGTTATTATACTGTAATAACCGTTCTTGACATAGGTTTATAAATTGTAAAAATTGTAAAATCTACTGCGGTTTTTGAACCAGGTTTCTCTTGAAATTTGTACTAATAAAAAAAGTAGATTACATTTCAATAAATAAATGTTTTACTGTGTCTAACACAACCTAGAGGGCTAACTGGGAGCTAGTGTACAGGCTACTCAGTCAGTAAAACTATTGTTTTTCTTCACCTCAACACAGACATGAAGACAAAGACACAGAATAGGTCAGGTTGCAGACTGTTTATATGTTTTAAGTACCATGACAACACTATGCAGACTAGACACACTTATAAGCTAGATGCATGCTGACCAATAAAATGAGGCATCAGATTCACAAGGAGAGATGCATCACATTTAAAGAGGGTCATAGATACAGTGAGGGAAAAAAGTATTTGATCCCCTGCTGATTTTGTACGTTTGCCCACTGACAAAGAAATTATCAGTCTATAATTTTAATGGTAGGTTTATTTGAACAGTGAGAGACAGAATAACAACAACAAAAATCCAGAAAAACGCATGTCAAAAATGTTATAAAATGATTAGCATTTTAATGAGGGAAATAAGTATTAGACCCCTCTGCAAAACATGACTTAGGACTTGGTGGCAAAACCCTTGTTGGCAATCACAGAGGTCAGATGTTTCTTGTAGTTGGCCACCAGGTTTGCACACATCTCAGGAGGGATTTTGTCCCACTCCTCTTTGCAGATCTTCTCCAAGTCATTAAGGTTTCGAGGCTGACGTTTGGAAATTCAAACCTTCAGCTCCCTCCACAGATTTTCTATGGGATTAAGGTCTGGAGACTGGCTAGTATCACTGTGACTCCAGGACGTTAATGTGCTTCTTCTTGAGCCACTCCTTTGTTGCCTTGGCCGTGTGTTTTGGGTCATTGTCATGCTGGAATACCCCTCCACGACCCATTTTCTATGCCCTGGCTGAGGGAAGGAGGTTCTCACCCAAGATTTGACGGTACAAGGCCCCGTCCATCATCCCTTTGATGCGGTGAAGTTGTCCTGTCCCCTTAGCAGAAAAACACCCCCAAAGCATAATGTTTCCACCTCCATGTTTGACGGTGGGGATGGTGTTCTTGGGGTCATAGGCAGCATTCCTCCTCCTCCAAACACGGCGAGTTGAGTTGATGCCAAAGAGCCCCACTTTGGTCTCATCTGACCACAACACTTTCACCCAGTTGTCCTCTGAATCATTCAGATGTTCATTGGCAAACTTCATACGGGCATGTATATGTGCTTTCTTGAGCAGGGGGACCTTGCGGGCGCTGCAGGATTTCAGTCCTTCATGGCGCAGTGTGTTACCAATTGTTTTCTTGGTGACTATGGTCCCAGCTGCCTTGAGATCATTGACAAGATCCTCCCGTGTAGTTCTGGGCTGATTCCTCACCGTTCCCATGATCATTGCAACTCCACGAGGTGAGATCTTGCATGGAGCCCCAGGCCGAGGGAGATTGACAGTTCTTTGGTGTTTCTTCCATTTGTGAATAATCGCACCAACTGTTGTCACCTTCTCACCAAGCTGCTTGGCGATGGTCTTGTAGACCATTCCAGCCTTGTGTAAGTCTACAATCTTGTCCCTGACATCCTTGGAGAGCTCTTTGGTCTTGGCCATGGTGGAGAGTTTGGAATCTGATTGATTGATTGCTTCTGTGGACAGGTGTATTTTATACAGGTAACAAACTGAGATTAGGAGCACTCCCTTTTAGAGTGTGCTACTTATCTCAGCTCGTTACCTGTATAAAAGACACCTGGGAGCCAGAAATCTTTCTGATTGAGAGGGGGTCAAATACTTATTGCCCTCATTAAAAAGCAAATAAATTTATAACATTTTTGACATACATTTTTCTGGATTTTTTTGTTGTTATTCTGTTTCTCACTGTTCAAAAAAACCTACCATTAAATAGACTGATCATTTCTTTGTCAGTGGGCAAACGTACAAAATCAGCAGGGGATCAAATACTTTTTTCCCTCACCGTAGATGATCAACTCTACAAGGTTTCAGTCACAGTGATATGTTTCTAGTTAGGGATCTAAACTCCAGTAAAAGGCATGGAAGCACACGACAATGGATCACCACTTGACACATTTCATAGTACAGTACATTTTGATAGTCTTTAAAAGGATCACCAGTGACAGGTTAGCAGCTAAGGCGACAAGATAAACGTTTATCTACCTAGGAGGTAATCTGGTTTCAAAACAGTCGGTCTTCCATCCCTTAGAATACATCACTTTGTCTTTAATACTTCATCTTTAAGTGCGATAACGTTAGCTCATATCTACTGTAACAGATACCTTGACAACACTAAGTCAGGTGTCAAATGAGGCTGTGAACTACAATTTCCCAATGCCCTCCACAACAAACTGCAAGTGCTGGTGTTCACATGTTCACTAGGCATTAGCCTGCTGTGTACTTGAGATCCCAGTAGGGTTAGTCCAGAGGGTGTACATGAGGTCCAAAACAAGACAACAAAGACCACACTATGAATGTGAAATAAAACAATGCCGGACTACAAGAGGACATGGGATCATGGGGCGAGTCTCCACCCTCAGGAAGTGAGATCATAGGGCGGCTCTCCGCCCACAGGAATTGAGGTGTTGTTACATGTCGTGGAGGACTTCCAGCACCGTGGAGATGGACCAGGCCTGGGATTCGCAGCTGAAGGGGCAATTCTGTCCGTTTTCATTGGTCAGCTCTGGCAGACCCTTCCAACTAGACCTGGGGGGTTAGAAGAGACATGGATGGGTGTTCAAATAGTGTGCGTAAATGTGTGTGTGTGTGTGTGTGTGTGCATTTACCTCTCCAGGTGGACATAATGCTGAGAAAGAATGCTCTTCACCAGGTACACTGTCTGGTCATAGGTCTCCTTCCCAAGCTTCTTGGCAAAATAGAGCTTTGCTCGAAGGAAGTACCCAATTGGCCACAGCCACTCCTAAAACACAAACACGTCATTAAAGCCAACAGATCAATTCAATACAACTTTATTTATCCGCTCAGGAGCATTGCCATAAGAAGGTGAACAAGAACTCCTCATTTAAGGTGTGGTACAACTCCAATCCTGAGTGAGGCACACTTACCGGTCCTTGGTGGTAGTTGAAGCCTCTGGCCACGTTGTAGTTATCGTTGTCCAGGGCGTTGTCATAGACACCACAGTACACCATATCACTGGGGGAGAAATAAACGTGATGTCAGTAGTATACAAGCCAAGAAAATATATATAGAAAATGAATCAGTAAATGAAGAGGGGCCAATATGACCTGACAATATGACCTGAATAGTAAATACTCGGCCCTACTAATAATAATGACTAATAGCTGTAGGTATCTTACTCTGGATCCAAGGTCTTCATTCCCAGAGGTCCTAGCAGCTTCTTCTCAGCGATCTCCAGGGCCTTCCAGGCTCTCTCCACCGTGAACAATTCAGGAGCCTCAGGGACAAAATAGAGAAAATACTCAACTCCTTAATACCTCACAAACTCCGCCCCAGTTCTTTAGATATATTTACACCCAAGGGGTAGTCAAGAAAACAATGATTTATATATACACTAGATAAATTACAGGGGGCGCTGTATTGAAGCCTCCACGCCGCCATCTTGGCACTCCCCCACCATTGTAAAAAACATATTGGAAGCTATAGAAATGCATATATTCATGTCTACATTTGTTTTGCCACGTTTATTCTATTACAGACACCATAATGAATACTTTTAAATTATATTACGTGAGCTAAATAAAGATTTAAAATGAAAAGATATATAAAAACATTTACCTTAAAATCTGATTTTTTTAAAAAGGTTTTAACCCCAGGGTTATGGGGAATGCTGTCGGGGGTACGCCAAATAAAAATGTGATTCACATAAAATAATTTTTTTTATCATTTTTGAGGATCACTTCATATTTTCAAGCATGGTGGTGGCTGCATTATGTTATTGGTATGCTTGACATTGGCAAGGACTAGGGAGTTTTTTTTAGGATTAAACTAAACGGAATTGAACCAAGCTACCCGCACTGCATGGTTGAAGCGGGAGAAGAAGAGAAGCTCACTCCTAGTCTGTCAAAACTTCCAAACGGTCTAAACCAGGTATTCCCAAACTTGGGTACAATGTCGTCGGGGGTACGCCAAATAAAAATGTAATTCACATATAAAAAATATATATATTTAATTTTCAAACAGTCCATTTATATTTTCCTATGGGGCTATACATTTGGGTGAGTTTCTTTTCTTTCTCGCCTGAATAACCTCGTTTCACTGGCAAAAATAAAATGAAACCATCTAGTGTTCAGCGAAATAACAACACAATGTCAAATACAGGTAGCCTAGTCAAATAATTAACATCCAATCACATTAACTGTTACTCTCTCGCGGGAATTCCACTAACGGTCCGTATGTAGCCAAACAGTAAGGCCGCATCCATAGAGACACATACCAGCTCTACTGGTAGTACTGCTACTACCAGCAGTACTACACCTGCACCTGTCGACTACACAAGTTGTTCTGCTTCCACGAGCACATCCAATGCTAGTGTCAGTAATTCTACATTTGTTGTTAGCCCAGCGAGCATGGACACTGACAGTTGTGAATCTGATGCAGCCGAAGAGCTACTGCCCACTTACCGGGAAAGCACCGAACAACAGACAGGGACGTTGGACCATTGAAGAGGTGCAAATATGATAACTACATTGATTTGAGGTTCACTTATAATGGGAGTAGTGCCTTTCCTCAGCCACAATGTGTTATATGTGCAAAAGTACTATTTCACAACTCAATGAAACCTTCACTCTTGCGCAGACATTTAGAAACAAAACATGGCAATTTGAAAAATAAGCCACCAGAGTTTTTTGTGCGAGAATTAAGATGACTTTTGAGTAGTAAGACATGTATAAAAGCAACAGATACCATTAATAAGAAGGGGCTAGAAGCATCTTATATGGTGAGCTACCAAGTGGCTAGGACAGGCAAGCCCCATACTATTGTGGAGGACTTAATTCTTCCTGCTGCTGCGGATATGGCTGGGACAATGCTGGGGGAAAAGGCCAAAAAAACTATGCAGACAATGACTTCATCAAACAACACTGTTTCACGACGCATCAGTGACATGTCAGGAGATGTTTTGAAACAATTACTGCTTAACATACAAGCCAGTGAATTCTATGTGTTACAGCTGGATGAGTCTACAGACGTGGCAGGCCTGGCACAGCTCCTGGTATATGTCCGTTACGGTTATGGGGGGTCAATTAAGGAAGACATCCTCTTCTGCAAACCACTGGAAACCAGGACAACAGCAGAGGATATTTTTTAAATACTGGACAGCTTTGTGACATCAAATGGACTTTGGTGGTCAAGATGTGTTGGTATCTGTACTGATGGCGCAAAAGCCATGACAGGGAGACATAGTGGAGTGGTAACGCATGTGCAAGCAGTTGCTCCCGACACCACTTGGGTACACTGTATTATCCACCAAGTGGCTCTTGCTGCCAAGGGAATGCCTGACAGGTTGAAAGACGTTTTGGACACAACAGTGAAAATGGGTAACTTTGTTAAAGAAAGGCCCCTGAACTTTTGTGTATTTTCTGCATTATGCAATGATATGGGCCGCAACCATGTAACGCTTTTACAACATACAGAAGTGCGCTGGTTATCTGTTTTTTCTTGCCTGAATGATCTGAATCTAGGATTACAGGGACTCTCCACAACTATATTCAATGTGCGGGCCAAAATTGAGGCTATGATTAAGAAGTTGTAACTCTTCTCTGTCTGCAGGACAACACACAGCTCTTTCCATCATTGTATGATTTTTTTGTGTGCAAATAAACTCACGTTTACGGACAATGTTAAATGTGATATAGCGAAGCACCTGAGTGAGCTGGGTGCGGATTACGCAGGTACTTTCCCGAAAAGGATGACACAAACAACTGGATTCTTTATACCTTTCATGCCCTGCCTCCAGTCCACTTACCGATATCTGAACAACAGAGCCTCATCAAAATTGCAACAAGCGGTTCTGTGAAATGTTATTTAATGATATTTCTGGATTGGGATGCGTTCAGAGTATCCTGCCTTGGCAAATCACGCTGTTAAGACACTGATGCCCTTTGCAACCACGTACCTATGTGAGAGTGGATTCTTGGCCCTCACTAGCATGAAAAGTAAATACAGGCACAGACTGTGTGTGGAAAATGATTTCAGACAGACTCTCTCCAATAAAACCCAACATTGCAGAGTTATGTGCATACTTTCAAGCACACCCTTCTCATTAACTTGTGGTGAGTTATTAACAATGTTCGACGAACAAATACATTTTCATATGTAAGATGGTTAAATAAAGACAAAAATTATTGATTATTATTATTTGTGCCCTGGTCCTATAAGAGCTCTTTGTCACTTCCCACGAGCCGGGTTGTGACAAAAACTCACACTCATTCTTATGTTTAATAAATGTATCATATAGTGTGTGTGTGTGTGTGTGTGTGTGTGGCAGGCTTACAATGATGGCAAAAAAACAACATTTGAGAGTGCGCTGACCCTGGTGCTAGAGGGGTACGAAGCTGTAAGTTGAATGTTCGAAGGTGTACGGGACTATAAAAAGTTTGGGAACCACTGCTGTAGATCATTGCAAGAAAAGGGCTAAGGACCAGTCTTGGGGTCAATTCCATTTTAAATCAGTCGATTCTGGAAGTAAACTGAAATTCCAATGACAAAAAAACAGGAAACCGGGCATGAGCTGATGCCACTCTGATAGCAACTCACCACCACCATGGCGATGCAAAAGTTGGGCCTGAGCTGGTAGTCACACCAGGGGCTGGAGGCTCCGTGGCTGTCCTTGTAAATGCCTCTCTTGTGGACCAGGTCGGGGTGCTTCTCGTCGGGGTCCTTCTCGTCGTGGGACACATAGAAGTTCTTCTCAAAGTTGACCTGGATCTTATGGTTCCAATCCTCATAGGACACCTTCAACTCCTTACCTGCCAGGGGAAACAATCATAGAATAACAATGTTTTCATTATGTCTAATTAAAGAAAGGGAAGTCGGGTACGTGTGTGTGTGTGTGTGTGTGTGTGTGTGTGTGTGTGTGTGTGTGTGTGTGTGCTTGTGCCCAGGCAGCACTCACCGTCCCTGTGTATTTTCATGGAGCTGTGTGGAAACAGGCCCTTCTTATGGAGCTCCACCAGCCAGCGCACCACAGACTTACTGAGGCCCACCATCTCCACCGCTGACCCATCTCTGGAGACACACACAACCAGGGACATGAGTCAAATCAGATCAAATGAAACATGAATTCATTGTACATTTACAACAGCTTAATATTTGAAGAATAATACGTTTGCCTCACAGTTTGGTTTACATTGTGCTTTATTGTATTGTTTTGTATTCTATTCTATTATATTGGTGGTCTATGATGATAAAGGTCTTACCTGGGTGTGGCGGGCATGCCCTTGTTGCGAGCTTTGTCACTCTCTCCCATTTTGTCCATCCACGTTCCGCAGTTGAAACGGTTGCCGCCGTACACAAAGCCAGTATAACGATTCACTTTGGCCACGACATTGAAGCCTGGGAGCAAAGAGAATAATAATATACCATGTTTGCTGAAGCAAGACACCATGACAATGTTCACCATAAGAAAAAACATAACAACCAACTAGAGCTACTTTAGGGAATAACCGGGGCCCAGAAGGTAACGTAACCAGGAAAAACTCCTGGTCCTACTTATTAACTCAAAGTGTGACCGCAACCGGAGGTGACCGTGGCAGACTCACCCTCGTCCTTCATGTGCATGTCGATATTTGGTCCGGCGTTGCGCTCTCTGAAGTCGATACCTTGCATGTGACGTGTCATGGCCTCATGGATGACATCACAAAGGGGCTGTGTGAACGAGAACTGAAACACACGAGGATGACGTTAGACTGTACCCCTGCTTGATGTCCTGTAGGTATTTGTGTGGACATGTGTGGATTTATGCACAATGTGTGTGGGTAATATGTGCGCATGTGAGAGTGTGAGAGAGAGAGAGAGATGGGAGAGTGTGTGAGTGAATGTATTTATTAGGGATCCCCATTAGCTCTCCCTCTTCCTGGGGTCCAAACACATTAAGGCACTTACATTACACATAAAACAAAAGATAAAACAGTACATCATATAACATTATTACACCGCTACATATCTACAATACAAAACGTATAATTCCACCATACAACAATATTACAATGTACGTGTGTGTGTGTGTAGATTGTGCTTATGCATATGTGTGTGGGTGTATATACTGTATGTGTACATGTGGGAGAGTGTGTGTGAGAGAGAAAGATGAAGAGTGTGTGTCTGGGTGTGCATTTATGTGTTAATGTATGTGTGTGTGTGTGTCTAGGTGTGTGTGGGTGTCTACATGTGTGTGTCTACGTGTGTGAGTGTGGGTGTCTACATGTGTGTGTGTGGGTGTCTACATGTGTGTGTGTGGGTGTCTACATGTGTGAGTAGGTGTCTACATGTGTGTGTCTATATGTGTGTGTGGGTGTGTACGTGTCTACATGTGCGTGTGGGTGTGTACATGTGTGTGTGGGTGTCTACATGTGCGTGTGTGTGTGGGTGTCTACATGTGGGTGTGTACGTGTGTGTGTGGGTGTCTACGTGTGTGTGTGGGTGGGTGTCTACATGTGGGTGGGTGTCTACACGTGTGTGTGGGTGTCTACACGTGTGTGTGGGTGTCTACACGTGTGTGTGGGTGTCTACACGTGTGTGTGGGTGTCTACACGTGTGTGTGTGGGTGTCTACACGTGTATGTGTGTGGGTGTCTACACGTGTGTGTGTCTACACGTGTGTGTGTGTGGGTGTCTACACGTGTGTGTGGGTGTCGGCATGTGTGTGTGGGTGTCTACACGTGTGTGTGTGTGGGTGTCTACACGTGTGGGTGTCTACACGTGTGTGTGTGTGGGTGTCTACACGTGTGTGTGTGTGGGTGTCTACGTGTGTGTGTGTGGGTGTCTACGTGTGTGTGTGGGTGGGTGTCTACACGTGTGTGTGGGTGTCTACACGTGTGTGTGGGTGTCTACGTGTGTGTGTGGGTGTCTACGTGTGTGGGTGTCTACGTGTGTGTGTGGGTGTCTACGTGTGTGTGTGGGTGTCTACGTGTGTGTGTGGGTGTCTACATGTGTGTGTGTGTGTGGGTGTCTACATGTGTGAGTGGGTGTCTACGTGTGTGTGGGTGTCTACGTGTGTGTGGGTGTCTACGTGTGTGTGGGTGTCTACGTGTGTGGGTGTCTACGTGTGTACATGTGGGTGTCTAAATGTGTGAATGGGTGTCTACATGTGTACATGTGAGTGTGTGAGAGAGAGAGAGAGAGAGAGATTAAGAAAATGTGTGTGTACAGTATGTGCATTGCTGTGACCTACCGGAGTGCCAGGGGCGTGGGGCTGGGAGTCGTCATGGGGGTACATCCTGACCACGGGGGAGTGGAGGATGGCAGTGCCCTCGGGCACCAGGCTACAGTAGTCTTGGATGCACTGCAGCCACCACCACACTGCGTCACGGCAGTTGTAGCGAGCACCGATGCCCTCGCCCAACAGGTTGGGGATAAGACCGTGTCTCAGGGTGCCTGCAAACGCCAGGATGATGTTTCTGTTCATGAAAATAAACATTGAATTAACATATACAATTGCATGTAATGATACCTAAGAAGTTCCATTTGGATACTAGTGCAGTACAGGGCACAGTCACCTAGCCTCCAGGTGACGACCAGTGACCAGCATGAGTCCACGCAGAGCGATAAAGGTGTCACGGCCCCAGCAGCGGAAGATTCCAGAGGAGAAGTGAGGCAGACCTGTGAAACAGGACGGTAGAGATGAATAAAGGAAGCAGATGTTCGAACACAGCTGAAATTCAAACACCAATTCTCAAATGGTACAGAGATACAAATAGGACTTTATCAGCTGATAGCTACTGAACTAGTCATGAACTGAAGCTTAAAGCGTCGTTTCAGTAAAATACCTAGCGACAATGATAGGTTGTTTTGATGATTACCAGGAGACTTCTAAACACCAGTTATTTGGCTACTCAATGTAGTCCAGCATGATGATTATATTATCATTCGTTTCCAGAATATCAACAGAAAAATATGATGAGTTATTTGGGTGGCGCCCCACCACTGTTTACAGTAGTAGAATAGACGAATTAGACACGAGTTGTTGCTAGGCAGACCTGCGGCCAGGGAGACGCAGCACTGCTCCTTCTTGCCGGTGTCCTTGTTGAGGCGGTAGGGGACGCCGGGTAGCGCCAGCGACAAGGGGGGCAGAGCCGGGAAACTGCCAACACCACACATCTGGACCGAGCCCAGAGCCAGCAGTTTGACAAAGGTGGAGCCGTTCTGGACAAAACTGAACAAGAGAGAAACACAGAGAAAAACATGGTTTTACATGAAAACTATTGTGCAGAAAAACACGTAAGTTGCAAAAAGAATGTAAATAAGGTTTTCGGCACATCCTTAAAGGTGCAGGGCCTTTTTAACACGAAATACTACATCTAATTTAGGTATCTTCCAATTGTTCTATTGCATAATTTTCTGACTGTATGTTGAGTGTGTGAGAAACATTTATAGGGTTGTTTCTGTGGGGACATACCTGGACATCTGGTTGAAGGTGGTGTCCAGCGCCGTGGTGTAGGCTCCCACTAGGATGGCGTCAAAGTAGCAGGGGATGAGGTAGCGAGGGATGTGCTTCAGATAGTGGAACATCCCTTTGAGCCACTTCCCCACCTGGAAACATGTCGGACAACACATGCTATATGGAAAACACCAACCTTGAAAATGACGACCATGGAAAATGGTAACAGTGGGTGAATCCTCATCTTACTGCTACCACACTGTTAGATTTAAAACTCAGGTCTTGGACCTTAGATGGGCAGAGTTGTAGGATGGATTTCCTTCTATTTGGCATCATTATTGTCAAGTTCATCAGACCGTCTTGGCAGTATACCTTGCCATAACGAATCAAGAGGGATTCATTAGGTTTGAATTACTGTCACTCAAACCGTGCTCACCTCTCCTAGAGCGCCACCACGGGACACCAGCCTGTTGCTGACGTAGTCAATCATCCAGTCCCCCTGTCTCAGGTTGTCACACACCGGGTGGCCCAGGTCGTTCTTCGGACGAATGTCCGCCATCACTGACATCAAACCTGTATCAAAACAATGAATCAGATTTTTAATGTCTATGTCCAGTTTCATTCAACAATATTCTCATGTGTACAGATGCTCGTAGGCACAGATCTAGGATCAGCTTACCAACCCAAATCCTAACCTTAACCATGGGGGGTGGAAAGATATCTGACCCAGTATCAGTGGTTAGGGGCAACTTCCACAATGTGCGCTGACCAGGGTTGGGATCAATTCACTTTCAAAATCAGTCAATTCAGGAAGTAGACCGCAAATTTCTCATTTCGATTTCAATTTACACTGAATTGACTGAATTAAAATGGGAATTGACCCCAACCCTGGTGCTGACTGGACCCCCCCTCTGTGTGTACTGTACCTTGCAGGCCACCGTACTTGAAGCTAGTCCAGGAGGGGATGTTGTAGCAACCTCCTCCTTCCTCCTGCTCCTCAGAGTCACAGCGGAACAGCAGCATGTTCATGTCGGCCAGGGTCAGCTTGGACATGATCCTGCATGGGGATAGAGGACAGGGTCAGCTTGGACATGATCCTGCATGGGGATAGAGGACAGGGTCAGCTTGGACATGATCCTGCATGGGGATAGAGGACAGGGTCAGCTTAGACATGATCCTGCATGGGGATAGAGGACAGGGTCAGCTTGGACATGATCCTGCATGGGGATAGAGGACAGGGTCAGCTTGGACATGATCCTGCATGGGGATAGAGGACAGGGTCAGCTTGGACATGATCCTGCATGGGGATAGAGGACAGGGTCAGCTTGGACATGATCCTGCATGGGGATAGAGGACAGGGTCAGCTTGGACATGATCCTGCATGGGGATAGAGGACAGGGTCAGCTTGGACATGATCCTGCATGGGGATAGAGGACAGGGTCAGCTTGGACATGATCCTGCATGGGGATAGAGGACAGGGTCAGCTTGGACATGATTCTGCATGGGGATAGAGGACAGGGTCAGCTTGGACATGATCCTGCATGGGGATAGAGGACAGGGTCAGCTTGGACATGATCCTGCATGGGGATAGAGGACAGGGTCAGCTTGGACATGATCCTGCATGGGGATAGAGGACAGGGTCAGCTTGGACATGATCCTGCATGGGGATAGAGGACAGGGTAAGCTTGGACATGATCCTGCATGGGGATAGAGGACAGGGTCAGCTTGGACATGATCCTGCATGGGGATAGAGGACAGGGTCAGCTTGGACATGATCCTGCATGGGGATAGAGGACAGGGTCAGCTTGGACATGATCCTGCATGGGGATAGAGGACAGGGTCAGCTTGGACATGATCCTGCATGGGGATAGAGGACAGGGTCACGTAACATTACAACACACATTCACCTTAATGGGCACAACTGGAGACTACAGAGTGTGTTGATCAGTGTGTTGATCAATTCCTCACTATACAAATATATGACCATCATTAAGAAAACATACAGATGTAGGATTGTAATTTGAGCAAGTTTGCTACAGCAGGAAAATAACCCTGCAGCAACAGGACATGTCAATTATTATGCGGATTATAATGAATGGACATTTTTGGTACGGGTTGATACATTTCTCGTGAGGGAAAATCAAGTCTGAAATTTCAAAGTGGAAATTACAAACTTCAGAAGCCTTTTTAAACTTCAAATACAATACAGGTTTTTAATTCCTTGCATTGCAGGAAAGTTCTCCTGCAACAGGATGATCAAATTAAGATACAACATCTGTACTACACCTTTTCAGCACTTTTCCAATAGACATGGTGTGCTTGCAAAATGGTGTGTTTGCAAAGCAGCGTGTGTGTGTGTGTGTGTGTGTGTGTGTGTGTGTGTGTGTGTGTGTGTAGCGGTACATTTGTGTGCATGTGTGTGTGTGTGTGTGTGTGTGTGTGTGTGGGTGCGTGTGTGCAAGCGTGTCTTTGTGCGATGTATACTCACTGTGCCAGGGGTGTCTCCAGTATGGTTGGTGTGTGCTGGTCGGGCAGACTGCCAAGCTTGTACTTTGGGCTGAATTGGATCAGGTGATGTCTGATGACTCCCACCAGCTCTTGGGCCCTGGGATCCAGACTCACCCTGATGAGGGAAACACAGACACATCTCAGAGGGAAACATATTGCCTGGTCCCAGATCTGTTTGTGCCATTGGCCTGACATGAACATAGAAGTTGTCAAGACAGCATAAACAGATCTGGGACCAGGCTAGGAGACATACAGTCTGCAATGCTGAAGAGATTTCTCAGCCAAAAGGTTTCTTCCTTCAAGACGGATTTGAACCAGCGACCTACAGATAACTGCTATTTTACAGTCCAACGCTGTACCAACTGAGCTATCGAAGGGGTGAAGAGTTAACAGTATGAGCTGTGAGTAGACAATACGAGGCCAAACTGGCCAAAGAACATCCCCACCCCTCACTAACATTTGTGTGTGTTTTACAGTAGACTTTTAAATTCTATTCAATGTGTGGGTATATTGGGCTGCTCATCATGACCTCTAACCTGAAGGCGATGACGCTGCCGGGGGTGAGGCGTTCGAAGACGATCTCCTGGACAAACTCACTGCTGCCCTTAGATGTCACGCCTGCATGTTTCACAACGCCACTGTCCTTCAGCTGGGGTGACAGGGGACACAAAAGACCATTGTTGAATCAAGTTTCACTACCACACAAAACAGTATCAAGGTCCACAGTGGTGTATTGAGAGGAGAGTTGAGGACAATTCTGAATTGGCTTTTGCTGGTCTATATCAATTATGTATGTAAACACTGGATTGCTGATGCTAACTATTGACCAGTGAGACGCTTTGAAGCCACCGGTTGGCGTTATTGGCACTCCCCAGAAGAAGCAGAACTCCATAAGAGTCAATGGAATTCTACAGCATTGAAATCAAATGTTTTAAGGACAAAATTACATGTATTTAAGTATTTTGTTGTTGTAGTAGCGGGGACAGTAAAATTAGAACTTGTACTTTTGATATACAAAACAATTATGCTTTAAGGAACATTTTTGTATATATCTTTTCATTTGACATGTTAATGTTTAGCTAACATAATTTAATACAAAAATATGCATTAAGGCATCTGTAATAGAATAAACATGGCAAAAACAAAATGTAGACGTAAATAAAGATGGGGGCAGCAGGTAGCCAAGTGGTTAGAGTGTTGGGCCAGTAATCGAAAGGATGCTGGATCGAATCCCCGAGCTGACAAGGTAAAAATCTGTCGTTCTGCCCCTGAACAAGGCAGTTAACCCACTGTTCCCCGGTAGGCTGTCATTGTAAATAAGAATTTGTTCTTAACTGACTTGTCTAGTTAAAATAAAAAAATAAAAAATGTCCATAGCTTCCAAAATCCTTTTTTTTTTTACAACGGAGGAGGAGTACCAAGATGGTGGTGTGGTGTCTTCAAAAAAGCAGCACCTGTTAGTCATCTAGTGTAAATCATTGCAAAAACATGGCATTAATCATTACCAAATGTTTTACTTTAACTAAAAATCAAAAAGTACATTTAGCGAAGCAGATAACACTGAGTAAATAGCTATGGAAACTAAATGGCATTCAATAGAAACTCACAAACAAGCCAGACAGAATACAGACACAATACCAGCTTGTGAACCGTAACCGGATGCCCCTGAAGCAGCTTGTTTTTCAAGACCCAGTCTGAGAATGGATTTGTTTTGTTTGAGAGGAAAGACTTTACATCTCAAGCCCATTGTGACAGGGGGCCTAAACAACTGTAATTACCCACGTTCCCCGGCGTCACATTACCTGGATGTGCTCCTTAATCTCCACAGTGTACTCCGGCATGCCGTTAATGTACTTCTCACATTTCTTGTAGGTGCCGGCTTGCCTGTCGATGACACGCGCCTCGAGAACCACCTCATCAATTTTACCTGAAGACGGAGAGAGATTAAGTTGATTGTGTTAAAATAGTAGGTCCTGCATCCAGGTCAGTAGTGTTCTCAAGTCATCTGCTGTGCCTCTCTTGCCATTTGTTCCAACAATACTGGTTAGGAACTGATCCCTGACCAAGATGTCTGCCATTATCAGCACATTCTAAAGTTACGAAGATGAATGACATAGGCCACTCTAGTATTATTGTATTTCTATGGACGGTCCACTCTGAGGGTAGTGTCCTGTTTATGGTAACAGTGAAGCATCATACCAGGGATGAACATGGGTGGAACCTCCTTCCTGTACTGGTGGTGTTTGGGATTGTGGAAGGCAGTGCGACACACGGCGACCACAGACTGGTGCGTGCTGGGACAGTGACGCGTCACCGCCACAACGTCCTCGTCCACCTGGTCCACGTACACCTAGGAAGGGAACAGAGGAAATAACAAGCACTGTTACACATAACTCTTATCATGCAAATACATGTATACATTCACCAAGGTTATTATAGAAAACGGAAACTAAAAATAATCATGAAAAGACTATTTAGTAAACTGAAATAAAATAACAAACGTGTTTTTTGGGAGGCATTTCTATTTTGTTTTTATATTATTTAGTTTCAGTGTTGGGGACAAAAATTTACCTGTGTGTGGGAGGCTAACAGCCATTTATGTGTTAGTTTCTGTTTTTGGGGATGTCACTTCAAGCTACAGTGGGGCAGTAATACATAAGGTGATGAGTTATGTGATTGGTTAGATTAGGTTTAAAGTAGGGCTGTGACGGTCATAGCATTTTGGATGATGGTAATTGGCCAGCCAAATGACCGAGCTCAATGTAATAACCGTTCGAATAGCAAAAAAGATGCACATTCTATCCTCTCCTTCACTCCTGACTGCATGTGCTGCCATAGAAATATAATGAATAGAACAAGCATCCCCATTTTGATTGTATTTAACTAGGCAAGTCAGTTAAGAACAAATTCTTATTTATAATGACGGCCTACCCCGGCCAAACCCTAACGACGCTGGGCCAATTGTGCGCCGCCCTATGGGACTACCAATCACGGCCGGTTGTGATATAGCCTGGAATCGAACCAGGGTCTGTAGTGACGCCTCGAGCACTGAGATTCAGTGCCTTAGACTGCTGCGCCACTCGGGAGCCTGATACATTCAAGTCAAGGAAGGCATAATGGGTGGACTGGTGGCCATTGCGAGTGTACCCATAGTAGCAAAGTCTTGCATCACGCTCATCTCAATGGGTGCGTTTCTCTGCTCAGACGTTGCGGACACCTGACAGATCTTACAACACCCAGACGGGTGTTTTACGTACCTTTTAACCACATCATGGTCACGTTACCCTGCTCAGACATTGCATGCATCAACCAATGGTTGCGTGCCATGTCATCGACCGTGCAGTCGGACACCAGACTGCTATAACATAAAGTGGTTAACTGATATGTAAAATACTTATTTCGGGAGTTGTAAGATCTGGCATGCATTAGAAATGTCTGAGCAGAGGAACACGACTGACATGTTATAGCAATTTGGTGCCCGACTGCACAGTCGATGACTTGGCACGAAACCATTTACTGATGCATGCAACGTGTAAGCAGGGGAACGCGACCAACATCTGCGTTGCCATTCATGACAATGTCATCTCGCTGAGTCACCACACTAGATTCAGAAGCCCTTGTCAACCCAATTAGAGAGAAAAAAAAGCTTGAAAACCCATTCGATTTTTGTCTGCTAATTATTTAAATTATAGTTTACTAACTTGTTTTTTCATGATTAGTTTTCATTTCAGTTTTTGTTTACTCCTCCACACACCCACCTGGTTAAAGCCCTTGGAGGCCAGATCCTGGTGCATTTTGTTGAGGGCCAGCTTGCCGGCGATAATACCCGTCTTCAGGTTGACCTCACCGGGGGACGAGGCCTTGGCGTCAGGGTTCCACTTGGGGTAGAAACGCTCCTCCTTCACCACTGAGATCTACAGGCAGACACGCAGAGGAGATGGTTACTAAACAGCTTAGTCATTCATTCTCCATGGCTATTTACTGTACAATACTACTATAGTACCTACTATAATTCTAAACTTTCCTTTGGCTTTATACTTAAAGGGAAACTTCACAATTTTTCATCTCCAGCACCACCCCAACATCAACATTATGTGAAAATGGTGCGTTTCTATGTTTTGTAGTAAAAAAAGATAGAGGAAGGTAAGTGTTTCCAACGACATCATCGGTGTGCATTGTGTGATTTTGACCAATTGTGAGTAAGGTATTGCTTAATAATTGTCTACTAATTGGTTGACGATGTCATTGGAAACACTTTCTCTATATTTTTTTCCTACAAAATATAGAAACACACCATTTTCACATACTGGAGATGATGAATATGAAGATGACATTTTTCTAAATGACCCTTTAAAGTGATTTGAGATTTATATGGTGATGCTATAGTGGTGTATATGCAATTAACATATGCAAATATCAAGACAAAAGTCATTATACTCTTATGACAGAGAAAAAGTGTGAGTGTGTATGTGTGTTTGCGTGTGTCTGTGTGTTACCTGGTGGGGCACCATCTCATCGTATCCCCTGGTGCTGCCAGAGCAACAGCAGGCCATTGAGACGATGGCAGAGCTGGGGAGCGAGTCGTACGCAGAGCGGAGCTGGAACATAGACAACAACGAAAGGAATTGACACAACCAGGTTTGTGGATCTCTCCTTTTTTTAAATTTTATTTTACTGGAGGGGCAATGTTCCCATTTTAGTGAACAGGGAGACAGCTCCCCCTGTCTCACTGGAGTTTCATATGGCACTGGATTTAAACCCAAAGTTCATACTGAAATCAACCAGGTTCTGAACAGTGTGAAGCCCCTATATCGTTTAACAATAAGTTTCAATGTACATACTAGCATATCACTTAGAATGCACGGCCAGTATATTTGCTTCATTCTAGGTAGTATGCTAGCTAGTCTGCATATTGAAACATTGCCTAGATATGTTTTACAGCAATGAACTAGCAATGGCCACTATAATGCTGTGCTGTACCTGAATAGTGAAACTCAAGAATAGGCTACCTAAATAGGGCACTAAAGAATAAGGTACCTGGATGGGGCACTCGTTGTCGTGGGTGACATCCAGGAACATGGCGTGGGCGATGCTGGGCACCAAGGGCCGGAGGCTGGGCTGGACAAAGGCTCCGACGGGCTCCCCTCCGTACCTGTACACCAGCCTGCCCTCCTCGTGACTGTCCCCTGCACTCATTGCCTCTGGAGAGACCAGGTAGAGGGAAAGAGAGGGAAGAAGGGATGTACAGTTATACCACTGTATTACTTTGTTGTCTTTTCAATCACATACGATGCCAACATGCAGGACTCGAGAATGACCGTTGATGCCATTTTTCCTTCAAAGATGCAGTGATGCATTAACCTGGTCTCAGATCTGTTTGTGGTGTCTCACCAACTCATATGGTCATTCGTGACAACGACCAAAGGAGTTGGCAAGGCTGACCAAACCAGATCTGGGACCAGACTAGCGGTGTGTAGTCCTACCTCTGATGAGTGAGGTAATGCCTAGCTTATTTACAAAGACATTGTCCAGGTCCTCGCTGCCCGTGAACAGCTCAGCCACCACATACAGACTGGGCATCGCCACACGAGCCACGTCCAACATGAACTACATGTCCACATCCACAGGCCAGTCAACAAGGGGTTAAATCACAGAGAGAGGGTGGAAAGAGGGGAAGGAGGGGGTATAGGGTTAGATAGAGGGAGGGAGGGAGAGAAAGGATGGATGAGGGATAAGGAAGACGAAGTAGAAATGCAGGGCGGCGGCAAAGCTAAGCAGGAGAGGAGGTTAGTATGTAGGAGTGATGGATGGGGGGGAGTCAAAGTGCAAAAGAAAACATGCCAAAACCCAAAACAGAGACCAAACAAAGAGACAGAAAATGAGAAGAGGACCGACAAAGGGGTGAGGAAAACAACCAATTATAAAGGTCAAAAGGTCAATGAGGTGTTTAGACCAGGAAGTAAACGACAGGTGATATGTTTAATGCAAAAATGTTAATCAGACAGAGCAATAGTATGTGAAGTATCAGGAATGATGAATGAAGGGTTGTAAATGGGAGTAAGAGATGTAGTGAGAGAGACATGCAGAAAGAGACAAAAACAGAGATTTAGTGTCATGCCAAAACAAAACATGTTTGGTAACACTTTATTTTACAGTCCTATATGGTACTTGGCGTTTACTCGAAAATGATGTGGTAACCAACGATACTTTCTGGTACTTACATTGAAAAAACGGGTAACAGATTATACCAAATGTAATTATGACGTGGTTTAAATACACATTTTCAATGTTAGTAAGTAAACACCAGATATGTCAAATAAAGTGTAACCTAGGGTTTAACCCCCACCACTCCAGTGCTTTGTCTACTACATGTTAACATCCGGGTACCTCTGACAAGACTGGTTATCCCCAGGCGGTTAACAAACACATTATCAATGAGCTCGCTGCCTGTAAAGAGCTCTGCGATCACATACAGGTTGGGCCTGACCGCCCTGGCTGCTGCCAGCATGTGCTACGGAAGGAGAGTTGTTTCAGTAATGACATTGTTTCGTCCCTTGACAGCAAATGATAACTAACTTTATTCATACATCAAGTGTATCAATTGTTACCTTGAAAGATACTTACATGCAGTAACGCTATGTGTTTCATAGAGAGGGGTATGGTATGGGCTACACGGATTGTAATAACAAACTAAAATGGCTCAGACTGAATGGAATGTACCTCAGCCACGTGCAGGGGGGTGGAGTGACAGTTGTCCAGGCGGACTCCCGCGAAGTGCTTGGCTGTGATCTCTGTGTACTTCTGCATGTGGGCCCACAGGTAGGGGCAGTCGTCGGGCTTGTCGCCATAGCGAAGCTTGACGCTGTCGCCCCAGCAGATCAGCTCTCTCCTGATGTACACGTTGGAGCCTGGAAAGACGAAGAGGCCTTCGTTTCTTGACGTTCTCAGGGACTGGGTCTTTAGTAACACTGGGAATGATATTTACATAACACTGGCTCCCCCTTGTGGAATGATCAGGTTACCACTGGAATGGCATTGCTATTTCCAGCTTTAAAAAAAAATGTATTTAAACTATTAAACTAGGCAAGTCAGTTAATAACAAATTCTTATTTACAATGATGGCCTACCCAGGCCAAACCCAAACCACGCTGGGCCAATTGTGAGCCGACCCTATGGGACTCCCAATCACGGCCGGTTGTGATAGAGCCCAGGATCGAACCAGGGTCTGTAGCGACGCCTCTAGGAACTGAGATGCAGTGCCTTAGACCGCTGCGCCACTTGGGAGCCTCCCCGAGTGATTCTCTGAAGTCTAAACTAAGCATTCTATATCACTTAGGCTACACATGGTAAGATAGCAGTTGAGAGTGACTGAATCATCCATCTCCAGACTGTTTGGGTGCCAATGACCCATAGAGACACACTGATCTTTGGCCTGATGAAATAAGTGAGTGTAAGGTATTATCATCTTCCTTAGCTGAAAGCACATATTGTAAGTTGATCTGGATAAGAGCATCTTTTTAAATGATTATAATGTCAAAACAAATTTACTAAGCACCAACATCCTCAGAGCTGGGGCACAGTGGATAAGTCAGCCAAAGACTGCCAGAAGTGGAGATACTTTTGTTGCTGCCCAAAGTGCCAGTCGCGCACAATTTGGGAGAAGTGAATGAATGTGAAATAAAAAGTGCAAACCAGGCTCAGCAAAGTTTCTAAGAGGGTCGTCTCCCATCACCCAGCCGTTGTGAGCCAGGAAGTGACAGGCCTTGTCCGGCTGGTCCATCATCTTCAGGTCATCCTCCAGGCTCGTCTCCTCGAACGGAAAGGTAAAGTATCTGTCAACACACACACATTTATTGACTTGGAACCATAATGAAACGTGAAAACAAAGGATTGTATTTGCATGTGCATTACTGCTTCGGCCCTGAGGAGGGAACTCCTGTTGAAATAAGTTTAGCATGATATAATCTCGTCACGGATGGAACTTTTTTTATTCACTGCCGAGATTTCAATAAAGTTAATCTGCCTCTTCAACATTACAGTCATAATACTGTCGACCTTGTTTCTAAAGCAGTTTTTTATATTAATGTGAGTGAAATAAACTCGGTCATGAAGCATTTTAACATCTACATACAGTCAGCTCACAGCCTACCTCAGTGGCATTCAAACTTTTTCAGCGAGGACCCCATATATATTCATATATATATATTTTTTTTACGACCCCACTGCAGTTCCCCCGACCCGACCACTGGCCTACCTGGGAACAATAGGGTCTTTCCTGGTGACGGGGCCCAGTTTGGGTCCATGGTCAGCAAGGCGCTCATAAACTACATTTCCCACAATGCAGTTAGCGGCCTGAGTAGAAAAAACGAAGCAGAACAAAGAATTGTAAAATGTATGGACTACATTATCCAGACATGCATATGGAGCATACCAAAGCTACTGATGTGGGGAGGGGGGTACCTACCTTCTCCTGGTGGTGTATCATCTGCTGGTACTGCTCTTTATTGATCTCCTCAAGTCTCCCCCACAGCCTGTTACAGGCCTCCAGAATGGCTTGTGTACTGTGGCTGGACAGGGAAAGGATTGACATGTGCAGAATGAGACTTGGTTTTAGATTTAGGGGTTGATTCAGAATCCACTCAATGAACTGATGTAAAGTCAGGATCATCAACGTTTTCAATCCAAGTAACTAGAGTCTGAGGTGTCAAACCGGATCCGGCCCGCCTAATCAACGCGGTGGTTTGAGTAAAACCCTTTTTCGTTGTTTTTTTTCTCTTTCTTTTGAAATGACTAAAACTAAATGAAAACTGAGTAGACATGATAATGGTCTCTTCACTCTGTCCAGCTTGTTAACAATCACCCTAATAAAAGCTAGACAGTCAGGGAGCACTGAAAATTCTAAAAACTATAGCTACAGGACTGTTTTCTGCACATTTTGACGGCAAGGAAATATTTGAAAAATATTGTGCGGCCCTCCGTACCTCGTTGAAGACTAAATGTGTCCCATGGGGCAAAATAGGTTTGAAACTGCTGAACTAGACAGCACACACACTCATAAAGTACCAAACACACACCAGGGTTGGGGTCAATTGGAAACTGAAGCATTGAGGAAATTGGAATTTCCATGTACTTACCTGTGAGGCACAAAGGTCTCCAGGGCAGAGTCCATGTCCACTTCGTTTCCGAAGCGTCTGAACTTGGGGTCTTGAATGATCTTCAGTCCCTGTTTACCCCCAGTCTTCTTCTGGTCTGGTTTCTCTCCTGATTACAACCACATAATACCACAACCCATTCAATTAACCAATCAATACCAACACACATCATTTCTCTGATTGACAAGGGTGGTGGATTAGGTACCATGTACCGTAGCTGCCAAAATTAATCTTCAAATAAAAATTGGATAATGATAAATTCAACATAAAAAAAAATCCCATTTATGTGCTTTTGTTTTTTATTGACTCCTTTTGTTTCACATCAGACATGGACAAACTCTCATTGAGGTGGAGGTAGGTGCCTGTTTGACTGTGACTTGGATCTACTTCTCGTGCGAATCCATACACGGTCACTGTTTGGACAGGTGGAGTTCATGAGAAGGGGAGACGGATACTCTTTCGCACAACCCTCTGGCATTAGGGGTTTATAACACAGAGGTGTATTCATTAGTGCACGCCGGATAACTTTTTGCAACGAAAGCGAGAGTTTCTTATTGGACAAGTCCCTTCCTGTTTCGGCCTCTTTGCTTCTGTTTGGTTCTTTCTGAATACACCCCAGTTATTATAATGAACAGCAGATGTCATGAACAGAAAGACAGAACAGAACAGTACAGTACAGCGCTCAGTTGAATGCTCTCACCATCTACGAGCAGGTCCCTGAACTCCTCCACAGCGCTTTCGATTCTGACCTGGAAGAACTCCCACAGCTTGATCTTGGGGAAGACCTGCCCCCACAGAACATCGCGGATTGCCTGAGAGAGAGAAAAATATACAGAAACAGTTCAAGGTTCAGCTCTTCACAAACGGAGCTCACAATTTCATCAAGACAAACCTAATAAGGTGATATGTGTAAGGCCCTGAGTTTTTCCTGACCACATCATGGCATGACCAGGAAAAACGCTGGACCCAGAGGGTTACAAAATTCTATAAACTTTCCTTAAGTTCCCGGTTTGAGGATTTTCAGAAAAAAAATGAATTTTAGGAAGGTTTCTGGGAATGTTGCAACCCTAGCTGTGAAAGTGACCTTTAGACACTCACATTCAGGTGCCCCTCATTCTGGACCTGGGCGGGAAGACCGTTAGCAGCGTACTTGGCATCAGCCATGTTGCAGGTCATGTGCCATATGGCCCGGTCCAGGACCCAGGCTGGCCTCAGGTGGGGGGAGTTGACCAGGTTGTAGCCACACTCAGGGTGCTCCTTGATCCATGGGCTGTTGGCGGCTGCACATGGAAGGGGAAGGGGACAATGCAAGAGTTACCACACAGACATCCTAAATGTTATGGAGGACATTGAGGCCTTTTGCCAAGGAATATTACAGTGGTTAATACAGAGGTCAATGAAGGTTAATGGACTCTCCCTACGCAGACACTCCCTGATGATGTAAAACCTTCTGTCAGTGGTAGGATAATCGTTGGGCATATGACTAAAATGGCCGTTGTACAGTGTATAGTGAGTCTACACACCCCTTGCACAGTCTTCACATTTTGCTGCCTTAAAATTAAATATATATTTTGTAATTATTTAACCTTTATTTAAATAGGCAAGTCAGTTAAGAACAAATTCTTATTTACAATGACGGCCTACCCCGACCAAACCCGGATGACGCCGGGCTAAATGTGCGCTGCCCTATGGGACTCCCAATCACAACCAGATGTGATTCAGCCTAGATTCGAACCAGGAACTGTAGTGACGCCTCTTGCACTGAGATACAGTGCCTTAGACCGCTGCGGCACTCGGGAGCCCCAAAAAAGGGGATTCATTTCATTTTTTTTCTACAAATGTACACAACCTACTCTACATTTCCAAAGTGTAAAAAAGTATAGAAATGTTTCCAAATTAATTTAATTATTTTTTTTAAATTGTCTTGATTGCGTATGTCTTCACACCCCAGAGTTAATACTTGTTCAAAGTACCTTTGGAGGCCATTACAGCTGTGAATAATATTGAATACGATTCGAGCCAGGGTTGTGAGTACGAAAAGCATTCTAACCATAGTGTGTGCCTGCTTATGATATGAGCACATATGACAGAAAAGGGGAAATCTAACAAAGGTAACTATTTCGTAATGTTACATCAAGTAACAGCAGAGCACACCAATTGGTTCACCATGAGCTGCACTGATCACAGAGCAGACCAGTAGCCAGCCCAGGTTGGGTGTCAGCTAGCACATGGCCTTTAAGCTGCCATGGAGATAAGGTTTCTCTGACCATCCAACCTTTTACAATACTGGGCCTGGGCCAGAGAATTCAGTTTTCAAGCCTTTATGCTCTCCAAGCCTTATCTAAGTTTTTTTGAAGCAGGCTAACTACACTGCACTATAATAAATGACCCTCATTAGATAAACTTGCAAACCAAAAAGGGTAACTGCACTAAACAGGAACAAGTAGACAATAGAAAAACAACTCAACTACCTCCATACAAGCACTGCACTCAAGAACTGAGGACAAAAGAAACCAATTCTGAACCAATGGCAATGAGTCCCTTTGACGCAGGTTCTATTCAAAACACATCGAATCAATTAGAGCATTAGTCAATGATTTCATTCTCCCTTTTTAGTTTAGCATGCTAGTCACAAAGACTCCACATAGTGTCTGCCTGAACTGCTATGCAACAGCTTGACTTCAGAGCTGCACACAGTGGCTAGGTTGAAGTTCATCCATAACTAAGTTGTGCAGAATTATCTAGGGAGGGTATTTTTAACACGGCACTCATCTTTAAAGCTCGCACTAGATCCTAGGACCATTTTTTTGCGACTGTGGCCTTTCAATAGTGGCCTTTCCCTAGTCTATATTCAGTCAGAGGCATGCAGTATGCACACACCTATTGCGATATTAGGAATACAGCTATGGCAACTTAGTCAACACATGACACTATACAGATAACACCCCTCCCCCCAAATAATAATTTTCCTACATTCCCTAGAGTGGGAGTTTATAAATGTTGTACATGTAGAGGGTTCTTAGGGGTGACTACTAAACTATGAATTGTGAGACCTGCCTGGCTCGCTGACAAACCCTGGTTATTTTCCCCTGAACTAACTGCTCTTTACATATGGCCTCATTGTAACAGACTGCTGTAATCTACTGGGCTAGTCGTTCAACCAAGGAGAGGGAGACGCACACCCACGTTCACGCCCCATCCCACCACCACACACACACACGTCCATGCTCTCCCGCAAACACACACGTAAAGCCCCTCCCCCGACACACCTGTGTGATTGTAGACCACATCAGTGATACAGATCATGTTCCACTCTTTCTTCAGTTTCTGCACCAGCTCTCCCACGTCTGTCCAGGTGTAGTTCTTTCCCGGCGGCGAAAACTCTGGGTTCAGGCTTAGTTGGTCAGCTAGGGAGTAGCAGGACCGAGATTTACCGAGCGTCTGCAGAGGCGTAAAGTGGATCATGTTGTAGCCTGGGAAACAAACAATGTAATAAATGAGTACTATAAGAAATAACATGTTATGAGATATTATAAGACATATTCGAAGAAATTAGCTGAATGTTCTTTATTCACATACATGTTTAGTTTCATACAAACGACACAGGGAATACTGTCTATCACACGGCATCATTTATGTTACTTCTGTCACTTACTAGATGTATGCATTTCGTAACCCACCAGCAAGTTGATGATTAACCTAGCCCTCTTTCAAGATTGGGATATTGCAGAATGACAAGGTGAAATGTAGTGTAAACATTGGCTTGGGACCTTGAACTACACTGCTGTCCATACGTGACCTAAGAAATTAGACTAACCCTGTTCATTGTGATTACATGGGATTTAAAATTCCAGGTGAGACAATACTAAAATAGTATTCTTCGCTCTTGATCCTGGAAGACCGCCGTGTGTGCAGGCATTACACACCTGACCCACCTAATTTAGTTAATGACTAGTTGACCAATTGAATCGGGTATTAAAGTCTGGGGTTGGAACAATTAAAGACCTACACAGACTAGCCTTCAAAACCCCCCTACAGGTAAAGGCAGGCTTGCATAAGGATGGACCCCTGTCCCCTGCTCTCTCACCGGACTCCTTAGCCACCCTCAGTCTGTCTGGCCAGTCATCCAGGTGTCCGAGGCATTTGGACAAGTAGGTCTGGATGGTGATACAATCCAGATGGACGTGGTGGTTGTCAGCTCCGGCACGCAGCACTGGGTCCACCACCACGTAGCCACCGCCTGACTTCTCCTCGCGGCTGGCGGGGGGGGGGGGGGGTGAGAACATGTTGAATATTTAGTTGAGACATGAAGCTCCAACGAGTTGCCTAGTGATGTCCTGTCTCGTATAGAAATGGAATGTGAATACTACATGTAGTCTGTATCACAATAGTGTCTCACCCGTGACCAAAGTTGTATTGGTACGATCCAGCGATCTGTAGGTCTAGGGAGCAGAACTTGTCAGAGTCGTCCTCTCTTCCCGTGGGGTTGTGCCAGTCCAGGGCCCGGAAGGTGTGACGGTCAAAGTGTTCCCCTGGGGCGGGGTAGTTAGTCTGCACACGCACATGTTTCCCCTGGAGAGTAGGGCCCAGACGGAACTGGAGCTCAAAGCCTTAGAAGAAACATATGGTACAAACAAGGCCTGAGGATACAATACATCTATATGATACATTCCTCTGCTTAAATCGGTCCAGTATTTAGCTTCATCTGTTGGAAACCACCCCTTAAAGTCTAGTTGCCACCAGGCCTGTTTTGAAACCCAGACCATAACACTCCAACCCTGTTGCCACTGTTAAGGGGATAGAAGCATGTCTTTAGTAGTTACACGATGCCTGCTAGCGAGAATTCAACGGTAGCCTACCATGTTGCAACTCTTTATGAACGGGTTAGACTATTAGTTAACAGATAGATATAGGAATAACAAATTAGTGCGTTTACATGCACACTAGTCATTTTATATTAAACTGATTATGGCAGTAGGCCGAGAATGGCATTAGTCAGTAGGCTCCGTCCCTCTCTTCGCCCCAACCCGGGCTCGAACCAGGGACCCTTGCACACATCAACAACTGACACCCCACGAAGCATCGTTACCCATCGCGCCACAAAAGCCGCGGCCCTTGCAACGCAAGGGGAAACCCTACTTCAAGTCTCAGAGCGAGTGACGTCACTGATTGAAACGCTATTAGCGCGCACCACCGCTAACTAACTAGCCATTTCACATCGGTTACATAAGGGCATAACCGACGTAAACATACGCTGATTAAAACACATGGTTTTCTGAGCCAACTTTCAAATTATTAGGACATGTCAACACCTTAAATCAGATTACATTAAAATCAGATCCAACAACAATATCAAGGGCCTAGAAATCCGTGGCTTAAAAACAAAGGTGTCATTGTACACTGATGATTCATGTTTTCTTTTAAATCCACAATTAGAATCCCTCCACAGACTCATAGAGGATCTAGATACTTTTCTAACCTCTCTGGATTACAACCAAATGATGATAAGTTTACTTACTATATTATGTATTGGATCACATTAAGTCTTTAGTCAATATCCCAGTATACCTATTTGCTTATGGGCTTGCTTACACCTAATGGCTTGTTTTGTAAATTATATGAGCAAAATATATGCCATTTTATTTGGAAGGGCATGCCAGACAAAATAAAACGGGCCTATTTATATAATCAACATAACTTTAGAGGGCAGAAATGATTAAATATTAAAGCATTAAACATCTCACTTTAAGGCTTCAGTCAAACAAAAAGTTATACTTGGCCTTTTTCACTTTATTCAGATTACAACCTCTCACTTTCAGTTATTTGAAAAGGAAACAATCTTCAAAATATTGCTATTTTTTAAAATAAGCCATATAAAGTTGGTTGCAATTTCAGTTTAATCAATCAGAAAAGACAGAATACCATATTACAACAAATATTATGATTAAACTCAAATATACTAATTGCTGAAAAAATATATATTTTGGGAATAAAAAATAAAAAAGGTATGATCTTTGTAAATTATATCATAAATAGGACTGGTGGAGTGATATCACACATGCAGCTAATAAAAACATATGGAAATGTTTGCTTTACTCAGAATTACAACCAACTAATTGCAGTATTTCCACAAAAATGGAAGAGGCAAGTGGAAGGGGGAGAAAGTAAGGAACTTGTCTGTCCGACCTGCATTAAAGACCAAAACTGGCTAAAGAAAATTGTGATTAATAAAAAAGTATAGAAGTTCCATTTAAGGACCAAAAATTGACAGCTGTGCCACATAAACTCAGCAAAAAAATTTCCTCTCACTGTCAACTGCGTTTATGTTTCATTAATCTTAACATGTGTAAATATTTGTATGAACATAACAAGATTCAACAACTGAGACATAAACTGAACAAGTTCCACAGACATGTGACTAACAGAAATATATAATGTGTCCCTGAACAAAGGGGAGGTCAAAATCAAAAGTAACAGTCAGTATCTGGTGTGGCCACCAGCTGCATTAAGTACTGCAGTGCATCTCCTCCTCATGGACTGCACCAGATTTGCCAGTTCTTGCTGTGAGATGTTACCCCACTCTTCCACCAAGGCACCTGCAAATTCCCGAACATTACTGGGGGGAATGGTCCTAGCCCTCACCCTCTGATCCAACAGGTCCCAGACATGCTCAATGGGATTGAGATCCGGGCTCTTGGCTGGCCATGGCAGAACACTGACACTCCTGTCCTGCAGGAAATCACGCACAGAACGAGCAATATGGCTGGTGGCATTGTCATGCTGGAGGGTCATGTCAGGATGAACCTGCAGGAAGGGTACCACATGAGGGAGGAGGATGTCTTCCCTGTAATGCACAGCATTGAGATTGCCTGCAATGACAACAAGCTCAGTCCGATGATGCTGTCACACCGCCCCAGACCATGACGGACCCTCCACCTCCAAATCGATCCCGCTCCAGAGTACAGGCCTCATTCCTTCGATGATAAACGCGAATCTGACTATCATCCCTGGTGAGACAAAACCGTGACTTGTCAGTGAAGAGCACCCTTTGCCAGTCCTGTCTGTTTCAGCGAAGGTGGGTTTGTGCCCATAGGTGACGTTGTTGTCGGTGATGTCTGGTGAGGACCTGCCTTACAACAGGCCTACAAGCCATCAGTCCAGCCTCTCTCAGCCTATTGCGGACAGTCTGAGAACTGATGGAGGAATTGTGCGTTCCTGGTGTAACTCAGGCAGTTGCTGTTGCCATGCTGTACCTGTCCCGCAGGTGTGATGTTCGGATGTACCGATCCTGTGCAGGTGTTGTTACATGTGGTCTGCCACTGCAAGGACGATCAGCTGTCCGTCCTGTCTCCCTGTAGCGCTGTCTTAGGCTTCTCACAGTACGGACATTGCAATTTATTGCCCTGGCCACATCTGTAGTCCTCATGCCTCCTTGCAGCATGCCTAAGGCACATTCACGCAGATGAGCAGGGACCCTGGGCATCTTTCTTTTTGTGTTTTTCAGAGTCAGTAGAAAGGCCTCTTTAGTGTCCTAAGTTTTCATAACTGTGACCTTAATTGCCTACCGTCTGTAAGCTGTTAGTGTCTTAACCACCGTTCCACAGGTGCATGTTCATTCACTGTTTATGGTACATTGAACAAGCAGGGGAAACAGTGTTTAAACCCAAACCCTTTACAATGAAGATCTGTGAAGGTATTTGGATTTTTACTAATTATCTTTGAAAGACAGGGTCCTGAAAAATGGACGTTTCTTTTATTGCTGAGCTTAGATTGCAGTTGGGAAGAGATTTTCGATTCCATGGCACATGGCTTATGAACTGATACACAAAAGAGCTCTGGATTCAAAACTTAAGAGTTTTTCCATTTAAATTATTATATCAAATTCTTGCAACCAATAGAATGTTATATACAGTACCAGTCAAAAGTTTGGACACACCTACTCATTCAAGGTTTTTTAAATAATTTTTACTATTTTCTACATTGTAGAATAATAGCGAAGACATCAAACTTATGAAATAACACATATGGAATTATGTAGTAACAAAAAAACTAATCAAAATATATATATTTTTTGAGATTATTCAAAGTAGCCACCCTTTGCCTTGATGACAGCATTGCACACTCTTGGCATTCGCTCAACCAGCTTCATGAGGTAGTCACCTGGAATGCATTTCAATTAACAGCAGTGCCTTGTTAAAGATAATTTGTGGAATTTCTTTCCTTCTTTATGCGTTTGAGCCAATCAGTTGTGTTGGGACAAGGTGGGGTAGAATACAGAAGATAGCCCTATTTGGTAAAAGACTAAGTCCATATTATGGCAAGAACAGCTCAAATAAGCAAAGAGAAACCACAGTCCATCATTCATTTAAGACATGAAGGTCAGTCAATCCAGAAAATGTCAAGAAATGTGAAAGTTTCTTCAAGTGCAGTCGCGTGTGTGGTTCCCACAGTGAAGCATGGAGGTGTAGTGTGTGGGGGTGCTTTGCTGGTGACACGGTCAGTGATTTATTTAGGATTCAAGCACACTTAACCAGCATGGCTACCACAGCATTCTGTAGCGATACACCATCCCATCTGGTTTGCCCTTCGTGGGACTATCTTTTTTTTTCAACAGGACAATGACCCAACACACCTCCAGTCTGTGTAAGGGTTATTTGACCAAGAAGGAGAGTGATGGAGTGCTGCATCAGATGACTTGGCCTCCACAATCACCCGACCTTAACCCAATTCAGATGGTTTGTAATGAGAAGGACCACAGAGTGAAGGAAAAAAAAACTAAATAAGACTGTTGGAAAAACATTCCAGTTGAAGTTGGTTGAGAGAATGCCAAGAGTGTGCAAAGCTGTCATCAAGGCAAAGGGTGGCTACTTTGAAAAATCTCAAATATAAAAACGTGTTCAACACTTTATTGTTTACTACATGATTCCATATGTGTTATTTCATAGTTTTGATGTCTTCACTATTATTTTACAATGTAGAAAATAGTAAAAATAAAGAAAAACCTTGAATGAGTAGGTGTGTCTAAACTTTTGACTGGTACTGTATATATTTACTAAACAAATATGGGAAATTGGAAATTAAGCAGACAATTACATTGACGGAAGCCACAATCTCTCTGCAATATTAAAGCTGATCTACCTCCCCCAAAAGTTGAAATAAATCAAACGGGTAGCCTGATTTCAGATGTGTCCATAAAAAAAAGGATTATTACGAAAACAGTTATTTCTGCAAATCAAACTATTACAGAGCATTTGGAAAGTATTCAGACCCCTTCCCTTTTTCCACATTTTGCTACATTACAGCCTTATTCTATAATGGATTAAATAAAAAATGTTCCTCATCAATCTACACACAATACCCATAGTGACAAAGCGAAAACAGGTTTAGAAATTTTAGCAAATCTATTAAGAAGAAAAAACTGAAATAACTTATTTACAGAAGTATTCAGACTCTTTGATAGGAGAGCTCAGCTGCATCCTGTTTCCATTGATCATCCTTGAGATGTTTCTACAACTTGATTGGAGTCCACCTGTGCTAAATTCAATTGATTGGACATGATTTAGAAAGGCACACACCTGTCTATATAAGGTCCCACAGTTGACAGTGCATGCCAGAGCAAAAACCAAGCCATGAGGTCGAAGGAATTGTCCGTAGAGCTCCAAGAGAGGATTGTGTCGAGGCACAGATCAGGGGAAGGGTACCAAAGGAATTCTGCAGCATTGAAGGTCCCCAAGAACACAGTGGCCTCCATCCTTCTCAAATGGAAGAAGTTTGGAACCACCAAGACTCATCCTAGAGCTGGCCACCCGGCCAAACTGACAAATCGGGGGAGAAGGGCCTTGGTCAGGGAGGTGACAAAGAACCCGATTGTCACTCTGACAGAGCTCCAGAGTTCCTCTATGGAGATGGGAGAACCTTCCAGAAGGCCATCCATCTCAACAGCACTCTACCAATCCGGCCTTTACGGAGCAAAGAACAGAGAGATCCTTGATGAAAACCTGCTCCAGAGCGCTCAGGACCTCAGACTGGAGCGAAGGTTCACCTTCCAACAGGACAATAACCCTAAGCACACAGACAAGAAAATGCAGGAGTGGCTTCGGAACAAGTCTCTGAATGTCCTTGAGTGGCCCAGCCAGGGCCCGGACTTGAACCCGATCGAACATCTCTGGAGACCGTAAAATAGCTGTGCAGCGACGCTCCCCATCCAACCTGACAGAGCTTGAGCGCATCTGCAGAGAGGACTGGGAGAAACTCCCCAAATACAGATGTGCCAAGTTTGTGGCGTCATACCCAAGAAGACTCGAGGCTGTAATCTCTGCCAAATATGCTTCAACAAAGTACTGAGTAAAGGGTCTGAATACTTATGTAAATGTGATATTTCAGTTTTTAATACATTTGCAAAAACCTCTAAAAACGTGTTTTTGCTTTGTCATTAGGGTGTATTGTGTGTAGATTGACGAGGGGAAAAAAACTATGTAATCCATTTTAGAATAAGGCTGTAATGTAACAAAATGTAGAAAAAGTCAAGGGGTCTGAATACTTTTGGAATTCACTGTATATTAATCTGACTATTCACAATAATCATATTATAGTGTGCATGTAACTGAATGAATTCTTTCTGATATCTGAAAATAGGTTCCGCTAATAAGCCCAGCAGCAGCTGCCTTATCAAGTGTGGTTGAGCCTGCACGGTTGCTCAACTGGGAGATTCTGAGTGATACTGGATCTCTACTTGTTCAATCCGGTTTTCGCTGTGCATCTGTAGCTGTGGTTTATGAAAAGAATCGACAATGAAAGAGGTTATTCAAATCCTCTAAACCAGAATCTTTTCTTAAAGAAGCAAACTATGTTGGATATATCTCATAATAGTCCCACATTACCAGATATCACACAGAATTAAAACGACTGAATGGCTGGGACATGGCTATTTGACACAATGTATAGTGTGAGTGCTATCTACAAAACGTAGTTGGATTTCGTATAATGGAAATCTTGGGTGACCAAAAGGTGTCTGAATCCATGCAATAATCTGGACTATAATAAACTAAAAGACAACTCCCACATCACAACAAAACAACAACAAAAGAACAAAATGTAGAAACAACTGCAACGCAACAAGACTAGGACATGTGTACATGTCCGCCTGCACCCACACTCCCCTATCCCCATGTGCTAGATACAGAAATAGCACACTGGCAAATATTTCTACCAGTATCATATTTAAATACCACTTAAAATATCACGTTATTTTCATTCTCAATAAGTCAATACCATGGTAGCCTAAGTCATGCATAAACGGGAAATAATGTCCAGGTACCTTGGTCCAGGCGGAAGAGTGTCCTTCCCAGCTGTTCCATGTCTCTGAGGACCAGGACTCTGACTTGTTTCGCCTGGAGGGACATTTTGACTTTCCCTATATAGGACGCCCTTTACTGTACAGGGGATGATGCTTTGGAATTTTAGTTCTCGAGACCCCCTTGTGGAAAAAAAAAGAGTCATGTGTCACCAGCCATCAGCCCATGTTTCCAAATATATTCATATTGAAATTTGACTCACATCTTTCTCTCTCCTCATAAGCTACATATATTTCTGAACATTCAAAAACATTTTAATTTCTGTTGTACAGTCTGAGGCCAGTCTATTCCCCAGAATATGCATGGCTACATCACAACCAGTTGAATATTGAAGCAATTAACTTAAGTTCTATTCCAGCTGTCTAAAAATAGTTACATTTTAGCAGCAGCCTATTACAGTTTGTAACATAATATTGTTGACACATTGTGACAGCTCACATGATGTGGTTGAAATTGGACTAGTGGATCAAGTTGTTAAAGATCAATGCATTTGTAATTTGAAAAGTCACTACAAAGGTGAAGTTCTTAGAAGTGGAGCTGTCATCCTTATCCAAAAGTGGAAAACATGTGCAAACTAAATCAAAACATACAGTGAGGGAAAAAAAGTATTTGATCCCCTGATGATTTTGTACGTTTGCCCACTGACAAAGAAATTTACATTTTACATTTACATTTTAGTCATTTAGCAGACGCTCTTATCCAGAGCGACTTACAGTAGTGAATTCATACATTTCATACAATTTCATACATATCATACATTTATTTTCTGTGCTGGCCCCCCGTGGAAATTGAACCCACAACCCTGGTGTTGCAAACACCATGCTCTACCAACTGAGCTACAGGGAAGGCTGCAGTAGGCTACATTCACCCACAAACACACCCACAAACACAAGCACCTGGCTTCACTTCCTCATAGAACTGTGAATGAAAGAGTAATAATGCTGGGAAAGTTGAATGCTGAACTTAATTACTGTAGGATGTTCAGTGATGGAACTGCCAAAAACCAAAAGTTGCAACTGATATCTGGGCTCCCGAGTGGCGCAGCGGTCTAAGGCACTGCATTTCACTGCAAGAGGCGACACTACAGTCCCTGGTTCAAATCCAGGCTGAATCACATCTGGCCTTGATTTGGGAGTCCCACAGGGCGGCGCATAATTGGTCCAGCATCGTCCGGGTTTGGCTGCGGTAGGCCGTCATTGTAAATAAGAAATGATCTGTCTATAGTTTTAATGGTAGGTTTATTTGAACAGTGGAGAGACAGAATAACAACAACAAAAAATCCTGAAAAACGCATGTGAAAAATGTTATAAAAGGATTTGCATTACATAGTTCATTGGCAAACTTCAGACGGGCATGTATATTTGCTTTCTTGAGCAGGGGGACCTTGCAGGCGCTGCAGGACTTCAGTCCTTCACGGCGTAGTGTGTTACCAATCGTTTTCTTGGTGACTATGGTCCCAGCTACCTTGAGATCATTGACAAGATCCTCCCGTGTAGTTCTGGGCTGATTCTTCACCGTTCTCATGATCATTGCAACTCCACGAGGTGAGATCTTGCATGGAGCCCCAGGCCGAGGGAGATTGACAGTTCTTTTGTGTTTCTTCCATTTGCGAATAATCGCACCAACTGTTGTCACCTTCTCACCAAGCTGCTTGGCGATGGTCTTGTAGCCCATTCCAGCCTTGTGTAGGTCTATAATCTTGTCCCTGACATCCTTGGAGAGCTCTTTGGTCTTGGCCATGGTGGAGAGTTTGGAATCTGATTGATTGATTGCTTCTGTGGACAGGTGTCTTTTATACAGGTAACAAACTGAGATTAGGAGCACTCCCTTTAAGAGTGTGCTCCTAATCTCAGCTCGTTACCTGTATAAAAGACACCTGGGAGCCAGAAATCTTTCTGATTGAGAGGGGGTCAAATACTTATTTCCCTCATTAATATGCAAATCAATTTATAACATTTTTGTCATGCGTTTTTCTGGATTTTTGTTGTTGTTATTCTGTCTCTCCACTGTTCAAATAAACCTACCATTAAAATTATAGACTGATCATTACTTTCTCAGTGGGCAAACGTACAAAATCAGCAGGGGATCAAATAATTTTTTCCCTCACTGTACAGTACCAGTCAAAGGTTTGGGCACATCTACTCATTCAAGGGTTTCTTAAATTGTTTTACTATTTTCTACATTGTAGAATAATAGCGAAGACATCAAACGTATGAAATAACACAGATGGAATCATGTAGTAACCAAAACAAAGTGTTCAATAAATCAAAATATATTTTATATTTGAGATTCTTATAAGTAGCCACCCTTTGCCTTGATGACAGCTTTGCACACTCTTGGCATTCTCTCGACCAGCCTCATGAGGTAGTCACCTGTAATGCATTTCAATTAACAGCTGTGTCTTGTTAAAAGTTAATTTGTGGAATTTCTTTCCTTCTAAATGTGTTTGAGCCAATCAGTTGTGTTGTGACAAGGCAGGGGTGGTATACAGAAGATGGCCCTATTTGGTAAAAGACCAAGTCCATATTATGGCAAGAACAGCTCAAATAACAAAAGAGAAATTACAGTCCATCATTACTAAGATATAAATGCCAGTCAATCTGGAAAATGTCAAATACTTTTAAAGTTTCTTCAAGTGCAGTCGCAAAAACCATCAAGCGCTATGATGAAACGATGAAATGATGAAAGCTCTCATGAGGACCGCCACAGGAAAGGAAGACCCAGAGTTACCTCTGCTGCAGAGGATAAGTTCATTAGAGTTACCAGCCTAAGAAATTGCAGCCCAAATAAATGCTTCACAGAGTTCCAAGTAACAGACACATCTCAACATTAACTGTTCAGAGGATACTGCATGAATCAGGCCTTCATGGTTGAATTGCTAAAAAGAAACCAGTACTAAAGGACACCAATAATAAGAAGAGACTTGCTTGGGCCAAGAAACACGAGCAATGGACATTAGACGGAAATCTGTCCTTTGGTCTGATGAGTCCAAATTTGAGATTTTTGGTTCCAACCACCGTGTCTTTGTGAGACGCAGAGTAGGTGAAGGGATGATCTCTGCATGAGTGGTTCCCACCATGAAGGAGGAGGTGTAATGTGTGGGGGTGCTTTGCTGGTGACACCGTCTGTGATTAATTTAGAATTCAAGGCACACTTAACCAACATGGCAAACACAGCATTCTGCAGCGATACACACCTCCAGTCTGTGTAAGGGCTATTTGACCAAGGAGAGTGATGGAGTGCTGTATCAGATGACCTGGCCTCCACAATCACCCGACCTCAACCCAATTGAGATAGTTTGGGATGAGTTGGATTGCAGAGTGAAAGAAAAGCAGCCAACAAGTGCTCAGCATATGTGGGAACTCCTTCAAGATTGTTGGGAAGGAATTCCAGGTGAAGATGGTTGAGAGAATGCCAAGAGTGTGCAAAGCTGTCATCAAGGCAAAGGGTGGCTACTTTGAAGAATATAAAATATGTTTTGATTTGTTTAACACTTTTTTGGTTACTACATGATTCCATATGTGTTATTTCATAGTTTTGATGTTTTCACTATTATTCTACAATGTAGAATAGAGTAAAATCAAAGAAAAACCCTTGAATAAGTAGGTGTGTCCAAACTTTTGACTGGTACTGTATTTCCACATCCAGTTAAAATTTGGTCCATATCAACTAAATTCGGAAGACTAAAGTTTTCATCCCTTTTAGTTCACTGCAAGTATCCTAACGGCTTCTCGCATACAACACACACTGTCAACATACTCCTACTTGATTTTGCACAGCGCATGTGTCCATATTTAAAAGAGCAATTCCGCCATTTTTCAACATCATATTCATAACGTCCAGCACCAAACCAGTGTTTACATATGTGAAACCCTCACGTTTCTACGATCTGTGGTTAAAAAATGAAGGCCCTCATCAAAAAAAATTCTGTGACATTGCAGGGTAGGATTAGAAGTAAAACACTGATTTTCAAAGGGTATTTTCTTGCTCCCTATGTCACTGTGAATCTCAGTGTTTAAAAATCACTGTTTAAAAAAACAATTATTAACTACTATGTCATCAGGTATAACTTTACATTTGTTTATCAAAAAATGAGATGCGCCTTTGTCACATATACTGACACTGGTATTGTGCTGGGGATAATGAAAACGAGGTTGACAAGTGGTGGACTTGCCCTTTAACTCATAACTCATTCTCGATTACGTCGAGAATTTAGTCGGTTAAAAAGGCCAACAGAACTATTTTAAATGCTCGATCTACCGTGTGCAGTCTGTCTGTCTGTCCCTATATAAGGACCAAGCAGGCAACTTGCTTCGTTTGTAAACAATGTCTCGTTCTGGGACGAAACAAGCAGTCAACCACAAAACCTGACTCGGCAAGATGCGCACACAGTACACAAACTAGTGTCGAAGCATTATGGTTAGCTTACAAACTGTCAAAAAGCAAACGTTATGCATCTGTTACATTCAACTTAAAATACTCAATCCATCGTGAAGAGTCGCTTGAGTGCCACTTATAAAGATAGAGTTTACAGGCTTAATTGTACCTAGTTTGAAGAAGAGGTTTGCCTTCGACCGGGAACGTATCAATGTTGCGTGAACCTTTACCCCGACTACCGTACATTTACGAATATAAGAAAGCATTATTATAATTTCTTGTAGACAGATGCAGTGCGAGTTCTATCCGTTTGGCAACATTATCTCGGGTTACTACATAGCACAATTCGGCTTAATCACTACATTTTGCAATGCAAAACACTAACTAAGAAGTGATACACGATAAAACCGTGAACAAAGCTGCGCTGCTTTTACATGAACGGGACATGTGTTACGCAATAGTGCGGTCTATTTAATCATGTAGTAAATATGTACTAATTTCTGCATCTTTTTTCATACTACAAGATAATTTCCATTATGACTTAGAGCTGACTTTGCCTGACAGACTGTCTCATCTGATAAAGATGTATGTAATCATAGGACAAAATGCTCTTGCCCCACGTAAGCCATACAATAAAACACTAACATCCCATGTTATTGAAGCGTTCCACCTTTCTACTAAACTCATCACTCATCGGTGGGTAGACTAATATATTTTCATCAACTGAATTAACATGAGACTATATGCAAAATATGTGTTTTTATTTATAAAATCAATGCAATCACGTAAATTATATAGTTTTTTAAAGTTTTTACATTTTTGTATTATAAAGTGTTATTTACTCTGTAATTGCATGATTAGGAGCTTATGATTATTCAGTGCATTTATTAGCATACATAAATAGATCATATGTATTATAAATACTGATAGTGTTATGTCAATTACATTTACATTTAAGTCATTTAGCAGACGCTCTTATTCAGAGCGACTTACAAATTGGGTTAGGGTTAGGGTGAGCTAGGTGTTAGGATTGGATAAATACAGATATTTGGAATTTCACGTTTTCCACCACCATAAACATGGAATTTCTCATGGAAGAATGGTGTCACATCCCTCCAATAGGGTTCCAGACACTTGAACAATCTATGTCAAAGTGCATAGAAGCTGTTCTGGCTTGTGGTGGCCCAATGCCCTATTAAGACACTTTATGCTGGTGTTTCCCTTATTTTGTCAGTTACCTGTAGATCAGCACACAGTACAATGACCACAATACAAGGAAGGCTTCTCACTTGCACAATGTATCCAGATAACTGGCTAATCCAGTCGATAGTTGATAAAAAGCCCCACAGTATGGTGTTGCTTGGAAGGTAACGATGTAATGAGTGCAAATATAGTCTTCTTCAGGGCATGCTTGTCCACATGTTCACTGTCAATCATAGGCATTAGCGCCACCGTCAGTGCAGGAGAAGCCTATACAAGCATTCCACATTTCCACTCATAACCATCCCAGCAGCATACCACCCTGCATCCCACTTCTGGCTCGCCCCTGAAGATATGCAGGGTTGGTCCAGGTCAGTCTCTGGATGACAGACCAGAAGCGGATGGAAGTGGTGTTGGAGGGCCAGTAGGAGGCTCTCTTTCCTCTGGTCAATAATAAATAAAAAAATCCCAAACACCCAGGGCAGTGATTGGGGACATTGCCCTGTGTAGGGTGTTGTCTTTTGGATGGCATGTTAAACTGGTATCCTGACTCTGTGGTCACTAAAGATCCCATGGCACTTATTGTAAGAGTAGGGGTGTTAACCCCGGTGTCCTGGCTAAATTCTACATTTGGCCCTCTGTAACGATGTGCGCTGAGAGTCGGGAAGCAAGTTCAGGGAGTGAGTGTTTTAATAAATAAAGGTAACATAATACAAAACAAGAAAACACTAATGCACAGACATGACACAGAAACAATAATGCCTGGGGAAGGAACCAAAGGGAGTGACATATACAGTTGAAGTCAGAAGTTTACATACACTTAGGTTGGAGTCATTAAAACTCGTTTTTCAACCACTCCACACATTTCTTGTTAACAAACTATAGTTTTGACAAGTCGGTTAGGACATCTACTCTGTGCATTTTTCCAACACTTGTTTACAAACAGATTATTTCACCTATAATTCACTGTATCACAATTCCAGTGGGTCAGAAGTTTACATACACTAACTTGACTGTGCCTTAAACAGCTTGGAAAATTCCAGAAAATGATGTCATGGCTTTAGAAGCTTCTGATAGGCTAATTGACATCATTTGAGTCTGTGGATGTCTTTCAAGGCCTACCTTCAAACTCAGTGCCTCTTTGCTTGACATCATGGGAAAATCAAAAGAAATCAGCCAAGACCTCAGAAAAAAAATTGTAGGCCTGCACAAGTCTGGTTCATCCTTGGGGGCAATTTCCAAACGCCTGAAGGTACCACACTCATCTGTACAAACAATAGTTCACAAGTAAACACCATGGGACCACGCAGCCACCATACCGCTCAGGAAGGAGATGTGTTCTGTCTTCTAAAGATGAACGTACTTTGGTGCGAAAAGTGCAAATCAGTCCCAGAACAACAGCAAAGGACCTTGTGAAGATGCTGGAGGAAACAGGTACAAAGGTATTTATATCCACAGTAAAACGAGTCCTATATCGACATAACCTGAAAGGCCGCTCAGCAAAGAAGAAGAGACTGCTCCAAAACCACCATAAAAAAGCCAGACTACGGTTTGCAACTGCACATGGGGACAAAGATCGTACTTTTTGGAGAAATGTCCTCTGGTTTGATGAGACAAAAATAGAACTGCTTGGCCATAATGATCATTGTTAAGTTTGGAGGAAAAAGTGGGAACCTTGCAAGCCGAAGAACACCATCCCAACCGTGAAGCACGGGGGTGGCAGCATCATGTTGTGGGGGCTCTTTGCTGCAGGAGGGACTGGTGCAATTCACAAAATAGATGGCATCATGAGGTAGGAAAATTATGTGGATATATTGAAGCAACATCAAGACATCAGTTAGGATGTTAAAGCTTGGTCACAAATGTGTCTTCTAAATGGACAATGGCATACTTCTAAAGTTGTGGCAAAATGGCTTAAGGACAACAAAGTCAAGGTATTGGAGTGGCCATCACAAAGCCCTGACCTCAATTCTATAGAAAATTTGTGGGCAAGACTGAAAAAGTGTGTGCGAGCAAGGAGGCCAAAAAACCTGACTCAGTTACACCAGCTCTGTCAGGAGGAATGGGCCATAATTCACCCAACTTATTGTGGGATGCTTGTGGAAGGCTACCCGAAACATTTGACCCAAGTTAAACAATTTAAAGGCAATGCTACCAAATACTAATTGAGTGTATGTAAAGTTCTGACCCACTGGGAATGTGATGAACAAAATAAAAGCTGAAATAAATAATTCTCTATTATTCTGACATTTCACATTCTTAAAATGAAGTGGTGATCCTAACGGACCTAAGACAGGGAATTTATACTAGGATTAAATGTCAGGAATTGTGAATAACTGAGTTTAAATGTATTTGGCTAAGGTGTATGTAAACTTCAACTGTATAGGGAAGGTAATCAGGGTAGTGATGGAGTCCAGGTGAGTTTTACCAGGGAGAGGAATGAACCAAGGTGCGTGTAACGATGGTGACAGGTGTGCACCATAACAAGCAGCCTGGTGACCTAGAGGCCGGAGAGGGAGCACACGTGACAGTACCCCCTCCCCAGCGTGGTCGGCTCCAGCAGCAGGTCGCCAACCAAAGTGACGATCCTGTGGATCAGGAGCAAACCGGTCACCCCTGCTGATGCGTGGGAACCTGACCGGGTGAGGCAGGGGAGCCTGTTGATCCGGCTGACGCATGAAAGCCCGACGAGCCGGCGGAGGCAGGGGAGCCTGGCGATCTGTCTGCGGCATGAGAGCCTGCCGGACCCAACGTCATTCCCACCAAAAAAATAAATTAAATAAAAACACTCCCTGATGCTTCCCTTAGGTGAGGCATCATTCTGTAACGATGAGAGTCAGGAAGCAAGTTCAGAGAGTGAGTGTTTAAATAAATGTAACATAATACAAAACAAGAACACACAGACATGACACAGAAACAATGACACCTGGGGAAGGAACCAAAGGGAGTGACAGATATAGGGAAGGTAATCAGGGAAGTGATGGAGTCCAGGTGAGTTTGATGACGCACAGGTGCGCATTATGATGGTGACAGGTGTGCGCCATAACGAGCAGCCTGGTGACCTAGAGGCCGGGGAGGGATCACACGTGACACCCTCATACCCTCATGGGCACTTAATCATCCCCAGCTTTCAATTGGTTCATTCCTCTCACTGGTAACTATTCCCAAGGTCATTGCTGTAAATTAGAATGTGTTCTCAGTCAACTTACCAGGTTGAATAAATAAAATAAAATAACATCATCAGTGTCTAGACTAATAGATTTTCATAAGTGAACATATCATTATAAATACAGCACACTAGACTATAGGCAAAATATGTGTTTTTATTTAAAAAATCTATGCAAAATAGTAAGAATGAATCATGTTAAAATATATAGTGTTATATACACTGGAATTGTATGATCATGATCATGATTCAGTGCATTGATTAGCATACAGAAATGGGTTATATGTATTATATCAGCTGAGCGAAGTGTTGTGATTGGATAAATACAGATATTTGAATACTGAATGTAAAGTGTAAAATGTAAAATGTTTTAAAGGCAGTATAGGCTTTGACACTTTGGTAGGCATCATATTGTGGTGTGTGAAACCGGCTACCAGTCTTTTACATGAACATCTTTCACTGCTTCTTGTCCAAACTGAATGATGAATGTGTATGGTGTAAGATAGGCAGATATGTGCTATGTATGTTATAGGCAATTGGGCTTTGACATTTCGGTGATAAGACAGATCGCAGTGGGGTGTAGACTGTACTATACTGACTCTGTTTTACAAATCTTTCATTGAGAGTATTTTAACTTGTTGTATTGTTTGTTGGTTTGGCAATGCCACTGTCAGCCAGAGAAATATGCTGAGAAGGATAATCACCACAGCAAGCAAGGTACTTGGAGTCAAACAGACAGGCCTGGATGAGATCTTTAAGGTCAGGGCCCTCCGCAAGGCTCACAAAATCCTTTTAGACCCAAGCCACCCCCTGTACCCGAACTTTGAACTACTCCCCTCTGGGCGCAGGTATAGGGCACCCCTCAGCAGGAAAAACAGAACTAGACAATCATTTGTGCCAGGTGTGATATCCCTCCTAAATAGCTCGGGCTAATGTTCCTATCGACTCAGTAAGGCCAGCAGGCTAGTCTATTATTTTTAAAATGTTTTATTGGTATGTAACTGTTATGAAAGTTGTATTGTCAATTTTGTTTTGTATTTAAATGCCACTTTAAATGTGTACATGACACTGCAACAACATTTCTCCATGGGGACAATAAAGTCAGTAAGTAAGTGTGTACCAGTTGTCTACATGAATATCTTCCTCTGCTTCTTGGACAGGCTGCTGGGTGAGGTCAGAGCTTCCGGGTGAAGGGTCTGGTTCCTGTTTCTCCTGATCACCAGGGAGACTCGCACCACCAGGAGCACACAGGAAATCACCAAGAGCACAACTGGAAGTGACAGAAGACACAGAGTGAATTATTATACATCATGTACATGTACACTGAGTATACCAGGTGCCGTTGACTTTGCACTTGGGAATAGATCTCTAGTCTGAGAGATGACGACTACTCACCCATGAAGATAGCGTTAGCGCTTGGTGCTGCAGGGTCGTAGTGCTTGGTCACGTTTCCAACCAGAGCAATGATCACCACAGGGTAAATAGTCAGGATGTACCTCACATGTTGATACAGCAGGAAGTTCTCAATACCAAACCTACAATAAAAACACATTACCATTACATTGAGAGTATGTGGCTGTGTGCACAAATGTGCTGAGAGGTCCAATTTACATTAGCAACATCCTGATAATGAACAAATTAAAGAGATGCCTAAAGTAAGTGAGATTGGATCATATGCCCAAAACTGTAATAAAAAAAGGATGAGCCTGATTCTCGTAAGAGAGAACGTTTGTGAAACTGAGCTTACCATCCAATCACCTCCACTAGTAGGATGCAGAGAGACACGGTAGCTGCAGTGCTCTTTGCCACTCCAGAGAGGTCCAGCACCAGAGTGAAGTTGATCAAAGTGGCGATGGTTGTCCACGTGGTGTACAGCGCAATGCCATTTTGCACCTAAGAGTTAAGAAAATGATACCTGTAGTATGACTGTAGAATTGTGGGATTCCTCATAAGAGGACAAATAGCGTAACTGAAAGTGGATTACCTAAAATAACTAGGGCAACTACAGCACAGTAGAATGACTGTAAAGTAAAATGCACTAGGATGGCCAGGCTCCAGATCTGAATGTGCTTTAGCCAACTCCTCTCAATATACATTTTGCCATTCAATTAAATGGCGTGCATGAATCCTATGAAAAACAATACTCTGACTGGAGTTGGCTAAAGCACATCTGGGACCAGGCTACAATCGTGATGTTGGCGTGAGATTATCGAACAACTAACTCGATTAACCCTCAAATTAAACTCACCAGCAACCGAATGCACCAGAGGTCCCTGGGGTGGTTCTGGCTGAGCCAGGCTCCGTAAATACTCAGCCCATAACAGGAGAAGAAGACCATGGAGTAGTTGGTGACAGCAATGGTCGCCATTACAATCAGTGCAGCAGTCACCTGCCTGTCAGGAACAGTAAAAAAAAAGACCACTCTATTTGATCGACAAGTTGCCTGTATTTTGAGCTGACAATCTACATGCCTGGTAATTATCATAGAATGATAGAGACCCAGAGCAATATGTAGTAACAACATTGTAAAGCAAAGGAGTTAAATGAAAGGGGAAATGCTAGGCCTATGTGGTTCAACTTGTCTCAATGTTCTATACGGACTGGCAGAGGCCCACAGTGTGGGCAGTGTTGTACGGTTACAGTAAGTGGAGAGATGCTGCAATTTTGCATCCACCCATCCACTTAAATCAGGCTAGTCAGGAAACAGAAACAGTACATGATTCACCCATGGCTGATAATGACATTGGATCTCATTGGTTTAGGTGTTAAAAGACTGTTACGCACTCTTGATCCCATAGGAGCAGCCAGGTCATGTTGAGGGCCATGTTAACTATCCAGGACAGGTAGAAACCGTACAGTAGCACAGAGAGGGTCCAGCTCCTGAGGAATAGAAGAGGAAAAAAAGTTGGTGTCAGAAGAACACACATTCTATTGTAGCTACCAACATCAAAACCATTCTGTTTCAATACCTGCATAATAATACAATGTTTTCTAATACATTTCTAATAAATGAGTTACTGCATTTCATTGTCTACATGTTGACACTACAGTAGGATGGTGGCCTAAAATATGGAATAGAATAGATTACAATACAATACAATAGAATAGTAGGCAGATGGATGGCTGCATGGTTGGATTATCTCATATAGGCAGGCCAATAGTTTTGTGTCAGTACCCTCTGTAGATCAAGGAGATGATATACATGATCATGAGGGTCAGCCAGGTGTAGATAAGCCCCCAGATGGAGAAGGTCCACCCGGCCGGAGTTATGTCAGTCTCATACTTCCTGGAGATGTTCCCTGTACTCCAACGGAATGGTCCTACGAGAGAAAGTGTAGCAAAACAAGTACAGTGTAACAGATGCGAAACTACAGTAGACGTTTTTGTGTCAGTAAGTTATGTTTTCTGAAGCACAGGACTTCCTCCTTAAGTTTATGTCATGCTGGGGGGACTTCTGCCTTTACATTTGTGCCTCTACTTCCAATGTAATAGCTTAATATTAAAATATTAACAGAATAATGACATTGTTATCATTGCCCAACATTTTTTGTTTCTTGCCCAAACATTTACTAGAAGAAGCCATCACATAGTTAGTTGCAGCATATGATAGCACTTTATTACACATTGAGTTCAAAGTTACATGATAAACTCACTCACCCTTTCCAGCTCCTGCCATGGCATTTATTGCCAAAGCAGAAATGTAGATCAGCACAGACAGTGTAATGACCACAATACGAGGACGGCTTCTGTCCTCCATTGTACCTCTCTCACTTCAACAGCTCAAATGTAGGCCTGTCTAGATAACTGGCTGTCCAGTCGATAGTTGACTGTGGAAGTCCTCAGAGTGTTCTGTAACAAATCTAATGAGTGGAAAAATGCTTGTCAGCGTTATCACTGTTAATCATCGGCATTACTAGCACCACCTGCTGTGCAATGCAAAATATTTCAACTAAAATGGTTATCAGTTATTCTCACAGTCTAATGATACATCTAAAAACTATTTGTAATAGAGGAACATATTTTTTGGTAGAAATGTGAGTTAGCAAATCAAAATGCAAATTGATGTTATGGCATTGTAACGGGCTGAGGTGGGTGCGTGTTCATCACTATCTGGCCAAGTTGCAAAGTCAGAAGCCCCGACTACCCGATCAATCACACGCAATTCGGGGCGTTCGTGCATGTGGGCATTACTGCATCTGCAGGAACCCCCCCTCGAGCATCCCATTGGTTCCTGCATGAATGCCCTGTATGATCTGTTAGGCAGCCGGCCACGACAGTAACATCCCAGCCCCTCGGTAACCCTGCTGTCAGCAGTGCGTCTCTCCAGGCCACCCCGGCTTCCCGAGAACCCTGCTTTACCTCCTCCAGAATGCTTCGCTGGAGAGTCAGGAACCTGTCGGTTGTTTCTCTCCCAGTGCTCTCTCATCTTCGAGATGCAGCCCTCGTCCTTCCCCTCGGACCGCTCGAAGATAGCATATCTCATAGCGCTAACGTCCGCGAGGGCTCTCGCCTGGGCTATGGCGGGGTGGGAACAACAATCTGCCGTTTGTTTCAGCCTGGAGGAGTTTGTGACTGATGTAAAAAAGGTTTCGATGGCTGACCGGAGTGCCTGGAACCCGGAATCCCTGTATGACACATTCCTTCATGAATTATCGGAGGTGGTTAAGGACGGGAGCTGCCTACCAATCTCGACTACGGGAACATAGGAGGCAGAGGAGGTCTATTCTGGTCCCAATCGCTTGCCCAAGGATCCCACCTTGCCTCGGCAGAGCTAGGTTGTCTCCAGCCGAACGCTTACGCAGACCTAACACCCAGAGTTGTCTGTATATTGCGGAACTGCCGGTCATTATGTGTCTATCTGTCCATTCAAAGACCACGCTTATCAGTATGTACGAGTACTCTGGTGGGCCATATGGATAATTTTTACTCGCACCCCTCTTTATGCCATCCTGCTGTGGGGCGACCAGTCGAAATCTCTCCGGGTTCTCATTGACTTTGGGGCCGACGAGAGTTTCATGGACGCCACCCTGGTGTCTGAGCTGGGCCCTCTCCATTCCTATGGACGTTAGAGCACTGGATGGGCGGTCTATAGGCAGGGTCACCCACAATACTACTCCTATCCACCTGTGTGTGTCCGGGAACCACAGTAAGTCTATACAGTTTATGCTCATCAAGTCTCCTCAGGTTCTTGTGGTATTGGGGTTTTCTTGGCTCCAGCGCCACAATCCCCTTATCAACTGGACTGCTGGTACTATCATGGGCTGGAGCCCGTTCTGCCACGGCCATTGCCTGAAGTCAGCGCAGCCTGCCCCGGGACGTCTTCCTGTGGGCTCGGAAGAAGCCTCAGACCTTTCCGCCGTTACCGCGAAATACCAGGACCTCTGGGAAGTTTGCAGCACAGGCACAGGCCACTTCACTCCCTCCGCATCGACCCTATGACCGAGGGATCGACCTTCTCCCGGGCACTACACCACCCCGGGGACGGCTGTATTCACTGTCGGGTCCATAGACCAAGGCTATGGAGACATCGAGGACTCCCTGGCTGCAGTGGGTATATGTCCTTCAGTCTCCCCCACCAGCGCAGGGTTCTTCTTTGTGGAGAAGGACAAAATCGAGTGACGAGTGGAAGACAGCCTTCAACACTGCTAGGGGACACTATGAATACCTGGTGATGCCATTCGGTCTGACCAATGCTCCTGCTGTGTTCCAGGCCTTGGTTAATGACGTTCTCCAGAATATGTTGAACCAGGTCGAGTTTGTCTACCTTGACGACATCCTCGTCTTTCCCCGCTCGGCTCAAGAACACATGAGCCACACCCGACAGGTCCACCAGCATCTCCTGGAGAACCAGCTTTTTGTCAAATCCGAAAAATGCAAATTCCATCACTCCACCATCTCCTTCCTTGGATACATCATCGCTGCTGGGAATGTGGAGATGGATCCCGGAAAGGTGAGAGCGGTGGTGGATTGGCCCCAACCCACGTCCAGAGTGCAGCTGCAACGCTACCTAGGATTTGCCCATTTCTATCACTGTTTTATCCGGGGTTACAGCACCCTGGCTTCCCCAGTCAGCACTCACCTCTCCCAAGGTCCCGTTTGCCTGGCCCACAGCTGCTGACTGGGCTTTCCTGGACCTTAAGCACCGCTTCACCACAGCTTCCATATTGATCCATCTGGACCTGTCCCGTCAGTTTGTGATGGAGGTAGATGCGTTGGATGTCGGAGTGGGGGCTGTCCTGTCCCAGCGCCAACCCAGACAGGAAGACCATGTCAGTGACTCAACCCACTCAAGTGGCGCACCCCTCCTAGGGACGGCATGGAAGAGCACCAGTAAGCCAGTGACTCAGCCCCTGTAATAGGGTTAGAGGCAGAGAATCCCAGTGGAGAGGGGAACCGGCCAGGCAGAGACAGCAAGGGCGGTTCGTTGTTCCAGTGCCTTTCCGTTCACCTTCACACTCCTGGGCCAGACTACACTCAATCAATAAAGACTTAAAGGTTGAGACCAAGTCTGCGTCTCTCACATGGGTAGGCAAACCATTCCATAAAAATGGAGCTCTATAGGAGAAAGCCCTGCCTCCAGCTGTTTGGTTAGAAATTCTAGGGACAATTAGGAGGCCTGCGTCTTGTGACCGTAGAGTACGTGTAGGTATGAATGGCAGGACCACATTGGAAAGATAGGTAGGAGCAAGCCCATGTAATGCTTTGTAGGTTAGCAGTAAAACCTTGAAATCAGCCCATGTTTTAACAGGAAGCCAGTGTAGGGAGGCTAGCACTGGAGTAATATGATATTTTTTTTTGGTTTTAGTCAGGATTCTATCAGCCGTTTTTAGCACTAACTGAAGTTTATTTAGTGCTTTATCCAGGTAGCCGGAAAGTAGAGCATTGCAGTAGTCTAACCTAGAAGTGACAAAAGCATGGATTAATTTTTCTGCATCATTTTTGGACAGAAGATTTCTGATTTTTGCAATGTTACGTAGATGGAAAAAAGCTGTCCTTGAAACATTTTTGATATGTTCGTCAAAAGAGAGATCAGGGTCCAGAGTAACGCCGAGGTCCTTCACAGTTTTATTTGAGACGACTGTACAACCATCAAGATTAATTGTCAGTTTCAACAGAAGATCTCTTTGTTTCTTGGGACCTAGAACAAGCATCTCTGTTTTTTCCGAGTTTAAAAGTAGAACGTTTGCAGCCATCCACTTCCTTATGTCTGAAACACAGGCTTCCAGCGAGGGCAATTTTGGGGCTTTACCATGTTTCATCGAAATGTACAGCTGTGTGTCATCTGCATAGCAGCGAAAGTTAAAATTATGTTTTCGAATGACATCCCCAAAAGGTAAAATATATAGTGAAAACAATAGTGGTCCTAAAACGGAACAATTTACAGTTGATTTGTCAGAGGACAAACCATCCACAGAGACAAACTGATATCTTTCCGACAGATAAGATCTAAACCAGACCAGAACTTGTCTGTGTAGACCAATTTTGGTTTCCAATCTCTCCAAAAGAATGTGGTGATCGATGGTATCAAAAGCAGCAGTAAGGTCTAGGAGCACGAGGACAGATGCAGAGACTCGGTCTGACGCCATTAAAAGGTCATTTACCACCTTCACAAGTGCAGTCTCAGTGCTTTGATGGGGTCTAAAACCAGACTGAAGCATTTCGTATACATTGTTTGTCTTCAGGAAGGCAGTGACAGCTTTTTCATTTTTTGAGAGAGAAGTGGGAGATTCGATATAGGCCGATAGTTTTTTATATTTTCTGGGTCAAGGTTTGTCTTTTCAAGAGAGGCTTTATTACTGCCACTTTTAGTGAGTTTGGTACACATCCGGTGGACAGAGAGACGTTTATTATGTTCAACATAGGAGGGCCAAGTACAGGAAGCAGCTCTTTCAGTAGTTTAGTTGGAATAGGGTCCAGTGTGCAGCTTGAAGGTTTAGAGGCCATGATTATTTTCATCATTGTGTCAAGAGATATAGTACTAAAACACTTGAGTGTCTCCATTGACCCTAGGTCCTGGCAGAGTTGTGCAGACTCAGGACAACTGAGCTTTGGAGGAATACGCAGATTTAAAGAGGAGTCCATGATTTGCTTTCTAATGATCTTTTCCTCAAAGAAGTTCATGAATTTAGTAGTGTAAGTGAGTGGTTGCGTGCATAAATGTGATAATGAGGGGTTTTCAAAGGCGCCAGCGCGAACATGCCACAAACATGCCACAAACATGCCACAAACATGCCACAAACATGCCACAAACATGCCACAAACATGCCACAAACAAAATCTGTGTCTGCATGGAGAGAGTCTCCTTAATGAATGGGGAAGAGGTGCATTTATCCCGGGACACCCGAGCCCAGGTGTGTCCCATTTCGCTGACGACCCTCCCGGCTCCGCCCACCGACATCCTATTAAGGAAAAGAAGAGCAAAGTGAAAGAATTCAGACAGAGTGGGAGGGTCGTCACAATTTCCAACAACCAATGAGCAACTCTGCTGTAAATCCAGCGCATAACTTGAACATTGAGATTGCAGAAAAGCCAGTCTCTTTGGCAATGACAAGGAGTGGCAAGTGGAATGTTAGCTAAAGAGACCGGTACTCAGACTATGTAAGCCGTGCCTCTTCCCATACAAGGCAAGCCCACATTGGAGGAAGAACCGCCCAGGGCATGAGCTTTAAAAAGCCTTGCTCAGGTAATAAAACGCATACTATCCTTTTCGCAAGCAGTAAAGTATGCTGGAGGTGAGTACATGGTCCGAGATATGTCCTTTAAACTGTCGTTTGTCAGTTCCCATACTGTTTTCCATTGGTTTGAAATGACCACATGCTTTATTGGGATTACTTAAAGCTTACTGCTAGAATAGTATTTTTCATTGGTTTGCTCAATGCTATGTCTGTTAAAACTTTCACCGTCTTAGCATGTGGCACATTCAAGAGCCTAACTGAGAAATACACTATATATACAAAAGTATGCGGCCACCCCTACAAATTAGTGGCTTCAGCCATTTCAGCCACACCTGTTACTGACAGGAGAACGGTACCTGCCCCGATACATAGTGCCAACTGTAGAGTTTGGTGAAGGAGGAATAATGGTCTGGGGTTGTTGTTCATGGTTTGGGCTAGGCCTCTTAGTCCCAGTGAAGAAAAATCTTAATGCTACAGCCTACAATGACATTCTAGATGATTCTGTTTCCAACTTTGTGGCGACAGTTTGGGGAAGGCCATTTCCTGTTTCAGCATGGCAATGCACCCGTGCACAAAGGGAGGTCCATACAAAAATGTTTCGTTGAGATTGGTGTGGAAGAACTTGACTGGCTTGCACATAGCCCTGACCCCAACCCCATCAAACACCTTTAGGGTGAATTGGAACATTGACTGTGAGTCGGGCCTAATCGCCCAACATCAGTGCCAGACCTCACTAATGCTGTTGCTGAATGGACGCAAGTCCCCGCAGCGATGTTCTAAAATCTAGTGGAAAACCTTCCCAGAAGAATGCAGGCTATTATAGCAGCCAAGGGGGACCAACTCCATATTAATGCCCATGATTTTGGATTAAGATGTTTGACGAGCAGGTGTCCACATACTTTTGGTCATGTAGTGTATCTGCAAGTGCTACATTTGTAGGTGGTAATAATGGTTATTGATATAGCCATTGAACATATGCTTGCCTTCAAGGGTGTGTATTGGAGGGTTTTATTTGTATTTTGTCTTTTTTAGATGGGTAGGAGACTATGGACCATCCTGCTGTTAGTTCAGACTCTTTGTTTGACATCAGTTGATGCCTACCCTGATGGAAAAGTGACTGAATCCTGTGGGAGTATGATGCCAATACATGGTCATGCCCCCAATACCAGCCACTCTCCCTACACTCTGGCTGTCAATGTCACTAAATTCAGTTCTGGCGATTACATCCAAGGTAATGATGACAGTTTGTAATACGAGAGGAATATATTCAGCAATTCTTCAAGACAATGTGAATAGAAAGCTTCTTAATTGTTAACTCCAATGTATTTTGGAGTGTAACCTTCATCAGGGTATTTCCAAACAGAAGTAAAGAGGTTTGTGAATACATTTCACATCGTCTGTTTTTCTAGAGCTCCTGTATACAATAATCTGAGTAGAAACATACTAGGATCAAAAGAGGATGTGGGAAAATCCAGCAGACTAGATATCCACCCCTTTTATCAGCATTTTATTAAATTGGCATTGAAAGAATTGTTCTGGGTCCAACACAAGCACACTCCTACACTGTCATGTAATGTCCCTAGTTACCCTATCTGGAACGACATACTTTGAGGGATTCCTGCTTGAGGCTCGGAATGCATCCAATCCAGACTCTGATGCTGTCGGCTCCTTCATCCTGACCAATCCTAAAACCACACAACTGTTGAAATGTGGCCACACTGCGGTAGGCCTACTGACCTTTATGCAAATGGATTTATTTTAATTTGGCTTGGAATGAATCCTTCACAATGACTTCAGGTTACGCATGGCCTCAATACTCTACATTTCTTGCTATTTATTATAGTTATTTGTTTTAATTTGTTGCTTTTTAGGGTTCAGCTGTCAGTCACACAAGTGATGCCAGACAGACAAAAATCGTGGTAATCTGGAACGCTCCCCAAAACTCACCCGACGCTGTTGAATTTCTGTGAGTGTTTAGAGTTCATCTGCATTCCCTGTCTCACACATGCATTTCCATTACATGCTATGGTCATTTACAATCTACAGCAAATTCTAGCCTGAGTGTACAGTTAACAATGCATTTGTGTGTTTCTGAATTAAGTGTGACAGTAGTGGCTCATTTCAAGACTTTCTGGGTGAAAATCCCTGGTCCTGTTGTGTCTCAGAGTGGGGTAACTCCCATCCCACCTAAACCCACCACACCTTCCACTACCATAATGACTTCAACTCCCTCTGTGTTGCCCAAACCAGTAAGTCATACTTAGTCATACAGTGCATCCGGAACGTATTCATACCCCTTGATGATCAACATTTTATTACGTTACAGCCTTATTCTAAAATTGATTATAGTTTTTTCCTCATCACTGTACACACAGTACCCCATAATGACAAAGCAAATACAGGTTTAGACATTTTAGAAAATGTAGTTTAAAAAAAACAAATGAAATATCACATTTACATAAGTGTTCAGACGCTTTACCCAGTACCTTGTTGACGCACCAGTCACTATAGCCTCAAGTCTTCTTGGGTATGATGCTACAAGCTTGGCACACCTGTATTTGGGGAGTTTTTCCCATTCTCTGTAGATCCCCCTCAAGCTCTGTCAGGTTGGCTGGGGAGCATCACTTCACAGCTATTTTCAGGTCTCTCCAGAGATCTTAAATCGGGTTCAAGTCCAGGCTCTGGCTGAGGACATTCAGAGACTTGTCCCGAAGCCACGCCTGCGTTGTCTTGGCTGTGTGCTTAGGGTCATTGTCCTGTTGGAAGGCAACCCTTTGCCCCCAGTCTGGGTTCCTGAGCGCTCTGGAGCAGGTTTTCATCAAGGATTTCTGTGCTTTGGTCCCTTCATCTTTCCCTTAACCTGCCACGGAAAAACATTCCCACACCATGATGCTGCCACCACCATGCTTCACTGTGGGGGGGGGGGTGCGCGCGCAAGGTTTCCTCCAGATGTGACGCTTGGCATTCAGGCCAAAGAGTTCAATCTTGGTTTTTCATCAGACCAGAATCTTGTTTCTCATGGTCTTAGTCCTTTAGGTGCCATTTGGCAAACTCCAAGCGGGCTGTCAAATGTTTTGGTACTCAGATCTGTGCCTCGACAAAATCCTGTCTTGGAGCTCTACGGATAATTCCTTAGATTTCATGGCTTGGATTGCACTGTCAATATGTGGGACCTTATATAGACAGGTGTGCCTTTTTTAAATTTACTAGTGTTGGATTCCAATCAAGTTATAGAAACTTGGGACACATGACATATAGGAATCGGACGATATTAGCCAAAAAGGCCAACATCGGTATCGACCCAATGTCTAGTTTCACGCCGATGTCAAAGCCGTAAAATGTTGCCCTACACGTGCAACACAGCATTCCTAACCTAAACAATGTCTGCTGTGTGGATCGAGCAATCATTTGAAAGAGACAATTTCAGCAAGACAACTCGATTAACACTAATTTCATGGAATTCATTGCCCTTCACAATCAACCATTTTGTTGTGGGTGACGTTGGCTTTCACAACTAGTCAAGCACCGGTACACTAACGTTGCCAAGTGTGCTATTGTTCAGATGTTGCCCTACTGGAGTGACACAGTAATAGCGTCACTGCTATTAGCTTCGCGACATACTATGGAACACCGTTTGGGTCTTTGCGTGTCAAAAAAATATACATGTCAAATAACACTGATGCGTTAAATACATTTTTAATTTGACATGTCAAATAACAGTTCTATTATAATATGTTGTGTGTTTGGAATTTGCACATGCAAGCCAAGCGCCACCACTGCTATCAGTAGCACTGTCAAAGCTGTACAAAAGTCTGCAAACACTGGCCACGAATGATGTGTTTACAATAGTGTTGGTTAGAACGCATTATTAGTACCTAGCTAGCACCAATACAACCAGCCTGAAAACAATGACCAGTAGAAACTGCGGTCATTTTCACTATTCTTAGCAATGATTTAGGAGTCCTTGTGACTAAGTATTAGCTAGGTAGCCACTTGTTCGCCTATTGAAAATTAACTTCAGTTCATGAAAATAAATAGCTAGCCAGCTACTTAACCCTGTTGCCCAAAGCTAACATTAGCAGCAAGCTAGCTTAATCTGGCTAGTGAGGCTCGACCTGACCGGGTTATGTGTTGTGAAGCTAGCCACAATAGTGGAATTTGCGGTTTGCTTCAAAATAAAAGTACCTCTTTGAAAGTGATGCAGGTTACAATTAGTGGATTCATGCCATATTTAGACTAGACAAGGTTGGAATGTGAAGCAATGCAATGGGGTATCAGTCTACTCGGTGACACCCACAGAACACAACTGAAGAGTTTACGCAATTATTAGCATTGTAGTTATCTCGTGACTATCACCTCCCCAGTCAGCCTATTGTGTGTACTGACATTCATATTGCACTGTACAGCTTTGTAGCTAACTATATAGAATGCTTAAGGCGGCTGAATTTTAAATATCGGTATTTGTTATTTTTTTTTTGGCAATGAAAATATCGGGTATCAGCCAAAAGTGTCAAGGATGATCAATGGAAACAGGATGCACCTGAGCTCAATTTCAAGTCTCATAGCAAAGGGTCTGAATAATTATGTAAATGTCACTTTTTTTTTTCTTTAACCTTTTTTCATTTTGTCCTTATGGGGTATCGTGTGTAGACTGAGGACATTTTTTGTATTTAATCCATTTTATAATAAGGCTGTTCTCAATACTTTCCGAAAGCACTGTATAATGGACTATAAACAGTGTACATTACTATGTTTTGGTACAGAAACCCCCATTCATGCGCTGTCTTTCTCTCACTGTCTCTTTCTTGATGCCTCCTCCTATCTCAGTTCAGCTCAGTGGGTTGTGGCCAACAGAAGTCCTGCCTGTTGGACCCAGTGGGATGTGACCCAGAAAAAGATCCATCGTGCTTCTTCCTGTCGTTCGCCCCCAAGGGTCAGACTGTGGTGTTTGAGCTCAGTGGGCCCTCAGACGGCTACATTGCCTTCGCCCTCTCCCATGACACATGGATGGTAAGTTAGCATTGGTTGATAACTTGCTAGGTAAGTTACTGTAGCATTTATCTAACTATGCTTTTCCTTCCCTCATTCTGTTGATAGGGGGATGATGACATGTACCTATGTGTGAGGGATGACGGCTTGGTGGATGTGAGCGCAGCTTATGTCGAAGGAAGGTCCTACCCAAAGGAGGCCTCTGAGGTGAAACCCCACAGTATGACTTGAATTATGTCTCTACTATAGACCTACCTGTTGGGGTTCAATATTTTACAGATGTTCCAGCCAGAGAATAAATCACTTTTGTCCCGGGTAACCCGGTATTTCCCGCCAAAACCGGACGAGTCAATCCAAAGCATTATAATTAGGCCTATATCTGGATTTGATTAGCGCTTTGATCGAACTTTCAAGCCTGACGCTACCTGAGCCCTACATTAAAAACATGTCATGAGACCAAGCCAAAAAAAGACCATGATTGTGCCATTATCCAATACATACATGAAATATAATGGGGCCTATTTGTATGTTTAGTAGGCTGATGCATATACCTTTCATAAAAATTCCCCTGATAATATCCTACCCTCATTCTTTACTTGCTTTCAATAGTTAAATGATATACCTTTTGATGTTCTTAGCTTCAATATTCTAATAACATCCTTGAATAATATAGGACTAGAGTTTGATGCAGAAGGTGTTCACTTCTCTTCACGAAGATTGAATGGATGTGGGTTTCAATAGATCACTTGCGCAGCTGCGCCAGAGCACTTTAATTAGGTCAGGTGGAAATGTCTGACAGATGTCAACTCATTAGAAGGAGGAAATCGCCACCGCCTGACCTTGTTGCTTTCTCTTCCCCCAACTCTGTCTAATTCAGCTGTTCTGTGCGTCCACGAATCAACGTAAGTCCACAGACTGTTGCCTTTCATGTTACCTTTCATCTGAACTATCATCTCAGAGGAATTAGTCGGGCAACTAGTCGGATGTGTCCGGTCCTTTACCTGGACCTCCACTGATCTAACACGACCATCGGTACCAGGCATGGTCTTGGTGATGTGGCCCACCGGCTGGGAGGCTCAAGACAGTTCAGGGTCCATTATCGTTACTACTTGGACAGTGTCCAGGCTGGCTGTTTCTCTCCGCCATTTCCCTCTGTGCAGTAGGCTTGGTAGGTAACGCAGAATGACTCGGGCCAAGAACTGGCTCTGCCGCCACCAGCGTCTGCCAATGAGGCTGGTATCAGCATGCATGGCTTGAGGAAGTGAGTTGTCTCGGAGCAGATTCCGTGTGACCGGATCTGGGTCAGCGACGTCTGCGGTGAGATATCCCAAGGGTTTGGAGTTCAGTATCCCTTCCACCTCTCACCTGTCTTTGGTTCAGTCTGGCTCGAAGGACCATTGTAAGATTATTGGAATCTGTGGGTAGCTGGACAGGCAGGATCACTGACCATAGTGAAGGTGATCAGGTGGTTAAAGGAATTCCTGCCTCAACCTCCTCCATTCCTCTCAGTCACCTGACCCGTGACCACCTGTTCACCTTCACTATTGTCAGTCATCCTACCTGTCCATCTACCCACAAATATTCCAATCTTACATTTAGAATAAAGAAAATAAGGTGACCCCCGAAAGCCAGATGGAGATGGGTAAATCAGACATTCCTTCGGTCTTCATATTACTGTAGCATAGACTATGCTGCTGCAAATGTAGACCTGTCACAAGAAAAAAAAGTTACCATCATGAGATGATGGGTCAGAATGCATTGTGAACTGCGCCCCATACTGAGATGGGCTGTCTGTCCCCACCCTGAGTTGATTTATCATGCAGAGGCCGTAGAGAAGCCAGATTTAGACATTGCATATAATTTAACGGTTCCATTTCACGCCATGCTGTTCATAAAAATAATTTATTTACCGGTTTCTTGCAGTTATTTATCCCGGGAAAAGGGATTGGTTTTGGGTGATAAATCCCGGTTACCCTGTTCCCGTCATTCAACCCTACTACCTGGCCTCTAGTTGAGCCAGGTTTATGTGTAGCACTGTAACTATTGTATGGCTGACTTGGCGACAAGCTATAATTTATTGAATGCCTGAAAATGAAACCTTCCTCAGTCAGCATCAACTCATCAATATGAGTCATAATAATCAAACATGACTATGACTTATTAGATCAGGCATATTATAATCATTTATTTAAACAGAGTATGGACATGCCATTTCCTTTTCCTATAGAATGTTCTTACAGACGTGGCCTGGAGATTGGCGGATGGAGTCATTCAGTGTCGGTTTCGTCGACAAGTTCTTGTCCCACAGGACCCAACCCGGTTTAGTCTGGACGCACCGTATTACCTGTTCATGGCATACGGTGAAGCTGAATATGGTGAGTTGCAATATGATATACGATCATGGTATGGTTTTGTACCTGTCCATTAAGATAATGTTCAATATAACAAGAGTAACCAACAACCAAAAAAAGGGCAGAATGCAAAAATCATATTGATCAAATTTGAGCATACAGGTATAGATTGGACCTGTGATATAGTTTTTATTGTAGATGTGTGCTGATTTGAAATCAAACCTCTTAAGCCCTGGTTCCACTGGCACTTAAAATTAGGGCCAAATTCAAGCTGTTCAAATGGAATTCTCATTCGAGCTGGTTCGGGGGAAACCCGGGCCAGCACAGCCCATTTTTCACAATTGGTGCGGACTCAATTAGAATTTGGGCTAGTGACACCTTTACTATGCAACCACCAGCTGATCACTGCTGGATGCTGACACAACAAAGTACTTAAGTAAAAAATTGTTTTACTTTAGATTGGATCTGTGATATAGTTTTTATTGTAGTAGTGTTGGGGTACTGGAAAGGTCTTTCACACATTTTAATAGCTAATTACTGTACAAGAAAGGGCTGTATTGCAAATTGTTTCCTTTATTACATCCATTAGCAGATTGTCTTTTGCATACATGTACATCATAAAATATAAAGTCAACTTCAGACCTGGTTCTTTAGGATCTAAGCTCCCTGACTTTACTCTAGTTATCGCGTAGTTCACAAAAATGTCATGTGGAGTGTTATCTGTCAAATGAGGTCAAGGAGTTTGTTTTGAGGTTGGCTTGTGTTATTGCCCTCAGGGTAAAGTCTCATAACAAACATTTATTTCACATTATTGTTTAATGACACCCAAGCTTCCGCAACTGGCTACCATGACAGTAAATGTCAAATCAATCCTGTGGTATAAAATGTGTTGCGATTGAGACGTTCTATCATTTTAGGTGCATTGTGAAAAAAGAAAATACTTTTCCCCTTAATGATGCCTTTATGACGGAAATGATAAGTGACAATATAGATGAGAGGTTTGAGGGTTGAGAAGCAAAGTATTTAATGCTGGCTCTGAAATGACTTGTTGTCACACAACAGCATGCATCCTTTTAACTGTAGGCAATATTTCTATAGCTGGAGTCTTCCTGTTTATATCCCACTGAGCACATGTCAATTCATCTTTTCCACATTGGTTTAACTTAATTTCATTGTTTCCATGTCATTTCAATCTTGATTCAACCTTTGTGTTCCCAGTGGAATGTCACTTTCACTGGCACATCCGTTGTATGTCACTCATGGTGACATACTACCTTTATGAGAAGCCTATAGCTACTGTAAGTGACTTGCTGCTAACTTGTCTCTCTCTCAAACCATTGTTTTGAGGCGAGGTGCACAGGCATGTTCGCCAACCCCTCATATCCTCACAGCAGTCGGTCATCAACGGCCCAGCAGAGATTCTCAATGGCTCTCGATCACCACTTCTCATGAAATTTCACAGTGAGTAGACTGGAGACTGAAAATGATAGGCAAACAAATGTAGAATTCTGTAACTACATAAAACCAACATTCAGTTCTATGCGCAATACCATGTCAATATGTCATGTCAGACGGGTCCACAATTTGATACATACAGTATTTCATGACTTGATTTATGAATGATTTTAGCTCCTCTAAAAGTTGTGGTCTGATTCCCATCTGTAATACCTGTTTTGTAATATCAGGCATTCTGATGTTAATTGCCTGGATGTTGGCTGGGAGCACAGGTACTTTCCTAGCCAGCTACTTCAAGCCTGATTGGCCAGAGAGAACACTGTTTGGTCAGAGAATTTGGTTCCAGGTATGTGAAAGAAACAAAGTATTTACATTGCTGTCACTGCTTAAAGGTGATAAGCATCAACGTGTCCTGTGTTTGTCCAGGTGCATCGAGGGTTGATGATATTAACAGTGCTGCTTACCTGTGTGGCCTTCACTCTTCCCTTCATCTACAGAGGAGGTTGGAGTAAGGTAAGCTAGTAAGCATTAGCACACACAAAATCCCTCTTCTTTCTCATGCTTGTGATGTTATACACTGCCTTAATCTCATTTAGCCAGCAGAGGGCATTGCATCTTGTCAGATGAGGAGGATTTTCCTATTTTGAGTGCCTGACTATAATGTAACTGTCATGGACCGACTCAACCATTTCTATCTTAGAAATTTTTATGCAGCAGGGCTTTGTTTATGCTACTGACTGAATACTGTAATACATGTTAACTTGAACAGAGGCTTCAGCAGAAAAGTTGTTAATCGAATTTTATTTGTCACATGCTTTGTAAACAACCGGTGTAGACTAACAGTGAAATGCTTACTTACGGGTCCTTTTCCAACAATGCAGAGGTAAAGAGAAAATGGAAATAGTGACACGAGTAGGGTTGGAAACTTTACGGTAAAATTTCCATGGGATGTTAAACACGGACTTTTTCTAAAATTCATCAGAAAAGTTAGGTTATAACAGTGAACCTTTTTTTGTGGGATACACAAGGCAATTCTCGGTCTTGTGGCAGCTTTTGGTTAAACTATCCCCAATGGAATTGCAACCGTCGGCATGCACAGTGCATTCTTCCATCACATGTACAGCTGATTCTCAAGATCTTGCACACTAATGAGATGCAATTGAGCCCACACTACTACACTGTCTGAGCCAAGGACTACATGCTTTCTGGTAAGTTTTGATTACAATACTGTGTGGGGTGAATTTATTTTATGACATGCATGAGTTTTTAAATAGTAGCCTACAGCAGTGTTTAAATCATTTTTAACTTAACAATTTCTTCTAGTTAGTTTTTGCTACCATGTGGAATTTAGCTTGCTTGAGCCTGCTAACTGAGGAGTGTTTATCCACCTGTTTCTGTACAGGTTTCATTTTAAAACATTTCTTACAAGGGAGTTGTTTAATCTAACTGCTTAACGATCTGTACTTTGAATTGTGTTAACACTTTTTTTTCCCCTTCTAATCTTTACAGGAGAATGCCATTGGCAGTATTTGAGGTGTGGAGACATTGCACTGCAGCTAATGTAGAAGGAAAAGCTGGTTACATTTGCAAATACTGTGCCAAATCATGTGAAGAATGCAACAAAGGTGCAGAAACATCTGGCCAAGTGCATAAAGTTCCCTCAGCGCTCACAACAAGCAACCTCTGACAAAAGTCTCTACTTCTATTCGAGGTGAAAATGATGAATCCTACACCTTATCGATAGCAACAGCTCATGGTCATCCTGGAATCAGAAGTTTTTTTGACTCGATGGAGGAACATAGTCAGAGAAATGCGAGAAGTGAGAAGAATAAGAGCACCACATTGAAGCTGCCCAGCAACACCCGTTGGGGTGGTGTTGTCGTCATGTTTGACAGTCTCCTGGAGGGGAAGGAGTCTCCAAGAAATGGCCATATTAGTCTGCCAATATCGTTAGCCCCATCAAGAGGATCCTCCTGGATGATGTATTTTGGGAAAGTGGTAAGCAGCCTGAAACCTGTAGCCATTGCATGGATTGAGGGAGACAATGCCATCCTGTCTGATATTCACTCTGCTTGCAGATGTAAGAGAAATCCATACTGCCCTGCCCACTTCACTGTTGCTCCAAGCAGAGAACTGCAGTTCTGAAATGCATCAAAAAGCGTGAAGACTTCTGCCTGAAGCTCATACATGCTGCAGCGTACATATTGTACCCCAAGTATGCGGCAAGAGCATCCTGTCTGGTGCAGAGATCAAGAAGGCCTATGGTGTCATCGCTGCTGTGTCTCGCCACCTTGGCCTGGATGAGGGCAAGGTTCTTGCCAGTCTGACGAAGTACACTTCCAAGCAAGGGCTTTGGGTTGGAGATGCAATATGGCAGTTGTGCCAACATCTCATCAGCCACCTGGTGGAAGGGACTTTGTGGCTCTGAGGCTCTTTCCCCTGTTGCCTTCATCATCCTCCAAATCCCACCAACATCAGCCGCCTCAGAGCTCAACTGGTCCTTGTTTGTGAACACACGCAACAGGCTGACCAATACAAGGGTTGAACAATTCATGGCCATCCGGGCAAATTTGAGTGTCTTTGAGCCTGACAACGAGCCATACTCAAGTTTGGAAACTGATAGTGAAGATGAGGCCTCAGTCTGATGTTCAAGAGGTGGACTTTGAGGTCCAGGGAGAAGACATGGAAGCCTGAGAGGAAGACAACCAAAACTTTAGTTTCTAGACTATCATTTTACAGAAATGTTTGGGAGATGCAAGGGATCATTCAATATTCCCTTTTGTTCAGTGAAATCATCCCATGTGAAGAGTCAACTCATTTAAAGTTCAATTCATAACTAAATTGTTATATTTCTATTGGAAGGATTTAATCATTTGCAATTATGTCTACTTATAAGGTAAAAGGTTTCTGTCGCCATGTGATATGGTAGATATATCCATTGCAAAAACATCTACATTTAAATAGAATTAATATCAATTTGCATATATTTCCACAGAAAGTTTCCACCTGAATATTCCCCAAAATGTGCATCCCTAGACAAGGAATAAATACAGTGAAGAACAATAACGAGTAAAAAATAACATGGCTCTATACAGGGAGTACCAGTACTGAGTCGATGTGCAGGTGTACGAGAATTGAGGTAGCTATGTACAGATGGGTAGGAGTAAAGTGACCAGGCAACAGGACAGATAATACAGTAGCAGGGAGAGTGAGTGTGGTGTCAGTGCGTGTGTGTGTGCTGGGGTGTAAGTATGTGTGTACAAAAAGTGTCAATGTAGGTAGTCCAGGTAAAAAAGAGAAAGTTGTTTGATTGCATGGAGGGCTTTAGTGTTTAATACAGAGCATTTGTCTTTCTGGTGTCATCTCCAGCGTGCTGGGGCCCATCCCTACCTGGGATGTACTGTACTAACCCTGGCTCTCCTTCAGCCTATCATGGCCACTCTCAGACCTCCCCCTGACTCCTCCAGGTAAAGCCCTATCCACAGCCCAATTGACCACCAACCATCTCACATGGCTATACTCAAGTACTCTATACAGCAATGGAAGATTCTAATGCTGGAAATGCTTTGCTAAACTGCTCGTAAACATTATTACATAGACCTCATACAAAACAATTTAATACACACATTTGTTGATATTGAATTTAAAATATGTACATAAATAATTTGTTAACCTATTCCATCATCAAAATGTTTAACATTAAGTGCTACCATTACCCATACAATTAATGGATGGATTGTATATTGACTCTGGTGCCTTTGTTTTCTCTATCCATTCCATGGCTGTGATGTAAGTGTTATTCTATTATTAGCCTGTATTCTTAGCACTGATTAGCTGTTCTTTCTTTGCAGGAGGTGGGTGTTTAATTGGCTGCATTGGGGAGTTGGGACTGTTGCTGAGATTATGGCTGGTTAGTCAACCTTCTGGAAATTCTTCTGTTCTCTTAGTACATTTGATAGTCAAGCTAAATAACTTAATGCATACAAAGTCCTAATTTTGTCTTATTGAATGTCACTGTTGCTGAGTAGCTAGCTGATGAGGATCACTTCCCATCAGAGTAAATCCTGTTTAGGGCCAGGAGTTTTTCCTGACCATGTGACTTTACCAGGAAAAGCTCTGGGTCCTATCTATAACTAGTGGTGCATTCAAGGGCTGTTGGAGTTATCAGAAAAAAGTTTTACTTGAACAACCCAAGTCATTTCAAGATTTGCTTTTACCCGAGTGGCTGTTTCATTTCACCACTGACCTCACCTTTTCAATCAAAAGATGACGACAAATCAGTTTTTCAATCTTATCCATGTGGATAATGAAGGTAGTTTGACTGTATTGTCAAGCTAGCTTACTGTATTATTAGCAACGTTGGCTATCTTCTTTTAGCTAATTGTTCCAACTTCAAAAGCCCTTGAACACAATCATATCGGACCTTATTGGGAGGTTTCCCACTTCCGACGAGCATGTGAATGCAGCATTGGGCCCAGAGTTTTTCCTGGTCATGTCACATGGTCAGGGAAAACTCTTATCCCTTATGTGATACTCACTTCCTGTTGTGATGCAGTTGCGGCAATGTTTTTGGGGACGGGCCAGCAATCTGTGCTCCTGCCTCACTCCTGGCGCCTGGGGGTTCTGGCTGGGTTCCTGGCATGGGTCGTCCTCTTGAGGGTGCTTCTTGGGCTCCATAAAAAAGGCTACATTAAAACACGTAAGTAATCGGCCTGTTGATCTCCATTAGTTGTGACTTCAGTGAAGTTGAATCTTTCATCGGACTTTGATGTGCAAATGCATTACTTCCATTCTTGCTATATGGCAACTTATTGAATTCTTCAAATGAGCAGTTATTCAATCATATGATTAGTGTGTGTGTGTGTGTGTGTGTGTGTGTATATATATCTAGTTAAGACAATGCACACATCCTCCCATTTATTTCAACCTACATAACAGGTTATACAATGTATTCAGACCCCTTGACTTTTTCCATATTATGTTACGTTACAGCCTTACTCTAAAATGGATTCCATAGTTTTTTCCCCCTCAATCTAATCACATTACCCCATAATGACAAAGTAGAAACAGATTATTATTTTTTTATGTTTGTGTATATATTAGGAAATATCACAATATTGAGACCCTTTGCTATGAGACTTAAAATTGAGATCCGGTTTCCATTGATCATCCTTGAGATGTTTCTACAACATGATTGGACATGTGGTAACTGTGGTAAATTCAATTGATTGGACATGATTTGGAAAGGCACACACCTGTCTAGATAAGGTCCCACAGTTGACAGTGCATGTCAAAGCAAAAACCAAGCCATGAGGTCGACGGAATTGTCCATAGAGCTCCAAGAGGATTGTGTCATGGCACAGATCAGGGGAAGGGTACCAAACAATGTCTGCAGCATTGAAGGTCCCCAAGAACACAATGGCCTCCTTAAGTGGAAGAAGTTTGGAACCACCAAGACTCTTCCTAGAGCTGGCAGCCCAGCCAAACTGAGCAATCAGGGGAGAAGGGCCTTGGTCAGGGAGGTGACCAAGAACCCAATGGTCACTCTGACAGAGC